>NW_006408559.1:8806743-8839185 GCF_000296735.1 Chrysochloris asiatica
AGCGACCCTGTATAGTGTTTCCGAGGAGCAGCTGGTGAGCTTGAACCACCAACCTTGCAGTTCAAACGGCTTTGCAGTCTGGCGCATTAACCCACAGCGCTACACAGGAGGGACCAAACCGCCCTCAGGTGAGAATCCCTGACACAAAGGAAGTCCCTTCCCTTGTTTCTGGGGTCCTCGATAATCCTGCTTGAATACAATGTCCTTTTCACCCAGTATCAGGACACTCAGACCACTAGACTCAACCCTGTGCAGCTTCCTTTGTCTGTATTTATAAATGAGTTCACACTAGGGTGCAATTTAACTTGTGCAAGTTAACGGGCCCAGTGGTGACAATCTGGGGCTGAGAATTGCAGACTTGTGTACAAGGCAACTGGTTATTCATATGTACCTTGGGACGCAGGCTCTTACTTTCCCAGAAACTGACTTCATGAGCAGGCATAACACCCACCTTACTGTCTCATAAAAACAAAATGAGCTGAGAAGCGACAGCAACTTGGAGCCCATTTACCACTGGATAAACACCTAGCAATGCATGATTCTCTTGTGCTCAACACGGACAAGACACTCAATTTTCCAGAAAGCCAAGGGGATTCGTTATATCCCAGGACCTGGCTCTATGCACAGCAGTGTCCTCTGAGGAATTTGGGGACATCCAACATTCTAACAAGGCTCTGTGTAGCCTATCTAATTAATATGCCTTCTCACCACCAGAATACTGCAAAGGAGAAGATATGAGAGAGCATTTTAAAATTTCCACAAGAAAGACGTGAAAAGGCCGAGCCCAGCATAATGACAACTATGCTACTAAACGTTTAAAAAAGATGCTAATCTTATTATTATTATTATTTTTAAGTATTTAAGTAGTATCATAAGACACGAGGGAAGGACTAGGTATTTGACCACAAGGTCAGCGGTTCAAGCTCACCAGCTGCTCCTTGGAAACCCTACACAGGGTCGCTATGAGTCAGGACCGAACCCACAGCACTTCACACCACCACCACCATGTCTCAATGCTGTATGATGTGAAAAATATCCATTTCCAATATGTAAATATGTACACCACACTCTTTTCTGACCCGACATCAGAAGACATACATGTCAAAGAACATAACGAGGCCATAGGCCATACCATTGTACGATGTCATGTGAGACTTGCTGTTTACCTGACTCAGGGCACACTTCCAGCCTGCTAACAGCCCAGCACCCAGTCCATAACACAAGCTGAGCATCACACACAAAGCAAGCTGCCCAGTCTAGTTTTCGCAACACCACCTTGACAAGTCAGACATGATGTTCTGCTAAGGTGTGGCTCTGTGGACTGCTAACTACAAGGTGGGCAGTTCAAACTCAGCAGCCGCTCCTCAGAAACCCTGTAAAGGGTCACTATGGGTCAGAACCAACTCAATGGCACTTAACAACAACACAGCTGCTGAGATAAAAATCAAACCCACCTGTAGTGAGAGTCCCAGTGTGAACACAGGACAAAAGTGCTCAAGCCAGGACCTTGTTCGCAAGAAGTACCTGTCTAGATAGATAACTAACACGTGTGCGCATGTGTGCACACACATACAAGCTCAACAAGTACAATCTAGAAAGACATACGTTCAAGTAGTCTAGGAGCACACACATACAAGGTCAACAAGTAGTCTAGGAATACACAAGTTCAACAAGCACAGTCTAGGAATACACACACACACACACACGTTCAAGTACAGTCTAAAAACGCACACACAAATTCAACTAGTCTAGAAACACACAAGTCCAACAAGACACACACAAGTTCAACAACTAGTCTAGAAACACACACACGTTATAAACACACACACATTCAGAATGATTTTCAGACTGGTCTCACAGACAACAAACCATCACAGGCCACTAGGGAGGTAGGTGAGGGGGGCAAAGACAAACTATTAATGGGGTTCAATGCAAAAGTTCCTTTTGAACTGTGTCTACTGCAACAAGAGTAACACCACAGATGTAGGTGTAATGACAGCTCGGCAAAGGACACGCTGCCAAAAATGCCTTGCCCCGCCCCAGGCCAGGATTCTAGATCAGCTCTCAGAATTCCTGCCTCAACCTTCATTTTGGCAACCCCTCCTCGCTCCAAGTTTTTAATCACACTATGAGCGCAGAGAGCCTTGTCCATTGGCTAGCCTGATGCTACTCAATCTGCAAATGGGCCTATTTCTCTAGCTTTCCCGTTCTGGTAGGGACAGCTGGCTCCTCCTTTCAGCCTTGACCCTGAGCCGCCTCCATTCCTGACCAGTACCTGGGACCGGAGCACTCGGTCTCAGGGCCAGGTGTTCTGAGTGGTCAGCCTCACGCCGCTGGGAAGTAGCCACCTAGAGTTCCTGGCACACACACTGCTCCTCAGTGGTGAAGATTTATGAAACAGAAGACCTGATGGTACAGTGGTTAAAGCACTTGCCTGAGAACCAGAAGTTTAGAAGTTCAAACCCACCAGCTGCTCCAATGGGGAAGGATGGGGCAATCTGCTTCTGTCAAGAATATAGTCTTGGAAACCCTACAGAATTTCAACTAAAAAGTTCAAAAATATGACTTCTGTCCTCTGGGGGGTAATAAAGAATAAAGAAATCCCATGGTACAGTTGTCCTCTGTCCTACAGGGTGGCTCAGAGTCACTAAGATTTTCTTGACTACAACAGGCTATCTATCTGGTTTGATAGACAGTTTGAGGTTATCTATCAACAGCCTCAATCTGGAAACAGACCTTCTTTCTTAGAAAGCTCCTCCCACTCCTTCCTTTACTACTATCCTCCCTAGGCAGTTCAAAGCTGGGAATCCAGTAGTCAGGGGACCAAGCTGAAACTTTCTTGCTACCAGGGTTGTACAACTAAAACCTAGTTCCCATGGTGCCTACTCTGGTACCAATAAGACAGGGCTGTGTTCAATTCCTTGGCGGTGTTAGAAGGGGGCAGGGCACAGCCTGTCTCAGCTACTGCACGCTTCAACCCCTCTTCCCCAGCAGCCTTGTTAGATACTATTTTCCATCAATTTGGGGATCACAATGATTTCAAGAAAACCTAAACCTCCTCAAACCTCAAATACATCTAAGCAGCTCAACCATTAACGAACTATGTGTGTCTTAGGCATTAAACCAAACTTTAAAGAACCGACAAACTTCTCATATTGAAACTTCAAATAAGTCTTTTGTGGGGGCCGTATTTTAGAAAAGTCACAAAAACCACTTCAATTATTTTAAGGAACATGCAGAAAAAATGATTTTTGTGTGAGAGAGTAAATTCTAACAGGCAATGAAAAACATTACTTAAGCAAATAGCATTTACACTCAAATTTCCAGAATTATTCTTATTGTAAAGCAAGAGAGACGTGTCCTATGGAGCAGATTTACTGGGCACACACAAAATCTTCGGTAATTAACTGGAAGGAGATAGCATTTTGACAAAAATGAAACATTTTAAGACCTCAAAAGAAAGAAGTTGAAGCAGAAAGGAACAATGGATCCAAAGTGATACAAAAACAGTCAGAAGTTATACCGAGAGTAAGAGGAGGTGAATGAGCTACAAAAAAACCCCGCTGAGGACCAAGTCAATAGGATGTGTGCTCTCTGGACCACCTCTACATCCTGTTCTTATATAAGTCTACAGCGTGTTCCTGATGCATCCCTCTATTTCCTTCCCCAGTCAGATCATTCTAGATGACAATGGCACTTAGGGCCTGACCCATATGAATCTAGCCTCCAACTGTGTTTTCGGATGTCGGTTATTATCATGGGAGAGCTCCTGGTGGCACAGACAGTTCAGTGCTCAGCTGCTAAGGAAGGCTGGCAGTCTTCCCAGACATACTTAGAATAAATGCCTGGCGACCAACTTCTGAAAGACCAGTCTCTGGAAACCCAACAGAGCTCCGTTCCATTCTGACACACACAGGCTTGCCAGGAGTCTGACAACTTGATGGCAACTTGCAGGGTTGTGGGGTTTGTTGATTTTACTTGGTTTGCCTCTACCTCCTCTCACTCAGCTCTACTGAAAGGTCTGCAAGGGGGCAGCTGCTCCATTCACCGCCTGGAGCTCAGTGCCTTAGAAACCGTTGTTGTTGTCAAGTGCTGTCGAGTTGGTTCCGACTCCTAGCGACTCTGTATAGGGTTTCCGAGGAGCAGGTGGTGGGTTCGAAATGCCAACCTTGTGGTTCGCAGTCCAGTGCTGATGCTACAGCACCACACCAGGATCAAAATATGTGCTGATTTGACAGTACGGATTGAAAGGAGCTGACAAGTTCCCAGACCTTACAAGTCTGTTTCATTTATACCTGTCTGTGTCAAGAACAGTTTGTATATATCACAGACAAATAGTTCTCTCCAAAAATGCACACCTGTTTCTTAGAGCAGGACAAAAGCAAGTTTCCTTCCTTTCTTTGCATACAAACGGAAGACAAAACACACCACCGAGGGTGTTTGCCATAGTGTTTCAGATGCCACAACACAAGCCAACATACTTTCAGAAATTCAATGTTATCACATTTGAATAAAAAATGCTTCTGAGAAGCAGACAGCAACACACTATGTGGACAACATCAGACACAGGTTTATAAAGGACATTCTTTTTTTTTTTTTTCACTTCAAATAACATTCATTCACTCCTGGTGACACTTTACATACTTCATTACTTTAGCACAACAATCCACGGAAGGAAGAAGTTTCATTTTTCAAATGAGGTTCTTACCCACAGTTACAGAGCCCGAATTAACCCCCCACCAGCGTTTGCTACACACATACTCAAGTAGCCCTTGTCCTGTGAGGCTTGTTTAAAGAACTACGCTCTGGTAGCGTAGTGGTTACGAATCGGGCTGCGAACCTTAAGGCCAGCGGTTCGAAACTACCAGCCGCTCCGCGGGAGAAAGATGAGGCTTTCTACTCCCGTAAAGATTTACACCCTCGGAAACCCTGTACAGGGTCGCTATGGGTCGGAACCGACTCGATGGCACTTCACAACAACAACAACAACAACAATGTGACTAAAGTGCCCATGGGGGCTCAAAAGAGAAAGTGGTTAACAATCCTTCTACATGTAGGGCATGCAGCGAATGCTCTGAGGCCACGAAGCTGACACCAGAGAGGAAAGTAAGTTCCATGCAGAACAGAAAGAAGCAGAGGCTGGGAATCATAAAACAGGAGGAGCTCAAAATATAACTAGGTGTCCACCTCTCCCTTCTAGAAGGTTCCTACCAAGATCTAGAATTCTGTCTTGGGAAGGAATTAGATCTAATGAGAACCAGGAAGGCACCTACAGGACCGACTGCTTTATGAAGGATTAAAAAGGGGGGCGGGAGGGGGGGGGAGATACTTACAGAAAGACAAATTTGTGTAAAACTATACAAGCTGTTGTTGTTAACTGCTATCAAGGTGGTATCAATTTGTGGCAACCCCACTACACAACAAATCGAAACACTGCCTGGTCCTGTGCCATCCTCACCATCTGTTACGTCTGAGCCCACCGTTGCAGCCATGGTGCCAATCCATCTCATTGGGGGTCCGCCTCTTTTTCACTGACCCTCCACTTTAACAAGCATGATGCCCTTCTCCAGAGACTGTCCCTTTTGATAACATGTCCAAAGGATGAGACAAAGTCTGATCATCCGGGCTTTGAAGACGCATTCCAGCTGTACTTCTTCCAAGACAGGTTTGTTGGTTCTCTGGTAGCTCATCATTCAGTATTCTATACCGGCACTATAATGAAAATGCATCAATTCTTTTGTCTCCATGGATTGGGTCGAACCCACCTGAGTTCTCAAAGTGATATTTGTGCTTTTTTAACACTTTCAAGAGCGCTTCTGCAGCAGGTATGCCCCACACTGCTGCTTCCATGGGTGTTGATTGTAGAAATCCTTGTCAACTTCAACCATTCCATTTATCATGATATTACTTATGTAGTACTTGTTGACTTGTAATCCATACTGAAGGTACAGTCTTTCCATTTTATTAAGTAAATGCTTCAAGTCAACTTCACTTTCACAAGCAAGGTTGGGTCACATGCATATCACAGGTTGTTAATAAGTCTTTCTCCAATCCTGATGCCTGGTTCTTCTTCATAGAGCTTCTGGAATTATCTGCTCAGTATACAGATTAATGGCATAAGGTGAAAGGATGCACCTTTCTTAATTTTAAGCCAAGCAGTAGCCCCTTGTACTGTTCAACCAACAACTTCTTGGCTTATGTATAGATCTATACACAATCAGGAGTCCTAGTGTGGTGCTGTGGATTAATGGCTGGACTGCAAGGTCAGTTATGAGCCGCAAGGTGCATAGTTCAAGCTTACCAGTCATTCCTTAGAAATCATATACAGGGTTGCCATGAGTCAGTACCAGCTCAATGGCACTTAACAACATCAACGTGCACAAGTAAGTGTTCATGAATCCCATTCTTTGGCAATTTACCCACAGCTTGTTAAGATCCACGTAGTTAAATGCCTCTGCATAGTCAATATCTTTCTGGTAGTCTCTAAGATCAATTTGATATTAGCAATGATATTTGTTATTTCACATCCTCTTCTGAACTGACTTGAACTGCTGGCAGTTTCCTGCCAATATACTACTGCAAATATTTTTTAATTATCTTCAAAAAAATTTTATTTGCATGTGACACTGATAGTTTTGTTTTGTTTTGTTTTTTGCATTCTGTTGGATCATCTTTCTTTGGAATAGATATGAATATGGACCTCTTCCAGTTGGCTGGCCAAATAGCAGTCTTCCCGATTTCTTGGCATAGATAAGCAAGTACCCAGTGTTGCATCGGTTTGTTGGAACTTTCAGTTGGTATTCCATCTGCTTTTAGAATCTTGTTACCAATGCATTCAATGCAGCTTGGACTTCTTCCTTCAGTATCACAGGTTCTTCACCTGAAATGACTGAACGTTTTGGGTACAGTACTCTGTATTTCTTTCATCTTGTTTTGATGCTCCCTGTTTTGTTCAATATTTTAGACATAGAATCCTTCAATCTTACAAATCGAGGCTTGAATTTTTCCCCAGTTCTTTCAGCTTGATAAAGGCTGAGTGTTTTCTTCCCTTTTGCTTTTCTAATCCTAGGTCTTTGTACATTTCATTATAATACTCTTTTCTTGAACCAGTGTTCCAAATCATCTCTTTAGCTCTTTTACTTCATCTTTTACTCCTTTCACTTGAGATGCTGTGCATTCATTCAAAAGCGAGTTTCAGTTTCTTTTGACATTCATTTTTGTCTTTTCTCTCTTTCCTTCTTATTGCTCTTCAGCTTACTTCATGTATGCTGTATCTTTGATGTTATCCCACAACCCATCTGGTCTGGTCAATAGTGCTCAGTGCTTCAACTCTATCCTTGTGATGGTCTCTAAATTCAGGTCTCTAATATTCAAGGTCGAACTTTGGCTCTTATGGATATGTTTCCATTGTCTTCATCTTCAACTTGCATAAACAACTGATGGTTTATTCCACTTAGCCCTTTGCTTTGTTCTGGTTGATGGTATTGAGCTTCTCCATCATCTTTTTTCACATATGTAACGGATTCGGTCCCTGTATATTCCATCTGGTGAGGCGCACGTGTATCATTGCCATTTGTATTGTTAAGAAAAAGTTATTTACAATGAATAGGTCTTTGGTCTTGCAAAATTCTACCATGTGTTCTCTGGTGTTATTTCTATTTCCAAGGTCTTATTTTCCAGCAATTGATCCTTTGTTTCTAACTTTTGCATTCCAATCATGAGACATTAATAATGCATCTTGATTACATGTTTGAATAATTATATCGTACAGAAACTGATTAAATTCAATGTCTTCATCTTTGGCATTAGTGCTTGGTGTGTGAATCTGTAGTGTATGGATATTATCCTGTCACCAACAGTGTAGTACTTCAGGACAGATCTTGAAATAATCTGACGATTAACACCACACTATTCCTCTGTCATCTCTGGCACAGCACACCTGATTGTCCAATTCAAAATGGTCAGTATCACAGACACTATATAGAGAATGCATAAAATGTCAACTTAAAATTTAATGCAAAAGGATAAATATATTCCTAGAAGCGTCACAGACTGAATCAGTGGATCAGAATTAGCAATAGCTAAAAGGCCAAGGGCAAAAAAAAATCGAATATAAGAAATTTCCAAATTCTGAAACTGGAAGCCTGGGAGGAAAGCATGTAAGTGAGGACCAAACTGAGCACTGACTATAAACAGAGCCAATGATGACCAACGGAGCTTATTTAACTGAAGAAGAATGTATAGATCATTGGGATATCATTTCCTCAAAACAAATGATAACACTGCACTTTAGGGGGCAGTCAGCGATGTTAATGAGAGAGGAATAACTCATTACAGGATGGAATCCAGGTCACTCAACTTTACACGTAAAACTGTTGAATTGGTGTGTGTTTTGCTATGTATAATCTCAACAACAATAAAATACAATTTTAAAAAATAATAACCACTTGCAGGGACCTGGAAGGTGTCAACCACCCTAACATCTCTGAGATCTAATCTTGCTTGAAGAAAACACAGCTGAGAAGGGTTCTCTTATTACCCATTTCTCGCTCCCAAAGTAAAGAAAAACAAGGCGGGGAAAAGAATGAGCAGACCCCCAAGTTGAAAGAACAGAATCCTTAGAAGGATCTGTGAGGGCTTCCAGAAGCCAGGAATGGGAATAACGGGAGCGAGTTCTGGGACGGCAGGCCTCCTGGCTGGTTTCTGCAATGAGTTCAGTGCCCTGCCCTTATGCATGCCCAGGTCATTCTCTGGGCCACACTGCGCTCCCCCAGGGAACAGGGCCTGAATTATTGTTTCTGTGGCTAGTCAACAGTCCCTGAAACACAGCAGATGCCTAATGTTTCCCATGTGAATAACCCTCAACCTCTGCTTCCAGATTTTAAAAGAAAGCCACTCGCAAACACAGGAGAAAGGAGGGGTGGGGTGGCCCCATGGTTCAAAGGAGCAGTGATTCTTAAGCCACCGGAGAGGCTAAAACTGTGACATTCTGACTGTGCAATGATAAATCACTCTGACAAGGACAAGGGAATGAAGAGAGATCTAAACAAACTGGTTACTGCAAAGGGAAAATCTGAGATGAACTCGGAAAAGGACCTCTTGAGAAACAACGGGGGAAGTTAGCCAACCTACCTGAAGAGGAGAGACCCACAATCCTTGAGGATTAATGTCAGAAGTCTGTAGTGAACTGGGACTTGTGAGAAATGCTGAGGCCAGGAAAAAGCTAGGTTTGTTAGGAGAACAAAATGAGGAGAAACCACTGCTCAGCCCATCATCAGAATGGTCAAGTAGGGAAAAGGAGAAGGCAGAGCTACATCGTTCCATCTTCCGTTTGCTTCTGTCCATCTTCTTGATAAAAGAGCACACTCGTCAAATCAGAAAGGATGCATGAAGTAGTGTGGAGAAGGGTTGGGGACATCCAAAGAGATGCGGATAGTGAAAGAGAATCCACTTACTTTCCAGAGTTCAGACTAATCCTCCAGGATCTGAGTTCATTTTGTACCTCGAGATTCGCACTATGTAAATTGACCCCAAAGTCACTGCTAAGAGAAGAGCTGGGAAGGAGGAATCTGAAGACTCTAGAAGCGACAAACTGAGACTGATATAGTTTAATATACATTGTATAGTTTGTAGGAAAATCCTGAAACAGACGGGGGCTTGATTCACTTATAAACAAATGTGGTGTTTCTTAGCCATTACTCTTATCCACTTGGGTTTGGGGCAGTTTTCATGGGAAATAATAATACAGTTTGGGCTAGGTCCTCAGCTTCCTTTCTACATACAATATAAGCAAAGGCAGACCCTGTGCATTTTGACAGTGAACAAGCATTGTGGAGGCTGCTTCTCCTGATTGGCTTCCTTCTATTATCCATGGTCCCCGTCCCTTCCCTTTCTGCTGCCTGCCCAAACCCTGCCTTTGCAGCTAGCTCCACCCCTATAAAGAACTGAATGATCAATCAGAGTCAAGCTGCATTCATAAAGAACCAATCCTACCAGCGGAATTCATGATTTGCATAGGCTTCCTAGGATGTCAGAATATACCTTGGATTCAGCAGTGTCTGGTAAGTTCTCTGAGGATGCCTGCTTGGGATACAATGGTGACATCTAGTGTGGGTAACAACTGTGCTGAGAGGAATTTACATGGAATTTAAGATACCGAGTCGACCTAGAGGGCTCTGTAATAGCAACAGGCTTATCTGACTCCATGCTTTTTATTGTACGTATGTTAACTTAAATATGCAATGGAAAGCCTATCCGAGAGATGGCAGATTCAATAATGAAAACTCTAACTATTCGTGTAAGGCATGACATAACACCAGAATACTTACACCCCAAGTCCAAAGGCATACAAGCTCACGTTCAGATTTCTATAAATGCAGGAATCAAATGCAGGGTAGATGAGGTCTAGCTAGCCAGGAGTGTTCATGGAAATGGTCTTGTGTTTACACATTAATAGGCACTGTACAATGAGCACTAGACTTTGTGGTTAACAGTTCAAATCTACCAGCTGTTCCTTGGAAACCCTATATGGGGCCGCTATAAGTCGGAACCAACTCCATTGCACTTAACAACAAAAACATTTGGGTAACGGGAAAATATGGGTAATGTGACTTCTAAAAAAAAATTCCATGAAGGCCATACAGACAGATGTGCAATGTCTAAACTTTCCATTTTATGATGCTGGACAAATCACAAATGATAGCCAATCTGAGCCTCGGTTTCCTCATTCATAAAATGGAGAGAATACCTACCCCACTGGAAACGTTTACAAAAGCACTCTGTAAACTGTAAAGAAATATACAAATATTAGTAATAAACTTAATGAAAAAATAAATCGACTATCAGCTACATTGATCTTATTACATGTGAATAACACTATTCAAGAATGAGCTTCACAGTTAAAGAAAGGCACTGTCAAATCGAAATATGTGTACAGGAGAACTATGCTGGTGTTCTATGATGTGTGCTATCGCGTTACCGACTCACAGCGACCTGACAGGACAAAATAGAACTGTCGGCTGGAGTCCCGGTGTGGTGCTGTCAGATAAGCACTGGACTGCTAACTGCAAGGTTGGGGGCTCAAACCTACCAGCCACTCCTCGGAAGCCACTTGGCAGCAGCACTACACAATAACAACAGAACTAGGCATCCGTTAGAGTTTCCCAAGTTGACACCTTCATGGGTACAGGCTGTGAGGTCTTTTCTCGCGCGGAGCAGCTTCTGGTTAGCAGCCGAGGGCTGAACCACTGCACCACCAAGTCTCCTAGCATACCAGAGTAGCGCTGCCAACCCAGTCGCCCTCTGCATAGGTTTCCGAGGCTGTAAATCTTTATGGGAGCAGAAAGCCACATCTTTCTCCCAAGGAAAGGCTGGAGGATTTGAACTGCTGACCTTGTTGTTAAAAGTCCAACTCATAACCCACTACGCTACCAGGGACCCTTATGGTAACTGTGTTGTTGCTGTTAAGTGCTATCTAGTCAGTTCAGCGGCCCTGTAAAGGGTTTCCAAGAAGTGGCTGGTGAGTTTCAACTGCCAACCCTGGGGTCCAAACTGACCTTTATGGTCAAGTGCTTTTCCTACAGCATCACACGAGCGTAGGATGACTGAAAAGAGCTGAGAATGTCTGCACTGCATCTAGAACTAACTGCTTTCATGTATTTGATAACCTACATTCAAGAAGCACAAAGGAGAAAAGATTTTTGTTTAATCAAGAGAAAAGTACATTTTTTTTTTAAAGTAATTTTTTAAAAACAATTACAAGTTGTTCAAAAGAACTCCCTATTTTAGAAAGTGCCCTAGAACAGCATACATGGCTTTGAAAAGAAGTTTTCTGCCTTTTGGGGGATGGGGGGTGAAGATGGAGGTGGGAGGGATTCACTGATATTTTCATTTATAGATTTAAGTATCACAAATGAGGAAATGGGATGGTAAGAGGTAAGAAAAGTATTCTTAGGAAAATAAGGCAAAGTCAAGCTGAGTTTCCAGAGCTCAGAGGTAAAGACAACAGAAGAAATGAAATGACTGGGGAGGGGGAATCAGAACCAACATTGACTCCACCACACCGAGATCAAGAGGTAAGGTGCAACATGCGTGCAAATGCATCAGATTCCATGTGGACAGAAGTCCAGCTCTAGGCTCTGCAGGCCTCCAGAAACAAGACGACGCTAGCTTCACTACTCTGTACAAGGCCTCTGGAGCCCGGGAATTCGGCTTGTTTCTGTATTTCTTTAATGGCTCACTCCAAGTTGGCCATTCCAAAGCAAGTCAATGATAACATTTGACTGCTGAGTACCAATAAAAGGTTTTTATGGGGGAAGAGGGTCCTCTTTACTTGTACTCAAACCAAAAGAGTTTGTTGTCTGTGTGGCAAATTCCTTTCCGGTATGTGCCCAATGAAATTCTGAACATTGCTGAAGTTCATTATTTTCCAAACTTTCAAAAAGTTCTTATTTGATGATACAGTCTACTCTCATTCCAATAGTGAAGGTGACCAGTCTCATCTTGGCTAAGATGGCTCCTCAAACATCCCAGTCATATCCACTGCTGTCTATTCAATTCTGACTCCTAGGACTATGGGTCTTTAATGGAGTAGAGCAGGGGTGGGGAGCCTTTTTCCTGCCAAAATTTGTAACATTATCTATGGGCCATACAAAATTACCAACTTAAATATTAACATGCCATATTTGGCCAAACAGAATTCTGGTGTGGTGCTTTAGTTACCCTAAAGCACTGGATCGCAAAGTCAGTTAGAACTGCAAGGCCAGTGATTCAAACTCACCACCTGCTCCTCGGAAACCCTATACAACATCGCTATGAGTTGGAATCGACTCGACACCACTTAGCAGCAATATTTGGTCAAACATTTAATTAACTCACCCCTAATGTGATGGCTGAACCAACTTGAAGGCATTTAACAACAACAACGTGATGGCTAGAATTGCGGTTGCCTTGGCAGGGTGAGACCGAATGATTTCACGGACAGGACATTTCCCACCCCTGGGATAGAGTCTCATCTTTTTCTCACAAAGCGACTGGTCAGCGTCACCAGAGCTTCTTAGGGTGACTTGGAGCAGCACAGAATTAGCGAAGGACTTAAGTCAAAGTTTTATAAATCTCAAATAAGCAAAATTACCCTTTTCTTAAAAAATACAATTAACAAGTTTAGTTGACAAATTCTTCACAACTCAATATGAGCTTGGTTTTTTTTTTTTTAAAGTTACCTTTTAAAGCATTAAAACCATAATTTATTTTACTTCTTTTATTTCAGTGAAATAAGCTATTTTAGAAAATGAAGTGACGGCCTTGTTGTTTTATACTAAGTGAAGCACACATCCAATCCAGGAGACCACACACACATCTGGAAGAAACACTTTTCACCGAACTAGTAACTCAAAAAAGGAGCTCTGGTAGCGTAGTGGTTACGAATCGGGCTGCGAACCTTAAGGTCAGCGGTTCGAAACTACCAGCCGCTCTGCGGGAGAAAGATGAGGCTTTCTACTCCCGTAAGGATTTACACCCTCGGAAACCATGTACAGGGTCGCTATGGGTCGGAACCGACTCAATGGCACTTAACAACAACAACAGTAACTCAAAACAAGAGCTAGCTGTTAAGGTTTGAGATTCTTTTTAAAATAAATGCCTGTTTTTTGAAACAAGCCTGTACGCTGTAAAATTTTAACTATTTTATCTAAGTGTAATGTGTGACTATTTTGCTGTTTTCGATTGTTATTTACATACTAGAGAAAGTAAAACTGAGTCCTCATTTTTAAGTGCTGTCTCGACTGAGAAAGCACTAGTTTCCTCCAGACTCCACTCTGTGGAGGAAAGTATTTCACACGACCAGAGGATTTGAGGAAGGAAAAGGCAAGAAGGAAAGAGGAAAGGAAGATGGCGAGGTAGGCCCATGGACAGTCTCAAATGTAAATCAGAAACCACACTTCTCATTTCATGATATCCTGGAGTTTTATATTGGATTAAAATGAATGTTTGAATAAAAGGGGGAACATCTATTGAAATCACATTTATGTGTAAAACTTGGAATTTAAGCCATGGTGCTTAGCAGTATTGTCATTTTGAAAACAGCAAGAATCTTAGGAAGTTGGGGGAGTTGAAAACTGGCTGGAAGTCCATCACCGTCAGATTAACTCCAACTAAACTCCACACTCCAAATGCACACGTTGTTCTCCTCAATCTCCTCCTCAGTCCAGGCAGTCCTTGCTGTTTTGATTTAAAAGAGGTATGGCAAGAGGACAGAGAGGGAATCTGACCACTGAAACTCCAAGGCCAGCTGAGAGACAAGCTGAAAGTTACTCAAATGGTGACAGGGAGAGAGCGGGCATGGCGGCCCTGAGCGGAGAGAAGAGGCGCTGAGGAAACGCTTGCTGTCTTCCTTCATCAGTCTGTTGTCTTGTGAGATGCTACACTGTAGGGTAAGCACTAGACTGCGAACCACAAGGTCAGCTGTCTGTTCGGGACCTGGTGGGAGAATCTCGCTGAGAGCAGCTGTGATCTATCCTCTGCCTGTGAGAAGTTCCACTGAGAAAGAAAGGGCTTCTTCTTGTCCAGAGACTGAGGAGCGATCAGCCCGGCTGTCACGGCTGGTGGCCAAGAGTCTGGACCTGAGAGCTCATTATAAACAAAAGTTGCACAGTGTGGGCATGTGTTTGGAGATTACGTAAGAGCCTTGTTTATTGTAGTAATATGCCTCGTTCCAATTTTAAAAGCAGCTACCATTCAAAGTCCTGGTGTGGCGCTGTAGGATAAGCACTGGTCCACAAGGTTGGTTTGAACTGCGAGGTCAGAGGTTCAAACTCACCAGCTGCTCCTTGGAAACCCTATAAAAGGGTCGTTCTGAGTCAGACCCGACTCAGTGGCACTTAACACAGATGAGTCTTGGGAGTTGACACTGAGACTGAAATCCAAGGTGTGTTGCCCTCTCTGCCTGGGATGGGTAAGAGGCAGGGCTAGCAATGTAGAAGTAAAAAGGTGTACAACTGGTAGCAACCCTCGCTTTAAATAGGCAAGGAAAAGGTAGATGTATCAGCCATCTATAAATTAGTAACAACTTCTGTTTTTTAATAGAGAAAATGTAAGTGGAGCTCTGGTGTGCAATCCAAGACGCCACGTAGAGGCAAGGGGAAACCTTCCCACTTGGCTGACCAGTGAACTAATATAACCCAGGGTCTCCTTTGTTCTTAGCTGGGTACTCAGATTACAAATCATGTAATCAGGGAAAACATAACCCAACTCATGAACGGCAGACTTCTTGCAAATGCCAACATACTAATGGCAATGTTTGAATACATCATTAGACTCTACCAGAGGTGGGGAACCTTTATCTGCCAAGGGCCATTGGGATATTTATAACATCATTCACAGGCCATACAAAATTATTAAGTTAAAGATTTGCCTGCTATATTTGGCCTAACATTTAATTAACTCACCCCTAATGTAATGTCTGGAACTGTGGTTGCCTTGGCAGAGCCAGACCAAATGACTTCGAGGGTCTTACAGAGTTCTGGTAGTGTAGTGGTTATGAATCGGGCTGCTAACCTACGGTCAGCAGTTCAAAACTACCTGCGGTTCTGTGGGAAAAAGATAAGGCTTTCTGCCCCCGTAAAGATTTACAGCCTCAGAAACCCTATAGAGTGTCACTATGAATCGGAACTGACTCCACGGCACACCACCACCACCACCATAGAGTCCACAAACTGAATGTTCCAACACCTGCTCTAGACCATTGCGTTTTGCTCTGCAGACACATTCTTTCAGTAGGCAAGACTGTGAACAGAGGGCAAATCCTAGCACAGTCCTTGAGACAAGATCTCATGGCATGAGAGAGCAGCACCGGGCAACAGTCAGTTCTGGCATTTCTCCTTTGAGACGGTGATGGTTTTACTGTCTTTTCATCTTTGTGGTCTACTTTCTCCTCGGCTTCATTATGCTGTAAATAACAATCTCTGGGATTGGGGGGAAAAAAATCAGTAGCTATTCTAGCATTGCCTATAGTTTTACATGATGGAACGCCAGGCAGCTCTTGAAGAGGAATCTGTGGTAACAGCTTTTGTGCAGGTGCCGTAAGAATTGTACTTATTCAGTAAAAAGAGATGCCACAGGTATAGTGGTGGTTCCATGTTGCTCTTTTAACATTGCAGAGAAGTCTTGGAAATGGAAAGGCACCCACGTCACTCCTTGTATCATGTGGAAACGGGTAAGTTTGTGGTGACTTCAAATCTTAAAGAGTACCTGCAAGGTGATATCCCTCCCCAAGCCCTTAAATTACTCCAAGATCCGGTGCCACATTTCACAAGTGGCTGATGGGACAGCTTACAGAACCTGTAGGAAGAGCTGCCAGGAGATGGGCACTCTGAAATCCTCCAACTCATTCTTTACACTGATATTTACAGATAAAAGCTCTGGACTCAAGAGAATGACTATAAAAATCAAACTGTAAAACACAGTATTTGCTGTTGTTATTGTTTTAGTGCTGTTAAGTCAGTTCAGACGTATCGCGACCCTCTAAAGGTTTCCCGAGGCTGGAAATCTTTGTGGGGGCAGAAACCCTCATCTTTCTTTTGCACAGCGTTTAGGGAAGTGAAATATTCCAAATCTTGACTTTTTCTTCACTGGGTTACATACACAAAAGCTAAGTCAGATAGTGAGGCGAAAGGAACTTGAATTTGCTGCTAGACTGTGATGAAAGATACGCCCTCTGAGCCTCATTCAGTATTATCAGCATTGCTATAATTTTGTCTTTAAGAGGCAGAACGATGACTATCATAATCCCGGACTTTCTCCTGCTTTTAAGACAAATATTTTTCTTATTATCTTTCCCTTAGCTTTTCCAGAGTTTGAGACAGGGTAAGTAAGAATGCTTAGCAGTGGGGGTAGCATTTGGTGAGAAAAAAAAGTTATTAACATATTTCTTCAGATAAATACATTACACAAGAGGCGGGATCTAAATAAGGTTTTTGTTTACTTAAATAGTTTGAGAAGGACTGGCTATAAATACAGCTCATTACAACATCTGAATTCATCAGAAGGCAGCAGGAACTAGGTGGCCTGCTGTGTTCACTAAGCGGAGGAGTTAACTAAAGACTGTTGTAGTTAAGTGTGTCCTGGAGTCAGCTCTGACTCATAGAGACCCTGTCTAGGGTTTCTGAGGAGCGGCTGGTGAGCTTGAACCGCAGACCTTACTTACAAAGTCAAATCGACTTTGCAGTCTAGCACATTAACCCTCAGTGCCACACCAGGACTCCAAAAGTTAGATCAGTTGTTAAGTGCAGTCGAGTCGGTTCCAACCCATAGCTGCCCTGTATAGGTTTTCTGAGAAGCAGCTGGTGAGCTTGAACCGTTGACCTTCAGGTTCAAATCGGCTTTGCAGTCCAGCGCATTAACCCGCAGTACTATACTAGGACTAAAGATTAGCACAGACAAACCCACCCAGGTCCAGACACACATTCTCAACTTCACACCTCTAAGGAGAGCTAGGCTTGCAGTTTACTTATGCTGAGCAAGTTCTTTCTTTCCTAATCTGAACTGTCATGAAAAGCCAAGGACTATTATTACCCTTCCAAAATCACTCAGACACCGGCTTCCAATTTTCTCTCTTCTGGAAAGCAAGTATCCAGAAGTTTCTTCACTGCACGGGTTCATCCAGTTTCTGTCAAAGGCCTTGTCAACTTTTCAGTGCATGGCAACAATGGTCCCCAAGACTGACTAGGTCAACTCCTAACGTCTCATTAACCTCCGGAAACATCAAGAGATTCTCAAAACAGAGACAAAGTCACTTTAAAAATGACAATTCACCACGTAGCACTCTGTTCCCTCTGGGGGCACACAGACCCCACACACAGACTCCCTGTGTAACAGACTGTTAATGTGGCGTGCAATCATCTGCAAGAAAATTTTAGTGAATTAGTGAACCTGGAGTTCCTTTTTTGTTGGAGGTGAGGGTGTAAAAGTTGCTTGACCCGCAAGTTTACGCTGAAGCAACACTCTGGGATGTTTTCTGGTTCACTATTTGCCTTTCAGCCGACTGGGTAAACAGTGGTTCCCCAGTCCCCAGTACACGCCTCCCCACCACCACCACCACCACCACCACCACCACACACACACACACACACACACACCCCAGCCGTGCAAACCTTCTACAACGTCAGTACGAATGCTCCCACCTCCTGGTTCAAGCACACCGGGCCCCAGCCTGCCCCACTCTGCTCCCGTGTCCTCCCATGCTCTGTGGAAGGAGTCTTCATTCCAATGGTGGACGATTCCCTCCGGTTCATTGTCTTTCCCACTTACAAGAAACCTGACCCTTGGGCCGCAGGCTTTCTAGTCTCTCATATAGTCTGATTTCTTACTCTCAAGAAAGAACTAGCTAGCCTTCCTTCCAACCTCCAGTCTGCATGCTGGCCTGTATCATCCACCCTCATCACTCAGCAAGCACTGACTGGTGCCCACACTGACCACCGTCTCCTAACTGGCACTCCTTAACAGCTTTACCTGGTCTTTGTCCTCACCATAATCTAAAATCACTGGTGTCCCTTCAATATCATACACACCACTGGCCTTTCCTGGCTCAGTGAAGCTTCCATGTTCTTGACTACAAGCCCATCTATTCGAATGTCCGTATGTCCTCTGTGTTTCACTTCAAAGCAAATTCTGAAATGTCTGCTTTTCCCACTTCTAGTTCCTTGTGCTGAACCAGTGGAACACTGGTTGAACTGTGCTATGCTTGTCCTGTCAGGTCGGTTCAAACTCAGCAACTTGGTGTAAGGGTTCTGAGAGCAGCTGGTGGTTTTGAACTGCCAACCCTGTGGTTCTCAATCCAGTGCTTTAATGGGAGTCCTGTCTTTAGTCAGCAATTCTTTTCTTCTGATGCGTTTTTAGGGTTATTCTCAAAGGCTTTTTAAAATTTCCCTTTCTTTATGGGCTCCCAATCCCACTCTTTGGTGCCCATTTCAGATAGTAATATGTAATAACCGATATTAACTGAGCCCCCTCCCTCTGTCCTCAATTTTTAAAATTTCATCATCCCACTGTTCTCACACATATCACAAAGGAGAAGACATCTTACATAGACCTCAACAGCCAAATCCTAAACTCATTTCATGAGCTCCTCTTCTCCTTCCCATCCACACGAAACCTCTCATGCCTTCTCCTCAGCACCATCACTCTCACCCTCCCTCTCAGGTCAGACACAAGCTGACACAAAGCCTTAACCAGCACAGTCCACACCTTGTCAAGCTGACAGGTGCCTATTTACGTTTCTCCCTTGTCTTAAAGCAATGCCTTCCAAGATGCAGTCATGGTGAGGTTTAGCGATCGTTCTGTCTCCTGAATTTGCATCTGGGCTTTCTCTCCAGCCTTGCTGGCCAACATCTTCAGTAAGTGACGAACATCTGTATCTTTACTAACCATGGAAATCTGCTTCCACCTATTTATCTTTTCATAGAAGTCACCAGCGACAGCTTTCTGACTTCTAACTTGTAATTCCGTTTATCCTGGTGGTGGTGGTTATGTGCCGTGGAGTCGGAACTGACCCATAGCGACCCTGTACAGGGTTTCTGAGGCTGTCAATCTTTATGGGAGCAGAAAGCCTCATCTTTGTCCTGCGGAGCAGCTGGCTGGCAGTTTCGAACTGCTGACCTTAAGGTTCGCAGCCTGATTCATAACCACTATGCTACCAGAGCTCCTTAGTCCAGGCCAACGCTATTTGGGCAAACCTGAGCAGCTTTCTAGCACCTCTCAATTTCTATCAAATATGTTATCAAATGAATCTTAAAAAGCTACAGTCATACTGCACTTTTGCAAAGAGTCCACTGTTGTCCACCACCAACCACACCTCCGTGGAGGCTAGACTTTCCTTCCTAGTCTCTAGGCCTTGGCGTACTTACTCCCGTTCGCCTACACCACCCATATTCCTCAGAGGAGCCCATCTCCTTGCTCCTCACTCCTGCAGACCATGCTAACAGTTGGTTCTTTGTTCACTCTGCTCCTTTGATTATAATGACTTTCCCTTCCATCCTTCCAAGTGAAAAAGTCCCACAGTATCTTATGCAGCCTTTCCAATATCAAGAAGCCCCGCAGGCAGGACAGGTCAGGACCTGGGCTGCTAACTGAAAGGTTGACGGTTCAAACCCACCAGCCACTGTGCGGGAGAACACTGAGGTCGTATGCCCAGTAAAGACGTTCAAGCTTAGTTCGAGGCTTGCTATCAGCTGAAACTGATTTTATGGCAGCGGGTTTTCCTTAAACTAGTTCACAGTAACTTTCTTCTCAAACTTCTGTTTTTTCTTTTGTATTAGCATACTGATTTGTTAACTAAACATTTCATATGGAATGCCTGTATTACTGCACTGCCCAACACAAACAGCACACACAACAGCTATTCACTCAGACACAAAGACTGAGAGGAGCTAGGGGGCTAGGGATCATAGTTTCGGGGTACATCTAGGTCACGTGGCCTAATACAGTCCATAAAGATAACATTCTATATCCTACTTTGCTGAGTTGTGATTGGGCTCCTAAAAATTTATGAGTGGCCATCTAAGATACAACTGTTGGTCTCTTCCCGGCTGGAGCAAAGAAGAGTGCGAGAATCCAAAGTTTCAAGGAAACAATGAGTCCAAAGAGCTAAGAGGCCACAAGAACCACAGCCTTCACAAGCCTAGGATGAGAATTAGTTGGTGCCCAGCTACTACTACCGATTGTTCCAACCACGATCATGATACAAGCTCCAGAGAGAAAGACAGAGAGAGAACAAAATTCAAATTCATTTAAAAAAAAAAAAAGACCAGACTTACTGATCTGAAAGTGACTAGTGGGAGCCCCGAAGCAATGGCCCTTAGATAGCCTTCAAACTTAGCACTGAGCCCACTCATGAAGACCACATTACAGGCAAACAGTCATGCATATAAAGTGAACCTTAACACTGGTGAGGGTCCTCAGAACAAGCAGCTATCAAGACCACAAGGGCAGCAAAATTCACAAGGCAGGAAGGGGTGGGGAGGCTGGGGAAGTGGAAACAAGGAAGCAAGGGAGGAAGTGGAAAGAGAGCTGGCACAGTGAAGGGACAGTAAGCAAAGTCGGAAAACTCACCGAATGGGAAACAACTGATTTGATTTATAAACTTTCATCTTAACCACAACAAAATGTTCCAAGAAAAAAAAAGAGAGATTAACACTAAGGGCAAATAGATCTAAGTTTGACCCAAAATAATTTAACTTTCACATGTTATCAAGAGGGACCAATCCCTGGAGAAGAATGCTGTTGTTGTTGTTGTTGTTGTTAAGTGCCATCGAGTCAGTTCCGACTCAGCGCCCTGTATAAGGCTTCCGAGGAGCAGTTGGTGGATATGAACTGCCGACCTTGTGGTTCAAACTGACCTCGTGGTCCAGTGCTTACCCTACAGTGCCACACCAGAACGGCCCTCGATGAGATGACTGACCCAGTGGCTGCAACAATGGGCTCACACAGAACCAATGTGAGGACGGTGCTGGACCAGGCAGAGCTTCGTGCTACTGCGCAGTCTCACTGCCACATTGGAAATGACTTGACAGCATCTAACAGCAGTAACACCATATAATTTTCCATTTTTACTGATCTTCAATTGCATAATATCAATCTCTTAAAGACAACTGAGTAGATTTCGGGAAAACTCATGATCTAACAAGACTCCAAAACCTTACAACTCAGCATAGGATACAATGTGCCTGGTTTATATAATGTATAATTAACAAGGAGATCTTCATTTGGTAGGACTCAACGTGCTTACACTCCATCCCTTTCTCTCTGGGCTTTGAGGCAATCTCTCTATGGGCACGTGCTTTGGCCTACTGGTGCTTTGAACTCTATACAAACAGGAGCCGTGGCAACAGAAATGTGCACAGAAAAAAATGTATTCAAGCTGTTTTCATTTTAAAAACGCAAATATGGAAAGCTCAGCTTAACTACTCCCAGGAGACTAAGAACACGAAACATGAAAGTGCATGCGTGTGCACACGTGGCTGAAAAATACTTCACTCCAAATAATGGATGTTATGTCTGCCCTGTTAAAATTCTTCTCACTTCCCTCTAAATTACGAAACAATATAGAATTTTGAAGTATAAATATTCAAGACCCCTTGTGTCAGTGTTACAGAGTTTTCACTGAAGGATAAATCATGAAATGAGCCTGGATTGCTACGGCTGTCCTTGTGGTTAAAACAAACACATTAAGGGCGGACCTTATAAAATAACTTGAAATAAAAGTTACTTGACCATTATCTGGGATGACAGGGCCTGCAAGTTATTCAGCCTTGTATCCCTCAGGCTCAAGACCCTGCTCCAATACTGAATTAATGCTTTGTGGAACCAAGGGGAGAGTATGCAAAAGTACCACCTCGGAAACCTAGCATGCAAGGGCAGCATCATTATTCAGAAAAATACTTTCCAGAGGAATTGTTAGGAAAATAAACCTAAGAGGCACTTGACATTTATCATGGGATGTGCCCACTCAGTCCGGGGCCCCAGAGCCAGCAGGGACACTCGGACACTTCCAGGCGCACCTTCTCATTTACTTTCTTCCTACTTGTCTTGTTGTTTTTTTAAGAGGAGGGGTCCCCGAACTTTACAGTCACAATGAATTTTCTCTCCCAGAAGAACAGTCTATCTTTCCATATACACACAGAGTTCTGGAATCAAGGCTGAAAGTTCCTGGTTTCAGGAAAAGATGAGTTACTTAAAAAAGGTTAAGCATGAAAAAGCAGATCAAGTTTTTCCTTGGGGCTGATAGATCCACCAGGCAGAAATGTATCTGAATCGAACTTGCAGCTTTCAATGATTTCTTTCTTTACTTTCATCTGGTTTCATACCCATGCCTGCTGAGATGTGCTGGGTTGGGTACTTCGGTGTGTTTTTCTGTGCTTCCACGTAAAATTCATTACAACTATGATTTGAAAACTTCAGTATTGTTTATTTTTTTAACCCTATCACATGAAATATTGAATAAGCAAAAAAGATGCAGTTTCTTATTCCTGAAGGTGTGGGAATGACCAAGCAAAGCAAAGGACCAGCAACAGCCATTCTGTATATAAAGATGTAAATTGAAGCCTAATTGTAAGAAATGTTTTCCTGGTTTACGATGTGTATGGGGCAGAGATGGAGAGGTGCAGGCAGGGGGGATGATTGGGAATTTTAGTCCCGGCTCAGGCCAGTCTGGGCCTGAATCCAAAAAAATCTATTGCTGTCTAATGGATTCCGACTCAAATCAACCCTCTGGGACGGAGTTTAAATGCCCCATGGGGTTTCCAATGTGTTTTTACAGACGCAGACTGCCACATCTTTCTCCCATGGTAGGTTTGAACTGTCAACCTTACAATTCACAGTCAAGTGCTTAACCGCTGAGAAAGGGTAGAGAAAGAAGCCAGCTGGGAGATTTCTCAATCCAAGAGAGTGAGTCAATGGGAACTAATCACATTCCTGGCTTTGGGGGGGGCGGCGGAAGGGTCTGGAGGGGAAGTCTCAGCCTTGAATTAAAATGGAAGCCAGAGCTCAATTAAACTAGGATAAAAGGTTGATGATTAATATAGCTACAAGCTTTATTTGTATTCTCTAATTCCTTATAATGTTGTCCTAACATCACTTCTAAATCAGAGACAGACATTTATGTAGAATTCTACACCCCCCAAAATCAGTTAGATAGCTAGACTATCACATTGTCTGTACAGTCTGATAATCACATCTATAGATTCAAGAATCTGTTTTCATAGTCCTCAGGACAAAGCCACTTGATTTGTTGCAGCCTGTCTACTAGAAAGTAAGCAGGCTTCACGTAGGGGTAACCTTGAAGACCTTGAAGACCCTCATTCTGACAGGATACTGTGGTAGGCTTCTTTTCAGGAACCACATGACCCCTTTATATTTTTAACAAATGAAGAAATGTCTTTTATCATTGTTTTTACATTTTCAAGAGGATGTCTTTACACCTGGTCCCAGATGTGTAACTTAAGCAGAATACTATCATGTCTGCTGAACCCGCTTCTATCCACGGCTCAGAATAGAGTTCAGTTTCTTTTCTTTCGTTATTCATTTTTAAACTATTTTGAGAAATTGTGTGTTACACATCATGCCCTACCTGTTGTTGCTGTTGTGTGCTGCAGAGTCAGGTCCGACTCATAGCGACCGACCCTCTATACGGTTTCCAGGGGGCGGCTGGTGAGTTTGAACCACCGACCTTGCAGTCCACTGCTTTCTCCCACAGCGCCTGCCCAGGACTCCTAAAGTTACGTACTACAACTTAAGCAGCTTAATTCTAGAGGATCCTCAGTCTCTCCTCTTCCACCTTAGTCTCACTCTGGTCAGGTCCACAATTCAATAATTCAGAAATGTCATTTCCAAACAGATAACCCACAGAAATACTGTTTGTTGAATTAAAATGTTACGACGAAGATGGTTGCTTCTCACATACAATGTTACCCCATATTCAAGTCTTTAATAAATCCATTAGACGTCAACATTCTGTTTCGAGGCATTTCCTGGTATTCTAAATAGTGCATTCGAAAGAAGATTCTAGTGCATTTAGACTACTAGCAGAGTTAGCTCTTAACCAACTAATAGAATTAACAACCATTCAAAAGGAAAGTGCAAATGTGCAAATAAGAGTGAATAAACACAGTTTCTAAACATGGAATACATTAATATCGGCTATAAATCCATACAACTAACAACAATTGCTGACAACATCTTTCTGAGCATTAAATGATACCACCAGGTTGTTTGATATACATTCTCTCTTCTCAAGTATTCAAAGAATCCAACAGACATGATCTTCTTAATTTTCAGATTCTTCAGGAGATTAGGACATTGTCATTTTCTCACAAATTAGTAAACAAAGAATGACCATTATCTTTGTCTGTTTTCAATCATAGAGCCAAAAGCAGGAACAACTCTAGCTAATCTTAGCTGGGATCTTAATTAGTACTACAAGTTTATTTGTAGGCGTTAAACAGAATATCACTCATAAGAAACAATGCCAGGATTATTATGCTAATCAATGGTGTAAAGGCCTAGTGCAGAAATACTTCAGCAACTATGAGGTAACACACTAGTTGTAGGCAGGAGGAACGTTTATAATGGCTCTTTTGGGTGTGATACATTAAATGAAAAATCAGAAAGGAATCATGCAAAAATCCAGTTGCCCATGCAAGCACCCCAGAGTCTAATCCTCTCCTCCTCTCAGTGCTGTTGTCAGACCACAGTAGTGTGCAGACTTGGAGGTTGCTGTCCTTGTTGTAATGAATGGGAAGAGGCAGACAGTGGCAGGGTGGAAACCTTCACCTCTTCTTCCCCTGTGGAAAAGTCAGTCATGCTCTAGTTATGGGTGACTAGATTTATTAACAGTCCCTGCAAAATACGACTTCAACACTTGGAATACTGACACATACACCAAATACATGCTTAGTAGCTGGAGTCCAGGTGTGAAACAAGACTCAAATCTTAAAATATAAACTTATTTAAGCTCTAAGCACACCCTTCATTTTAATACTATGTAGAGATAAGAACAGATACATATAATAGATAAGGAATTATAAATATACAAAAAAGGAAAACAACAACAACAACAAATGACCAGGAAAGCCATTCTTTTCCAAGTCAATTGGACCCTCACAGATACAAATGTTCCTAACAGGAAATAGGATTATGTGGAAAAATTGAAACTTGACTCTGAGAAGGTAAAAACCTGATTATTCAAAGAAGAAACAAATACAAATGAATGCTTTAAAGGCACAGACCATGCCTTTGAAAACTGAAATACAAGTAGATTTAAATATTAAATATTAACTTCTGAAGTCACTGGGAAACGGGGGGGGGGGGGGGGCTGACAGTACAATGATCCAATTGACTGAGAGTGAGAAGACTCCTCCTAGGTCAGAGAACTGAGCAGAAAATGAGGCCAGTTCTCCTAATAATGGCTAACTGTCTGACTCTAAGTGACTGCTTTAACACATGACTTAAAACTCCATCCAGTCACTGCGAAAATTAATTCTGAAACAAAGAACATTTGAAGAAAAATGGCCTCTCCAAAGTAAAATCTGGATGAACAAAACCTGAGGAAAAATATCCAATCCTAAACACATGTGAATATTTTTCTAAATATTATTTTGAAATAACAATTTGACTTAGTCTGTTTGTTAGACCTATTATGATTTGTTTTTCATGGCATTTCTATCATGAAATACTAAGCTTGGCAGAGTTCCTTAGAGCCAAATTGGCAAAACTGATAAAGTGACGAAAAAGTCTTTCAGTCCTTAAACCATGTCATTTCTTGGGTTTTTGATAAATTGGCACAGATCCTTTAAGTCCCAACTGCCTAGCATGAAAGCTACGTGAAGCAAACTCTAGACCAGAATCCTTGGTGAGAACGGAAGGCTAATGCGGACTAAGCAGGAGACTGACTCTCACCACACCTATGGCCCTCACTGTGTACTGGCTGCATAAACCTGAGCTGGGCCAGCCATCTCAACAACAGGCACTGCTGGCCGTGGGGGCTGCAAGTCTGTGACGGCAGAAATGTAGTCCTGTGGGGAGAAAGTCCAGGCTGGGGGCCTGTCCCTGTGAAGGAGAGCCTCCACGGCACACAGGGACAAGTGTTCCTATCAAGAGCAAGGCCACTGCTGACTGAACAGGTACCCTTAACAAGCTAGTTCACCTTTGGGGCAGACTTCTACCATTCCTAAAATGAAGGAACTAAACAGGTAAGTCACTGTCGAGGGGAAAAGATGAAGTCAGAACAAAGGTATGTGGTTCCAATCATAAAAAAAAAATAAGATCTGAAGGCCAAAATTTAATCAAAGTGTGCCCCCAAGAAGAATTACTTCAAAAACCCATCTACACCCAGTAAACTGGGAGTGCTGTCCCTACTCCCCACCCTAGTACAACGTGCCTAAAAGACTGCACCTCAGGAAGGAACAACTGACTTGAAACCCGTTAAAATACGCTTTCAATTAGGCTAAGGAAATGGACGTTGCATTTGGCAAACTGACAACTACCCTTTCCCAGGATAAGTTTCCGATATGCCAAGCTTTAATAACTAACGAAACAACCCAAAATAAACACCTCAGTGCAAATCCCTAATAGATACAAGCGCAGCATCTGTGTACGTAGGTGAGTGCCGCCTCTGCAGACTCCCTCCTCCTGGTTAGGTCCTCTATTTCACTGTGCATACCTAAAGAAGAAATGCACCATGGACCTTTCCTAGTGTGGGGCAAACTGAATATTACATCACATCTGAACATATGTTAAAGCAGCAGGTCTCTCAGAAGCAGCATGCACTCTGGACCCCAGTTACTCTATATGGGCTTCGGTGATAGTCACTGCAGGGTACAAAGCTGGACTCCAGTGTTCAACTCAAACACTGCTGCATTCTAACAAGAAGATGGGAAGAAATGACTAGGTATTACACTGCTTCAAATTAGACCCAGTGAATGAAGATGTACATAGTTTCCCAGATTTTCACCCTCTAAATGTCATTTCTAAACGTGACTAAAATTCTAAACCATCTAGTTAAAATGATTCAATGAAACATTCAGTCCCCTGAGGTGTCTGCCAAATATTTTAAGCCAAGAGAGGATTCTATTGTAACTTTTAGAAACATTTTCAAGAATTTTAGTACACTAAAACTCAACTTCTCTAGTCATCGCAGCCTTGAGAGTAACCCAATAGTAAGCATACTACCACCATTGATAACCAAGAAACTACTCATAGCCAAAAATCTAAAATAGCACGCTTCCTCCCCAAAACACACAAGGATTCAGAACCCGAAGCCAGTGACTAAGTCTTAGAATTTGGAGAGGCGGACTTTGTTTTAAGATGTCCTTTGGTTGAGTACTGTGCATTCAAAGGAAAAATAAACAGGCACCAAGACAGGACCACATTTAATGGCACACTGTTTTCATAGAGGAGCTCCTTTAGATGAAGACTTCAGAGGGCTAACATGAGGACACCTACCTTCACCAATCAGTGACTCCGTAACACTACTGGGGCACTGCCCGAATAGCTACTGACTTGAAATCCCTGCGTTCAAACTACTTTGCTATGCTACCCAGACAACTGGATGACTTCGAAAGTGGAAGAACAGATACTCTATCAAAAGTGGTCATGTAAAAAGCCACATGAAAGTACAAAATGAAGACAACTAAGAACTGGCGTTCCACAGAGGTATCTTGATTCCTCACATCAAGTCCTGTTGTTCTGCTGGCTACCAGCCCTCTTCTTCTCCGTTACCTCAAACAACGTAAGAAGCACTTCGTTAGAGAACACAGGCCTGTTGTTCCCAAGCAGACACACTAAGCCCTGCCTCTACGTCTCTGTCAGGAGGTTTCCATCAATAGCTATGGCCTTTCCCTTCTCCCTGCCAACCCAAATCCAAAACGCCTGAGTCCACATCAATTCCTACCTCCTTAGCAGTCAGAGGCACAGCGATGCCGCTCAGAGTCCAGTATCACAGTCTCCACTTCCATAGATGTGTAATGTTATCTGTTCAACTACACTATAAAGTTCCTGGTAAGAGTGCCCCTATTTTCTCTCTCTTTTGTATTTTCTGCATAGACTAATTCATTGTGGGTCAAACAGGAACCCAAATATTCATATTTAATTTGTTTAGTACTTTATTTTCATGTTTAGAATATCTGGGGAAACGTGATTTTTTAATGTTGTAGTTAGTTATGAGATATAATACCAGCAATCAAAATACCACATTCTGAATGATTAAAACACAACAAAAGATTACATTCGAATATGCTGTCTTGATTGGAAGAAGGAAAAAAGACATCACCCGGAGCTGAATGACACAAGCGTGTTTCACAAGTGCATCTCATGTAGAAGGAGAGGACTAACCCACGCTATTACCTCCCAACTCTCATCAACCAATGAGCACATGCTGTGACTCCCACACATCGCCACAGTTGGCGCTACTATGCTTATGTGCATTCATTTCCTTGTAGCAACTGCCAGGGAAACTAAGTCCACTGCATCAACTGTCCTCTCTAACCCCAATGCTGTGGGTAGCCAAGGGAATAAAGACAAAAGAATTTTGATTTGCTCTGTGAATCCATCAGTCAACTTTGCTTATGACAACAAGAGCCGGAATGAATGCCTTCCTGGCACATTCTTACAGTAACACTTACTGAGCCGTACCTTAAAGGCCCTGACAAAGAATAAAAATAAGCTCTATGAACTATGCAACACAGGGAGTGAGGACTGCACTCTACTGAGGATAGTCTTCTCATCAGGCATCGTAAGGGTCTAAATTACTATTAATAAGGATTTCCTTATGTATAAATATTGTTATGGGAGTTCAAAACCCAAAGTTCTGAAACCTTCATGGGTTAACAGTATAAAACCGGAAGTACTAAGATATCAAACGTATTGGAACCTAACATTTTCCCCTAGAAATAAAAAACATGGACAGAGCAAAACAGTAGCGGGTGCTCCTTAAACGATTTCCCCTTCACAGAAGTGTATTTGTGCACATACGATATGTCTGTGAAGCAATAATCAAAGCTCTCAAACATTAACATACTTTATTACTAAGTAGCACCATCTTGAGATATATGTGTATGTACGCATAGATGTAAGTGTGTACCAGTCAAAATAAGTACCTACCAAGAGTAGAGAGTGGCTTTATCCCTTAGCCTCTATTACCATCTTAATAATCTTGTTGTGAAACCATTTACTTTTAGAACGCAAAGTCAGACCTTGTACATTTCAGCGTTTTATATGACATAGGAAAGATTGGTAACTGTCTTTCCTATTGGTAAATAAAATGCTTCCAAACAGTAACTAGGCATAATACTCCACCATCCTTATAAAGCTCCGTATTACAAGGCATCCATTCAAATTTTATAAAAATTTTTAGATTATGATAAAGACCTTAAAAATTTTCCCCACAGAAATGTCAGCGACTAATAAAAAGTAGTCTAATTCTGATCTTTCATTGCTCCCTTCCTGCCCATCAACAAACAGCCTGAAGGCATGAGCAAGTCACAAATTCTCAAAGATTTTAAATGAACCTACCTGCTATAGGGATCCCTCCCAGACCTGTGTTGTGCTGAGGCGGGAGATTCAAGTCCAAGAAATTCCTATTTGAGGTGGGGTTTGCTGTGTGGTTCAAGTGCATGACGCTATTGCGTGGAAAGGCCATCCAAGGATAGCGGGCAGCCTGGCCTGGGAAACTGAATGAATTATAAACCGCTCGGTGCTGCTGAAATTGAGGGAACCTCTGTGGCAAGACTGAAAAGGTACTATTGAGAGAGTTGGCATTTGCAGGTGCAGCAGGATGCAGGAACCCAGAGCCTGGACTTTTGGCGGCTGTAGTGTGTGAGGAAGAGTTCTGGAGAGAGGTGGGCGAGAGCGAGGGTTGGTCTTGGACTGACAGTTCTTTCTCAATTAGGTCTGCTAAGGCTTTTCGAGTGACATCAAAGGGATCAAACCCCAAGTCATCCTCTGGTTGTTTAGAAGAACCAAAGCCAAACGCTGCTTGCCAGTCTGTAGAGGACGCTACTGGGATTGTTTCTGTGGGGGAGAAAAATTGTGTTTAACATAAAACACACAGCTCAATTTCTGACTTAACAAGCATCCATACTATTGAAAGTTAAATGTGTCATATCACAAGACAAAAACCAATTACCTGCACATTTAAAAAAAAACAACAAATTATTAGCATACTCATTAATGTTATATAATTATAAAAAGGCCTCATATGCTTCTAGCACATTCTTATTTTATTTATTTTGCTGTTGTTTCTGGCATATTTTTAAGCTACTAACTTCCTGAATTCCACACTGATTTTTGCTAATCAAGCAAAATGACACTCTCAACCATTCCTTGACTGTGTCATTTAGATTGCATAATAAATCAATCTGGCAGATTTTGATTACTAAAGCTAACTTTTTTAAATGTTACCTATCAAGGACAAAGTATAAATCATTTTGAATATAATGTAATTTAATGGGAAGAATGTTTATTAAATCGTTTAGCGTTCGTTTTTTAATTGGCTGCTCCAGAGATACTATTGTCCCTGTTACTTTAACACACTAATTATCTTACATTAATTAATTAATAAAAACCTTATAATAACTAAAAAATGGAAATGGCTCAAAAATGCCAAAACACATCTTTTACTATGAAAGAACTTACCTCTATATTAGTTAGGAGTAAGATAATTCTTAAATTTAACTGTACAAACAGAAACCTGACTAAAAATGCCAGCTCTTCTCGACTTCCCAGAAGAGCACACTATTTATTTCAGCGTGAAATTAGAAGACAGCCACTGGTTTCTGGAGAAACCAATCTTTTAACAGTACTTTCTGCGCCACACTGCAATTACTCTACCTGCGTGGAGAGCACGGTGCATGTGAGCGACAGCATTGCATACCTGACGTGAAGAGGCTCTGTGGTTCAGGCGCTGTTGGCCACTCACTGGATGACTGTGGGGAGCTGGGGAAAGGAGGAAGCCCGCTTGGGATAGGGTTGGGGTGGCGAAAGTTGTCTGAGAATAGCGACTGTGACTCTGTTACTGCCCCTTCGAAAGGAGACCGGGCACTGTGATTGGATGAGCTGATGGGGATGACTGGGTTGGATTTGGATAAACCGGGTGGTGGTGAAGGCGTATCACTGTTAGATACCTAAATAAAACAGGAAAAGGAAATTATAATCAATACAAGCTTATACATTTTAAATAAGTCACGATTTAAAAGGTGTACGACTAAATGTGCCGGAAGTATGGTCTTCCAAGTGGGGCACCTGGAGGTTTTTATGAGAGAGCCTGGGCTTTCAGAAAATCAGAGAGAAACTGCACTGCCTGAAAAGCGTTACAAAGCTGGCCTCCCTGCCTCTCATTTTCCAGAAGAAAGACGATGTCTCCCGCTCTGGGGCTTAACTGTGGTATTATTATGCCCAAGGATGAAAACCTTCCAGAGTCCAAATAACAATCGATCAATAACACCCAGATTGCTGACGCAGTGACTCTATTGCTAGACTCTTTCTGCAAACGACGAGTCTCAATAGCTTGTGTTCAACCAAACTGAAGAAAAAAGCTCATCAAGTTGTTCCCAGGCAGCCCATCAAAAGTCATTTTTAGGGGAACAGACAAGATGGCAGATTGGGTGGAAGTACAGTGAAGAGCTCTGTTAGCAACAACACATAATACCGGACCAAGCAGGCTCAGGCGATGATCCCAGAACTCGGAACCACATATAATGGAATATTTAGAAGGTTGGAAGGCTTACAGCTAGGGTAATGTGTAGCAGAAGCAAGAAATCCATTGCTTTCTAATTCAAAATGCTCAGCTGCTCCTGGAACCGCCATTTTGGCAAGATCAAGCAGGGGAAGGATCAGAGGAGCCACGGATGCCTGACAGAACCATGGAGATAAAGTTGCGGACACTCTTTTATCTTTTTT
>NW_006408559.1:8840825-8842098 GCF_000296735.1 Chrysochloris asiatica
GCAGAACATGCCCTTTGGTGGTTTAAATTATTATACATGCCTTGTGTTTGTTGTTTTTTTTAAAGAGCTAAAATGAATAGTAAGAAATACTGTTAACTGAAGGTACATGGAGGGAATTATAATCATTGTAATGAAACAAAGTATATGATTTGTTGAATATAAAACTGATGATCTTCCCTGTAAACCTTCACTCAATTCACAATATGAAAAAAAGAAAAAAGAAAGGGTTAAGTTATACTAAATATAACTGATGGGGGAAAGAAGACTAATTATAACACATTGTTTTAAAAGATGTCCACCCAAATATGTTTATCAATTATTTCAGAATTTAAGATATTTTTTATCATCTAGAAAATTTACTTCTGAAGAACAGCTTGTTTTCAGAGTGCAGCAGATAGATGAAGTACGGTACTAGAATCTTACCTGCTGGGAATTATCACCGTTCCCTATACTGAGAGAATCTGAAGGTTTGTCAATGGGGCTGTAAAAACACAAACCAGAAAAATAAATAAATAAATAAAGTGAAGTCAGTTTTCACAATAAAGACAACGTCCCACCCCCAAATCCAGAAGCACATTCATTGTATCACCGTAATGCACATGCATGGAGAATAATGATATACGCACTAGGTTAGATATAAGGACACAAAGCAGTGTAAGACTCTAACCTGGAGGAACTTACATCCCAATTAAATTCACTAAAAACAATGGCTGAGATATTAGCTTAGGAAAAAAGAAAACACACTGATTAAATAGGATGCTACCCCAGAGGGTCAAAATTCAAATCTTTTGTTTTTGTACATATGATTAAACCCATCTCCCATTACAGTTTTTAAAAGCATTGTCCCGTTTTTGTAAGAAATGCTGTTGTTGTTACATGTTGTAGAGTCAGTTCAGACTCATAGCGACCCTGGTACAGGGTTTCCAAGGAGCGGCTGGTAGGTTTGAACCACTGACCTTCTGGTTAATAGTTCAGCACTTATCCCCACAAAACTGAGACTCGGTGGAAATGCACACTCGTATTGGTAAACACACGCATCACCGTTGGGGAGAAATGGGGTAAAAGCAGCAATGAAGCGACGAGTGAAGCCTCACAATATTCAAAGGGCTTCTGTAGACCCAGTTGGGACCTGGTTGGCAAGCAGTTAGAGGAGACCTGAGGAATCCTGGGCCCAGAGTCAGTGACGTGGCCACGGAGGACTCAAGTGGAGAATGGAGCTGCCGGCTGATGGGAAGAGAGGGCATGTGCACAAGAACACCCACACTTGCAGATG
>NW_006408559.1:8845005-8846081 GCF_000296735.1 Chrysochloris asiatica
ATTTTGGCAAGATCAAGCAGGGGAAGGATCAGAGGAGCCACGGATGCCTGACAGAACCATGGAGATAAAGTTGCGGACACTCTTTTATCTTTTTTTTTTTTTTTTTTTTTTTTTTTTTTTTGGCATCTGTTCATTGGTATCTCACTGGTTGCACACCCCCATTCTGGTGACTAGCGGGGGTGCGTGAGGAAGTGGACACCCCGCCCCCACCCCAGAGGGTTCTACTACACATGCACACAGATCTCCTCAAAATTTAAAGTTTCCACTTAAAACCAAATGGCAAAAGCCTGCCCTGAAATGTTTATCACTAGAAAAAAAAAAGGTCTGAAAGGGGACTGTGGAGCGAAACAGGCAGACTAAAAAGGAAATAGGCCGAAAATTAAATACTGAGTTATGTCACAACCAACAGTGGCATCTTGAAATTTCTGAGGAGAAAGAGTGAAAAGGAAAGCCCATCTCCTGATCACATCTACCTGCAGGCAATCAGAAACCATAAAAAATACCAAAATACACACCCATCTATACATTAAGACCACATATAACTCCTGAATATGCCCAAAAAAACCGAAGCAGATGACCAGATATCCAGAAACAAGATAAAGTGACTGAGATTAATGAGCTGGAAGTGACAGAAGACACATCTTCAGAGAAAGATCATCAGGAAAAATCCAAAACAAAAATGTCAGCATGACTGGCTACTACAAGAATAAGCAAGCTGTTCGCCAAGAAGATATCAAGGCTAGCAATCAAGTTCTTTCAGGACAAACTCCGCTGTAAGACTAAAACTCAAAGGGAACACACAAACTAGCATGCAAGCTTCCTGGTGATCACATTGGTCTACTGGTGAGTGGAAGATGGGGAAAGACAGCAATGAAGAAATGGGCTGAGTTCAACCACAGTTCATTCACTCCCGCTGACCTGGAGATGAGAGTCCAAAGTGTGGTGAGACCTGAGGACACTTGAGCCCATGGACAAGGACATTAGCCACAGAGGGCTAGAGCTGAGAGTGAAGCATCCAGCTGATATGAAGTGAGGGGAGATGCACAAGAACACCCAAGCTTGCAGACAGTACCCAT
>NW_006408559.1:8848197-8905808 GCF_000296735.1 Chrysochloris asiatica
AATCCTTACAGCAAGAAACATTCCCACCCCCTCCACACACAGAGTAGACAGAGAGGGGCAACTTGGACATTGGATACCCAAATGGGGAGGGAGGGACTACAAAGGCAATAAGTAACTGGCTTACAAGCTTTCAAGAGGGAACCTAGACCTAGGGGGCTTGGAGGAAGGCAGAATCACCAGTGAGTACTATCCAATCTATCTAGGTGGAGCTGATGAAATGAAATACAGATGGGTTACGTGCGATACTCTAGTGAATAATGGTTATCAAGACGGATTGTGAGTGTTGGAAATGCAAGGGTAGATGTTTTGTAGCAAGGAAGAGAGCGATTATTTCTCCAGTCTAGGAGCGGAGGTCTCTGGGACCACCAACGGATAAGAGCAGAGAATGGGACCCCACCCAGAGAACCGGGGATGCCTGATATGGAGACGGAGATGATGACATGGAAGGATAAAGCGGCTGGGGACTTTGGATCCAGAGAGGGAGAGGAACTGTGAGCCGAAGACTCAGGGGGGAGGGGGGAGTGTAGAGCACGGGCTTCTAGGATATGCCCTTTGGTTGGAAGACGATGCATGGAGGAGACTGGAACCATGGCAATGTAATGATATACAATGGAATGAATATGGAACTGAGGTTCTCTCATGTAAACAATCATATAACTCACAATAAAACATAAAAAAAAAAAAGTTCAGCACTTATCCTACAGTGCCATACCAGGACTTTTAATATGGAAATTGTTGTTGTTGTTGCTATGGTTGTTAAGTACCATTTAGTCAGTTCCAACTCAAAGTGACCCTGTGTAGCATTTTCAAGGAACGCTGGTGGGTTTGAATCACCAACCCTATGGTTAGCAATCTAGTGCTTATCCTATAGTGCCACACCAGGACTCCAATATAGGAATGTTGTTGTTAAGTGCCATCATAAAGTTGTTGTTAAGTGCCTATAAAGGGTCTAACCCATAGCAACCCTTTATAGGGTTCCCGAGGAGTAGATGGTGAGCTTGAACTGCCAATCTTATGGTTCAAACTGACCTTGAAATTCAGCACATTTACCCGCAGCGCCACACCAGGGCTCCCCATTGGGGATTAGGGGCTTACAACTGAAAGAAAGCAGTAGTAACAGAAATGAAAGGATGAAGGCAAAGGAAAAAGTCTAGTAGCTTAACCTTCATTCATCTTCCCAGTCACCACCATTAAAGAGCACAAAATAGTAATTTTCAATACAGTGAGGTCAGTATTCTTAATGTAGTCTTCCTTGAGGATGAGGAGCACCTGACCCAAGCCATAATATTTTCAATCACCTCATATGCATGTGAAAGCTGGACAATGAATAAGGAAGATCGCAGGAGAACTGCTGCATTGAAAGATGGTGATGGTGAAGAATACTGAATATACCATGGGCTGCCTGAAGAACAAACAAATCTGTCTTGGAAGAAGTACAGCCAGATGTTCCTTTTAAGTCAGGATGTTGAGACTTCGTCTCACATAACTTGGACATGTTTATCAGGAGAGACGGTTTCTGGAGGGTCAGTGAAAAAGAGGAAGAGTCCTAATGAGACGGATTGACACAGTGGCACCGACAATGAGGATGGTGCAAGACTGGGCAGTGTTTCCTTCTGTTGTACAGATGATCATTATGAGTCAGAACCAACTCAAAGGCACCTAATAACAAATTGTGGCAGCCTTTCAAAAACAATGAAGAAAGTCTCCATTTATTCATTCCAATTCTGCATTTCGGTAACGGAGTTTAACTTCTGAAAAGATACTATATGTTTAAGTTGCGTTTAGATGTGCCTTTTCTTCTATTCTAGGAAACAAGGGCACAAACAACTCTGCCCACCCACTGGAGCAAGTACTTTAGACCTGTGACTCTCTTACTTCAACGGGGCGAGACACCCAGTTCATTCACTAGTTTCTCACTGTAGGGACACATACTGGAGGAGTTTCACAAAGTTTGTGGAAAAATTCCACTCTCTTTTAATCCCATTTCCCCACAAACCTTCTGAAGCCCTATTACATGCCAGGCCCAGCACAGCAAGGACACTTTTTCAGAGAAGTAAGACACAAACCTCAAGAAAAATCTGGAGATTCACTTATTTGCATGTCTGCATCAAATGTTAGCAAGCTTTACAATCTCATCTCTTAGTTTACTAGTAAATACTTAGTTTTATGCAACACTAAAAGGGGGACCATGGGTCAGCCATCTAGAATCGAGGCGGGAGCTCCTTTCTGGAGACCTCACGGTACTTCTGTCTTCTACAGTCCATTCGTGAATCCACCTCCAATCCAACAATGGCTACCTGCAAACCAGCACCCTCTACATCAATAATTCTTGTTTTAGGGTACGGATCCTCTCTTCAGAAAAATGAGAGCACATACACTGTAGGATAAGCAAGCACTGCTAACTGCAAGGTCAGCAATTCAAAGCAACCAGCTGCTCCACGGGAGAAAGACGTAGCTTCCTGCTCCTGTGAAGACTTACAGCCTCGGAAATGCTATACAGGGTCTCTCTCTATGAGTCAGAACCGACTCGATGGCAGTAGGTTTGGCTGTTTTTGTTTTTTAAATACAAAATTCTACATAGAATTTCAGAGAGTACACAGGTATCTAGAAACCTATTCTACATTTAATCAGCTCTGCTAAAGACCATTTTCTACACGTGTCAGAGCGTCCCTTTTCCAAGTGTAGCCAGAGTAGGAGAGCAGGACCTGTGCCACACCCACTTCCATTGTGCTGAATACACATGGTTCTCCAACTACAGCGTCAGTCTACCAGACTTTATACATGACAGTCAATAATGACATAAGTATATTTTTTAAAGATGCATACATATTTCTTCCAATGTCACAAATGGAGTAAAAGTTTACAAATCCCTAAAGAAGTTATCTTCTCACCATTTCTCTACGTAATCCTCTACTTCCATCAATGGGTCATATCACTGTTTTCCTGGAATTTACAACCCAATCACTATGCATGTTATTGAGTACTGCCGAAGCACTTATGACTCACAGCGACACTGTATAGGGTTTCCGAGGAGCAGCTGGTGGGTTTGAACCCCGACTTTGCAGGCAGCAGTTCAGTGCTTATCCTACAGTGCCACACGAGGAGTCACACTATACATGAAGGGGCTTTAAAAAATTGGTAGAAAACAATGGAATGAAAATTTAATGGGGATGTTCCCACTGACCTTTGGAAGTCCCCTCCTATTTATCCTGAGATGACAGACTTCAAGTACCAGACATCTTCAAGGTCAAACTACCTACAGTTACAGCACAGTTTATTTGCCTGCATTAGTGTGTTCCATGTCATTATTTCCTAAGAGCTTCTCTTGAGAATCTTGTCTCTCACCTCTTCACAACTAAGCAAGGGGAGAGTGGACGTGGGAGTAGAATGAACTTCGACTTTAAAGCAAAAGAGATGGGGTCACACTCTGGCCTGCCACTGATGTGTATGGGATACTGGGAAATTTGTAACCTCTCTCAGACTTGGTTTCCTTACCTGTAGTAAGGGAACAATGATATCTACCACACAGGACTACTGGGCAGATTAAGTGCACTCCGAAGATGCCAAGTTTTTGTTCTCTCCTCCTTTCATCTCAATGTAAAGCTGCTCCTCTCAGTTCCTCACTAGTGGCTTGTAGACTGAGCCACAATACAAGTCACAATCACTCTACATCTTGCAGTGCCTAGGATACTGATACCTCTTCTCCTGCTCCAGAGACAGGACACAGGACTGTGCAGTACCTGACTACACTCGATAATGAAGGCAAAGTCAGTCACATATGAAGCAATTGATTAAAGACTGATTACAAAACATAAACAGCTAAATACTTACAATAAATGCAGAAAAGACATGATAGATTCCAATATTTCTTTCTAGTTTAAAGGAAATGAACTAAAAATATTAGGAAGAACAAGGTACTTTTATATTGATTAAAAATGCTTCCCTCAAATAAAATATCAAAAATCATCCTTCTAGAGCAAGTAAAACAACCGAGACATAGACTTTCCCATGATATAAGTAAAGAACAAGACCAGAAGGCCTCCTAGCCCCGCTGTCAGTAACATGGCTCTCTATTTTCAGACGGGGCTGGGGGTGGGGTTGGAAGACCCAATACCGTAATACAGGAAAAAAAGGCAAAACCACCTCCCCTGAGAGGTACCAAAGCCTTAAATAAGAGACGTGCCATGCTAATGCTTAGGAAGACTCAACACTGTTAAAACACGGATTCTTCCAACAATGATTTATAAAATTAATGCATTTCAAGACAAAAAGAATGGGTCAACTAGTTGGGGAAAAACAGATCTCTGCAGACCAAAACTATTTATTTAGTTAATACCCAAAAGAAGCATCCCAACCACAAAGACACAAAACAAGAACCAAAGACCAACCCAATAAAAAAAAAGAACTCTATGGTTGGTTGGTTGGTCATGTGCCTTGGAGTCGATTCCAACTCATAGCAATCCTGTATAGGGTTTCCGAGGCTGCAAATCTTTATGGGAGAAGAAAGCCTCATCTTTCTCCCACAGAACCGCTGTTAGTTTCGAACTCTGACTGTGAGATTAGCAGCCCAACTCATAACCACTATACTACCAGAGCTCCTTAAAATAACTCTATGTTGTTGTTAAGTGCCGTTGAGTCGGTTCTGACCCATAGCGACCCTGTACAGGGTTTCCAAGGCTGTAAATCTTTAAGACAACAGAAAGCCTCATCTGTCTCCCGCGGAGCAGCTGGTAGTTTTGAACTGCTGGCCTTAAGGTTCGCAGCCCGATTCGTAACCACTATGCTACCAGAGCTCTATAGGTATTTAAAAATAACTGATTGATCTTAGGGTAGAGGAGGTTTCTCTAAGCATAAAAGGACAAAAATAAAGGAAAAGACAGACTCTGAGTCTCATAAAAACTGCCCTCACTCATAACCTGGAGACAGAAGAGGTGCAACAAGAAAGCCTTTGCAGCATGTGTAACATAGGTACAGCATCCTCAACTAATAAAGAGACTCTTATACATCGGAAAGAAGAGACGAGCGCCAAACACAGGCGCAGACAGGAAATGCCCAATGCACGAGGAGCTTACTCCACTCATCAAATACAAGACAACTTGTTTCTTTAATCCAACGATCAAGTATGTAGAAGAAATAATACCCAATTCAAAGAAATAGGTACTCTCAACCTCTTTGACTCTTGTTGTTCTACTTCTACTATCAAAGTTAGAACCAAAACCTTTACATTAAAAGCCTGCTCATCACAGTGCTACTTATAATAGCCCCAAAGTGAAAAGAACATAGTATACAAAAAAGACTGGCTTAATATATATGAAATACTCAGACGTAGTAGAATACTATGTAACCATTTAAAACTATGTTTTCATGACATGGGAAAATACTCATTAACTTATTGATTATTAGGTTTAAAAATGTAACAAACCAATGTAGTGTGTGTGTGTGTGTGTGTGTGTGTAAAGTACTTTCAGATTGTTTTTGTTTCAGCATACCAAGCAATAATTATGATAGTCTGCCTGTTGTTGTTTATACAGCCTATTGTTAATAGCTAGGAGCTCTGGTAGCATAGTGGTTATGAATCGGGCTGTAAACCTCAAGGTCAGCAGTTCAAAACTACCAGCTGTTCCGCAGGAAAAAGATGAGGCTTTCTGCTCCAGTAAAGATTTACAGCCTCAGAAACCCTGTACAGGGTCGCTATGAGTCGGAACCTACTCCACAGCACATAACAACAACAACTGTTAATAGCATGTACAGGTAGTCCCTAGGTTATAAATAGCCAACTTACATACAACCCACAAAGTTATGAACCTAGCCTCATAAAGCCCATGCTAAAAATTCAAGGTACATACAATGGTCTGTGAAGTAGTCACTAGTTTATGACCCACATCAACACATTATTTTTATTATTACTGTAAAGATTATTTAGTGTATCTGCAAGTGTTTCTTTAATGTTTTTATGCATAGAAAGGTACATATGCACTTATACTAAGACAGACATTTGACTTAAACTAGATACTAACCACACTTAACAGTTAAAATTTACTTAATTCAAGTTCAAGACCAGTTAAGGAGAAATGGAACTCATCCATAAATTGCCTGTACTACATAACAATGTTTCAGTGTATAATTTGCTTATATTTACATGAAATATTTCCAATCTCCAGAGGCAAACAAGGATTGGATTTAAAGATACTGACGTTAAGACAGTAATAATGAAAACTAACAAGAGGTACTCAGTTTACACAAGAACCTACTTACAACGGAGTTACATGAACAGAACCCCGTCATAAGCTGGGGGCCACCTTTATACGCAAAGAAAAAGAAAAGACTTCAAGGAAATGAACACTGCTAGGAAAATGCACCAAATAATTTTCTGTGAGAACCTTCGGGTGTGGAGACCACATATAATACCTACTTCCTTTGGTGCGCTTTTATGAATTTTTCAAATTACCCTCAATGAAAATTTGTTACTTTTACATTCAGAAATTAGCAAATGTTATCTCAAAGAGCACATATAAATTTTTAAATTTCTGCTCTGCATTCTCTAAGAACTACCAAGAATATGACTTTAACTAAAATGACAATTTTTAAATGAGAACAATGATGTGGATAAATGTTAAAAGCATCTGAAGCAGATGTTTATTACAATAATCCCATTCTTATGGCATCCAACAAGAGATCAGCGCCTGAGACGCGCCATAAACACACACAGAGACATAGGAAAGGGAACGAACCAAAAACCCAAGGAGAGGCTCAAAAGCTTGTCAATTCAGAAAGATTTTCATATGGACTTAGATTTCATTCTTAGTTTTGGCATCAATAAATTTCACAACTTTAACTATATGGTAACTTTGTTTTGTTACCCACATCCCTCAACTTCTGCGATATGGTCTGTGGACAACAATGTGATGTGATTAGGACGCTGCGTGAACACCACATTATATACAGACAGTACCCGGATTTTCAATGTGTTCCATTCCTACATCTCATCGTTAAGGCAAATTTATATCTTTGTGGAACAGTGAGGTACAGGTCATATCTAATGCCCGTTAGTCAAATGTTTGCCTTAGTATGTAGTATATTTTTCTAAGCATAAACAAAAAAATTAATAAACACTTCTAAATACACTGAAACATCATTATCCACATAAGAATAACAATGTTTTGATGCATGTTCAAAGTAGCACCTATGTGAACAAATTCTTTTTGAGGGTTGGGACCACGGAAATGAATGCAGTCAGATGTTGCCTGAACAGATATTATGCACTGTGTGCTTACATGAGTTTCGTGTATGTATGTGTGTGTGTAAAAAAGGAAAACTTTACTTTATACAAGCTTTAATATTTAAATAATCTCAACTGTTAGAAGTGACAGGAGCACAATGGCTCTGAAGGACAAGCACTGAACTGCAAACCACAAGCTCGGCAGTTTGAGCCCACCAGGCTATCTACAGGAGAAAGATGAGGCTTTCTGTTTCCACAAAGATTTACAGCCTTGACAAAGCTATGCACGATTGCTCTGTGTCAGAACCAACTCCATGGCACTTAACAACAATATTAACAGACTTTAAAAAAATTTAAATACAAGAATATACTTGTGAAGAATTCCACTGACAATAATTCATGCAGTTGGTATTACCTGCATTTGAAAACTGGCTCTTACATTAATTACTCTAGTGCTAAACAGACACTGGGTGATAATGTTCAATGTACACATTAAAGTATCACTTTAATTTTGGAATTTTAAAAATCGTTTTAAAAATATAATCAGCATATCTAAACTAATTACAGCCATTTCCTTTAAATATCATATGCACAGAAGTTAAACTTTAAAAATAAAACTAAGATCCTACAGAAACAAACTTAACTTTTTATTAATTATACCATTTTAGACCATAATCAAATATAATCCAAGATATGAAGATCACCATAGCAGAAGGAGACTTGGTAATTGGTACTAACAATGTGAAGAAACATCGATATGATATAGGTCAACCCGAAACACAGGTTGATTCTGAATGTGGGGTACACTTCCTCCCCACCCACGGTTTGTAAGACTTTAGTGATTCCTGGGACTAGCTCTGTGTTACCAACAGATAATGCTTCCGATTCACTCGCCCTCTCCCATTTACAGTCCTTTCCCCCTCATTATATTGGGGGGGACCTTGACAAAGTGATACTAAACATCCCTTACCTTCCTTTTTAACAGGGAAGGCATCCCCTGGGCTCAGGGAAGACTGACAATCACTACAGAAGGTGATGCCATCAGGGCTTGTCTGAAGTGTCACCAGGGTGAGCTGGCAGACAAGGAACCTTCAGTGCCAGGAACTGAGAGTCAAGAAGACTCCCTAAGGGGCTACATCATTCTGCAAGGAATGGACAAATGGCGGGCCTCGTTCAAAAGGACGCAGCCAGGCAAAGACACAGAACGGGGAGAGGAGCCAGGAGCCCAAGTGGACGAGCATCAGTACTTACGTGTCGTACCTCTGCAGCGGTGTCACTTTGTTCTTATTCTTGTCAACTGAACCCGTTGACAGCTGAAGAAAATTAGGGTTTAATTTATATAATTCTTGAAGTAGCTTCTGTTCATATTCTTGGTGTTTGCCTGCCTAATAAGAGAAGACATCAAAACTGCAGTGGGATTCACAAAATAGCTGGTATAAAACACCAGACTATTTTCTAAATTATTAAAGGCATCCTAATAAAACATCAAAAGTTTCTGCATAGGATGGTATCATAAAACTCCTAGACCAATGAAAGTCCTTCCAACACAACTACATGGTATATGATCTGTGGAGTAGGGCATCCCACCAGTCATAAATCACTTTTTTGTAAAAAAGCATATTAAGAGAATTTGTTTACTAACTCAAAAATCAAAACTGCCCATTTTAAACCTCCTTCTACATCTTTCACACAAGCACCATGTCTCTTTCTCACAGGCATTACTGAGTTACTAAGGATCACCCAAAGTCCAAGTTCTCATTTGCAGAGATGATGAAGAGTTTCACTCTGATTCTCATTAACCTAACACTAAACAAAAAAACTCTGGGGTGGCGCTGTGGGTCAAAGCGCTGGACTGCAAAGTTGGTTTGAACCACAAGACTGGCGGTTCAAGCTCACCAGCCGCTCTTCAGAAACCCTACACAGAGACGCTATGGGTTGGAACTGACTCGACAGTACTTAACAACAACAACAACAACAAACAAAACCCCCATTACTCTGTCTTCACCATCTCCTTTCCTCTGTTGTTACCAAGAGTAAAAGGAAGATAAGTGTCTTTTAAACTCTGGAGTTCTGGTGTGGTACTGTAGGATAAGCACTGGACTGCTAACCTCAAAGTCAATGGTTCAAATCCACCAACCGCTCCTAGGAAACCCTATACAAGGTTTCTCTGACTTCAGAACTGATTTAACAGCACTTAATAACACAAGAACCCAAATCCAGCCAACCAGCCATCTCTGTAAATAAATTAGTACGGGACTACAGCCCTGCTCATTCATTTACATGTGGACATGATGTCTGCTGCTTTGTGGTAGGACTGTGAGTTGTATAGCTGTGACACACACCGGATGGCTCAGAAAACCTGCAATCTTTACTAACTGACCCTTTCCCAAAAAAGCTCACCAATATCTGTTCTAGGCACAATCTTTACTGTATTTAGGTGATTGTATATCAGAAGGCAATGTCACAAACTTTATGGAAGAAAAAAACAGACAAAGACTGACTATGGAATCTAGTTTAAAACAAAAATAAGTTTACAAAGAAATTATCTTGAATAACCTTTCACTATCTATGTATGTGTATCATGACTGGGATGACAGGCTGATTACAACATTTTTACCTTCAGTGATGGTAATTATTATGTAAAAAGTGTGGTCTAAAAAGATGTATGGCAAAACCAAAACAGAATATAACAAAATAATAAAAACAAGCAAGTGTGCCATCATTTCACTGAGCATGAACTGCATCTATCATATCCTGCACAATGCATCATTCCCTGTTCCAAGGGCTTGGCCTACTGCCATTAAACCTGTAACGTCTCTTACGACACTAAAGTTTAAGTTATGCAGTAGTAAGAAATGACCTGCTTTTTGCTATGATATGATTTATTCAAATTTCCTCTCTAAACGAAGAAAGTGTTTTAACAACGAAATGCCTTTTTAAAGTGATCCTAAACTCAGGTACATAAAGGCCAGATGAATTTGGAACACTATGAGCTGAAATGAAATTACTAAGGGAACAAATCCAGTTAGACATGAAGTTGACATCTTCAATTCATGAAATTGTTTCTTTCAGCAATCAGAAGTTCAGGAGACACTATGATCTCTCTAGCCACAAAAAGTTCAAACTGAGATTCAAATGATTCTACAGGGGAAGCTCTGAAGAAACAGGTTAAATCCCATTACAAAGTACTTACAAGAAATTGTCCATCTAACTTCCTGCATTGTTCAATAATATCTAAAATGAGATCAACTATGGTATTTAGATAGCTTCTGATAAAAATTCTCATTGTAACAGTGCTTATAGCATTCTCTACTAGTCAAAAATCTGTGAAATTTAGATTTCATGAAAAAAAAGAAAGAAAGAAAAAAACAAAACCCACAAATGAACAACCAGTTACAGAATACTAAACTCAGTAAGTGACCTGTCCCTCTTGAGTATCAGAAGGACCTACTGTTAAGTCTTTGGATCATCAAGTCTCCACTGTCAAGAAATTGCAGTGAAATCTATTCTAATGGGATTTAATCTGTACTAACTCAAAATTTAATCTGTACTTACTCAAAAAAAATTTAATCTGTACAAGTCAAAAGAGGTGAGACTTTATTTGATTTAACCACCTGCTCTTGAAGGAGTCCCTACCAGACTTTCTCTAGTTTGACCTGGAGAATGAAAGGTAGCAATGAATGCCCCCCACCTTCTACATGAGGAAGTATTCCTGCAAAAGTCCACAGCAACAATCTGAAGTCCTCATCTACAATAGGGAAGTGCAGCATTGTGCTTTGGTATAATCCTCATTTAAAATGCCGTATGGTCAACATTTTTACTTCTAAAGGCATGTTTATACTACAAATCGAAAGGAGACAGGAGAAGAGGAAATGTGAAAAAAGAACACAGGATATTAAACCTTCAATTCACCCTTAATAGGATACTGACTCCGTGGACACTTTGATGGGGAGAATCGTTTTTTAAACTGTTAGTTCAGCAGTATCACTGAACAGAATATTCTTCTCTAGCAGTCCTGTAAAGAGTATAGATCAGGCAAAAACCCACCTAATAATTACAGTATTCCTCTCAGTTTTTATTTTATTGACATCTCTGTCAAAGTAGCATTTTTCAGAGTGTTTTCCATGGTCCATACGTTTTGACTGTGCTAGGTGTTACACATTTTCCTCTTGGATATGTACCAGCCCATTAAAGACCCTGAAACGTACAGCAAAGGGACCGGTTCATCTTCACTGAATTTTCAAACTCAGTTGACCACAGGTCCTTTATTCATTATGAAAATATTCTGTAAAACTGACATGTCATGGAACACTTTATTTGGAAAATACTACTTTAAAATATACTAGTTTTTAAAAAAAAACAACAATACTAGTTATAACTTAAAAAGAAAAAGTACTCCCTTTTCTGCAAAGTTGATAATTCACATTACTTTACTACCTGCATTTCTTCTTTTGTGAAGCTGGCCGCCTCGTCCCCCAATTCATGTAGATACATGCAGTCGGGCTTTGGACACTGCATATTCTTTAAGAAGTAACTGCAGTATTTCGTTGTACCTAGAGATGCCTGCAGGAAGAGGAAGGGAAGGGGAAAAGGCCTCAAAATGTGAGCTAAGACTACAATCACGGAAAACAAGGCATAACCATGACTAAAGCAGCAGTAGGCTGTGCCTACTACAGAACTAGGCCACTGCTGGGTGGATTTTTTAAAGATGATGCTCATCTGGGAAGAACCACATAAAACATCTCAGTCTCTGGCTTCCAGAACTTGTGACAAAATCTGCTCCATGTTGTAAGTGATGAGGGCACACAACAAGGCAAGTCCCTCTCCCTATTGATGCTGCCTTTCTTCCATTTAGATGAAGCATTGCCTGGTGGGACCCTTCACTCAAACATGAATCAATCCAAATATTTCAGGACAGCGCATCAGAACCATGACCTATTTCCAATGAGAAGAATAAACAACAGCTCCATGCTCACAAAGTAAGATGATGCAGCTTGGCACGGGTGATTAAGAAGCAAATAAACTGCCTTCAGATGTAATCTGTAGATGCCAGGCTCTCTTCTACTGACTACTAGACCTCCCTCCCCATGAACACAACCAAGAGGCCTACATTACCTTGAGTGTTCTGCCATCTACCACCACGTTGTTGACACATTGTATGGCTCTGAGAGCATCTTCTGACCGGATATAGGTTACATAAGCACTGGCACTTGGACCCTAAAGTGGAAACAGCCCATTTCTTACTGTTACTCATTTCAAATGATATACACACTTAAAAAAAGAAAATTCTCTTACAACCTGCCAAGGGAATTCCATAGACCTTTACTACCACTATCATTAATAATAAAGAAAATAATTAGAAGCAACAGTGGTTTAATTAAATTGTATACTGGGGGGGGGGTGTTTATGCCTAATGAACTTGATTTTAAGGCAACTATAACATATATGAATAAAGTACCATCTCCTTGATTTTACATTTATTTTTTTAAGACAGGCTCATCAATGTTATAGATTTAAAAACAAGATTTCAAGACCCTGTGTCAAATGATGCTCTCCTAAAAGTAAAAGCAATCTGCAGGAATGTTCTACCTGCTACTATCAGCAAAGCATAGATTCTTTATGAAGTATTCAGTATCTGAAAATATTACTATTCAGAAGTCCCTAATAATTAGTTTATCTGCAATGGTCTCCCCCTCCCCTTCACCCCCACTTCACTTAATCTGTCTTACTCTTTCCCTCTTATTACTATCAATTTACTCTCAAGTCCTATAAGGTCAAATGAGCATCCAAAATTCCCCCATCCCACCACTGGAGGGCACTCCAAAGTTTAGGTTCTTGACCCTCACGCTTTCCAACCACAGAAAGCAAAGGTTCCTTCTGAAGAGCCCAGGTCAAGCCCAGACCATAGGGAGGGAAAAAAGGCAAAAATCCCTACGGTTAGTTACCTGTGAGCCTGCATATGATGTGCTATTATTGATGACAACTTTATGTATTTTACCAAACTTCCCAAAATATTCTGGTCGTTTTAAAACCTATAAAAGAAGAAGAAACAAGGTATAAACTGTCCTTGTTCATCAGTGTTAGTCATATAACGGGGACATTCACCATCCCTCTTCAGTGAAGAACTACTTTAAGGTATTAATAAATGTAACTAATCCCTAATTACAATATGTGGGCCTAACCTACAAGAAAGTGTCAACCAGTCTAAACATGGTTCTTTCTTGACCCAGTATACAGACACTTGTTAAGGGCCATCGAATCCGTTGTGATTTACAGCAACCCTGTATAGTGTTTCCAAGGAGCCGCTGGTGGGCTTGAACCACCGACCTTGCAGTTCAAACCAAACTAACAGTCAAGTGCTTATCCTATAGCATCACAAAAGGACTCCATAGAGACATTCTGTTGTTAAGTGTAGTTGACTTGGTTCTGACCCATAGTGACCTTGTATAGGGTTTTCAAGGAGCAGCTGGTGAGCTTGAACCACCATCCTTGCACTTCAAACCAACCTTGCAGTCTAGCGCATTAACCCACAGTGCCACATCAGGACATTATAGACAGCTGTTGTTGATGAGTGCCGTCGAGTCAGTTCTGACCCATAGCAACCCTGTATAGGGTTTCCAAGGAGCAGCTGGTGAGCTTGAAGCAGGTTCAAACTGTCTCTGCAGTCCATCCCATTAACCCACAGCATCGCACGAGGACTCCATAGTCACTGTTGTTGGTAAGTGCCATAGAGTCAGTTCCGACTCTAGTGACCAGCACAGGGGTTCTGAGGCTGTGAATTGTTAGCGGAGCAGAAAGCCTCATCTTTCTCCTGCGGAATGGCTGGTAGTTTCCAACTGCTGACCTTGAGGTTAGCAGGCCAATTTGTAACCACTATGCTACCAGAGCTCCATAGTCACTGCTGCTGTTGTTAAGTGACGTTGGGTCGATTCCAGCCCATAGCAGCCCTGTATAGGGTTTCCAAGGAGTGACTGGCTAGGACTCACTAAATTTGGCAATATCTTTTAATGCACTAATATCTGCACCAATAGTCTTTGGGCTCTTACCTACACAATATTCTTCAATATAAAGCAGATCAAAGCTTCTAACTACATTTTCATTACCACATAATTCTTGTAAGAAAGTCATTCTCAAACAATGACCAAAATTACATATTAAAGACAGAGGTAAGGTACCAAGGAGAGACATAAGCAGACAGTCATTACTCATAAATGCAATGCATACAATATTTAATATATTATATCAAAACACTGTTTTATAAGCTACAAATTCAAATATAATGAATGAATGCCGCTTCAATTTTCTCAGCTTTATGATTAATCATTGTGTATATACTTAGTTGGAGTCTTGGTATGGTGCTATGGGCTAATGCGTCAGACTGCAATGTCGTTTGAACTGCAAGGTCAGTGGTTCAAGCTCACCAGCTCCTCTTGGAAACCCTATACAGGGTCGCTATGGGTCAGCATCCACTCAACAGCACTTAACAATAACAACATACATTTAGTTTATAACCTTAAATTTATCAAAAATTTCTGCCTTTGACTTAAAATTCCAAATTTCTACTGGACTTACAGAAACCTTAATTCTATAAATATGGACTTAATTGTGCATTGTTATTGCTGTTAAATGCCATCGAGGTGGTTCCAACCCAAAGCAACCCTGTATAGGGTTTCCAAGGAGCAACTGGTACACTTGAACCACAGACATTGTGGTTCAAACCGACTTTGCAGTCCAGCACATTAACCCACAGTGCCACACTATGACTCCTAATTGTGCATTAGATAGCAATTAACAACCGCCTCTTCCCTGTGAAGTCTCATGTTTGTATTAACTTTGAGATTAATGCATTCAGTTCATCTTTGCTCACATTTTCATCTATTCCTAAGATATTGAACATATGAGTATATTCTACTCCTGTTTATGATACACAATTTTATTTTCACTTTTGTTGCTTTTTTCCTTTCTAATTTAAAACCTTGTTGGTAGATTTTGACGTTTAAAGTAAACAGTTGAAAATACCATAGCAGTCAGCCTGTGGTGTTGGTGTTGGGAAACACAGATGTTTGATATGTTGTCACTGGAATGCCTGTGTCTTCTGCTGACACTTAGGCTGCTGTGGTAAAATTAACCCACCCACTCATAAATAGTAGCAGAAGTGAAGTTTTTCCTACCCAGCAGTTCAAATCTACCAGCTGCTGTGCAGGAAAAACATGAGGCTTTCTGCTCCCATTCAAATGTACAGACTTGGAAACGCTCTACAGGGATGCTATCAATCCGAGCTGACTTGATGGCACTAACAACAACAGCACCATCATATTTAGGGAGCACCGTGGCTCTGTAAGGTAAGTACTAGACTGCTAAACCACAAGGCTGGCAGTCGGACTTCACCAGCTTGCTCAGCAGTAGAAAGTTGGGCTTTCTCTCCTGAAAAGACTTATAGCCTCAGAAACGCTATACAGGGTCACTAGGAGTCAGAACCAATTCAACAGCACTTTACAACAACACATACTTAATTTACTTACATTAAACATTGCTCATAGCGTAGTGGTTACAAATTGGGCTGCGAACCTTAAGGTCAGCGGTTCGAAACTATCAGCCGCTCCGCGGGAGAAAGATGAGGCTTTCTACTCCTGTAAAGATTTACACCCTCGGAAACCCTATGTAGGGTCGCTACGGGTCGGAACCGACTCGACGGCACTTAACAACAACAACAATAAACATTGCTCAATTTTGTTGTTGCTAGGTACCATCTAAGGAACATTCTAGCTATAATTTATTTCAAGAAAGATTAGTTCATTTTTCTAGCTGACCATGGTATATTCAATATTCTTAGCCAACACTGTAATTTAAAGGCATCACATTCTTCTTTGGTCTTCCTTATTCATTGTCCAAATTTTGCAGGCACATGAGATGGTTGAAAATACCATGGTTTAAGTCCAGTGCACCTTAGTCCTCAAGACAACATCTTTTCTTTTTAACACTTTAAAAGAGGTATTTTGCAAAAGATATCAAACAATCCCATCCAGATTCCAAAGTTTTTCTTTAAAGACATGGAAAACTGATCACTAACTTTATATGAAAAGGAAAGAGACCTTGGATCAACAAAGTATTACTTAAGAAGAAGAAAGGAGCTGGAGGCCTCCCACTTCCCGATCTCAAAATCTACTACATAGCCACAGTGGTCAAACAGCCTGGTATTGTACATGATAGATGTAGATCAACGGAACAGTATTGAGCACCCAAAATTAAATCCACCCACATACAATCAGCTGATCTTTGAAAAGAGGCCAAACACATTAAATTAGAAAAGAAACAGTCTCTTCAACAAATGGTGCAGGCAAAACTGCAAATACATTTGCAGGAAATGAAACAATGCATACATCATACCATATACAAAAACAAACAATGTGGATTAAAGACCTAAATGTAAAAATCATTAATGAAAAATATAGAGGTAAACTTAAGGGCTCTGATACATAGTATTAATACACTGCCAAACATAACTAAAAACACAAACAGTAGAAGACAAAATAGTTGACAGCGACCTCATAAAAATTAGACACTTACATACATATAAAGATTTCACCAAAAGCAGAAAAATAGAGTTCACAGATAGGGAAAACTTTTTGCAGTGACACACCAGACAAGGAAATAATCTCTAAAATTTATGGAAAACTACAACAACTCTGCAAGAAAAAAGATAAACAGCCCAATTATAAAATGGGCACAGGACAAGGACATTTCACTAAAGAAGATTTTTGTTTTGTTCTGTTGTGCATAATACGGTTGCAATGAGGCGGTACCAACTCAATGGCACCTAACAACAACAACAAACATATGAAGAAATGTTGATCATTAACCATTAGAAAGATGCAAATCAAAACAACAATGAGATATCATCTGACACCAGCAAAGTTCACAAAAACAGAAAATACCAAATGTAGGTCATGGGTATGGAGAGACTGGGCCCTCCTTCGTTGGTGGTAGAAATATAAAACGGTTCAACCACTATGGAAATCCATATGGCAGGTCCTCAAAAAGCTGAAAATAGAATACCTTATGACTCAGCAATCGCTCTACTTGGTACATATCCCCAAGAAATAAGAGCCATGACATGAGTAGATCTATGCACACCCATGTCCATCACAGCATTATTCACAATAGCAAAAAGATGGAGACAGCCTAAATGCCCACCAGTGGAAGAATGAATGATCAAACTGTGGTACATACACACAATGGAATACTTTGCAACGCTGAAGAATAACAAGGAATCTACAAAATACCTCATTACATGGATGAACCTGGAGGACATTATGCTGAATGAAATTAATCAATAACAAAAGAACAAATATTGTAGGAGACCATACAATTATTGTAAAAACTCAAAGAAAGGTTTTCATGCTAAAAGAAACATTCTTTGATGGTTACTAGGGGTTGAGAGGGAAGGAGCAATAATTCACTAGCTACAGAGTTGACACATGTTAACTCAGGGGACAGGGAGGGCAATCTACAAGAAGAGGGAGGCTGACAGAAGAATGATGAAGACAGAGGGAGGTGTGCAATGGTTAAACATGATGTATACACAAGCCTGCAACAAAAGTGTTCTGTGGGAAGATACATGGAGTACCAGGTTAGACAAGTATAAAGGGAGGGAGGACGGTGGGAGTATTAACCACAAATATATAAGGGTTTGAAAGAGAATATTTGTACATGGGTACTTACTTTTCCTGCAAACACAATTATGAATGTGGTTGAGCATCCAGCAGGCAAAATAATGAAAACTTCTTTGATATTATCAAACATCTTAAAGCACTGAGTTGGTGAGCCTGTGGGCTCAGAACCATCGCCCACAAAGACAGTGTTCTCCATCCTACTTTGGTGAGTAGCAACTATGATATTAAAAGCTCATGAACAGTCATCTAAGGTGCAACTACTGATTTCTCCATGAGTGGAAGAAAGAAGAGTGATAAAAATCAAAGATGCTTAGAATCAACTACTCCAATAGACTAATGGAACAAGTGAACATCATTCTCCATAACTCTGAAACCAAAAGAACTAGATGGTGCTCGACTATCACGACTAACTGTTCTGAAAGGGATCACATCAGAAAGTCCCAGAGAGAGTTGGAAAAAAGTGGAACAAAACTCAAAATTATTTTTGCGTATATAAAAAGACTGGTTTTACTAGTCAGAAAGAGACTGGAGAACTCCAAGACTATGGCCTTCAACCACCGTTCAGGTCTCCAACAAAACATATGGCCCAATTTTCAGCCAAGTAGCATAGTGGTTACAAATCGGGCTGCTAACCTCAGGTCAGTAGTTCGAAACTACCAGCTGTTCTGTGGAAGAAAAATGAGGCTTTCTGCTTCACTAAGATTTACAGCCTCGGAAATCCTGTACAGGGTCGCTATGGGTCGGAACTGATTCCATGGCACATACCAACAACAGTAGACAGAAATATAGAGGAGGACAACAACACTAGCAAGAGATGCTCACCATGGAGTGGTCAATCCTTCAAGATTAAGAGGGACTGTTTATCTAAGGAGACAGCTGGGAAGGGAAGGCACGGGAAGGAGGGTGGAATGGAACCAGGAAACACAGGGAGGAAGCAGGAGAGCTGCTGTTGCATGGAGGGAATTGCAGTCATTGAGCTGAAACAAAGCGCAGGATTGGTTGAACATAAAACTGATGATCTCGGTAAGCTTTCACTCAATTCACAATAAAATGTTAAAAAAAAAAGTCTTTTGCAGCTGATTTTCCCAATGTAATATATATAAGGTTGTTATGATTGCTACAATCAATCATAACTGATCAAAATGTGAGCACACACTAGATATCAGCTTCAATCTTTTTCCCATCTAAATCCCCTGAGAGAAATGACAGTAAAATGCTGAGGTAACAATCTTCAGGTTGCTCATAGCAAAACTCTGGGTTGAGAGCTAAGCTATTTGGAACTGCACTTTGTCCTCCAGCTGACATACAGCAACTCACACAGAGGTGTCACCACCGAATGCCTGCTCCAAAGGGATCACGCTGATCTCAGGCTGCCCTGTTTTTCCACACCCTATCATCTGCTACCATTACATGAGGTAGCATATGATCAAGGGCCAATGGTACTAAAGGAAGATGTCCATGGTGCACTGAAGGCATTGGCAAAGAACAAGGCTCTGGGAATTGATGTAGTACAAACTGAATCTTTCAGCAAACTAATGCAACACTGAAGTCACTCACTCATCTATGACAAGAAATTTGGAAGACAACTACCTGGCCAGCTGACTGGAAGAGATCTGTATTTGTGCCATTCTAAAGACTGGTAACCCAACAGAATGTGGAAAGCATAGAACAGTATCACTAATATCACATGCAAGTAAATTTTTGCTAATGATAATTCAAAAATGACTGCAATAGTGCACTGACAGGAAAGTGTCAGAAGTTCAAGCTGGGTTCAGATAGGACATGGAATGAGGGTTATCACTGCTGACATCAGATGGATCTTGGCCAAAAGCAGAGAATACCAGAAAAATGTTTACCTGTGCTTTAATGAATATGCAAAAGCTTTCAATTGTGTGGATCATGACAAGCTATGGCCAGCATTGCAGAGAATGAGTATTCCGGAACACCTAATTGTGCTCATTAGGAACCTGTGCATTGACCAAGACGCAGTTGTTCAAACAGAACAAGGGAACACTGAATGGTTTAAAATCAGGAAAGGTGTGCGCCAGTGTTATATTCTTTCATCATACTTATTCAGTCTATATGCTGAGCACATAACCCAAGAAACTGGACCATATGAAGAAGAACGTGGCATCAGAATTGAGGAAGACTCATTAACAACCTATGATATACAGATGATACAACCTTGCTTGCTGAAACAAAGAGGACTTAAAATATTTACTAATGAAGATCAGAGACCACAGCCTTCGGTATGGGTTGCATCTCAATGTAAAGAAAACAAAAATCTTCACCACTGGACTAATAAATAACATCATGATACATGGAAAACGGACTGAAGTTGTCAAATACTTCATTTTACTTGGATTCGCTATCAACACTCATGGAAAAGTAGCAGTGAAAAAATCAGACAACATATTGCTTTAGGCAAATCTGTTGCACAAGACCTCTTGAAAATGTTCAACAGCAAAGATGTCAGTTGGAGGACATCTCAAATGTGCCTAACCCAAGCTGTGATATTTTCAATGGCCTCATATGCGTGTTAAAGTTCAACAGTGAACAAGGAAGACTGCAGAGAATTGATGCATTTGAATTAAGGTGTTACAAGCTGCTTTCGCTGGCCACCACACACACTTGGGACACTTCTGTCCTTATCTGCTGTCTAACCCAAGGCCATTCTTCTCAAGGCTAAGCGAAACTGCCCTTTCAACAGGGAGGTTTTCTTTGAATCCCTACACCAAGTCCTTTTCCCAAAGTCCAAGAGTTCCCTTTCATAAATGCTCAGCACACTTATAACTACTTTAATTCTGTCTACTCCACCACTAATCTGTAAACTCTTTAAGGGTAGAGATTGTATCTGGCTGGGCAACTACTTTATCCCCAACATCAATGCAACAAGCACATGGTGAGTATACTGCGTTCAATAATTAATTTGCTGAAAGAACAAATTAGGATTCTACAAATTAAACATGTTAAAATTTAGGAGACCATTATCACTCCATTTAATCTAATCATTGATTCTAATTATTGTATCTTCTAAAATAGTTTTTTTTTTCCTACTGACAAATAAATGAATACATTTGACAATAAATCCTGGCATGAAGTTTTCTGATGTACAAAAATTATTTTCAAAATAAGCATTAATTTTTCCTAACTCTCCTGATTTGTTGGTCAGGATTCAGTCAAATATGAAATTGTTCATTATCCAAGCATACATAAATCATAGGAATCGTCTTTGATTTATATGCTCTACTCCTGAAGGATCTCATGTTTGGTAAGGTGGAGGGTCAGAGAAAAAGAGGAAGACCCCCAATGAGATGGATTGGCCAAGTGGCAGCATCGATGGACTCAAGCATGGCAACAATAGTGAGGTTGGCCCAGGATTGGGCAGTGTTTCCTTCTGCTGTGCATAGGGTCGTTATGAGTCAGTGCCAATTCGATGGCACCTAACAACAACTCCTGTTCCTAGTGCCAACAACTCGCGGCCAACTCACAGAGACCCTAGAGGACAGAGGAAAACTGCCCCATAGAATTGTAAATTTTTACAGAAGTACATCTTTACTAAACATCTTTCTCTCACAGAATGGCCAGGAGGCTCAAACCACCAACCTTCAGTTAGCAGCCAAGCACTGTAACTATTGTGCCACCAGGGCTCCTGGAAAGTTGTACTAACTACTTGAGTGTTTTCTAGTAAAGCCAATTTTCAGTTTTCTAAAAAATTTTTAAAGTTTTGCAGATAAGTTAGGAGTTGATATAGGTGCCACCAAGACAGTCCAAACTCACATGTACAACAAAATGAAATCAGGCTCAATCCCGTGTCACCTTCTGTGTGAGCCCAGTGTTGTAGCCACTGTATCAATCCAGCCTTTTGAGGTTCTTCCTCTTTTTTGCTCTCTACTTTACCAAGCATCAGATCCTTCGCTAGGGATCGGTCTCTCCTGATAATATACCCAAGGTACAGGAGACAAAGTCTGGTCAGCCTTGCTTTTTAAAGAAGCATTGTGACTGTACTTCTTCCAAGACAGATCTGTGTATTCAGGGAGTTCATGGTATATTCAATATTCTTTACCAACACCAGAATTCAAAGGCATTCCGTCTTCCTTATTCACTATCTCTCCAGCTTTCACATGCATATGAGCTAACTGAAGATACCATGGCTTGGGTCAGGCACACTTAGACCTCAAAATGACAGATTTGCTCTGAACACTTTAAGGATTCTATTGCAGCAGATTTGTCCATTGCTATATATATACATCATTTGGAGTACTGATGGGCTAATGTGCTGGACTGTAAAGTCAGTTTGAACCACAAGGTCGGTGGTTCAAACTTACTAGCCCACTCCTTGGAAACCCTATACAGGGTCATTATGGGTCGGAACCGATTCGACGGCACTTAACAACATACATCATTTGATTCCACTGAATCCGTATTGATTGTGGAACCAAATAAAATGAAGAAACCCTTGGCAACTTCAATCTTTTCTCTATTTTATCATGATACTGCTTACTGTCCCACTGAGAGGATTTTTGTTCTCTTTATGTTACAGTGTAATCCGTACTGAAGACTGTAGTCTTGGTCTTCATCAGTAAGTGCTTCAAGTCCGCTTCACTTTCCACAAACAAGGTGGCAGTTCTTAGTAACAATCTATGACATGCAGATGACACAACCTTGTTTGCTAAAAAAATACAAGGACTTAAAATACTTACTGATGACTAGAAAAGAAGGCAGAGATGGTAGAGGAGACAGAAGAGTCGTAGTGGTGTGCCAGGTAATGGTCAAGCGTGGAGACTCTGCCTGCATGGAGAGCAAGTACGAGCTCAGGAAAAAGGAGACTCTAAAAAGAGACTCTGCTGATGAGGTTGAGCCGTAGACCCAAAATGAGCCCTCTCCAGATAAGGACAAAGTATGAACCCTTAGCTTTGGAAAGAAACTGTTTCCTGAATATCACATAGCCCACTATGGCCAGCATTCTTCAGCCTAGAACACAGTTATTCTCAAGAGTTTCCGCCATGTTTACTGGTCTGACGTTATTGTTAAGTGTCATTGAGTCAGTTCCACCTCACAGTGACCCTGTATAGGATTTCTGAGGAGCAGTTGGTGAGTTTGACCTTGTGGTTCAAATGGACTTTGTGGTCCAGTGTTTATCCTACAGCGCCACACCAGGACTTCTGATAGATCCTAGCAAAGTCTCCCTGAGTGTTTCCCTCTGTTGATCTTGAAATCCCTCATAACCTCAATACACAGTAAATGTATCATCATCAACAAACATTTATTATTCTCTATTTTTCTTATATACAAAACTACTTTAGAATCCTTAAAGTTTCTCCTGCTGAGACCCTGAGTTTACCTAGCTATGCATGAAGACCCCAGCTCCGTTCGCATATTTATTTAAGTCTTCCCTCTGACCAGGACCATGATGAATATTACTTCACCTCCTTCATAAGAAGTAGTTTGGGGGAGGTTCCCATAATCTAATTCTCTTTTACTGAAGTGCACATTTTAAGTCAATCAGTTTCTATCTACCTTCCAAACTATGTTGTTAGCATCTCCTGATAGATAAGAAACTAAACATTAGCAGATGAGTAGCCAAGGACAACAAGGAAAACATAAGTTTTCCTTGTTTGGAAATGGAGATGGTGGTAGAAGAGAGAAGCAGCTGCAAACCAAAAGGTGGTGAATAGCTCCCCACATGAATAATGGTCTATGTCCATTTCCCTGCTTCAAATCATCCCTCTCCCCACAAAACTAGCCTAGAATGAATGAATGTAGAACAGTGGTACAGGACAGCAGCAGTTCTGAAACACCATGAACTACCTAAAGGAACAGGCAAGATAAAAAAAACACAGGCTACTAAGAATTCCTGTAGTTCCATGCAGAGTATCCACAGTTGGTCCTTATGCGAGGAGGCGTCAAACAGTTCATGAAAAAATGGAATTCAAAGACAACAGAATTTTTCCATGAACTCTTTTGAAGCTCCCTCAGATCGCTATAGAAAAGGGGAAAGAAAGAACGTAATCACATCACATGTAAGACCTAAGGGCAAAACAGGAACATTATTTAATTTTCACATGCCCTGGTGGCACTGTAGGCTAGGTGACAGGCTAACTGAAAGGTCTGCAGTTCAAATCCTCAAGTCACTCTGTGAAAGAACAACGACGCTGTCTACTCCTGTAAATATCTGCAGTCTAGGAAAGCTTATACAGGGTCACTAGGAAATGGAATTGACTTAATGGTAGTCGGATAGGTACTGGCATTAAAGTGACCTCACAAGATCTCCTTTACCTCCATAGTTTGATAACAGAAAAATCCGAGGCCAAGATGTTATTGTTGTTGTTAGATGTCATTAAGTCAGATCAAACTCAGAGTGCCCCTGTATTGGGTTTCCAAGGAACAGGTGGTTTGAGCCACCTGATTGTGGCAAGCAGTCCAGTGCTGATCCCCCAGCGCCACCTCAGGACAAAACAGATAGAAGATCAAGACACCTAGCTCAGATCACAACTGCCTCTGGTTTCTCAATGGTCACTAAAGCATATTTTATTTTCTCTTAAATTTTGATATTTTCAGAAAAATCCTACAGTTGAGCCGGGTCAATTATGGTTTCCGAGTAAGATAGTAATCAGGAGAAAGAAAAAAAAGTCAAGTTGAGAAAGGAAACAGAAGACTTACCTCGGGGTCTGCTAGGCGCTGAGACAGACCTACAACAAAGACGAGGTTTTTTTGTACAACACGTACACTAGCCAAATGTTTGCGATTTTCTGATATTTTCTGTTTTCTCTCATTTTGTTTCTGTTTTTTCTCATTCTTTATCCTCTGCAATTCTTCCTGGGATAGTGGTTTATATACTGCTGGGTCTTCTGGATATGGCTTTAAGCATAAAACAAACACAGAACTTAGCATGAAAGAAATTGAAAAACTGCATAAACAATTGTCAAATCCTGGATGGCAAGTATGAAATTATATTTGTTATATTTTCTGTCCTTTATTTATGAATACTTTAATTACTTAAGTGGTTCTGTTTGCTTGGTTTTTAATTTCATGAAAATTACCTGTTAAATGAAACTGGTTTTTGATCCTTATTTCTAAGACTTTGATACTGACAGAGCCCCTGGGTCGTGCTAAAGCAGCAGGTGGGAGGCTGGCAGCTCGGACCCCCCACCCCACCCACCCAAGGCCTGGCCTTCAGGGAACAGTCCTACTTGGCACATGGGGTCACCTACCTAGAACTGGAATGGACTCAAAAGCAACTACAGCAGAGACTACGATTCATGTGACAGTTTTCACCACCACCTTGGTCTAGAACTGAACACCCGCATGGCTCAATGTTCAGTCAACCAATAAGCAGAGCCATAGAAGGATGACATCACTAGTGAGGTAGCACATCACAGACTGGTCAGCCATTCACGATGAAAAGGGCAGCGTTTATACAAGGACAGCACTCAGAAGAGTGGGAACGGAGGAGAAATGGGAACAAGCTGCACAGGGAGGAAGTGGGCTCACTGACATTACAGGGAAGGGACTGCCATCACCGAGATGAAACGAACTGGAAGATCTGTTCAAAGATAAAACAGGTGATTTCCTCTGAAAGCTTTCATTCAATTCACAATAAAACGTTTTTACAAATTCAAAAAACAAAAACCAAAAATCTTTCAACACTCTGGGAAAAAAGCTATCTGTATTAATTTTGGAGTTCAGTTGGATCTACCTGTGAACCTCCTCCACCAATTGTCTGTCGGTTTGTGGCACTGTGGTGGGCTTGCATGTTGTTGTGATGATGGAAGAAGGTATGCCACAGGTATTTTAAATAGCACATCCGTGGCAGACAGGTTTCAGCTGAGCTTCCAGACTAAGACATATTTAAGAAGAAGGAGGGGCAAACTATTTGTTTAGCCACTGGAAACCTTATGGGTAGCAGAGGAACACTGTTAAATAGCACCAGAACATTGAAACATTATAAATAGCACCATAATATTGTCAGGTACAGTGCTGGAAGATGAATCTCTCAAGTTGGAAAACACTCAAAATACAAGTGGGGAAGAGCTGCACCCTCAAAGTAGACTTGGCCGTGATGATGAGAAAGGACTAAGCTTTCAGCACCTTTATTTGTTCATGGGGCACAACTCAAAATGAGGTGAAACAGGTACAAACATCCATAAATAGTCAAACCATGGAACGTACGAGGTATGAATCTAGGAAAATCAGAAGATGTCAAAACTGAAATGGAACACACAAACACCTATATCCTAGGCATTAGTGAGCTGAATGACTGGCATTGGCCATTTTGAATCTGACAACCACATGGTTTAATATGCCAGGAATGATCAATTAAAGAGGAATGGCATCACATTCATCAATAAAAAGGCCTTTCAAGCTACTTCTGGCAAGATGGCAGACTAGGCAGATGCACTACAAAGACCCTCTACAACAAAGATTAATCTCTGTCTCTTAAGAGAGACAAAATAAAACAAACACAGATGTAAATTTTGACGCCCTGAATTGCTGGGAGGAGAGGCCGGTCAGGGATGGCTACAGAGGGAGACTAACTGGCGAAGGCTGGCCAGATGCATCTTGACCATCTTGTGAGCAGCTTTGACAGCAGAGGGAGACCTGGCAGAGCAGTTTCATGAGGGTGATGGAGAAGGTGAGATTTCTTCTTTTCCCCCATGCTCTCCTGGTAACCAGAAGTGTGGCTATTTTGTTAAGGAGGGAGAACAACTTAGAAAAGGAGGGTGGACAATGGTTACACAATTCAAAGAATGTCATCAATGTCTCTAAATGGTATATCAGGCAGAGACTGCTAGATTGCTGTAGGTTTATTCCCAACAACAAAGAAACTAAAGCTATCCATATATATATGAAAGGAAATCAAGTGGGCAGTTCTACTCTAGGTAAGGTTCCTATGAGTTAGAACAACATAATAATAACAACAAATCCAGTATTTATTTATTTATTTACAAGGATAAATAAAAAATTACCGGCACTCTGGCTGTAGAATTTAATCTACTTTTAGGAAAGATAAATATATAATTTTTCAACATAATCTCCTTGCTTTTCAATACAATTTGTTCATCTGTCAACAAGCTTTCATATTAAAAAATGTTTTAGGCTCGGCTATGAGCCATGAATGCCCCGCTGTCTTTACTTCATCAGAGGTGAATCTTCATCCTCAAAGGGCTGCTTTCAGGGGACCAAACAGGTGAAAGTCCAATGGAGCAAGATCAGGACTACAGAGAGGATGATGTAACACCTCAAAACCAAGTTTTTGTAGCATGTCAACAGTGTGGTCAGAGGTGTATGGACGTGCTAAATTATCAAACAAGATCACAAAACAAAGCCCTTGGACAACAGTCTTCTACATTTAATCTAAAGTTTAGGCTTCAGCTCTTCAGCGAGTATCTCACTGTGAAGAGCACTATTGATTGTTTACTCTCAAGCTCATAGTGATGAATCCATATCTTGTCATCAGTAACGATTATTTTAAAGAAACATTTACCTTCCTTCAAGTATTAGTCCAAATTTTGTTTGCAGATGTGCAAACACTACTGTTTATGCCGTGACTTGTTTCAGTAGTCATTTTGCACAAACTTTCAAAACCCAAGTCTGACGTGAATTATTTCATAGACAGAACCATGGCTGATTTGCAAATGATTTGCTACCTAATCTACTGTCACTTGTGTATTCCACAGAATCCTATCACGTGCACGCTGAATGTTATCATTAGTCGTAGACATGGACAGGCATTTTAATATAACTCATCCTCGTACTTGTGTATGCATAACTACATAAAGAGATGTGAGGGTGCTTCAAAAAGTCCATGGAAGACCCACGCAGCTTTACTGGTGAATTCCACCAAACATTCACAAAACAGCAGCAACAATTTTATTCAAGCTATTCTAGCATATAAAACAGATGGAAAATTCCCAAATACACTTTATGAGCAAGCATTACCTTCATATCAAAACCAGGCAAAAACATCACTGCAAAAGAATATTGTAGACCAATATGCATCATGAATGTAGATGCAAGACTTCTCAACACAATCCTAGCTAATATAATCCAACAACATATCAAAAAAACAAACACATCATTAACAAATGGGATAAATTCCAGGGATGCAAAGACGGTTCAATTTTATAAAAACAATCAACGCAATCTATCATATAAATAAAATAAAGGAAAAGAACTACATGATCATGTTAACTGATGGAGAAAAGGCATTGGACAAAATCCAACATCCATTCCTGATAAAAACACTCAACAAAATTGGAATTGAACGGAAATTCCTCAATATAATTACGAGCATATATAAAAATCCAATAGTCAACATTACCCTCAATGGAAAGAAACTGAAAGCATTCCCTTTGCAAACAGGAACCAGATAAGGATGCCTTTTATGACCTCTCCTATTCAATATTGTTTCGGAAGTTTTCTTGTTATTGCTGTTAAGTGCTATTCAGTTGGTTCCAACCTATAGTAACCCTGTATACGGTTTCCTAGGAGCGGCTGGTGCGCTTGAACCGCCAATCTTGCAGTTCAAACTGACTTTGCAGTCCAGCGCATTAACCCACAGTCAAAACTATAGGACAAGAAAGGGAAATTAAAGGCATCCAAATTGGCAAAGAAGAAGTAAAGGTCTACTTGCAGATGATATGATCCTATATATAGAAAATTCCAAAGACTCAGCAATAAAATAATTGGAACTCATTGAAAGATTCAGCAAAGTGGCAGGGTACAAGATCGATATATAAAAATCAGTTGAATTCCTCTATATTAATAAATATAACTTTGAAAAGTAAATTAGGAGAACAGTATCAATTATAATAACCACCCAGTTAGATTTATTTAGGAATAAATCAATTATAATAACCACCCAGTTAGATTTATTTAGGAATAAATCAATTACAATAACCACCCAGTTAAGATTTATTTAGGAATAAATCTAACTAGAGAAAGAAAAGATCTATACAAAGAAAACAACCAAACAAAAAACCAAAAGAGATTTATAAAAATGGAAGAACATACCATGCTCATAGATAGGAAAACTTAACATTGTGAAAAATAACACTACCCAAAGCATTAAATCTGACATTAAAAAAAGTCCACGAGTACCCAAATCTGACATTAAAACAAGTCCTTGAGAGCCAGAATAAGATCTTGAATATATCCTACCTGAATTTAGAGGTCATATGGAGAACAGATTTGATGCATTCGACACTAATGACCAAAGACCAGAAGAGTTGTGGGATGACATCAAGACCATCACAGAAGAAGAAAGCAAAAGGTCACTGAGAAGACAAGAAAGAAGGAAAAGATCAAAAAGGATGTAAGAAGAAACTTGGGTTTGCTCTCCAATGTAGAGAAGCTGAAGCAAATGGAAGAAGTGAGGTGGTAAAAGAGCTGAACAGAAAATTTCAAAGGTCAGCTTGAGAAGACAAGTCAAATATTATATAACAAAATGTGCAAAGACCTGGAGTTAGAAAACCAAAAGGGAAGGAGGACTTGCTCAGGATTTCTCAAGCTGAGGGAACTGAAGAAAAAATTCAAACCTCGACTTGAGGTACGGAAGGAATCCATGGGCAAAATACTAAATGAGGCAGAAAGCATCAAAACAAGATGGAGCCTCTCCCCCGCCCCCCAAAGAGATGGATTAATGCAGTGGCAACAACAATGAGCTAAAACATAAATAGAATTATAAATATGGTGCAGGGCTGAGTAGTGTTTCGTTCTGTTGTACACAGGGTTGCTATGAGTCAGAACCCACTCAAGGGCACCCAATAACAACATTCAAAAGTTGGAGTTTCTTCTTTATGCTCCTTTGCTATAAAGAGATATGCTAAGCTTGGTATTTAACTTATCTCTAGAATGATTTCTCAGTCTACTCATTCTGTTTACTCATGGCAAAAGCCAGATCCATTTCCTTTCTCTTCTCAGGTCAGGACATGCCAGAAAAGGAGACCACAGGTGGATAAAACCTTTTTGTGTTTTTCTGCAAGATCCTTCTGGTTCAACTAAAAAGCTGTCACTTCATCTTACTGGGTATTCTTCAAACCAAACTCCTTCCATTTGTCATAATATTTGGACTGTTTCCAAAACATGCTGCAAGGCTTTTTGCCCAATTAAAATTTTTAATAAAATACTGCAAGCTTATTTGCAGTATTTATTACTTCAGACATAATATCAGATTACTTCAGACATAAGAGTTTTCTAAGCTTTCAAGATGAAAACTGACAAGCACATCAGTCTCCCACATGTTAGTATGGCAAGTATTAAGATTAATTTGTTGAATGAACAGGAGACTCACAAAGGAAGGAATGATCAACTCCACCTGGGAAGATGTGTGAAGGCTTCAGAAACAATGGCACCTTTGCACTGGGTCTTGGAGAAAAGGAATGAACTAAGCAAGAGTATGAGATTCCAAGTTGTCAGTGTCACCACTAGTACTCGATTCCTTCATGTAAAATATTTATATAAAATTAATTCACTTTTGGAATGCTATCTTAAAGAACTGTAATCTCCACCGCCCGCCTCTTCTCTAGAATATTTTCAGCCTTCTACAGAAAAGCATATTTCTTGCACTTTAGTATGAAGAGCATGCAAAATAAATAAATGAAAGCAAACCACAGGTTAATCCCCAAACAAAATGACATTCTTACATCTTCCTCAAATACTACATGAATACATGCGTCTGATATTTAAAACTGTTGAAACAGGCAATCACATACGAATGTGTTTTGTTCCCTTGTCTTACATTATCCTCACAAATCCTACCATTTGGTCAGAAAAGAGGCTGAGCTATGTTTCAGAAAAAATCAAGTTTAGAAACCAAAGAAATTTCCATGGAAATGTTGAGAACCCAAAACTATGTAGTCAAATTTTCTTAAAAAGTAGTTAGTCCCCACTTGAAAGGACAAGCAGACTAGCCTGGAGCCGCTAGAAGAACAGAAGATACTTCTTGAAAGAAAGACCAACAGGGAAAAGTAAAAAAACAATAACTGCAGTCCGACTGATTACTACAAGAACAAGCAAGTTGCTCTCCCAGGAGATATCAAGGCAAGTGGTAGGGTCCCCTCAGGGCAAACCCCCTTCCAAGACTAAAACTCAATGGGAATATACGAGCAGACATGCGCTCTCACTGGTGACTACGTTCATCACCAATAAAGGGCAGTAAGGGAAAAACAGCAATGAAGCTGTGAGCCATACCAACCACGTTTGATAGACTCCTGTGAACCCTGGTGGGGACCTGGTTGGCCAGCAGTGTGGCAAGACCTAGACCCAGAGTCAGTGACATAGCCACAGAGGACTAGAGTGGAGAGTAAAGCATCCAGGTGATAAGAAGAGGGCATATGCACAAGAACACCCACACTTGTAGACAATACCCACTTGATCTGGCTTCAATGGCTGGATGATCAGAACTTAACTAGAAGACGAAAGAAGAGGGGGAAAAAAGAATAATCTGATACAATTTGACCTACACCTAGGGATGCAGTAGCTCAAAAGAGGGAACAAACCTTTACAGTGAGGATCATTCCCACACACTTGATACACAAGGTAAACAGGGATGGGCAACTTGGACATTGGCTACCCAAAATGGGGGGAGCTACAAAGGTTAGAAGTGACTGGCTTACAAGCTTTCAAGAGGGAGCCTAGATCCAGAGGGTGCGGAGGAAGATAGAATCTCCACTGAGTAGTATCCAATCTGTCTGGGTGGGGCTGATGAAAGGAAATGGGGATAGCACTCATGTGATACAACGGTGAATAATTGTTATCAGGACTGACTGTGAGGGTTGGAAATGTAAAGGTAGACATTTTGGAGCAAAAGGAGGGTAGTGGTTGACTTTGCAGTCCAGAAGCACAGGTCCCTGGGACCATCAAGGGAGAAGAGCAGAGAGCAGGACCCTACCCAGAGAAACAAGTGACGCCAGAGATGGAGGCAGAGACGATGCGACATGGAGAGATGGAGTGGTTGGGGCCTCTACACCCAGAGAGGGAGAGGGGCTGTGTGCTGACAATCAAGGGGCAGGCTTTCAGGTATACCCTTTGGCTGGGTGATGATGCATGGAGGGGATTGTAACCATGGCAATGAAACAATATATGATAGGATGAATGTAAAGCTAAAGTTCTCCCATGTAAACTATCACATAATTCACAGTAAACATTAAAAAAAAAAAAAAAGTAGTTAATCCTGAGGTCCTATCATATTGATCTTTGAATAGTATGTTATTTTGTTGTACAGATGTTTTTTAATTATTTAAGTAGTTTTTACAAACAAATTCCACTGCCATTGAAAAGCAAACAAACAAAAAAAGATGGAAGGAATACACAGAGTCACTCTAACAAAAAGAAATGGTCAGTGCTCAACCATTTCAAGAGATAGCATATGATCAACAGCCAATGATCCTGAAGGAAGAAGTCCCGGGACATTGAAGTAACTGGCAAAGAACAACGTACGGGGAATTGATGGAATACAAAACTATCAGCTGTTTCACAGGAGAAAGATGAGGCTTACTACTCCTGTAAAGATTTATAGCCTTGGAAACAGTATGCAGGGTCACTATGAGTCAGAACTGACTCCACAGGCACATAACCACCACCAAATAGAAAACTCTCTTTTATATCAGAAAATCTGATTCCTTCCCAAACACAATTTCAAATGCACTTTCAATTAAATGGCATCCTATCTAAATCCATTACCTCTGTTTCTAATCCCCTTAATCAGCAAGTACCATATATCTTCTCTAGCTCCTCAGACTAGAAAACTAAAGGCCAACCAGAGAGTCTGTGTAACTTCACTATTGTCACCTAGCCAATTAACACCAAGCCAAGGCGAGAGCCTATCCCTGCCACCTTACTATGGCATCTTAGAGACAGAATGCTATGTGTAATCTCAGTTCAGCTTGTACATTATTTTAAATTAATTTACTTTGTTTGGTAGTGTTGTGGTTACAAATCAGGCTGCAAACCTTAAGGTCAGCAGTTCGAAACTACCAGCTGCTCCACGGGAGAAAACGTGGCTTTCTGCTCCCGTAAAGATTTACAGCTTCGGAAACCCTGTCCAGGGTCGCTATGAGTGGGAACCGACTCCACAGCACATAACCAACCAACGAAAGCACAAGGAAAACTGGATGTAGTTATTTACCTTTCTACATGCAGGACAAAGCCCGTTTTCATCAGTGCGAATTCGATGCCAACAAAATCGGCAGATCTGGTAGCCACAGGTGCAAGGGAAAAAGTTGATGTCATCTATTTCCAGGGGCTCCATGCATAGAGGGCATTCCACAGGGTCTTCTTTAGCATCAGGACTGCGAGACATCTTCACGTTTATAAACAGCAGCAAGAGTTTATAATAATTTAAGGGAGAAGGAAGCTCAGCACTGAGAGCTAAAATGTTGATTTCGAAGACCTGCATGAGAATAAACAAAACATATTGTTTAAGATTGGAGAAAGAATGGCATATCCAACCATCTAGAACCATGTTATCCAAAAATTTGAAAAGTATTAATCTGACCCATTTTTTGCTGTCATCTCAGAATGGATTTCCCTCTCCCTCTCAACAAGCTCCTTTCTCCTGAATGTGTCACACATGTCAAGGTAAGAAGCCTGGTATGGCAATTTTTTTTTTTTTTTTGATTCTGTAGAAAGGTATTTTTCAAAAGATTTTATTTTTTGTCTATATAAAACATTCAGTACTAACCTAACATTAATCCTAATACATTTCAGAGGAAGAAAGAAGAGAAAGCAGCCTCTTCTGCCTTAGAACCCATTACACCCACTGCTCACTTAGCAGCACTGTTAGGTTCCAAAGGCCAAGCCATTCTGTGAAGATGGAGGAGGACTGTGTCATTTACATAATCCCAAATTTCATCATGATGTAAATGCCAGACCACTGAGAATCACAGCCCAACCAAGTCGACACAACCGTAAGCATCACAGCCAGTAGGCCTCTCATTCCATACCTCAACATTCATTATTGCTAGATGCCGGTTATAATGTGCACATCGATGGGAGATCTTTTACTGTTGTCGGTATGTGAAACATCAGATAGTGAGATACAGCTGATAAGTGATGAGTAAGTACACAGGCTACCTCATCTTTGACCTAAAAGCTAGTAATACACAACTAAAGGAGTATCATGTTGTTGCTGTGTGCCTAGAGTCAGTTCTGACTCAAAGCCATCCTGCAGAGAATTTCCCAGACTGTAAATCTCTATAGGAGCATGTTTTTCCCACAAGCAGCTGGTAGATTTGAACTGCCACTCCTGCAGTAAATAGCCCAACACGTAACCCACTAGGCCACTAGGGCTCCAAGGAGTGTTACTGTGACACATTTTAGAAGGTGAATGGTGGCTGTATGCCGTCGAATTGGTTCCAAATCCCAGCGAGCTTGTATAGGATTTCCGTGGCTATAAATCCTTACTAAAACAGAAAGCCTCATCTTTCTCCTGCAGAGTAGCTGGTAGATGCGAACTGCTGACCTTGAAGTTAGCAGCCCAACCCGTAACCCATTATGCTACCAGGGCTCCTTATTTTAGTAAGAGTGTTCACAATTTACAAAACACATGTAGTGAAAAAGAGAGGCTTCATTCCGATTAAAGCCTTACAGAAAACACAGCCTAAGGGGGGGACTAAGCATTAATACATATCTCATAGAACCTCACTACTTATAATTAAATATGCATTCTTATGCCACTGAAAAGTCTGGGGAAATAAACACATCTTAAGTCAAATAAAGGACTCCTGGGGTGGCACTGTAGGATCACCATTGACTGCTAACCACAAAGCCATAGGTTCAAACCCATCATCTGTTCCTCAGAAATCCTATGCCAGGTCAGTATGAGTGGAGGGGCATTTAACAACAACAAGCCAAATAAAAGTATGCAAGTGATAATGCTATAGAAATAGGAAGAAAGACGAGGACAAGTAGACTCCATACTCCAAACAAATTTTTTAAAGTTAAATAATCTATCTTTTTAAATTATGGAGAGTTTAAAACTTTTAGATAAAGACTGAAGTTAAACGTCACTGTCAGAGAAGTTTGGTTGAAATCACTATTTTAGGCTAGTGGTGGCATGGTGGTGGCTGTGTGTCGTGGCATCGGTTCCGACTCATAGTGACCCTATGTAGGGTTTCCAAGGCGGTTTGAACCACAAGGCCAGCTTTTCAAATTCACTGGCCATTCCCTGGAAACCCTATACAAGGTCACTATGGGTCGGAACCAACCCATTTACCAACAACAAGTCTTTACTGGAGCACAAAGCCTCATCTTTCTCCCACGGAGCGGCTGGTGACCTCGTAGTCAGAAGCCCAACTCAAAGTCCACTACACTACCAGGTATTTTGGCGTCCTGGTGTGGTGCTGTGGGCTAATGTGCTGGACTGCAAAGTCACTTTGAACCACAAGGTCAGCAGTTCAAGCTCACCTACCACTCCTTGGAAAACCTAGACAGGGTTATTATGGGTCGGAACAGACTCAATGGCATTTAACAACAATAACCAGGTATTTGAGCATAAAAAGTGGTAATGTGCAAACTAATACATGTTGTTGTTAAGTGCCATGGAGTTGTTTTTGATTCATAGGGAATCTGAGCTTCCAAGGAGTGGCTGGTGTGTTTGAACCAATGACCCTGAAGTTCTAACTGACCTTGCAGTCCAGTGGCTTATCCTACAGCACTACACCATAACTCAATTTAATCTCCTTCAAAATCAGAGATATTTTTAGAATCAAATGAGAAAATGACTTTAAAGTTTACTTACCCTAAAAGAATACATGAATGAGAATAGTTTTGATGCTTGGGGTGTATGTGTGAGAGAAAGAATTGGCCCTATCAGATACAAATTGCATTACAAAGCTAAAACAATTTTAATAATTTTATGTTAATATAAAAATAGACAAAAGGCAAAGTAAACAATGCAAAGAATCTAGAAAACAGATCCATGAGATTCAGTATTTGATAAAACGTGACATTACAAAACAATACGGAAAGATAAGCAGAAACAGGACGCTGGACTATGAACTCTAATCAAGAATAAAAAACTAAAATCCAGTATATATATCTCACAACACCACACTAATAAATTCTAACAGATCTGTCTAAAGTCATCAACATAAAAATAAATTCTACATGATCTGTCTAAAGACATAAACATAAAAATAAACAAAAAAGCATTAGAAAAAATTCAGCAGCCATAAAAACAATTTTTTTAAAGATATGATCAACGTTGTAACACAGCAAGAAAAACAACATATGCTGAAAGGCAAGTAACAGTAAAAAGTATATTCTAGAAGTGTACAGAAAAGTTGGAGTCCTGGTATGGCACTGTAGGGTAAGTACCGAACTACTAACTGCAAGGTCAATGGTAAAGCACCACCTTTGCTCCTCAGAAACCCTATAGAGGGTCGCTATGAGACAGTACTTAACAACCACAATGAAGAGTCACTGGCCAGTATATAAAAGAAATCTTACAAAGCAGTAAGAAAAAGGCAAAAATGTTGAAGAGAGAGAAATAGAGGAAGAGGAAAAAAACAGAGTATGAGAAATTCACAGAATACACATGATGAAAACATAAGAAAAGATGATCAACTTCTTCACTCAGGAAATAACAAATGGCATTTTCTTCTACCCACCAATCTAAGAGGCTGTTGTTGTTGTCTTTAGGTGTCATCAAGTCGGGACCCTACGAACAGCACAAAACACTGCCCGGTCCTCCACCAACCTCACAACTGTTGCTATTTCAGACCGTTGCTGCTGTCACTGTGCCAAACTATCTAGTTGGGGGTCTTCCTCTTTTTCTCCAATCCTCCATTTTACCAAACGTGATATCCTTCTCCAGGGACTGGTCCCTCCTGATAATATATATGAAGTATGAGAGATGAAGTCTGGCCATGTTGATTTCCAAGGAGCATTCTGGCTGGACTTCTTCCAACACAGAATTGGTTTGTTCTTTTGGCAGCCCACGGTACTTTTAATAAATACCATGGCTTTGGTCAGGGGCACGTAAGTCCTCAAACTGACATTTTTGTTCTTCAACACTTTAAAAGAGGTCTTATGTCCCAGATTTGCCTATGAGTTTTGATAGTGGATCCAAGCAAAATGAAATCTTTGACAATTTTGATCTTTTCTCCATTTATATGGATGCTACTTATTGGTCCAGCGGTAAAATGCAATCCACACCAAAGGCTGTGGTCTTTGATCTTCATCAGCAAAAATTTTAAGTCCTCTTCACTTTCAGCAAGCAAGGTCGTATCATCTGCATATTGCAGGTTGTTAATGAGTCTTCTTCCTATCCTGATGCCATATTTTTCTTCATATAATCCACTTTCCTGGATTATTTGCTCAATTTACAGATTGAATAAGTATGGTGAAAGAATACAGCCCTGGCACACACCTTTCCTAATTTTAATCCATTCAGTGTTCTCTTCCAACACCTGCCTCTTGGTTCCTCACAAGCAAAATTAAGTATTCTGGAATACTCATTCTCCACAATGTTGTCCATAGCTTGTCATGATCCACACAATCAAAAGTGCAGAGTGTCTTCACAACAGAGGAAACGGTAGCACAAAGAAATGCAGCTGTTAGTTAAGGAGGTGGTGGGACCTAGATTCATACCAGGCCGTCTGAGCTCCAGAATCAGTGCTCTAAGCCACTCTTAGAACCCACCCACATGAGCGCCATGTTCTCTGTTATGTTCTGGAGCACTGTTTATAATAGTAGAAAACTGCAAACAAACAGAGACTCGACCAGTAGGAAATTAAATTAAAATAATCAGGAGGTATTGTCTACATTTCTTTTCTAATATACTTCTGATTAAGACGACACTGTTTTCCATAGTTGAAGTGTTTTTGTTTCAGTGACGTAATTAACGGGATGCTGGGAAGGAAATAATACACTGAGATTTCTGAATTGAAAAAGTTTTCTAACAATCAACTGTTGTGTAAATAAAGGGTTAACATGTTGAAATTTTGATTTTTAATTGCATCTATGTTTCAATTTTTAAAGTTTTCAAATAAAAAGAAAATTTGCAAGAGTGTCTACCTTTTCAATGGTTTTGTTAAGGGCCATCAAGTCAGTTCCGACTCATAGAGACCTTGTAGAGAGTTTCCAAGGAGCGACTGGTGAGCTTGAACCACTGACCTTGTGGTTCAAACTGACCTTGCAGTCCAGCACCACACCAGGATTCTACCTTTCAATGTAGAGGGAAGGCAAGAGAAAAGTCAGCGAGAAGACCTGTAAGATACTTAATATGAAAGCCAGCTGCTTTGTTCACTTCTAGCACAAAGCTTGGTGCCAAATGTCATCACACAAATGAGCCAGGGCAGGAGGCTAGTCTGATGTGGCAGAACATGGGGATACATGGCAAAAGACCTGACTTCAGTGTCACCTCTTTCACTAGGCAGCTGCTTATTCTTGAAGAAGAGACTTAGAAGCTCTCACACTTAATTTCCTGATTCAAAAAAAAAAAAAAAAAAAAAAAACCAGAAGATACCAGTACAGACAGAAATTCCCTGAATGCAACCACTCTGAGCTAAGAGTTAAAAAAAGCTTTGAAACAAACTTCCTGACCTAACACCCTATCCAAAGTTTCATTTAGAAGGTAATGTAATTTCATAAACCAATCAACTAATTTTTTTTAAAAAAGATAACATGGAATGGGTGGGTCTTCAGCCTATAACTGATTGGAACACCATAAAGGGGGCTAGAAGTTGCCCAGTGAAAGAAGCTTCCTGTGGAGCCTTTACATTGCACAAGACCATAGGTGGAATCCAGAACCCCATCCTGAACTGATTGAGGTAGGAAATTTCCACTAGAAAGGACGAGTAGACCAGCCTGGAGCGGCTACAAGAATAGAAGATACTTTGTGAAAGAAAGGCCGGCAGGAAAAATGCAAAACAATTACGGCAGTCTGATTACTACAAGAACAAGTAAGCTGTACGCCAGGAGCCACCAAGGAAAGTGGTCGGGGCCCCTCTGAGCAAACTCCCTTCCAAGACTGAGACTCAAGGGGAATACATGAGCAGCCATGTGGTCTGGTTAGTGACCACGTTCGTCACCGATAAGGGGAAGAGGGGGGAAAACACAGCAATGTAGTTGCAAGCTAAGCCTGACCACATTCAATAGACCCCTGTGAACCCGGATAGAGACCTGGAAGGCCAGCAGTATGGCAAGACCTGGTGACTCCTAGGCCCAGAAACAGTGACATGGTCACATAGGACTAGAGCAGAGAGTGAAGCATCCAGCTGATATGAAGTTAGAGGAGATACACAGGAACACCCATACTTGCAGACAGTACCCCCTTGACCTGTCATCAATGGCTGGATGATCTGAACTTGACTAGAAGAAGAAAGAAGAGGGATAAAAAAAGAGTAACCTACTACAGTTTGATGAACTTTACCTATACTTATGGATGTAGTAGTTCAAAAAAGGGAACAAATCTTTACAGCAAGGATCATTCCCACCCCCTCAGTACACAGGGTTGACAGGGATGGGCAACTTAGACATTGGCTACCCAAAATGGGGGGGGGGGGCCTATAAAGGCAAAAAGTGACTGGCTTATAAGCTTTCAAGAGGGAGCCTAGTTCCAGATGGGGTGGAGGAAGGTAGAAACACCACTGAATGATTTCCAATCTGTTGGGTGCGAGCTGGCAAAAGGAAGTGGGGATGGGTTTCTACGGTATACCCTTTGGTCGGCTGATGATGCATAGAGGGGATTGGAACCATGGCAATGAAATGATATACAATGGAATGAATGTAAAACTAAAGTTCTCTCATGTAATCTATCATATAATTCACAATAAAACATTAAAAAAAAAAAAAAGGAAATGGGGATAAGACACTTGTGGTACACTAGTAAATAACTGCCATCAGGACTGACTGTGAGGGTAGGAAATATAGAGGTAGATGTTTTTTGACAAAAGGAAGAGAGTGGGACCATCAAGGGAGAAGAACAGAGAGCAAGACCCTACCCAGAGACACAGTGACACCAGGGATGGAGACAGAGACGATGACGAGGACAGATGGAGTGGCTGGGGACACTGGACTCAGGGAGGGAGAAGGGCTGTGTACCCTTTGGTTATTTGATGATGCATGGAGGGGATTGTAATCATTACAATGAAATTAAATACGATAGGATGAGTGTAAAGCTGATGTTCTCCCTTATAAACCTTACAATACAAAACTAGAAAAAAAAAATAGAATGGGTACAAACAATAAGATCCATAAAGGTTAATTACTCATTAACAATAAGATCCACAAGACAAAACAGAAACAAACAAAAGAAACAAACATACATATAGTTTTAAATAGAAAAGTCAATTATTTCTCAGATATGGAGAGGTCTTAAGACAGAAGTGATCGGGTTTGATTCATTTTATTTTATCTAATTCATTAAACATTCTTGCAGAAAAAGTGTTATCTTTACATATGCACAATCTAATTCTTAGAAATTTAGTGAGGAACATATAAGTCTAAAACTGAGGCCAAAGGGCTGCTCAGACTTTGAGTGGTCAAAATACAATTCAACTTAGATGATCAATATCAAAGTTTTTCCAAGAAAGTGAGACAGCGGTCACAATCACAGCTGTGGCTGCATATCCTTGGATGTGGAGAGCAAATTTCCAAAAATACAATAGAACTAAGTAAGTTCCACGGTGAATGTTAACCTTATATCCTGAGTTCTTGACCCGGCAGCTAACGCTGTCAGAGTATAATCTGAGTCACCAAAGAATCGCCCACTATGTAAGTAAACTCACAAAACAAAACTCACGTAGTTAAATCATGTAGAAAATCTCTTAAGTCACGCAGAGTGCTGTATGAATGGTGTTGTGTTTAAGACCCTGTTCAACTGATATATATAAAAACACATTGTATGCACTGGAGTCCTGTTGTGGCACTGTAGGATAAGCACAAGACCGCAAGCTCATTTTGAACCGTAAAGTTAGGGGTTCAAATCCACCAGCCCCTTCTCGGAAACCCTATAAAATGTGATGAGTCAACAGATTTGATGGCACTTAACAACATACACACTTAAATATAGTATTTAATAAGAAGTACTTCAGTAAAAAAAATTTAAAGTACTTAGTTGCTCTACTTACACAAATCCTTCTTTACCAATCTAGTGTTGAATTTGGAAGAAGCTCAATGCATGCATGACACAACTCCATAATACAGGACATAGAAATCACATGCCAGAACACACTATACACTCAAAGCTATATGAACACTCTAATTATATATTATTGAAAGCCATTTATAGATGTGAATATCCTTTTGTGTTAAAAGGTAGACTAAACAGGGATTTTTGCCTGCAAGGTCACTAATATATCTGAGTGTCCAGAATTTGAAACACAGTAAGAACTTAATAAATATTTATCAAATCACTGAATGACTGCAGATAAACAGAACTTTTAGAATGGCAAAAAAACATTCCTCAGGCAGCCTGCAGAAGGTGTTTCTAGTAAAGTTAGAAACTTTTTAGAGGATATCATAGTAAATTGTACTGGTATACCAGAGTCTCTGGGCGGTGCAAAACAATGAAGTGATTGGCTACTAACCCAGAGGTGCATCAAAAGACAAATCTGGGGAGCTCCTAAAAAAGGCACATCAATGTAAACCCTATGGAGTGCAGTTCTACTCTGAAACACATGGGGCTGTCTTGAGTCAGAATCAACTCAATAACACACAACCCTTACAAAAAGACTTACCATGTTAAGTTCTATCTACTGTGCCTTTTAGGAGTCCTGGTATGGTGCTGCAGGATCAACACTGGACTGCTAACCAGAAGGTTGGTGGTTCAAACCCACCAGCCGCTCCCTGGAAACCCTATATGGGGTCACTATGAGCCAAAACTGACTTGACAGTACATAACAATAACTATGCCTTAGAGTCTTGGTGTGGCACTGTAGGATAAGCACTGGAATACCATCTGTGAGGCTGATGGTTCAAATCTACCAGCCGCTCTTCGGAAATCCTATACCACCACTGCTTCAGCTTTGTGTAGATGTAGATGTATTCCCAGATGTGTTTAAATTGTTGTTAAATGCCATCGAGTCGATTCAGACTCATATAGGGTTTCCCCAGAGTAGCTGGTTAGTTTGAACAGCCAACCTTATGGTGAGCAGTCCAGTGCTTACCCTACATCACCACACTGTGTTTCAATTTGTTGTTATTTGACACATTTCAAATGTGTGCAGCAATAATTTTATTTAAAGGAAGTAGAGAATACTAGGGAACAGGTTGCCCTTAACCCAGCTCCTTCACTAAGCAGAAGTCAATCCAAGAAGACCTAGAACTACTCTATCACTTCCCACAAGCACTCAGCTTCCAATCAGGTGTCACAGAGAGAAGAGCACCGTTGTCCCTACTTCAACCCCAGAGCCAAATATTTTACCCAAGAGGTGAAGCAGGCCTGAACCTTTTCCAAAAGGAAAAGACTGAGCTTGCAATAGAGTGTGAAGAAATTCAAGCCCAAAGGCACTCTCAAATCCTCCAGGTTGTGGTGAAAGGTAACTATAGGGAAGTGACAGGGTCATTGGAAATACAGGCTAGTTTTTCAAGAGAGAATATGGGAGGAGCCTTCCTGGGCTCAGAACAAACCTCACACACTTAAATTAAGGAGGTATCCCTTTCAGCCTGAACCTGACTGGACCAACTGTGAAGCAATTTATACCTGGGGGCATAGCTGATAACATTTGAGCAATCAGTTGGCAATTAGTGGTCAGGGAAAGATATAAGGAGAGTTCTGCCAAATCCAGTCTTCCCAGAGTGACTCTGGGCATACCCAAGACTGTCCCAGGCGAAGTATGCTGTTGTTAGTGCCGTGACTTGGGTTCAGACCCATAGCGATCCTGTGTAGGGTTTCCAAGGAGCAGCTGGTGAGCTTGAACCACAGACCTTGCGGTACAAACCAGCTTTGCAGTAGTATGGTAGTGGTGGTATGCCGTGGAGTCGGTTCCGACTCACAGTGATCCTGTATAGGGTTTCCAAGGCTGTAAATCTTGGCGGGAGCAGAAAGCCTCATCTTTCTCCCATGTAACAGCTGGCAGTTTCGAGCTGCTGACCTTGAGATTAGCAGCCGGACTCGTAACCACTACACTACCAGAGAGGAATTACACTTCACTAAAATAATCCTGACAGAGTCCTGGTGTGGCGCTGTGGGCTAATGTGCCACACTGTTAAGTCGTTTGAACTGCAAAGTCAATGGTTCAAACTCACTGGCTGCTCCTTGGAAACCCTATACAGAGTCACTATGGGTCGGAATCGACTCGACGGCACTTTAACAACAACAACAAAAATAATCCTGGAGTCCTGGTGTGGCGCTGTGGGTTAATGCACCAGGCTGCAAAGCTGGTTGGAACCACAAATCAGTTGGAACCACAAAGTCAGTTGGAACCAGCTAATCCTGGGAAACTCTATATAGGGTCACTGTGGGTCGGAACTGACTCAATGGCACTAAACAACAACAAAAAAAGAAAGAAAGAAAGAAAAGAAAAAAACTCAGTGAACTACATAAATACACAAATAACAATAATAAACCCTAGAGTAGAGGTGTCAGTACCCAGAGTTGCTACATTACACAAAATGTCCAGTTTCCAACAAAAAAATTATAAGACAGGCACAAAAGCAAGAAAGGATAACTCACAACCCAGCAAACAATAAATAGAAAATAAAAACAGCCTGCGAGTGCAACCAAATGTTGGATATAAGAGAAAAATATATCAAAATAGCAATTACTAAGTATGTTCAAATAACTAAAGGAAACTGATGAAAGAAGCAAAAAAAGGTACGATGACAAAGTTGCACCCAAAAAAGAACATCAATAAAATGGCAAAAATTATTTTTAAAAGAACCAAATGGAAATTCTACAGTTGAAAATCACAACAGCTGAGAAATAATATCCCTAGAAGGACTAAAACATCAAGCCTCTTTCGACATGCTTGAAAAGAACATTCAGAAAACGAAATGAACAATAGCACCAAAAACAGTAAAATGACTAGAAATAAATTTAACAAGAGTACAAAGCTTATATGCTTATCACCACAAAACAAGAAAAAAATTAAAAATCTAAGTAAATGGGAAAACATCTCAGGCTCATGGATCAGAAATTTTTAACACTATGATGGCAATATTCCCCAAACTGATCCACAGAGTCAACACAACCTTTATTATATTGCCACTGACTTCTTTGCAGAAATTCACAAGATGATTCTAAAAGCCACATGGGATTGCAAATACACAGAATAGTCTAAAAAGCCTTTAAAACAAAAAAGTTGGAGGAATCATACTGCCCATTTCAAAATATACTATAACACGACAGAGATCAAGATAATGTGGTAATAGTATACAGATATATATATAAATCAATGGAATAGTCTTGAGTGTTCAAAAATAAACTTCTACACTTAGTCATGATTTGGCAAGGTGCCAAGTCCATTCAAAAAAGGGGGGGAGGGAGAGAGGGATCATCTTTTCAGCAAATGGTGCCACAACAGTTAGGCAGCCACATGCAAAGGAATACAGGGGGACCTTTAAATCACATAATATATACAAATGAACTCAAAATAGTTCAAAGAACTAGAACTATCAAGGCTAGAACTATAAATGCTTACAAGAAATCATGGGATAAATCTTCAAGGCATAATTTGACAATGGAATCTTAAATATGACACCAAAACATAAGACACATCAAAAAATAAGTAAATTGGACTTCATCAAAATTTTACATTTTGTGCCTCAAAAGACACTATATCAAGAAAGTGAAAAGACAACTACAGAATGAGAAAAGATATTTACAAAGCATGTATATCGTAAGGTTCTAGTATACAGAATATGTAACGAACTCAACAACAAAAATATGATCCAATTTAACAGGCAGGCAAAGCATTTAAATAGACAAGTCTCTAAAGAAGCTATGCAAAATGACAACGAGAACACGATACCATGATATGATGCCAAACACCACTGTTGTTAATTGCCATAAAGTGGGTTCTGACTCATAGAGACCCCGCACAGGGTTTCCAAGGTTTAAAAAAAAATGGTTTTCCTGATAAAAGAATTAATCTAAGTGGTTATAGAGAGGAAGGAAAGAAAATTATTCACAGGCTAGAGGATAAACACAAGTTAACAGGGGTGACAAGGCCGGCAACATACAACAAGAAGGAAGTTAGCAGAAGAAAGATAAAGGAGAAACAGGGAAGACTGCAATGCTAAAGTGAATAGAGGTAAACACTGCTAACTGTTGGTACATGAAATGGATTGCAATTATCATAATGAAGCAAAGTCTATGATGTATTGAATATAAAACTGATGATCTTCTCTATAAGCCTTCACTCAGTTCACAATAAAATATTGAAAAAAAGAAATCTAATAGATTTCTTCAAAAAAAAGATTGAAAAGTTGTAAAGATGTCATTTTGCTTGGATCCACCATCAACATTCATGGAAGCAGCTGTCAAAAAATCAAACAACGTATTGCACTGGGCAAATCTGCTGCACAAAGACTTCTTCAAAGTGTTCAGGAAGAAAGATGTTAGTTTGAGGGCTAAAGTGCACATGACCCAAGCCATGGTATTTTCAATAGCCTTATTTTTGTTAAGTGCCGTCGAGTCGGTCCTGACTCAGCAACTCTGTATAGGGTTTCTGAGGAGTGGCTGGTGAGCTTGAACTACCAACCCTGCAGTTCAAACTTTGCAGTCTGACGCATTAATCCACAGGGCCACAACAGTATCCCTCATAGGCATGTGAAAAGTTCCAATCTTGAGAAAACAAAAATTTAGATTTATAATAGAAAAACAGCTATTTTAAATTAGATAAAAATTAAGCACAACAGGCAATCAAAAATGGGCAATCAAATAATTGCTGAGAATAAAGGAACTTTTAAATTCTGTGGAGACTTGGCATTAGCATGTTTCCTCTTAGCTTAATGCTCTCTCAGAATAAAGCAAGGAATTTAAGGCAGTGAAGACTAAACCTGATGAAAGTATTAGTAAGACATTCAAATCACAAAATCAAAGCAAAGGTTAATTAGTGTCTAAGGTGTTCTTTATCAAACTTGGGCAGGTTGTCAACAACAGGTGTTTCCTATATCACTGTATTTTCAACTGGGCAAAAAACAGACCTATGAGCATTTAAGAAAAAGGAATCTGGTAGAGAGTGACTATTTCTTAATTTTTAAGGGCTGGCCCAGACACCTATTTGAAACAAATACTTCCAAGTATTACAGCTTAAAATTCTCCCACTGACCTTGAACTTACAAATCAGTCTTTTATGAGATGCTTCCACACGTCAATTTAAATATACCAGTAGCAACAAATAACAAAGAAAAAAAGTGACCTGAGTAGAAATACTCAAGTGTTTAAAGAAATTAAATACCTGTTTATTAGCATGATTAAGTATTATCTCTTTTACCCAATTCTGTTATTCGGCCACTTAGATTCCGCAATCTCTTAAATTCTGATCCTAGGTGGCATGCTGCCAATCCAATGCTCCTCTAGAGATGAGCTCCAGCCCTTCCATCTTCCAATTTCCTGTAGGTACATCCGACCCTCACTTCGATCACTCCACCAACTATCTGCCATGCTAGTAAGCACTGCCTCACATGGAAGCTCACTACTTTGAACTCTGTGGCTAGGAGGGTCATGGACGGCAGTGGGGTTGGATAACTAAAGTAAGCCAAGAGAAGACAAGAGGTCACCTGATTACATACAGATTTTTTAAGTGGGAAAAAAAAAATCTATTTTATTAGTGCTAGACAAAAACCAGGGACAAATTTATAAAGGAGTACTGGAAATTCTACTGTATATTTCATTTCTAGATGGCTTCCCATGCAGCTCATCCAGGATAAAGTTAACTGATAATAATGATTTCTAAGGAATTTAAAATACAGAAATAATATCAAGTCTTTAAAAAAAATAAAAGAAATCCACGTTTTATTTGGTTGCTATGAGTCAGTACCAACTAGATGGCACTTAACAACAACAAAATAAGCTTTTGCTTTATTGACTACGCAAAAGCATTTGACTGTATGGATCATAACAAACTATAGATAACATTGCAAAGAATGAGTATCCCAAAACACCTAGTTGTGTTCACGAGAAGCCTACACACAGACCATGAGGCAATGATCCTAACAGAACAAGGGGACACTGAAGGATTTAAAATCACGAAAGCTTCTAGCCTTTCACCACACTTATTCGCTTTGTATGCTGAGCAAATAATCCAAGAAATTCAATTATATGAGAAGAACTTGGCATCAGAATTGTAGGGAGACTCAATAACAACCTTCCATAGGCTGATGACACAACACTGCTTGCTGAAAGTGAAGAGGATTTGAAATACTATTACTAAATTGGTACAATTATAAGCATTGTTTGATCAATTTCAGACTGAAGAAGTGGGTAGGATCCTTCAGTTTCTTTGGGATTGGCTTTAGTGGCTGGTGCATAAATTAGAATAATAGTTGAATTAACTGATCTTCCTTGTATTGCTGTTCTATGGTGTAGAGTCAGTTCTGATTCACAGACACACTATGCACCATGTGAGTCCATCTCATTGGGGGTCTTCCTCTTTTTCACCACCCTCTACTTTACCAAAAGCATACTGTCCTCCTCCAGGGACCAGTCCCACCTGGCAACATATCCTAAGTATGAGACGAAGTCTTGCCATCCTGGCTTCTAAGAAGCATTCTAGCTGAACATCTTCCAAGACAGATTTGTTTGTTCTTTTGGCAGTCCATGGTACTTTTAATATTCTTTGCCAACAATTGGAATTACCTATATAGAGGTAGGAAGGAGGAGCATAGTGCGTTACGCGTTGGGATGCTAGCTACAAGGTCAGCAGTTCAAATCTACCAGACACTCCATAGGAGAAAGATGAGGCTTTCTATTCCTATAAAGATTTACAGCCTGGGAAACCCTACACAGGGTTACTAGCAGTTGGAACCAACTCATTGGCACACAACCTCTACCACCATATAAAGGTGAACTAGGACACCACCTTAGACAACTTTAATAAGACAGTCAAATTTCAATTGTTATCTTTGATTCAATTTACAGGAATGATGAGACAAGTTATTTAGATAGGCTTCATGAAACCAGGAATTGATGGAATGAAAATTGAAATATTTCAAGAAAGTGAGGCGGCACAGGAGACACTGACTCATCTATGACAAGAAATTTGGAAGGCAACTATCTGGCAGACTGATTGGAAACGATGTGTATTTATGCCCATTCCAAAGAGAGGTGACCCAACAGAATGCGGAAATCATCCGACAATCTCTTTGATATCCCATGCAAGTAAAGTTTTACTAAAGGTAATACAGAAACGGCTGCAAGCATACATTGACAGAGAACTTCCAGAGGTTCAAGCCGGATTCAGAAGAGGCAGTGGAATGAGGGACATCATTGCTGATATCCAATGGATCTTGGCTGAAAGTAGACAATATCAGAAAGATGCCTACCTGTGCTTTATTGACTACGTAAACACTTTCGACTGTGTGGATCATGATAAGCTATGGACAACATTGCGAAGTATGAGTATTCCGGAACACTTAATTGAGCTCATGAGGAATGGACCAAGGTACATGGACCAAGAGGCAATTGCTCGAACAGAACATGGGAACACTGAATGGTTTAAAATAAAGTAAGGTGTACAACAGGGTTGTATTCTTTCACCATACTTATTCAACCTGTATTCTGAGCAAATAATCCGAGAAGCTGGGCTATATAAAGAAAAACGTGGCATCAGGATTGGAGGAAGACTCATTAACAGCCTGCAATATGCAGATGATACAATTTTGCTTGCTGAAAGTGAAGAGGACTTAAAACATTTACTGATGAAGATCAAATACCACAGCCTTCAGTATGGATTACATCTCAATGTAAAGAAAACAAAAATCCTCACTATTGGACCAAGAAACAACATTCTTATCAATGGAGAAAAGATTGAAGTTGCCAAGGACTTCGTTCTTCTTGGATCAACTATCAACACTCATGGAAGCAGCAGTCAATAAATCATATGACATATTGCATTAGGCAAATCTGCTGCACAAGACCTTTCTAAGACACGTCACCTTGAGGACTAAGGTGTGCCTGACCCAATATATGGTATTTTTAATAACCTCATATGCATGGGAAAGCTGGACAGTGAATAAGGAAGACCATGGGCTGCCAAAAGAACCAATAGATCCGTTTTGGAAGAAGTGCAGCCAGAGTGCTCCTTGGAGGCCAAGATGGCTAAACTTCGTCTCATACTTCGGACATATTGTCAGGAGGGACCAGTCGCTGGAGAAGGACATCATGTTTGGTAAGGTGGAAGGTCAGAGAAAAAGAGGTAGACCCCCAACGAGATGGATTGGCTACGTAGCAGCATCAATGCTGATTTTTCCTTCTGCTGTGCATAGGGTCGTTATGAGTCAGTACCAACTCGATGGTACCTAACAACAACAACAACAACATGAAACTGCAGACTCCTGGTTTAAACCCACCTGCTCCTTGGAAATCCTACACAGTGTAGCTATGAGTCAGAAGTGAGTCAACAACAACAACATGAAACTGCAGACTCCTGGTTTAAACCCACCTGCTCCTTGGAAATCCTACACAGTGTAGCTATGAGTCAGAAGTGAGTCAACAACAACAACATGAAACAATGCAAACAGACCAAAGCAATTAATTTACATAAAATAGTCTTTAGTGGTAGGCTTTCCTAATACAGGGCTTTCAATAAAATTATCATTTATAAAAAATAATTTAGACTTTAAAATACCTTTCACTTAGAAAATTAGAAATTACTATTGGCATGTGGAGATCTTGTATCTTACTGGTTAGGGTTCTTTGGTTGCAAAAAAACAAATAGAGCAGCTACAGCCCCAAGAGTGCTGGGGGACTTGATCAGGAGGAAAGGGATACATTTCAGAGTGCAAACGTGAAAATTCAGCTTGGTATCACAAAGTGATTCGAAACAGGATTTAGAACATTTATGTTACAGTTATAATGCTGTGAAGCTCTCAATTTTTCATTCTCTGCTTTTCTCTACATATCTACACCTTTCTTTTCTTTACACACTGATTTTCTCTCTTCCTGGATCTACAAAAACAGTAGAACATGGCTGCCCACAGCTCCTGAGTTTGCAGGAAACCAATCTTTGATCTCATGCCTCCAAGAATGAAATATGGCTTACTCAAACAGGTTCCGATGTATATTCTTGGTCAATCTATCAGTAAAAACATGGAGATGAAGAGCTGTTATTATGGGTAGGTCCCATAATTCCCAGAGAAGGAAACATGAGCATGCAATCTAACGTGTCTGCATACACATTTATCTAAATACAATCTTTAAAAATTACATGTGCTCCTCCCGCTCCCACCCAGAAACCCAACGTTAGTAGTATGTTGCATGCCCTGCCAAACAATTTACTGATAAATATACTTTAGCCGTTTTTAAAACAAAAAATGAAATGAGACCGTGATCATTTTATAATTTTAAAAATTAGCGCTGTTGTTAGGTGCCACTGAGTCAGTTCCAACTCACAGCAACGCTCCCAACAACAGGAGAGAATGATATCCAGTCCTGCACCATCTTCCCAATTGTTGCCATGTTTGAGCCACTGTTGCTGCCACTATGTCAGTTCATCTTGTTGGGGACTTTCTCTTTATTACTAACCCTCCACCTTTCCAAGCACAATATCCTTCTCCAGGGATTGGTTCCTCCTCCTGATAACATGTCCAAAGTACAAAAGACAAAGTCTCACTATCCTTGCTTCTAAAGTGTATCCTAGCTGAACTTCTTCCAAAACAAGTTTGTTTGTTCTTTTGGCAGTCCATGGTACTTTCAATATTCTTCCCCAATACTATAATTCAAATGCACTGATTCTTCTGTAGTCTTCCTTATTCATGAGCAAGCATATGAAGCAATTGGAAAATACCATGGCTTAGGTCAGACACACTTTAGTCCTCAAACTGGTATCTTGGGTCTTGAAAACCTTAAAGAGTTCTTTTGCAGCAGATTTGCCTAGTGTAATAAATATGTTGTTTGATTTCTTGACTGCTGTTTTCATGAGCATAGGTTGTGGACCCACACAAAATGAAGTCATTGACAACTTCAGTCATTTCTCTATTTACCATGATGTTACTTATATTGTTCCAATTGTGAGGATCTTCGGTTTCATTAAATTGAGGTGCAATCCATAGTGAAGGCTGGGGGCTTTGATATTCACCAATAAGTATTTTAAGTCCTCTTGGCTTTTAGCAAGCATGGTTGCATCATCTGCATGTCGCAGGTAACAACGAATATTCCTCCAATCCTGATGCCACGTGCTTCATATAATCCAGCTTCAATAAATAAGTCCACTTTGCAGTTTTCCCATGTGCACACCAGGAAAGGGTAAGGGGAGAAATAGGGAGAAGGAAGAAAAGAGAGATGAAAGGCTCATTATATGAACGAAGACTTCAAACTCCTGCTCTGGGAAATCACTTCACTCTGGCTCCCCGACACACTGCTCTGATGGTTCTGGCAGATTGTCATCCCACCCATCAACTACATTCAGACTAGAATAAGGTAAGCACAGCACTTGGTCTAGTGACAGTCCTGAAAACAACTCATTTTAAGAAATTGGTCAAGTTATTAACTTTCTGTTGACTTGAGCTTCTTCATCTGTAAAATGAAGGAGATGTAGGAGATAAACCTCTAAGGACCCTCCTGGCGCACGAATTCTAAAACATGTAGAATGATTACATTAAACTCACACACAGTATTTTAGAGCGATTAAATGAAAACACGAGTGTTGAAACTGTGACTTAGATTTAATGATAGCCAGCATTTTTATTCTAAAATTTAAACTTCTCACCATTCTCAATAAAAGGGTAAGTTTTCTTTAAAGAAGTCTAGTGTTTAGATAGCTAATACATATAAATGACTCTTAGACTTAGTGTTATAATGACTAATAATCTAAAAATAAGTTACTGTACAAAGAAGTTTTGCCTAAGGCATGACAAACACACTTAAGATGAAAGGTTTAGCAATCAATGATGACACAAAATATGTAAAGATTTATTATAAGGAAAACTGACCTGCTTTGTAAACTTTCACCCAATTCATAATCAAAAGTCAAAAAAGAAGCAATATGAAAGTTTTATCAATTTGGGTTGGAAGAGAATCTAAACAAGCAGATTTCTTTGTATCCACGTGGCATCTTAGACAGCAGATTACTACTAATGCACTAAATTAAAGACGATCTGGAAGACAGAGTGTCTATTAACGCAGGTTTTAATGCTAATAAATCTGATTTATTTCTGAGTCGATGCTCTCTGGGTTCAATAAATTAACTTAATTTTAAATGAAGTAGCAGAATTCACTTTTGTATTCATTTACACACATAATACTCCTTTTAGTACAGCATTTCTTTCCACCCCTTTTAGGACTGGATTGCCCCTTTCAACCTCCATGCATATCTGATGTATATGTACACACATTGTGTGCGACTCCCAGGTACATTATTACACCAATGACAGAGATTAATGACCAGCAATATTTATTCTCCCTTTCTTCTTCCAGTAACAGACTCTCCCTCAAAGACTACATTTCCCAGCATTCTTTACACCCAAGTTAGCCAGGTGGTTAAATTCAGGCAAGTGGATTTACAAAGAAAAGACAGGTGAAAAGTCAACATCACCTTCTTTTAAAAAGCACAGCCTCTTGTCTAAGGTTTCTTGTCCCTTCCCACAGATACAGAAATGGGCAACCAATCGGAAGTCCCTTTGAGAATGGTAGAGCTGAGTTTAAATCCTTGAGGGTTCCTGTTGAGAGCAATGTAGTCTGGCCACTGTATTCTGGGGTCTTCTTGCTATAACAGCTTTATCTAACATGAATCCTTTCTGAAGTTTTCAGATAATCATATATAAATATTGTCAGCATATACACCTTTAAAAAGAAATAGGGACTTCAGAGATTCCTACCACCATCATCACTGGTTTATAAAAATAGGATTCTATTATATACCCTGCATCAACTCGACAGCAACTAACAACAAACCCATATACCCTAAAATGAAGATTACATGTCATCAATGTCAGGAGTCTATGGAAACAGTTGGCAGTTTCTCAAAAAATTGAACACAGAATTACATGACCCAGCAATCTCAATCTGAGATATATGCCCAGAAGTAATGAAGATTGGAACGAAAATGTTCATTACAGTGCTTTTCATAATAGTCAAAAAGTGAAAACGGCCCTGTCCCTCAACAGATGAAACATGGTCTATGCACACACATAAAGAGAAATGAAGTCCTAACATGCACCACAACAAGGATGCAGGATTCAGAGATGAAAGAACAAACCGCCCTGTTCCAAGAACATAACAGTGGTCTTCTTTCCAGAGCAATCTATCTTATTACGCTAACCACCAATCTTAATTTTTAAACCAATTTCGATTCAAAACATTCAGGCAGTGACACATCACCAAAAGCTCAGGTTGAGACACCCGCTTTGGACTGGTTCCTATTATAGTTCTACCCAAAGTAATTGAAAATGTAAATGAAAGCAACTTCCCAAGACCATTTGACTCTTGTTGTTTAGTGCCTTCAAGTCGATTCCAAGCCATAGCGACCCTGTATAGGGTTTCCAAGGAGCAGCTGGTGAGCTTGAACCGCCAACTTTGCAGTTCAAATGGCTTTGCAGTCTGGTGCATTAACCCACAGTGCCAATTTTATTCTTAGGTAAGTAAAAACATTTAAAAACAGGAAATCTCCCCCTCCAAGACTGAAACTCAAAGGGAACACATAAGCTGGCAAGTAAGCTTGCTGACAGCCAACACTGGTCTACTGGTGAGTGGACGAGGGGAAAAGGCAGCAATGAAGAAATAGGCTGAGTTCAACCACGTTCCATAGTCTCCCGTTGACCTAGAGATGAGAGAGAGAAGAGGTAGGGCTGGTTGGTCCAAAGTGTGATGAGACCTGGGGACACCTGAGCCCATGGACAAGGACATAGCCATGGAGGGCTAGGGCTGAGAGTGAAGCATCCAGCTGATATGAAGTGAGGGGAGACGCACAAGAACACCCAAACTTGCAGATAGTACCCATCTGACCTAGCCTCGATAGCTTGGTAATCAGAAATCGACTAGAGGAAGATTAAAAAAAAAAAATTATTTTTTGATAAAGGAAACAAGTGTAAATTGCTACAATTTGATGAAATTGACTTATACTTATGGATTTAGTAGCTCAAAATACAAACGGAGAGGGTAAGACTCTTCACATCAAGTATCAATCCTATCCCCTCTGTATACAGGGTTGATAGGGATGGGCAACTCAGGCATTGGCTACATAAAACAGGTTGTGATAAAGGCACAAAGTAACTGGATTACAAGTTTTCAAGAGGGAGTTTAGTTTCAGAGTATGCAGGGGAACATACAGTTCTCACTGAGTAGTTTTTATCTTGTCTAGATGGGTCTGGTGAAAGGGGATGGGGGATAAGATTCTTATGATTCAATAGTGAGTAATTGTTATCATGACTAATTGTGACTGTCACAATTGTAAAGGTAGAAGTTTTGTAGCAAAAATGGGAGAGTAGTTAATCTTACAGTCCAGAAACAGATGAGCCTTGGACCATCAAAGGAGCTCAGGTAGCATAGTGGTTACAAATTGGGCTGCGAACCCTAAGAGACAGCAGTTCGAAACTACCAGGTGTTCCGCGGGAGAAAGATGAGGCTTTCTGCTCCCATAAAGATTTACAGCCTCGGAAACCCTGTACAGGGTCACTATGAGTCGGAACAGACTCCACAACACGTAACAACAACAACAGGAACATCAAGGGAGAAGAGCATGAGTGGGATGTGAGACCATATCCATAAAAGCAGCGACACCAGAGACGGAGGCAGAGATAGGGACATGGAGAGAGGGAAGCAGCTGAGGACTCTACACTCATGGAAAGTGAGGGACTGGGTGCTGGAGGCTAGGAGGCAGGCTTGCAGAATGTGCCCTTTGGTGGTTTAAATTATTATATATTCCTGAGTGTTTCTGTGTACATTCCTCCACCCCCCTCCCAAAAAAAACAAAACAGGGAATGGAAGCAAATACTGTTGAGAGATGATGTACGGAGGAGACTGCAATCACTACAATGAAACGACGGTGTAAAGCCAATGTTTTCCCATGTAAACTATCACTCAATTCACAATAAAAAATTTAAAAAAAAAAGGATTTCCTAATTCTGAAAAATATATATTAAAAGAGAAGTGCTCATACACTGCTTTTCTGGTAGCGTAGTGGTTATGTGTCAGAGCTGCTAACCTCAAGGTCATCAGTTTGAAACTAATAACCATTCTGTAGTAAAAAGATGAGACTTTCTGCTCCCGTAAAGATTGACAACCTTGGAAACCCTATGCAAGATGGCTATGAGTCAGCAGCAACTCTAAAACACACTACCACTCACCTCCCTCCATACACTGCTGATGGCATAAACTGGCCCCATCTTTACCAAAATCAGCACAAAACAAATACCATAATAATAATGCTTACATTCTCTGATTCAATATTTTCAAGTCTGGAAATTCAGCTTAAATGAATAATTTAATTAAAAGAACTACTACTTGGACTCTGCCAGTCACTTGGTGGTGGTTGTGTGCCACAGAGTTGATTCCAACTCAAAGCAACCCTGGGTAGGGTTTCCGAGGCTGTAAATCTCTGTGTGAGCTGAAAGCCTCATCTTTCTCCCGCAGAGCAGCTCTGCTCATAAACAACTACACTACCAGGGCTCTTTGCCAGTCACTGGAGAAGTCAGTTAATAAAATCTACCAGTCAATGTAAGACAGCAGAAGCATGGTTTAAGTTCTATGAAGATCCCTATGTATCTGAGACACCCAAACAGTACAGGTTTACTCCATAGGTGTTATCTGTGTGCTAGAACAATCAAAGCTATGGATAAGAGGTATGTGAGCTGAATTCTACATTTTAGAATATCTCTAGAACAGAAAGGCTCTAAAATACGAAAAGGGCAACATATGAAAGGTATTTTCTGGGAGAAGATGAAACTAAAATACACAAGAAGTGAAAGAAAAATTCTGAGAGTCATTAAGGAATTTGGCAATGAAGTTATCAAATTCAGAAAGAGTATTACTGGCAGAGTTAATTAACAACTTAAGCAGACCATGACTAAAACAACACATGGTGAAATGTGCTGCTGACCCCAAACTGATGAGTCAACCCTTCTTGACAGAATTTCAGTGTCAATATCTTATGTAGGAATACTGAACATGATAGAAGCAAGTTCAAATGAAAATTAACGAATACAAAACCTAAAATCTGTACAATGCATTAAGAGCAAACATCTGCTAAATAAATTAACAGCTTAGTATAAACTTCAAAAGAAAAAGAATCCATTTCCGTAACAATATTTGTGTAAGATAACAATGGGCGGCGTGTCTGAAAAAGTTTAGTGTCGCTACACAGAAAACTGACCAATAAATTTTTAAAGTTTACTATAATTTCTATCAGAAGAGTATCAAATGAGAATTCATCATCACTGGTATAATTGATTCTCAAGATATCTTTTGGAGGTTCCCCTTACATCCATGTAGGTCTGAAAAGCACTCAATTACAACTACAAAAGTTTGGGGGAAAACAGAATTAAGAGATAATGGAATTTTTTCCCAGGAACTTTATGAAGCCCCCTCTTATGTGTAACATCAAAAACAGAGAACAACCCAAATGTCCAATGGGGTCAGGTTTCCTTCTCAGGAGGGCTGTCATTTCCAATCACCCATGGAGAATTCAACACACACGATCACCCAGACAATTAATTTGCTAACAAACACAACCACATTGTTTTCACACGAGAATTATAATGGAATAACAAGTGACCACTAAAAACAAGGCTTAAAAGAGTTTATTTTATGCCTATAACTGACTGGAATACCTAAAAGGGGTTCTAGAACTTGCCCAGTGAAATAGGCTTCTTGTAGAGCCTTTGTAGTGTATAGGACACCTTGGGAGGAATCCGGAGCCCCAATCCAGAACCTTCTGAGATGAGACATTCCTATTTGAAAGGACATGTAGAGCAGCCTGGAGCAGCTAGAGGAAAAGAAGATACTTCTTGAAAGAAAGACCAGCAGGAAAAAAATCAAAAACAAAAATGGTAGTCTGATTGGTTACTACAAGAACAAGCAAGCTGCTCACCAGGGAGCCATCAACACAAGCAACCAAGTCGTTTCTAGGACAAACCCTCCCCTCTCCAAGACCGAAACTCAAAGGGACACATGAGCAGGTATGTAAGCTTGCTGGCACCCACACTGGTTTACATGTAAGCGGAAGTGGGGGATATGGGCTGAGTTCGACCTCATTCCATAGACTCCTGTCAACCTTGAGATGAGAGAGAAAAGGAAGGCTGTTGCTGATTGGTCTGAAGATCTGGGGACTAACAGAGCCCATGGACAAGGACCTAGCCACAGAGGGCTAGAGCTGAGAGTGAACTGTCCCGCTGAAATAAAGTGAGGAGAGACATAAAAAACACCCAAACTTGCAGATAGTACCCATGTGACCTCGCTTTGATGGCTTCATGATCAGAACTCTAGTAGAGGAAGATAAAGAAATTTGACAAAGGAAACAAGTGTAAATTGCTGTAATTTGATGAACTTATGGATGTAGTAGCTCAAAATACCAACTGAGAGGGAAGCAGTCTTCACATTAGGGATCAAACCTATCCCCTCTATGCACAGGGTTGATGTTGTTGTTGCTGTTATATGCCGTGGAGTCGGTTCC
>NW_006408559.1:8906689-8910295 GCF_000296735.1 Chrysochloris asiatica
CCCCCTCCACACACAGAGTAGACAGGGATGGGCAACTTGGACACTGGCTACCCAAAATGGGGGTGGGAGTGGGGGGCTACAAAGGCAAGAAGTCTGGCTTATAGGCTTTCAAGAGGGAATCTAGATCCAGAGGGCCTGGAGGAAGGTAAAATCTCCAATGAGTAGCATCTAATCTGTCTAAGTGGAGATGATGAAATGAAATGCAGATGAGTCTCTTGTGATACAATAGTGAATAATTGTTATCAGGACTGATTGTGAGGATTGGAAATGTAAAGGTAGATGTTTTATAGCAAGGAGGGGAGTGATTAACTATGGAGAAGAGCAGAGAATGGGACCCTTCCTAGAGAAGCAGTGATGCCTGAGATGGAGGCAGAGACGATGACGTGGAGCGATGGAGCAGCTGGGGACTTTAGATCCAGAGAGGAAAAGGGACTGTGTGCTGAAGACCAGGGTGGGTGTGTGGGGGGGAGGTTTACACCCTTTGGTTGGGTGCTGATGCATGGAAGGGATTGTAACCATGGCAATGAGACGATATACAATAGAATGAATATAAAACTAATGTTCTCCCATGTAAACTATCACATAATTCACAATAAAACATTAAAAAAAAAAAAAGGAGTTTTCAAGAGGGAGTTTGTTTCAAAATGTGCAGGGAGGGAGGGAGTAGAATCCCCACTGAATAGTTTTCATCTTGTCTCAATGGGTCGGGTGAAAAGAGATAGGGATAAGATTCTTGTGATTCAATTGTAAGTCACTGATATCATGACTAATCGCGATTGTCACAACTATAAAGATAGAAGTTTTGTAAAGGGGGGAGTAGTTAATCTTATAGTCCAGGAAAAGAGTACCTTAGGACCATCAAGGGAGAAGAGCATGAGCAGAATATGGGACCCTATCCAGAGAAGCATTGACACCAGAGATGGAGGCAGAGATGATGACATAGAGAGAGAGAGCAGCTGAGGACTGTAGACTCATGGAAATAGAAAGGCTGTGTGCAGGCAGCCAGGAAGCAGGCTTGCAGAATGTACCCTTTGGTTGTTTAAATGATATGAGTGTTTTTGTGTACATCAGGAAAAAAAAAAAAAGGAGGAAATAGAAGCAAATACTATTTAATGATGATGCATGGAAGTGAATGTAATCATTGCAATGAAACAAAATATGATAGGATAAGTGCAAAACCGATGTTCTCCCGTGCAAGCTACCACTCAGTTCACCAAAAACAAAAAAAGTTTATTTTATGACCTCACTTCAATTCAGAAAGTATTTTAAGGTAGTACAGAGTATGACAATCAGAAAACACTAATGCTACAGTAAGAAAATAAGTTAATACAAAATAAAAAAAATTAAAAGGAACACGGTAAAATAAGCCTTTAATAACAGTTATCTCTGGGAGACTTTTCTGCCCCCCCCTTTTTGCTCATTTTCCACAAGTTATTTATAATGAAAAAAGAGCCCTGATGGCACAGTGATTAAGCACCTGGTTGCATATCAAAAGGTGAGTGGTTCAAATCCACCAGCCACTTTTTGGGAGAAAGATATGGCAGTCTGCTTCTGTAAAGATGGCAGCCTTCAAGACCCTAATTTAGCGCAGTTTCTACTCTACCCTATTTGTTGCTGTTGTTAAGTGCTAGTGAGACTATTCTGACTCAAGCAACCTTGTATAGAGTTTTCAAGGAGCAGTTTGGTGGTTTGATAAACAGTCCAGTGCTTATCCTACAGGACCACACCAGGATTCCTATGTTGCTGCTATTAAGTGCCACTGAGTTGGTTCCAAATTATAGCGCCCTTGTATAGTGGTTTCCATGGAGTGGCTGGTGGGTTTGAACTGCCAACCTTTCCGTTAGCATTCCAGTGCTTACAGTGACCCTGTGTAGGATTTCCATGGCTTTAAATTTTCATAGAAGCAAAAAAAGCTTCCTATTTCTCTGGGCTCAAACCACGGACCTTGTGGTTCGCAGTCTAGTGACTTATCATACAGAGCTGCCACACTCCAAAGACTCCTACAGAGTTCCTATAAGTTGCAATCAACTTAGTGGCAAAAGGTTTTCTGTTTATAATATATATGCAATAAACATGTCATTCTACTTTTACTAACTGGTTAATCAAAATCACAATAAAAGGATACCTATTAACTTTTCAACAAGGAGCTCTGGTAGCATAGTGGTTACAAATTGGGCTATGAACCGCAAGGTCAGCAGTTCAAAGCTACCAGCTGTTCCGTGGGAGAAAGATGGGGTTTTCTGCTCCCGTAAAGATTAACAGCCTGGGAAACCCTGTACAGGGTCGCTATGAGTCGGAACCAACTCCACGGCACATAACAACAACAATTACAGTTCCTGGTGTGGCACTGTGGGTTAACGTGCTAGACTGCAAAGCCGTTTGAACCACAAGGTTGGCGGTTCAAGCTCACCAGCTTCTCCTCGGAAACCCTATGCAGGGTTGCTATGGGTCAGAATCAACTCGTCAGCACTTATCAAGAACAACATTACAGTTCAAACTCACCAGCCAGTCCTTGGAAACCCTATACAGGGGTCGCTTTGAGTCAGAAACAACTCCAGGACACTGGTATGGCACTGTAGATAAGCACAAGGTCATTTGAATCACAAGTTCAGCAGTTCAAACTCCCCAGCTGTTCCTTGGAAATCCTATACAGTGCTGCTATGAATCAGAAGTGACAGGAAGGCACTAACAATCGCAACAATTACCTTTTGTTTCCATCTTTGAGCCCCAATGGCCACCACTGTAATCAATTCTTGCACATTTCCCTAGATCTGGGTCCTCTCCGTTGCCTTTCTCCCTTGTTGAAAAGAGAGAAGACCGTGTGCACTACTCAGAATCTTCACTGTTTTCACTTAATAAATACTCTGGAAATTTTTTTTATCTTGCTACATAAATCTCTAGCATTCCTTCACGACTACAACATACTCCATGATACAGATGCACACACAATTTCAAAAGCCCCCTTGTTATTGTTATTACGTGTCATCAAGTTGGTTTAGACTCATAGGAAGCCTATGTACAACAGAACAAAACACAACCTGGACCTGCGTAATCCTCACAATCATTGCTATGTTTAAGCCCAGTAATGCAGTAGCCAATGTGTCAATCTAGCTCTGTGAGGGTCTTCCTCTTAGTGTGGAGTCCTGGTGCATCTCTGCAGGATAAGCACGTGACTGCAAACCACAAGGCTGACGATTCAAACATGGAAACAAACACAGAGTCGCTATCAGTAGGAACCGACTCAACGACACTTAACACAGTCTTAGTGGAATCAGGAAAGGTGTGTGTTAGGGTTGTATCCTTTCACCAAATTTATTCAATATTTAGTACTGCAGGATAAGCACTGGACTGCTAATTGTGAGGTGGGCAGTTCAAACCCACCAGCCACTCTTGGAAGGTCTGTATGGGGTCAATTTGAGTAGAAACTGATTCAACAGCTCTTAACAACAACAACAAATCAATATGTATGCTTAGCAAATAATCTGAGAAACTGGACTATAGAAAGAAAAACATGGCATCAGGATTGGAGTTAGGTTCATTAACAACCTGTGATATGCAGATGATATGACCTTGCTTGCTGGAAGTGAAAAAGACTTAAAATACTTA
>NW_006408559.1:8911772-8924600 GCF_000296735.1 Chrysochloris asiatica
GCCTCACTTTCCTGAAAGATTTCAATTTTTATTCCATCAATTCCTGGTGCCTTGTCCTTTGCCACTTCTTTCAATGCACTTTGGACTTCCTCTCTGAGTATCATTGGCTCTTCTTGTTCATATGGTATCTCTTGAAATGGTTGAACATTAACCATTTCCTTTTACACCAATAAATAATGTCATGATAAATGAGAAAAGATTGAAGCTTTCAAAGACCTCATTTTGCTAAGATCTACTACCAACGTTCATGGAAGCAGCAATCAAGAAATCAAACAATGTACTGTACTAAGCAAATCTGCTGCAAAAAAATTTAAAGGTATCAGTTTGGGGACTCGGGTACACCTGACCCAAGCTACATATTTTAAATCTCCTCAGAAGCATGTGGAAGTTGAACAATATATACAGGGTAAGTCAAAAATTATCCACACTCCAATGCAGATAATTATATTAAAACTAAAGTTGGCTACACTGTCCTATCAGCACCTTCCATTCAAGGCCACTGCTGTGCAGGTATGAACGTGTTATGTCAATTCATTTGTAACTGCGGTGTGAGAAAAAAATGGCTGTGCCACTGTTATACTTGCACAGAAGAAGAGCAGCGTGAGATGATAACGTTTCTTGAGGTCTGAAGGTGTGCCTGGGGCCAATATTTATCGAAGACTTTGTGTACAGTATGGAGAAGTGTTTTGTCATGAAGAAGTGTATATGAATGGAGAGAGAAGTTCAAACAAAGTCGCATGTGTCAGCCATGAAGAAGGAGCCTCCGGATGCCTGCCCATGTCCACGGCTGATGACAACACTGAACATACACATGAAGTGAGTGTCAGACAGACAGTGGATTATGTGGCAGTTCATTTGCAAATCAGCCATGGCTCTGCCTATGGAACAATCCATGGCAGACTTGAGTTTCAAAAAGTTTGTGCAAGATGGGCACCAAAACAACTCATGGAAGGGCAGAAACAGAAGCCTTTGGACATCTGCAAACACAATTTGGACCAATACACAAAGGAAAATAATAAAAGTTTCTTAAAAATGATCATTACTAGTGACGAAACATGGACTCATCACTACAAGCCTGAGAGTAAATGGCAGAGTATGCAAGGGAAACATCCTCAATCACCAAAAAAGAAAAAGTTCAAAAGTCAGCCACCAGCTGGAAAATTGTTGCTTACAGTTTTCTGGGATTCTCAAGGGCCAGTACTGGCACACTATCAGGAAAAAGGTTCTACAATCCACAGTGGTCATTACAGTGTGATGTTCACTGAAGAGCTGACACCTAAACTTCAGATTAAAGGCAGAGGATTGCTATCCAAGAACACTGTGATCTTGCATGACCATGCACGTCCTTACACCTTCGCCCACACTTGATAACAACCTGCAAAAACTTGGTTTTGAGGTGTTACAGTATCTTCTCTATAATCCTGATCTTGTTCCATTGGTCTTTCCCCGTTTGGTCCCTAAAAGCAGCCCTCTGAGGATAAAGATTCACCTCTGATGAAGAAGTGAGGACAGCAGGGCATTCACTACTTGAAGCTCAGCCTAAAGCATTTTTTAATAAGGGAATATGAAAGCCCGCTGACTAATGGACAAAGGGTGTTGAAAAGCAAGGAGATTATGTCAAAAAATGATGTTATTTGTCATTTCTAAAAGTTGATGAAAATAAATTATATAGTCAAAGCACAGATAATTTCTGACTCACCTTCATATAAACAAAACTGTAGAAAAAGCAATAAATTTGAATTATGGTGCTAGCAAAAAATACTGAAAAGTCCCACGGACTGTCAGAAAAGCAAAGACCTCTGTCTTGGAAGAAGTATAGCCAGAATGCTCCTTAGAAGCTGGGATGCTGAGACTTCGTCTCTTGTTCTTTGGAGGTGTTGTAACTGAAGAAGGACATTATACTCGGCAAAGTGGATGATCAGTGAAAAAGAGGAAGATCCCCAACATGACAGATTGATATAGCGGTAGCAACAACGGACTCAAATATTAACAATTATGAGGACGGCGTAGAACCAGAATTGTTTTGTTGTGTTGTATACAGGGTTGCTGTAAGTTGGAACCGACTCAACTACATCTAACAACAGCAGTCTGAGAGGTGTCCCTCAATGGTAAAAATGGCTAACATGCTCGGCTGCTAAAGGAAACACTGAAGGTTCAAGTATTCCCAAAGGAGTTTCAGAAGAATGGCCTAGCAGTGGACTGCTGAAAAATCATTGAAAGGCCTTCGGAGCACAGTTCTACTTGACCACACGTGAGTTCTGCACAAATCAGTCACCCAGGTGGCAACTAGTCTAGACTTGTGATGTTACAATGCTGCAATGCACACTCTTGAGCATTATGCGCCACAATGTTTGTGTATCAATAACAAATCAATTCTCCAGTTTTATTACCTAGTGATAAAGTCACTAAAATTACCTAATTTACATATTCATCTCAAGGATCTAAACAGATCAGACACACATACCTGATTATATTTTTATGTTCATCTTCTATCTCCAGTCAATAAAAATTTTTATTTGTCATTTATAATGAGACTTAGGCCACTTTTTAAGTTCTTTTATGAATGAAGTATTTCATTATTCCAATCTTTAAGTAATTAAAAAATATTATCCCCCAAAGCCTCAATTAACATGTTGTTCCTGTTGTTAAGTGCAGTCAAATGGGTTCCGACTCACAGCGACCCTGTGTAGGGTTTTCGAGGAGTAGCTAGTGAGTTTGAGGCACCAACCTTATGGTTTGCAGTCCATTGCTGATCCTACAGTGCCACACCATGAGTCCTACATCAATTAGCACAGCATTCGTAATTTTAACAGGAATTAATAAATAAAGGATTTGTTTTTTTACAGATGTATTTGCTCTAGATAGATCTCAGCATACACTTACGGTAATGGTATATATTAGATTTATAGTAAAATAATAATGCCGCATTGTGAATGCATTTTCTGAACTGTAAATATTTTCATAAAAATCAATTATGATTGCGGGGGAAGGGGGGGGCTACAAAGGCAAGAAGTGACTGGCTTACAAGCTTTCAAGAGGGAACCTAGATCCAGAGGGCCTGGAGAAAGGTAGAATCTCCAGTTAGTAGTATCCAATCTGTCTAGGCGGGCCTGTTGAAATGAAATGCAGGTCTCTTGCGATACAATAGTGAATAATTGTTATCAGAACTGATTGTAAGGGTTGGAAATGTAAAGGTAGATGTCTCACAGCAAGGAGGGAGTGATTAACTTTGCAGTCTAGGAGCAGAGGTCCCTGAGACCATCAAGGGTTTCGAGAGGAGAGCGGGACGCTACCCAGAGAAGCAGTGATGCCTGAGATGGAGGCAGAGACAGTGACATGGAGCGATGGAGCAGCTGGAGACTTTAGATCCAGAGAGGGAGAGGGACTGCGTGCTGAAGACCTGAGGGGTGTGGGGAGCAGGCTTGCAGGGTATACCCTTTGGTTGGTTGATGATGCATGGAGGGGATTGTAACCATGGCAATGAGACGATATACGATAGAATGAATGTAAAACAAATGTTCTCCCATGTAAACTATCACATAATTCACAATAAAACATTTAAGAAAAATGTATATGATCTATCTATTCATTTTGTAGAATCCATGCAAAATGCTACCTGAGATTAAACCTTCTATAAACCTTAAAAAAAAAAAAAAATCAACCATGCTATGATTCTCACGAGTCCTAGTGTGGCACTATAAAATAGCCCTGGACTGCTAACTACAGGGACAGTGGTTCAAGCCTACCAGTCGTCCATCCAATACCCTATACAGGTTCACCATAAGTAGAGAAGAGACACAACGGCACTTAAAAACAACAAAATGATTCTTAGTTTACAAACGGAACATTCTTACAAGTGATGTTATGTTATAATAGTAAAATGAAAAATTCCAACCAAATCTCGTATCTTCAAAAGCCATTAAAATTACCCCATCCAATAAAAACAGCTATATATTTTACAGTTAAAAAAAAACAAAAAACAGCAAAGTTAATGTACATATTTTTGAAATTGGTAAAATAATCTTAAAGATGCTACAATGCTAAGGGGGAAAAACTTAAAATAATTTAAATGAAATGAAGAATACACTGAAAATACTATCCCCATGAAATGACATTTTGGTCTCATCCACTAGAGGAATATTTTCCTAAATACCTTAACACAAAGAGTGGGTAAACTTGACAAACTGGTCTGCTGGTTAATTAATCTAGAAGCAGTATATTGGTACAACAAGTTCCTAGAAATAAAAGCGCTGGATCAAGCATGGTACATACATGTTAAACTTTGACAAACATTGCCAAATTATCCTTTAAAAAGCTGCACACATCTTACCTTCTCATCAAAGCCTAGAAACCAAATGTCTGAATCTTTACGAAGCTAAAACGTGAGTAGGGAATCGTTATTTTTTATTTCATTCATTTTAATTTGACTGAGGGGAGATGCATTTTTGAATTACAAGAATTACTTTGAAACGAATTAAAAACTATGAAGAAAAATGTACTTAATAGAAATTTTGAAGGTACACAAAATGGTTTTACACTAATAAAAAGTTCACTTATTAATAAGAAACGAAGATAGCATGCAAGTAAATGAAAATACTGCTTATTTTAGAATCTTGGAATTACAAGGGCTTGATTCATTCCATTTTAGGATTTTCTCCAGTGTTGTTATGCTCCTTTTCTGTGAATAAAAAGTTCTGATGACCTCAGATTGACAAACAGTTATTTTAATGACACCCAGGCTTTTATTTCTTCTCCATGGCCTACCCAGTTTTCAGTTGATGCCAAAACTTGATCATAATCTTTTATTCAACATTCTTCTCCATCCTTTTAATGTTGTTGTTGTTCATTAAGTGCCATCGAATCGGTTCCGATCCATAGCAACCCTGTTTAGGATTTCCTAGGAGTGACTGGTGAGCTTGTACTGCCAACTTTGCAATTCAAATGGACTTTGCAGTCCAGGGCATTAACCCAAATCGCCACACCAGAGACTCCTTTTAATGCTGGTCACTAAATCGTATTGATTCTAATCCTTCAAGAAGAGCTCTTATATGTAGTTTGGTCTCTATTTCAAAGTACAGAATCTGAATGAATCTGCAATGGCTCCTTTACTACAATCTCTCCCTTAGAATTGAACCTGGACTCAGGTCTGTTTGGTTAATTTCCAGTCTAACTAGCACTTATCTAATTTGATTGTGCATACAAATCACTTGTGTATTTGGTTAAATCACAGATTCTGATTCAGTAGGTCTGAGGTGAATTTTAAATTTTGCGGTCTCACAAGCTCCCAGGGGACACCAATGATCTGTTCTTATCCATGTTCTTCAAGTTACTCACTCTTCAGATCAAGAAGCTTTACATCAGTGACTAAATTCCACTCACGTTTAAAACTTTCCTGGTACTTCAGATAGCTTCTCTACAAGCTAGGGTAACACAAGCCCGCAGCCTCCACTCTCCTATCCACAGGCCTTGATCGTTTTGGCTCAGCAATTTCCTGGGACAGGCAGTAATCCCGGTCTCCTTTCAACTTCCTTTCCCACTCCACCTACTACTCATTCAAGTCTGATTTCTACCATGAGACCACATAAATTAATCCTGTTCCCATTCTTTGATTATTCCTTTTTTCTGAATTCCTAATCAAGCTGCTAATCTCACAGCAGTTTGAAACTACTAGATGTTCCGCAGGAGAAAGAAGAGGCGTTCTGCTCCCATAAAGATTTACAGCCTTGGAAACCATGTACAGGGTTGCTATGAGTCGGAACAGACTCCACGGCACATAACAACAACAACATAGGACTTGCCCATTAAAAATTTAGTGTCTTCAAAATAATTAATAATAATAATAAAAGACCAGGCTTACTTGTCTGATAAAGACTGGTGGGACCCCCAAGACGATGACTCTCAGTTACCCTTGAAGCCCAGGAATCAAACTGTAGCTCAACTTTCAGTCAAGCACCAACAGTCCTTTGTTGTTGTTAAGTGCCATCGAGATACTTTAATAGCGACCCTGTCTGTCTAGGGTTTCCGAGAAGCAGCTGGTGAGTTTGAACCACCGTCCTTGTAGTTCAAACCAACTTTGTAGTCCAGCGAATTAAGTCACAGTGCCATACCAGGACAAACAATAACACTAAAGAGGTATGCACTCCCTAGAACAGGGGTGGGGAACATCTGGCCAGCAAATCATTTGGTCTAGCCCTGCCAAGACAACCATAGTTCCAGCCATAACATTATGGGTGAGTTAATTAAATGTTTGACCAAATATAGCAGGCTAATCTTTAAATTGATAATTTTGTATGGCCCACAAATGATGTTATAAATTTGGGCAGAAAAAAGATTCTCCTCTCCTGCCCTAGAATAACCTACTGTAAGAGACCAAAGGGTAGCATTTGTCCAGGAATAAAGTTCAGAAGGCAGGACTGGATATGAAAGAAAGGTGAATAACTATAGGAAACACAGGAAGGAAGTGGGAAAAGTGTTGCTACATTATGAATTCCAATCAATATCTCGAATCAAAATGTGTACGAACTGCTGAATGGAAAACCAGTTTGCCCTGTAAACTTTCACCCAAATCACAATAAAAAGTTTTAAAAAAGAAGGATCTGGTATCTGCTGCCTTACACTAGTCAAACAATGTGGAGGCATTCATCTTGTGTCCCATGAGATGCCTTGGGGATACTGAATGTGTAGCAATATCCTTGGCCCACTACTCATCTGTCAGTTTTTACCACTGTGGTGGCTTGCGTGTTGCTATGACGCTGGAAGCTATGGCACTGGTATTTTGAATGCACCAGCCACTAAAGAGTCATCCATGAAGGACAGATTTCAGCTGAGCTTCCAACTAAGACAGGCTCGAAATAAGGAGAGACAGACTAGTCCCAAATGTTTAGCCACTGAACACCTAATGAATAGCAGTGGAATACAGTCAGCACCACAATACTGAAACATGATGAACAGCACCAGAATACTGTCAGATTCAGTGCCGGGAGATGAGGCCCTTAGGTTAGACTACACTCAAACAAACATAGCTAGAGAAGAGCTGTCTCCTCATAACAGAGTTGAAAGTGATACAAATGGAGTAAAGCTTTCAGTACCTTCATTTGCTAATGGGGCACAACTCAAAATGAGGAGAAACAGCTATAAATATCGGTTAACACTTAGAACATGGAATGCATGAAATACAAATCTAGGATAACTGCAAGTTGTCAAAACTAAAATGTAACACATAAACATCAATATTCTAGGCATTTGTGAGCTGAAATGGACTGGTATTGGCCATTTTGAACCAGAAAAACACACTAGGAATGACAAATTGAAAAGGAATGGTGTCGCATTCACTATCAAAAAGAGCATCTCAAGATCTATCTTGAAGTATAATGCCGTCTGTTATAGAATCCAATATGCCTACAAGGAAGACCAGTTGATACTACTATTATTCAAATTTATGTACCAGCCACTAAAGCCAGTGGTTATGAAATTGAAGAATTCTACCAACTTCTTCAATCTGAAATTGATCAAACAGGCAATCAGATGTATTGATAATTACTGGTGATTGGGATGCAAAGTTTGGAAACAAAGAAGGATCAGTTGTTGGAAAAATGGCTTTGGTGATAGGATGCTGGATATCACATGATAGAATTTTGCAAGACCAATGACTTCTTCATTGCAAATACCTTTTTTAACAATATAAAAGATGATTGTACACATGGACTTCACCAGATGGGATACATAGAAATCAAAAGAATACATCTATGGAAAAGCTCCATATCATTAGCCAAAATAAGGCTAGGGGCAGACTGTGGAACAGACCATCAAATTGCTCAAATGCAAGTTCAGGCTGAAGCTGAAGAAAATTAAAACAAGTCCACAAGAGCCAAAATATGACCTTGAACATATTCCACCTGAATCTGAAGACCATGTAAAGAAGATATTTGCTGCATTAGACACTAATGACCAAAAACCACCAGAGTTGGAAGATGACATCAAGAAAAGAAAGACAGTGAAAGGTCATTAAGAAGACAACAAAGACGGAAAAGATTAAAATGGATGTCAGAAGAGACTCTGAAACTTACTTTCCAGAATAGAGATGCTAAAGCAAATGGAAGAAATGAGGAGGCAAAAGAGCTGAACAGAAAAATGTCAAGGGCAGCTAGAATAGTCAACTATTACAATGAAATGTGCAAAGATCTGGAGTTAGAAAACCAAAAGGGAATTAACAGGCTCAGCATTTCTCAAGCTAAAAGAACTGAGGAAACAATTTAAGCATCGATTTGCAATACTGAAGAATTCTGTGGGCAAAATACTGAATGATGCAGTAAGCATCAAAAGAAAATGGAAGAAATACAGAGGTACTATGCCAAAAAGAAAAGGCTCTGGAATTTGATGTAATAATACAAATTGAAAAATTTCAACAAACTGATAATAGCACCGGAGGCACTCACTCATCTATGCAAAGAAATATGGAAGAAAACTGATTGGAAAGAGATCCATAGTTATGCCCATTCCAAAGACAAGTGACCCAACAAAACGTGGAAATGATCCAGCAATATCATTAATCTTATATCCAAGTAAATATTTACTAAAGATAATTCAAAAACAGGGAACTGCCATAGCTTCGAGCCAGATTCAGATGAGGATGTGGAATACGGGACATCATTGCTGATGTGAGATGGATCTTGGCTGAAAGCAGAGAACAGCAAAATGATGTTTACCTGTGTTTTATTGACTATGCAAAGCCTTTTGACTGTCTGAGTCATGGCAAGCTATGGACAACATTGCAGAGACTAAGTATTCTGGAACATTTAGTTATGCTCATGAGGAACCTGTACATACACCAAGAGGCAGTCATATAACAGAACAAGGGTACACGTAACAGTTTAAAATCCAGAAAGGTGTGCATCAGGGTTCTATTCTTTATTTGTTGAGCAAATTATCCAAAAAGCTGGATTCTATGAAGAAAAACATGGCATCAGGATTAGAGGAAAACTCATTAACAACCTGTGATATGCAGACGGTACAACCCTGCTGAAAGTGAAGAGGACTTACAATACTTACTGATGAAGATCAAAGACCACGGCCTTCGGTATGAGTTGCACCTCAATGTAAAGAAAAAAAAAAATCCTCACAATTAGACCAATAAATGACACATCATAATACATGGAAAAAAGACTGAAGTTGTCAAAGGATTCATTTTGATTGGAACCACTATAAACACACATGGAAGAAGCAATCAAAAAATCAAACATGTACTGCATTAGGCAAATCTGCTGCATAAGACCACTTTTAAAGTGTTCAAGGGCAAAGATGTCAGTTTGAGGACTAAGGTGCACCTGACCCAAGCCATACCCTCATATGCATGTGAATAAGGAAGACCAGGAAAGAATTGGTGCATTTGAGTTATGGTGTTGGAGAAGAATAGTTAAAGCACCATGGACAGCCAGAAGAATACAAACAAATGTGTATTGGAAGAATACAGCCAGACTGTTCCTTAGTAGCTGGGATGGCCAGACTTCATCTCTTGTACTTCATACATATTATTAGGAGGGACCAGTCCCTGGAGAAGGACATTGTGCTTGATAAAGTAGAAAGTCAACAAAAAAAAAGAAGCCCTCCAACGAAATGGATTTACACCATGGCAGCAGCAATGAACTCAAGAATGAATGACTTTGAGGATGGCACAGGACTAGTCACTCTGCTTCATTCTGCTGTGCCTAGGCTCACTATTAGTCAGAACCCACAGAACAGCACCTAACAACAGCAACAACTTAATCATGAAAATAATCAGGAGTTTGAGCTATATGCCACTTTGTTTTAAATACAATTCAAGGTTGAACTCTAAACAGTACTCGCTGAATTCAACTGAAATCTTTTCTCCAATACATCAAGTAGGAAAAATAAATAAAAGGTACTGGGAGAGAAACCCCAGCAGTTGTTGTTGTTAGGTGCCATCGAGTCGGTACTGACTCACAGCAACTCTATGCACAGCAGAACAAAACACTGCCTGATCCTGAGCCAACCTCACTACTGTTGCCACGTTTGAGACCATCAATGCTGCCACTTGGCCAATCCATCTCATTGGGGGTCTTCCTCTTTTTCTCTGACCCTCCACATTACCAAACATGATATCCTTCTCCAACAACTGCTCCCTCCTGACAGTATGTCTGAAGTATGAGAGACGAAGTTTGGCCATTTTGGCCTTCAAGGAGCACTCTGGCTGAACTTCTTCCAAAACGGATCTATTGGTTCTTTTGGCAGCCCATGGCACTTTCAATATTCTCCTCCAACACCATAACTCCAAAGCATCAATTCTTCTATGGTCTTCCTTATTCACTGTCCAGCGTTCGCATGCATATAAGGTTACTGAAAATACCACAGCTTGAGCCAGGTGCACCTTAGTCCTCAAGCTGACACCTTTGCTCTTCAACACTTTAAAAAGGTTCTGTGCAACAGATTTACCTAATGCAATAAATACGTCTTTTGATTTCTTGACTGCTGCTTCCATAAGTGTTGATAGTTGATCCAAGAAGTATGAAGTCCTTGGCAACTTCAATCTTTTCTCCATTTAAAGAATGTTGTTTACTGGTCCAGTGGTGAGGATTTTTGTTTTCTTCACATTGAAATGCAATCCATACCGAAGGCTGTGGTCTTTGATCTTCATCAGTAAATGTTTTAAGTCCTCTTCACTTTTAGCAAGCAAGGTTGTACCATCTGCATATTGCAGGTTGTTAATGAGTCTTCCTCCAATTCTGATGCTACGTTTTTCTTCACAAAGCCCAGCTTCTTGGATAATCTGCTCAGCATACAGGTTGAATAAGTATGGTAAAAGAATACAACCAACAGAATGTGGAAATCATCGGACAATCTCTTTGATATCCCATGTGAGTAAAGTTTTGCTAAAGGTAATAAGAAACGGCTACAATCATACATTGACAGAGAACTTCTAGAGGTTCAAACTAGATTCAGAAGAGGCCACGGAACGAGAGATATCATTGCTGATGTCCGATGGATCTTGGCTGAAAGCAGAGAACATCAGAAAGATATATACCTGTGCTTTATTGACTACGTAAAGGTTTTCGATTGTGTGGATCATGAAAAGCTATGGACAACATTGCGAAGTATGATTATTCCGGAACACTTACTGTGTTCATGAGGAATCTGTACCTGGACCAAGAGGCAGTTGTTCAAACAGAACATGGGAGCACTGAATGGTTTAAAATTAAGAAAGGTGTGCAACAAGTTTGTGTTCTTTCACCATACTGACCCCAGCAGTAGCAGCCCAAATTTATAAAAGTTTATTGAATGTGTAAGCGCAGACTGGGTCAGCAGGTATTTTTTTTTATTGCTTTGCTGGGTCTTATGTTCAACCTGACAAACTCTCTCTCCTGATATGTGAAATTTTTAAAACATTCCTTCTTGACCAGACACAATTTGCCTTTAAATGTTTCAATTATATGTTAATGATAAATCATAAAATGTACTATTATTGTTGTTGATGTTGTTAAGTGTAATCAAATCAATTCCAATTCACCTAAACGCCTATGTAAGGTTTCCCAGGAGCAGCTGTTGGATTTGAACTTCCAACCTTGTAGTTAGCAATCTAGTGTTTACATTACAGTGCCAACTGAGTGAAAATAAATTTAAAAACGAACTGCTACTTTTAAGCTGCTTCTTCCTATACTGTCCCAGGCAGTGCAGAGAAAGAATAAGTCAGAAAGTTAAAAAGAGGAAGAAAGAAAAACTCAAAATTCATAAAACCAAAGTCATTTTTTAGTAAGTATATATTTGTAATAAATTATTAACTGAGTTAATATAACTCCAAAATTGTTAGAGAGGGGGGAAAAGATAAAGTTTAATACAGTGCTATCCAAGAGAATTATGCAAACCACATATATAATTTAATTTTCAACTCAATATCCAAAATCTTTTCTGCTCAACATGTAATCAGTATGAGATGTCTTTTTTCATACTAACAATTCAAACTCTGGTGTTTATTGTACACTAAAAAGCACATCTTAACTCATACTTGCCACAGTGCAAGCACTCAACAGTCACATGTGGCTCATGGGTACCATACTGGACAGAAATCTATCTTCAGAGAAAGAAAGTGTTATAATCTGAAAGAGTCTGACATTCAGTAATGTCTAGATAATATCACAATTAGTGATCCCAGTACAATGGTGCCCTCTGAGAGTTGTGCAGTCTTCCAAGTATAAGCAGACGGAGTGGGGGTGAGGGAAGAAGTATGTCACTAATGGAATAGGATTAACCAAGTGCTGGCTATTGATAGCAAACGACAAACTTCTAAAAATGCAGTATTTCATGGCTGAGCTCTAGACCATAAACCCAGAAAAACTATGAGGGCCTTTAAGGAAAGGAAACCAAAGGGAAACTGATTAGAGAACATATGCCTTCAGAGAAAATAATGTAGAGACAAAAGAAATGAACTGTGAAGTCCATTTTTGCCAACTAATCTCCAAAGCGCTACACATGCAGTGCAGTGTAACTCCTCCAGAAGTCATTAGCATTATTAGTTTATGACTAGGATGTTCAGAGGACTCATAAAAATACCTTCCATATCTCCCACAATTTCATGCATGATTTCATTTTCACCTATTTGAATCAACCTCCCTTTTACTATCATGTACAGTATCAGTTGGAAACTTAACAAAGGTAAAACCCACTGATAAGAATGAGTTACACTGGCAGAACTGGAAAATGATATGCAAAAGTCTGAAACAAGATCTTCACCTCACACCTTATACAAAAACCAACTCAACATGGATTAAGGACCTAAATGTGAATCCCAGAATTATGAAGGTCATCAATGAAAAATTC
>NW_006408559.1:8931173-8932137 GCF_000296735.1 Chrysochloris asiatica
AGTTAATACTATTAATCAAATTTAAGCACCAACCACTAAAGCCAGTGATGATGAAATTGAAAAATTCTACCAGCTTCTTCAGTCTGAAATTGATCACGCATGCAATCAAGAGGTATTGATAATTACTGTTGTTGTTATTAAGTGTCATCCAGTCAGTTCTGACTCATGGCAACCCTGTATAGGTTTCTGAGAAGCAGCTGCTGAAAAAAAAAAACCCGCAGCGCCACATCAAGATGCCTTTTTAACCTACAACACCTGGTATTCCCAGGCGGTCTCCCATCCAAGTACTAACCAGGCCCAGTCCTGCTTAGCTTCTGAAATCAGTGTGATTGGGCATATTAAAGGTGGTATGGTTACAGACGATAATTTCTGGTGACTAGAATTCAAAGGCTGGATACAAAGAGGATCAATAGCTAGAAAATGTGGCCTTGGTGACAGAAATGATGCTGGAAATCAAAGGATAGAATTTTGTAAGACCAATGATTTATTCACTGCAAATACTTTTTTTTTTTTTTTTCAAATACATTTTTTAAAAAACAACTACACACATGAACCTCACCAGATGGAGTACACAGGGAATCAAACTGACCATATCTGTGGGAAGATGGGAAGACATTGTGGAAAAGCTCCGTATCATCAGCTAAAACCAGGCCAGGAGCAAACTGTGGAACAGACCATCAATTTCTCATATGCAAGTTTAGTTTGAAACTAAAGAAAACAAGTCCACGAGAGCCAAAATATGACCTCGAACAAATCCCACCTGAATTTAGAGATCATCTCAAGAACAGATTGACACATTAAACACTAATGACTGAAAACCAGAAAAAATGTGGGATGACATCAAGAAAATCATACAAAAAGAAAAAACGTTAAGAAGACAACAAGGAAGGGGGTAACAAACAAGACGGCGGATCGGGTGAACGTATAGCAGAGAGCTCCGCCAACAACAACACAGAATACCGGA
>NW_006408559.1:8934367-8964971 GCF_000296735.1 Chrysochloris asiatica
AGACACTTGAGTGGTATACAAAGGAATGTTGGGAAGCATGATTAGAGAAAACTTGTAAGCCCGTCTTCAGCCTATAACTGATTGGAATACCTTAAAGGAGTTCTACAAATTGCCCAGTAAAATAGACCTTGTGCAAAGCCTTTACAGAGTATAGGACCTTAGGTGGAATCCTGAGTCCCATCCACAACCTTGTGAGACATTCCCACTAGAAAGGACAAGCAGACTGAACAGCTACAGTGACAGAAGATACATCCTCATGATGAACCTGACCTATAGTCAGAGCGGTAGTTACTCTAAATACCAAAAGAGAGGGAAAGAGTCTTCAAATCAAGTTTCAATGCTATCCACTCTGTGCACAGGGTCAGCAGTTCACAGCTGCTCCTCAGAAACCCTATACAGGGTCGCCATGAGTTGGGAATGACTCAACAGCACTTAACAAAAATGAGCAAGATACTGAAGGGCACAGTAAAAATCAAAAGATGGAAGGAATCCCCAGAGTTACCGTACCATAAAGAAATGGTCAACTTTCATACATTTCAAGAGGTAGCACATGACCAAGAGCCAATTACTGAAGGTGCAACGGAAGGCCTTTGCAAAAAAACAAGGCTCTGGGAATTGAAATCTTTCAATAAACTGATGTAGCAGTGGCAGCACTCACTTATCTATGCCAAACAGTTTGGAAGACAGTTACTGATTAGTAAAGATTCATATTATACCCATTCCAAAAACAGGTGACCCAACATAATGCAGAAATCAATGAGCAATAACATTAATATCACATGCAAGTAAAACAGACTACAACAGTACATAGACAAGGAACTGCCAGAGGTTCAAGCCAGACTCAGACAAAGACATGGAATAAGGGATATCACTGTTCATGTCAGATGGATCCTGGATGAAAGCAGAGAATACCAGAAAGATGTTTACCTGCGCTTTATTGACTACGCAAAGCCTTTCAACTGTGTGGATCGTGACAAGCCATGGACAACATTGCAAAATATAGGTATTCTGGACACGTAACTGTTCTCATGAGGAATTGATACATAGACCAAGAGGCAGCTATTGGAGCAGAACGGGGTACACTGAATGGTTTAAAATCAGTAGAGGTGTGCTTTGGGGTTGTATTCTTGTATCGTGCTTATTCAATCTGTATGCTAAAGCAAATAATCAGAGAAGCTGAATTATATTAAGATGACATCAGGATTGGAGGAAGACTCATTAACAACCTGCTGATATGCAGATGACACCACCTCACTGAAAGTGAAGGGGACTTAAAATATTTACTGATGAAGATCAAAGACCACAACCTTCAGTATGAGTGGCACCTCAATGTAAAGAAAACAGAAATCCACTTGACCAATAATTGACACATCATGATACATGGAGAAAAACTGAAGTTGTCAAAGACTTCATTTTGCTTGCATCCATTGTCAACACTCACAGAAGCAGTAGTCAAGAAATTGAATGACACACTGCATTATGCAAATCTGGCGAACAAGACCTCTTTTAAAGTGTTCAAGAGCAAAGATTTCAGTTTGAGGACTAAGGTGCGCCTGACCCAAACCATGATGTTTTCAACAGCCTCATATCCTTTTGAAAGCTGGACAAAGAATAAGGAAGACCGTAGAATTGATGCATTTGAGTTATGGTGTTGGAGAAGTATATCAAAAGTACCATGAACTGTCAGAGAACAAACAAAACTGTATTGGAAGAATCAGCCAGAACGCTCCTTAGAAGCAAAGATGGCAAGACTTCGTCTCTCATACTTCAGACATACTATCAGGAGGAATAACATGCTAGCTAGGCATAGTGGAGGGTCAGTGAAAAAGAGAAAGACCCCCAATAGGATGGACTAGCACAGCGGCAACAACAATGGGCTCAGGGTTAACAATGATTGTGAGGATGGTGCAGGACTGATCAGTGTTTCATTCTGTTGTGCATGAAGTTGTTAGGAGTCGTCACTTAACAACAATCTTACCAACTCATAAAATGTCTGCAGTGCTGTGCAAAATCTCATGTCATCTGAAACTTATGTTTTCAAAGGACTACTCTTACTGCTGTGTTAACAACAGTGTATAGAGAGCAGGCATAGAAGAAGGGAAACCTGCTGATGCCAATTATCTAGCAAGAGATGATGAGAGAATACAAGGAGATTGGAACCAGAGCAGTTAGATGATGCTTTGAGGCATCCTGGAAAAAGAGAAGACTGGTCAAGAGAAGCTGTTTTTATGAGAAAAAGAAAAGAATGCTTGCACATTGATGAAGAAGGAACACTTGATGCACACCAAGAGGAGAGAATTGTGAGAGAACAATAAAAACAAGAGGCGATGAGATAAAATGCACCAATTTGAGGAACTGGAACTCGGCAAAAGCACAGACAATTCATCTGTAATAACAGAGGGATGGCAAAGTCTGTGAGGGCAGACACTGTAGGTGCACAGGTATGGAGGAAGGTATAAGTAATCCGATTGCTTCTACGTTCTCAAGGAAGCAGAACCACCCACCAACCACAGTGAGTAGGGGGAAGCTGGCTGGAAGTTTGAGGAGAAAGGCAAAGGGATAGCAGAAACCATGTAGGAAAAGAGAGACTGAATAAACTAATAATACAAAATGATGGCTAGATAATACGAGGGTTAGTCCAAAAGTACTGCTATTGGAGTTCCAGTTCATACTTGTTGTTGTAAGTGCCACTGAGTCAATTTCGACCCATAGTGACCCTGTATAGGGTTTCTGAGGAGCAGCTGGTGAGCTTGAACTGCCGACCTGGCAGTTCAAACGGCTTTGCAGTCTGGCGCATTAACCCACAGCGCCACCCCAGGATGAGTTTATTTCCTGTGATCACGATGACTGCAGACAAGCGCTCTCAATAACGATGTTTCAACATCGTTACGAGTGCCTTCAAACAAAGGTCCAATGAGAACAATGGTTTCTGAGGTGATTTCCAGAACCAGTTCAATTCAAGGCAGAAAGGTTAGCTCAGAAGGTCATGGCAACTGTGTTTTGGGATTTCACAGATTTTCTCAAAGGACAGAGGACAATCCTAAAGGCTTATTATGAAAAAGTTTTAAGAAAATTGCAAACTGCGCTGGTGAGAAAAAGTCCAGGAGAGTTGTACTGAGGTGGGGTTTTTCCATCACAAACAATGCACCTGCTCATTCTTCAAGGATAGCAAGGGCTGTCCTACCAGAATTTCACTGGGAAACCACCTTACCCCATCCACCCTACAGCCCTGATCTTACCCCTTCAGACTTTTTTTTATTCCCAAAATTCAAAGAACATTTCAAAGGAGCACAATTTGAGCCTCTCAAGATGCCAAGACGGACATTCTGACATGGTGTACATGAAAGAGTGCAGAAGTCTTCAAGGAAGGGTTTCTTCTTGTTATGTGCCGTTGGGTTTATTCCGACTCATAGCGACCCTGCAGAGGACTTCCAAGGAGTGGCTTAGTGGGTTTGAACCATCAACCTTGTGATTAGCAGTCCAATGCTTAACCTACAGTGTCACACCCCAGGGCTGTTGTTGCTATTGTTGTTACGTGCTGTTGAGTTGGTTCCAACTCATAGTGACCCTGTATAGGGTTTCTGAGGAGTGGCTGGAGGGTTTGAGACACCCACCTTGTGGTTAAAACTGACCGTGCAGTCCAGTGCTTATCATAAAGTGTCACACCAGGCTTGTTGCTGTTGTTGTTAAGTGTTGTCAAGTCAGTTCCTTCTTGGGAGCAGCTGAGTCAAGGGTCCCTGACCTTGGGTAGTTTAACCGAAGGACTGCAACTGAACAGCTGTGGTCCAGAAACTCAGGCTGCTTCCAAGTCTAGTCCTGCTCCTGAGGAACTTGCAGGGCTGCCTCAGGGGGCTGCCTCAGGGGACATGGAACTTGCAAAGTCTTTCCCTGTATTTACCTATGTCCTTAGGCTTGGCCTACGCAACATTCTAGCTGCCCTAATCAGTGTTCCAGCTAGCTACCACAAGTTACAGTTTTTCTGATAAAGTTCCGCTTACTGCTGGCTCCTTCAGTACAAGATGATCTTGTACTCCTTACCCTCCCTCCAGCACCTCCCCTTGAGCTGTGTATATAATAAACTCGCTGCCTTGGTCAGTGTCAGAGTATCTTTATCAGAGTGCTGTGACCCACCTGGTCCCATCTATAGTATTTTCAAATGTGTCTCCTGTCTTTCTTTTTTATTTCTCATCTCCCATCGCCCCTACTCAGGTTTAATCTCTCTGTGCAGGTAGTGGAGAAAAGCCAATTGGCAAGTTCTGACTCATAGCAACCCTATATAAGGTTTCCAAGGAGTGGCTAATAGGTTTGAACTGTGAATCTTGTGGTTTAAACGGACTTTGCAGTCTAGTGCTTACTCTACAGTGTCATACCGGGGCTAGAGAGATGGAAACACCACCTTCAGAAGTATATAGACATAAATGGGGGATATGTGGAAAAACAACAGTTTCACAAACTGGTAGTTACATTTAATAAAGATGTTCATGATTTTGCAGCAATACTTTTAAGACTTCCCCTCATACTATGGGCTAATTGAGATTTCTTACCCTAGTGTAGTGCTGTGGGTTAATGCGCCAGACTGCAAATACGTTGGAACTGCAAGGTCGGCGGTTCAAGCTCACCAGCTGCTCCTTGGAAACCCTATTCAGAGTCGTTATGGGTCGGAACCGACTTGACGGCACTTCACAACAACAACAAACATGAATTTGGAGGACTGCTGGTGTGGCACTATAGGATAAGCATTGGACTACAAATCAAAAGGTCAGCAGTTGCAACCTACCGGCTGCTCCTTGGAAACCCTGTACAGGGTCTCTGTGAGTTGGAATTGACTCACTAGCACTTAACCACCACCATGAATTTGGTGTCCTGGTGTGACACTATTGGATAAACACTGGACTGCTAATGTCAAGGTTGGCAGTTCAAACCCAGCAGTCATTTTCTCGGAAACCCTGTACAGGGTTACTGTGAGTTGGAAACTAACTCAATGACACTTAACAACATCAACAACAACCATAAATTTAAAGCTGTGGTTTTCTTCAGTCACATTCAGCTGTAGGCCTGCAGTATTCAGAGTCAGGTTTAACTAGGACTGAGGCTTTGTCAAGTTAATTATAAAGAAGCATGACAAGAACAGGGAAGTTGAAGACATATTTGAGGGAATGACTATGATTGGTCATCAGATGTAAAATAGGTGAGAAAGGAAGAAAGGAAGGCACAGAGGGGCAAGGGACAGCGAAGAAAGGAGACTCAGTGGACTGGGCATACCAGTGAGGTACAAGATTGCTGAGGTGAGTACTCTGTGAAATAAATGGAAACAACAGCTGGGGGTCAGAGAAAGGGTTGCCTGAAATCGAAATCATGGAGGGGTTCAAACTATCGGTGACAAGGTGTAAGACTTTAAGAGAGGAGCAGTTGTTAGAACAGGAGCAGTCAAGGTATTAGAAGAACAAATTGTGACTTAAGTATGACCAAGACTTAAGAGGCACAGTGTTGCTGAGAGTGACAATGGACTAGGAGCTACAAGATTGAGAGAGAGAGGAAGAACATTATCAAGCACAGAAGGATTTATAGACAGAAGAACAGAGCACATCTGCCCCATCATCTCCAGGCTCAGAAGAACCGAGAGCCTAACTCCTGCCAGTGGAGGTCAGAACAGGGAAATGTGGTCTCTGTGCATGGGACTCCCTACCGACCCTTAATGATGGATTATATGAAAATAATAATTGAATACTCAACATTTAAGAGGGCTGCAGAGGAGGAAGAATCCTCAGAAAAAGAAGAAGTAGGGGAAATGTTCAGGGGGAAAAAAATCCAGGGTTGCAGGAAATGCTGATGAACTGTGAACTCCTTTGGGGGCACAACAGCAAGACTTCAGGGGTTGGAGAGGAGTGAGAGAAAGAAAAGTGTGCAGAGCCTGGTGGGGATTAAAGGGTGACACATGAAGGGCCACCTTTACTGACATAAAAAGGGATAAAGGACAGAATGAGATTAGTCCTGGTGGAGAGTTCAGGCAAGCAGTGGTGTTAAGGCTGGGAATGGTGGGTGGAGAGGGGGTTAGAAGTAAGGTATGTGGAGTTCCCTGCCAAAGGAAGACAACAGTCTAGAGAAGCATGCTCCTAGTCTCAGTGCAAAAGATTTTCCCCTTGAGCACTCATGAAGCCTTGCAAGGAAAAATGAGTATTTTTATAAAAAGTACTTTACACCTGTAATATATCTGCAGGGTTATTGTAAAGCTATTAAAAAGTAGTAATATGAGTAGCGTAGTGGTTACGAATCGGGCTGTGAACCTTAAGGCCAGCAGTTCGAAACTACCAGCTGCTCCGCGGGAGAAAAATGAGGCATTCTGCTCCCGTAAAGATTTACAGCCTCGGAAACCCTGTACAGGGTCGCTATGGGTCGGAACCGACTCGACGGCACTTTGCAACAACAACAACAACAATATGAGGAGCCTAGAACAGTACCTGGCATCTATTAAGTGCTCAGTATAAACTTATACTAGCTAATCAGATGTAAAATATAATAATTACACTCATTCCTAAGTTAGTAACATGGTTAGTTTTGGTTCCAAAGACCAAGTTGTCATGCACAAATCAGCATTATACAAAAATGGAAGATGACCACATCACAGCCAAGCTGACACATCACCTCAACCACTCACGGCCAGCGTCACTCTCACCTTGCATCCTGGCATTCATCAGTGTCAGGCATACATCATTAGTGCACAAAATGCCTGAACAGATTTTTACTACTGTTGTAAACATGAAATGTCAGATGACAAGAGAGTCCGTAAGGGAAGACATATGACACCTCTGAGAGTCAAAACCCAATGTGGGGGCCTTGTTCTTCCAGGTCTTAAGTTTTCTACCTTTGACAAAGTGCAATCTATTGCTCTCTATTAGAGGAAAACATTTGAATTGTCCTTCTATGACAGGTTTCAACCTTTACACAAGTTCCAATTTTCACATATTTTACAAAAAGATTCATTTTGCATATTCCTTTTCTCAGCTAAATGGATTTCCCCAAGTAAATTCTAATGAAATGGACTCTGAGAAAATGCATTTCAAGAAAGAGCAGAAAGAAAGTCAACTATGAAGTGTCAATCAATCTCAGAAACTGGGCTCTCGTCCAAAAATGAATCACCACCAATATTTAAGCTCCTCCTCTCTCCATCCACTCATCTAATTTTTAAAAGGAAGAATAATTTATTCTTTCAATAAGCATACAAAAAAGTTCATTGAAAAATTCCATTGTCTTCCAGTTTTATTTTCCACAAACTTCATGAACCCCCCTCATATAGTCAGCACCTGTTATGTGCCAAGTACTCTTCCCAGTGCCTGGGATACAGAGAGAACAAAACAAACATCCCTGCACAGAGATAAACAACAATGTATATAATGAATAAGAGTTATAGTGAATGGGAGGTGCTGTCAGAGAAATAAAACAGTACATGCTGAGGAGAACAGATCAGGATTACTACTGTAAACAAATAGTCAAGGTAGACCTTATTGGAAGGGTGACTATTTGAGCAAAGGCATGAGGGAGCTGAGGTAGTCAGAGGTTATTTGATACACAGGTGTTGCAAACAGAGGAAACAGTCAGGGCAAAGGCCTTTCCATTTAGTTCTTGCCACTATGATAGTCTTTCTTTTTTTCTTTTTAAATTCTATTTCCTATTTCCTCTCTTCATAGCTCCAATTCCATCTCTACCTCACTCTCAGCAGAGGCTGATAATGACACCAGCACCACACAAAACAGTTAGCATTTATCAAAGGTCTGGATTCCTGTGGGGGTACTGCAGGATCAGCATTGGACTGTGAACTGCAAGGTCAGCAGTTCAAACCCACCAGCTGCTCCTCGGAAACCCTCAACAGGGTCACTGAGTCGATTCCAGAATCGATTCAAAGGCACTTAACAACAAGAACATCTAAAGTTTACCATGTACTACACAGTTCTAAGTGTTTCTTTAAAATCAAGTAATTTATCCTCACAACTGTTGATAAAATTGGTTCTACTGTTGTCTCCGTTTTACAAGGGAGAAAACCGAGGCACAAAAAGGTTAAAGCAACTTTCCTCAGGATTCACAGTGGCAGAGCCTTGGCAAGGTATATGAGATTATAAGATCCAAACTATCCACGTTTTCTCATCTCCTACCAAAAAAATCTTTCAAAATACATTCAGTAGCACAAAAACTATTAACATTTCTATACTTATCATTTTTACAGTTTCCTGACTGTACGTGACTGTATAGTCACCTTCCTTACGTCCCCCACCCTCAATCTGCTTTACATTCCCCAAACCAAACCATCTGTGGTCTAGTGAATTCCAGCTCATAGTGACCCCTTGTAAGATTTCCGAGCTTGCAAATCTTTAAGAGAGCAAAAAGCCTCACCTTTCTCCCACAGAGTGGCTACTGGGTTTGAACTGCCGATCTTGCAGTTAACAGTCCAGTGCTTATCCTCCAGTGCCACCAGAGCTCCTGAATTGTTCTAATGTGGTAGTGATTATCACAGTTTCAAGCCAAAGGACCCTTTCTCCAAGTCCCATTCTTCCTGAATGCAGGCTGGGATTCTGGCAACCCCGTTCCTCCTTTTTGAAACGTCCTTAGCTACCCAGAAGCAACAGGATCCTGGGTCTTCCTATCCCTCTCTCTCGTGGAAAATCCCTTCGTTTTCCAAGACATGTATTCCCATCTTTCTTCGACCTCTCTCCAAGTGTTCCTTGAATGTTGTTGTTGTTGGGTTGTCATAAGCCGATTCCCAATCATACCTCTTAAAAGTTATTGTTAGCTGTCACCAGTTGGCCCCCGATTCACAGCAAACCCACACACAAGGACTGAAAGTTGCCCTGTCCTGCGCCGTGCCCCTGATCGGCTGCAGACCTGAGCGTTGTGACCCACAGGGTTTGCACCGGCTGATGTTCACCAGGCCTTGCTTCCCTGCTCATCTTTGTCTGAAGCACCACTGAAACCTGCTCAACATCACAGCATCACTCAAATGCCTCCAATGACAGGACAGGCAGAGCTGTGCACAGGTGAAGTGGCCCAGTATGGCCTCTGCTCCCCAAAGGAAAGCAAGAGCTCTACCACAGAGCCGTCACTGCCTCCACTCCTTAAAGTCAGCTTTGGTTTGACCCTTTTAACATCGCTCTTTATGTTCTCTCAGAATCTTCCTGAAGAGTCATTCACCCAGAAAATATTTACTGAGCACCCACTATCTACAGACAGTGTCTGGGACACTTGGCATAGATGTTGATGTTAAGGGCCGACAAGTCGCTTCCGAACTCATAGCAACCCTGTAGAAGGTTTCTGAAGAGCAGCGGTGGGTTTGAACTGCTGACCCTGTGGTTCGCAGTCCAGTGCTGATCCTACAGTAGATTGGTCACTGAAAAAAAATCATCTGTCCAATAAAGTCAAAATAATTCTATGCTATCAATGAAAAGGTAGCACAGTAGTTTCATAAGATAAGCGATGGTATGCAAACTACAAGGTCAGTGGTTCAAGGACACCAGCTACTCCACAGGAGAAAGATGAGGCTTTCTGCTCCCACAAAGATTTACAGCCTTGGAAGCCCTATACAAGGTCGCTGTACATCAGAAGCTACTCAACGGCACTTAACAACAATATCATCCCGGAAAAACTATCTTGCCTGAATATTCTTTTAAGAATTGTTGTTGTTGTTGTTGTTAAGTGCCATCCAGTCGGTTCCGACCCATAACAACCTTGCATAGGGTTTTCCAAGGAGCAGCTGATGAGCTTGAACTGCTGACCTTACAGTTCAAATGGCTTAGCCGTCTGACGCATTAACCTATAACGCCACACCAGGACTCCCTTTTAAGAATACTCCTCCTGTATTCCTGAGTGTTTTGGTATGCATCCCTCCCCCCACCAAAAGACAAAAAGAGGGGAGAAAAGATAAGTCCAAAAACGAATGACTACATAAAAGGTAAACATTAATACTAAGTGCAAATATAAACATTCATATCACAAAGAGCAAACTATTTAAAGTAATGGTACATTAAAAAAAAAAAAGAATAAAGTAACACACATATTTGGGTCAATTGTAAGAATTAAAGAATAAAATTTCAGACACTTCAAAAAAACAATACTACTTCCATGATTACAATACAAACACAAAACCTACAAGGATTTCCCTCTTACCAACCATATCTAAAATTTTCGGCTTTAATTCAAAGCATTTCACAATCACTTCCAACATATTTATCCAAATTCATTTCCCATGACAGTCCTTTGATTACCACCTCAAACACATTATTTGTGTTTCCAGCTGGTCAAATAGCTCCTTAAAACATATGCCTACTACCCAAACATTAAAAAAAAAAATTGGAGATAAAATGTTTTTAAAATGAATGCTCCCTGATGCTTTAAAATACATAATAGTAGCAAGCAGTTGTTATTGTTGTTGTTGTTGTTAGTGCCTTTGAGTTGGTTCCGACTCACAGCAACCCTGTAGAGGGTTTCCGAGGAGCAGCTAGTGGGTTTGAACTGCTGACCTTGTGATTTGCAGTCCATGCTCCTACAGTACCACACATGCCAAACACAATTCCAGTCACTCTACATACAATAACTCATGTATTTCACACAACCACTCTAGTATCCCCAGTTTATGATGAGGAAGGAAAGAGTCAGAGAGGCAAAGCAACTTGTCCTTGGTGGAACAGACAGCAAGGGTGGGACCAAGACCCATGCCTTGTCAATCTGGCTCCAGAGTTGGTGCTCTTAACCAGCCCACTCCTGCTGCTTCCTCCCACCAGGAGTAACAAATAGAAAGACGGAGAGTTCAAAGGACTTGAACTGAAAACTATGTTCACATATGAAAACTTCAAATGTGGAAGAGCAATAGTTCCTCATATAACATGATAAATTTTAAAAAACATAGAGCTATACAAACAGACAGCATAATCTCTAAACATGAATGCACCGCACATTATTTAGCAATCCTTAATGCTGCTGAAAATATTTGCTGGGGCATGACAGCAAGCGTTCATGGCGACACATGACTAATGAGCGCTCTTTTGTTAGCATGACTATATTAAAGTATCTTACTGTCATCCTTGTTTTCATCAGGTTCGAAACAGATTTCAATAGAACTCAAGGAATGTTTGTACCTTAAAGTCTACCATCTTTACTTTTTGGAAGCAGGTCCAGTAAGACAGAAAAGATTTTAGTAGAAGTTAAAGATAAATGCCACAAACCAGCAAATTTATACAGGCAGGAAAATATCAAAAAGATGTTTACCTGTGCTTTATTGACTACGCAAAGGCTTTCAATTGTGTGGATCATGACAAGCTAGGGACAATATTGCGAAGTATGAGTATTCTGGAACACTTAATTGTGCTCATGAGGAATCTGTACCTAGACCAAGAGGCAGTTGTTCAAATAGAACATGGGAACACTGAATGGTTTAAAATTAAGAAAGGTGTGCGACAGGGTTGTATTCTGTCACCATACTTATCATCCTGTATGCAGAGCAAATAATTCGAGAAGCTAGGTTATAAGCATGGCATCAGGATTGGAGGAAGACTCATTAACAACCTGCGATATGCAGATGATACAACCTTGCTTTCTGAACGTGAAGAGGACTTAAAATATTTACTGATGAAGATAAAAGAGCACAGCCTTTGGTATGGATTGCATCTCAATGTAAAGAAAATAAAAATCCTCACCACTGGACCAATAAACAACATTCTTATCAACGGAGAAGACTGAAGTTTTCAAGGACTTCATCCTTCTTGGATCAACTATCAACACTCACAGAAGCAGCAGTCAAGAAATCAAACGACGTATTCATATTGCATTAGGCAAATCTGATGCTCACGACCATTTTAAAGTGTTGAAGAGCAAAAATATGTCAGCTTGAGGACTAAGGTATGCCTGACCCAAGCCATGGTAATTTTCAATAACCTCATATGCATGAGAAAGCTAGACAGTGAATAAGGAAGGCCATAGAAGAATTGATGCTTTTGAGTTATGGTGTTGGAGGTGAACATTGAAAGTGCCAAGGGCTGCCAAAAGAACCAACAGATCTGTATTGGAAGAAATGCAGCCAGAGTGCTCCTTGGAGGCCAGGATGGCCAAACTTCGTCTCTCATACTTCAGACATATTGTCAGGAGGGTCCAGTCACTGGAGAAGGATATCATGTTTGGTAAGGTGGAGGGTCAGAGAAAAAGAGGAAGACCCCCAGCGAGATGGATTGGCAAAGTGGCAACAATAGTGAGGTTGGCCCAGGATTGGGCAGTGTTTCATTCTGCTGTGCATAAGGCCACTATGAGTTGGTACTGACTGAATGGCACCTAACAACAACAACAATCCTTTAACCTATCACCAACTCTACGGCTAAAGGACCTTTTAAAAGGTTCCAATGGCGCTGTAGGATCAGCCCTGAACTACTAACCACAAGGTCAGCAGTTCAAACCCATCAGCCACTCCTCCGAAACCCTCTACAGGGACACTATGAGTCAGAGCCAACTCGAAGGCACTTAACAACATCAAGGACTCATTTAGTAAATCTTAATGCGATGAAAGACCGAGATTCTTCTATAAAACAATCTTGGACTAACACAACACTAATAAATAAACAATATCATTAATATCACAAACAAATAAAATTTTGCTGAAGATAATTCATAAGTAGTTGCAGCAGTACATCAAGGGAGAACTGCCAAAAGTTCAAGCCAGATTCTAACTTTCATCTGAAAAGAATGTGGATCAAGGGATATCACTGCTGATGTCATATGGATCTTAGCTGAAAGTACATAATACCAGAAAGATGTTTACCTGTTTCATAAACTATGTAAAGGCATTGGACTGTATGGATCATAACAAACTATGGATAACATTAAAAAGAACGGGAATTCCAGAACACTTAATTGTGCTCATGTGTAACCTGTACATAGACCAAGAGACAGTCATTCAAACAGAACAAGAGGACACTCAATGGTTTAAATTAGGAAAGGTGTGTGTGAAGGTTGCATTCTTTCACCAAATTTATTCAATCTGTATGCTAAGCAAATAATCCAAGAAACTGGTTTATATGAAGAAGAACTAGGCACCAGGATTGGAGAAAGACTCATTAGCAACCTGTGATATACAGATGACACAATCTTGCTTGCTGAAAGCAAGGAGAACTTAAAACACTTACTATGAAGATCAAAGACCACAGCCTCCAGTATGGATTACACTTCGACAAACAAACAAAATCCTCACAATTGGATCAATAGCAACATCAGGATAAACAGAGAAAAGATTTAAGCTGTCAAGAGTTTCATTCTACTTGGACCCCAATCAACTGCCATGGAAACAGCAGTCAAGAAATCAAAGGATGTATGCACTGGGAAAATCTGCTGCACAAGACTTCTTGAAAGTTAAAAAAAAAAAAAACAAAGATGTTACTTTGGGGAATAAGGTGCCCCTGACCAAAACGATGGTATTTTCAATTGTCCTCTATGCATGCAAAAAGTTAACAACGAATAAAGAAGCCTGAAGAAGAACTGCTGCGTTTTAATTTTGGTGTTGGGGAAGAATACTGACTATACCAAGGACTTCTTCCAGAAGAATGAACAAATCTATCTTAGAAGGACAGCCAGAATACTCCTTAGAAGCAAGGATGGTGACACTTGGTCTAAGTACTTTGGACAAGTTATCAGGAGGGACCAGTCCTCCTGGAAGGACATCATGCTTGGAAAAGTAATTCATCAGCAAAAAAAGAAGTCCCTCAAGGACACAGACTGATACAGTGGCTGCAGCAATGGTCTCACACAGAGCACTGATTATTAGCATGGCACACGACAGGGCAAGGTTTTATTGTGTTGTGCACTGGATCACTATGAATTGGAACCCACTTGACGGCACCTAACAACAAAAACAATGAATGAGCAGATGGAGAATTTCATAACTCTCATTTCCTTCCCCTTCCCATTTCCCCTGCTCTTCCAGCAAAGAAAAGACAAGAAGTTGTCAGGCTTTGAGCTGGAGAGATTAAAACAGACTAGCATGAACAGTGTCACAAGTCTGATTAGATAAAGTGTTAGCGGAGTCCTGCTATGACACTGTAGGACAGCACTGGGCTGCTAACTGTAAGGTCGGCTGTTCAAACTCACCAGTTGCTCCTGGGGTGCTAAGAGTTGGAACCAATTCGAGGGCACTTAACAACAATAACAACAACAAAGTGTGTAGGCTTCCTAGCTAATAGAGACAACCTAAAGCCTGAAGTCAAAGCCAGCCAAGAAGCAGGTGCCATCAATGTGTTAGGCAAACACACACAACAGCTGTGAACAGAATCTGACGTCTTCTTCACTTTATTTTCTGCCTCTTCTCCTCTGCCTGTTTATATACTGCACATGGCCTCCTGGCAACCCTTATCACTCTCAAACCTACTCTCCCAAAACCAGCTTCTTCTCAACCACTGTATGAATGAAAAATATGTACAACTATTGATGGTTTGACATTGTTTCAAGTTAGTCTCTAATTCTGAAACCATCTAGGAGGGATTTTTGGAGTAGGATGCCGTTTTCTCTTCCTCCTCCCATCCTGACACCTGCAGGTGGTCCATAACACAAGGGATTAAAAGACAATTTCTTAGGAAAAAGAAAAGACAGGTTGACAGTTACCACTAAGGACGTTCTCAAACACTAACTAAGGGTCTCCTACATTTTCCAAATATGAAGGAGTCCTGGTGTAGCACTTTAGGATAAGCACTGGACTGCTAACCACAAGGTTGGTGGTTCAAACCCACCAGCCATTTCTCAAAAACCCTATACTGGATCACCACTATGAGGTAGAAGTGACTCCACAGCACTTAACAAAAGCAACAAATTCTGCTATACAGAGTATCTGATACATACTTCCCTCCCACGGATACAAGTACGCTTCAAAAAGTTCATGGGAAATGGAAATGGAAGGATAATGGCATTTTTCCATGAAATTGTGAAGCCCCCTCATATTGGCAGTAATGAAAGAGATGCAAGTCCTTCTTCTCAAGGTTCTTTTTGCTATGCTTGAAGAACAAAGGAAAATCCTTAGATCTTACATACAAAATTGACACATCAGGGTCTCAGGGAAAACAAATGCTAAGAACGCAATAGCTTTCCATTCCTGCTGTTGTCAAGTGCCATCGAGTCAGTTCCGACTCATGGCAACCCTGTATAGGGTTTCCAAGGAGTGGCTGGTGGGTTTGATATTCTAGTAAGCATATTATATAGCACAAATAACTGGCTAAATAAAGAAGTGAAAAGTATCAAAAATAATTCTGTCGTGTTACAAGGATTAAGGAGGTTTTAGGATAGAGAAGTCAATGAAAAACAAGGCATTTTTCAATAATGTGGACCATCATCTTTATAATGAATATTTCCTGAAAACATCGAAAATCCATGACACTCAGCTAGCTCCTACCTTTCACAATGTTGTTATTGTTGTTAAGTGCAATCGGGTCAGTTCCAATTCATAGCAACCCTGTATATGGTTTCCAAGGAGTGGCTGGTGAGTTGGAACCTCCTACCTTGCAGTTCAAACCAACCTTGCAATCCAGTGCTTATCCTACAGCGCCATAATAGAAGGTGAGAATATCACTGGGGTAGGTACATTAAATTCAATCCAAAACTTTTAAGCACCCCGAGCTTGAAGTGTTTTTAGACTCACTGAGATCCAGCTGCTGACTACCTCAAGGGGGAACGCCTGTGGTCGTAAAGCCAAAGAAGAAACAGCAACACAGTACGGTGGTGGGTGCTGTCACATGACCATGTCTAAGGTTCCCGAGGCTGTAAATCTTCACAGGAGCAGAAACCCTCATCTCTCTCCCACAGAGCAGCTGAGCTCACACTGCCAACCTTATGGTTCTCCTTTAGCACCACTAGCTACCAGTAAGTACTATCATCAAATGTTTACCAAGCCAGAACATAGAAACCTACTGTTTTTCCCTAAAGCATGCTGCACAGAAATACACACTACATGTAGAGAACTGGCTTAAGGAAGGGTCAACAAACAAACAAAAAATACTTAAAAAAATAACTTCCAAGAGTTTCAGAACCTAAAAATAAAAATTCCAAACAAAACAGATATAGCTGGTGTTTAACAAGACCTTTGTAAAAACAAAGCAAACCAAAGAATGAAATCTCATTTCACAATGTCCCTACATTCTTCAGCACAGTGACCTGACCTCATCCCTTATAAGCAGGGGGTTTGGAGTTGGCTATATTTAGTCGCCTGATTCATCAGAATTTTCTGTCATTGCCTCTGTTCTAAGCCCCCCTCTACTTTAAAGGTGGTCCAATAATATAGGCTGGTGATGAGTTATTCAAATACAGGAAGTGATCTAAAATCCCTTCTGAACTTACACATAAGACAATGAAGTACAAATTTGGAGGATAAATTATAAAGTATTAATATTCCCACAGAGATTTACAACCTCCTGTGAACCACAAGATCAGCAGTTCAAACCCACCTGCTGCTCCTTGGAAACTCTATACACTATGAGTCGGAACCCACTGAACACCACTTAACATTACTATCAAGTAACAAAGACTATATGTTTATTTTCCAAACACTTACTTCCCAGTGAATGAGTAACTAAAATTACTTGAAAGCAGTTTTCTACTTAAATGTTTTAGATTGTTATTTGAGTAATCATGCATCCCCTCCTTCCCAAAAGGTGGGCGTAGCTAACAAACTGCAGTTTAAGCGACCACACTTTCTCTGTCTTCTGTTCTCCAAAACTTTGGTGACTAGAAGAGACTGAAAAGAAGATGGAATCTATTCGTTACCAAAGCCTGCAAAATTTTCACTCTAACATCTCTCAGAATGGCCCCTTCCCTCAAACTCTACCTTTTAAACTCTACTCAACTGTCAACTCCAAAAATGATGCACACTACTGAAGAAGCAATCTCTCTAAAAAGCACTTTGCACCATGTCGTCTCCTGCCCCCCACCAACCTCTAATGGCTCTTTATTGCTAAACAGATCCAATTCAACCTGACACTGAATACACCTTCCATAATCTAGCATTACCCTACTTATACAAATTTATCTGACACAGTTCCCAGAAATGAGCACTTCATTCCACTGAGACTAGACTTTTGACATCCCTCTCTTATCATGCTGGTCCCCCCAACCCAATAAATGATTTGTTCATGTTTCCATCACCCACATGGAATGCATGGAATGTTCTCCTTCTGCAGATGCTGACTAGACAGATAGCATCCTTCTTCTTGAGTCAAGTCCATGATCTCCAGATAGTTTACCACTAGAACGTTAGTCAAAACGCACTCCTAGCCAGACAGATGGGACTCACACTGAAGGATTTCTTTGTATACTGCCTTGGATCATGTTATTTATTTTTATTACTATGTGTTCCTAGCAACAGAGTAAATTCTTAGAGACTGTGCCATTTTCCAAATTGTTGTTGGGTGCCGTCAAGTCAGTTCAGACTCACAGTGACCCAGTATAAGGTTTCTAAGAGTGGTTGGTGTGTTAGAACTGCCAGACTTGCTGTTAACAGTCTAGTGCTTATTCCACAGTGCCACACCATGGCTCAGTTTTCAAATCATGAATCTATAATAAGCAATTTAAGACTATAAGCTGACTGAATGCGTAAGGGAGGGAAAAAGATATTTTATTATGTCAGAAGATTTTTTAGTACAAATGAAATAATGGCATGACAAGGATTTGCTTCAAAATAATCCAGCACAAAGAGGAGGGAGGGTAAGGAAGGTTAAAAGAAAACAAACACTCATCGCCATCACATCAATTCCACCCTATAGGGCAGAGGAGAACTGCTCATTTGGGTTGTCAAGGCCCTAACTCTTTACAGAAGCACATAGCCTGATCTTTCTCCAGCAGAGCACTCAACAACACGGTCAGCAGCCCAACACTGCTACTACAGCTCCTTAGGTAAAGTGGTGGTTATATGCCACAGAGTCAGTTCTGACTCACAGCAACCCTGCACAGGGTTTCCAAGGCTATAAATCTTTGATGATGGTGATGGTGGTGTGCAATGGAGTCGGTTCCGACTCAGAGTGACCCTGTATAAAGTTTCTGAGGCTGTAAATCTTTATGAGAGCAGAAAGCCTCGTCTTTCTCCTGTGGAACAGTGGGTAGTTTCGAACTGCTGACCCTGAGGTTAGCAGTCCAATTTGTAACCACTATGCTACCAAAAGGAGCTCTGGTAGCATAGTAGTTACGAACTGGGCTGCTAACCTCAAGGTCGGCAGTTCGAAACTACCAGCAGTTCCGCGGGAGAAAGATGAGGCTTTCTGCTCCCGTAAAGATTTACAGCCTTGGAAACCATGTATAGGGTCGTTATGAGTCGGAACCAACTCCACGGTACTTAACAACAACAACAACATGCTACCAAAAAGGAGCTCTGGTAGCGTAGTGGTTACGAATCGGGCTGCAAACTGCAAGGTCAACAGTTCAAAACTACCAGCTGCTCCGCGGGAGAAAAAGAAGGCTTTCTGCTCCCATAAAGATTTATGGCCTCGGAAACCTGTACAGGGTCGCTCTGAGTCGGAACCAACTCCACGGCACATAACAACAATAATATGCTACCAAAGTTCCTTTAGGTAAAGTAAGTGGGGGGTATAAAGAAGTCAGTTTGGCCAACAGTTAGTCATCTTTGAAACTGAGTGATGGCTACATGGGATTCATGATACTATTATCTACTCCGTATTTATTTAAAATTTTTCACAATTAGAAGTCTTTTTTAAAAAACAGGCTAATACTGTCTTTGTTGTTGTTATTGTTAGTGGCCATAGAGTGAATTCCAGCTCACGGCAAGCTGGCCTATACAGCGTGGAACTGCCCCACAGGGTTTTCAAGGCTGGGACCTTTGGGAAGCAAACTGCCAGGCCTATCTTCCAAGGCATCTCTGGGTAGATTTGAATGTCAACCTTTCAGCTAGTGGTCAAGCACTTAACTATCTGCACTACCCCAGAGACTCCTTTGGCGGTGATAGTGTGCCATGGAGTCGATTCCAACTCATAGCGACCCTGCAGAGGGTTTCCAAGGCTGTAAATCTTTGTTGTTGTTGTTGTGTCCTGTGGCGTCGGTTCTGACTCATAGCGACCCTGTACAGGGTTTCCAAGGCTGTAAATCTTTATGGGAGCAGAAAGTCTCATCTTTCTCCCGTAGAACTGCTGGTAGTTTCGAACTGCCAACCTTGAGGTTAGCAGCCCGATTGGTAAACACTATACTACCAGAGCTCATTAGGGACTCCTTTACTTCATTTAACATGACAAAATCAAAATACATTACAACATTTTGTTTCCCCAAAATGCCTAAGTCTCCATGAGATTGAAGTACTATTTTCTGGAAAGACACAATGATAGGGTAATGCGAACCAAACGCTTATCCAGGAATGAATAAACTGGCTAAGAAATTTCAAATATTTGGCATAATGACAATGTATCTATTTGTTGCTGCTAAGGACTGCTTGTCCCTCTGATTATTTCAGCCAATAGCCAGTTTTAAAACTCAATCACTGGTTTCCCCACATCACTTTATTCTCCTAAAAGCAATCATACAACACTTACTTTTTAATATAGACATTTTATTCTTTTAATTATACTTGATCATTTGCCTTGACTCTCCCCGCATAACATCAAAGCTAGTTTTAGTCATATACATCAATCTGATTACTGTGATTTCCCCTTCTATTCTATATTTTGTTCAAGTACTCAGAGGGTAAGATCCTAGTTACCATGTTGTTGTTGTTGTTAAGTGCTGTTGAGTCGGTTCCGACCCATAGCGACCCTGTACAGGGTTTCCGAGGGTGTAAATCTTTACGGGAGTAGAAAGCCTCATCTTTCTCCCACAGAGCGGCTGGTAGTTTCGAACCGCTGACCTTAAGGTTCGCAGCCCGATTCGTAACCACTACGCTACCAGAGCTCCTATACTAAAAAAAATTTTTTTAAGCATTGTTAAGTTTTTTGAACAGATCTCTGACGTGTACAAATAGCAATACATCATCATCTGCCCATCACCCAGTGCAATTAAAGTTTAAAACTGGACAACCTCCTATATAAATAAGAGTTTAATGATAATGAAACTAGCCTCACAAATACTCTCCTTAGGAGAAAAACAACTCATACTCAAAATGCCTTGGACTTGTGCTATCTTCAACATTCGGTTTCCCTCTAAGTGATCATCTTCTTTTTATTAGCATACGAGTTCTTCCTTCTGATATGGACTACTACAGGAAAAGTAATCTAAAAGACTGCAATTGTCTCTTCTATAAACAAGTTTATGATTAAGAAAACAACTGGTATTTACCACATACTCTTTTCTAATAAAGGGACATACTATGAGACTGAAACAACTTTGAAAGTTCTTTTAGGAAATAGCAAAATACCTGATTAAAATAATGTCATGCGTACCTTCTTCCCTACATCACAGAAATAGTTCTGCTTTTATGGTTTGTTTATCCTGTCGATGTTTCTGATAAGTGCAGTTGCATCAGCTCCAACTCATAGTGACCCTGCGTAGGATTTCCAAGGCTATAAATCTTTGCTGGAGCAGAAAACTTCATCTTTCTCCAACAGAGCAGCTAGTAAACCCAAACTGCTGACCTTGTGGTTTGCAGTCCAGTGCTTATCCTACATAGCCACCACACTCCTCAAATTTTTATCCTTACAATCTTTAAAGATCAGGAATATTGCCATATCTTATACAACAATGGGCACTTACACATTTCCCCTAAGATCACTGGGGTAACATACAGTTTATAATCTCAGAATGTGTTAACAAGTTTTATCTAACACATGCTATTCCACTGAGATGAAAACCATTTACAAGTTCCATTTAGATTTAGGAAATCCTTTGAGAAAAGTATGTAGTACAGTCTAGTTATACTATTTCTAGAACAGCAAAAATCTCTATAACCTATTTACTTCCCTCCCATTTTTCTTCAGAACCAACTGAGTTGACTCTTGAAACTTTCTTCACCAAAGTCAAACAGCACTAGACTTACTGACAGATGACTGCATTTTCTGCACAGGGTGGAATTTTCACAAACAGTGGGTTACGTGCTGAGCAGCAGCTCAACCACAAGGTCAGCAGTTCAAATCCATCAGTCACTCCCGGAGAGAAAAAGGAGGCTTTCTGTAAATCTTGTAAAGATTTACAGCCTCAGAAATCCTATACAGGGTCATTATGAGTCAAGATCAACTTGATGGTGGTGGATTCATCTCATTTGAAAGGAGGCCTGATTATGCAGTGGTGAAAACACTCGGTTGATAACCAAAGGGTCGGTACTTTGAACCCACCAGCTACTCCAAGGGAGCTGGATGAGGCAGGCCGTCTGCTTTTGGAAAGGTGACAGCCTTGGAAATTCTACAGGGCAGATCTACTGTGTACTATAGGGTCACTAGGAGTTGGAACTGACTCGATGGCAGTTGGTAGGTTTGGTTTGGTTTGGATTCTCAATTATATAAATGTCTATAAAACTCCTAACAGTGCATCTAAAGAAATTCAATCCAGTATCATATGCAGTCATATGAAAAAAGGCATACATATAGGATCCTTTAATTTTTAAACCAGGAGTAAGAAAAGGCTCCAAAAATAAAGCTGCTAAAAAAAAAATTTTTTTTTAATTAAGCTTCTAAAATTGAGAAGACATTTTTTCATTCTCTTAAGAATAGTAAAATCATTTTTAAAACAAAACTCTCCTAATGCAAGTTCATCCTTAAGCAATCCCTTTTTCTTTAACAAAGTAATCTGCACTGTTTGCTATAACTGGAACTCCCATTTAGGCTGAAGGTGAAAGGCATTACAAACAATTTTATGTTCCTGCCATTTGATTCTAAATGTCTTATTCTAATGAAATCAAAGATTTGTCTGTATAATTTTCTAAAAAACAAATTTTACAAGAAGCCAACTTTAAATAATTCGTTTGTTTGTTTTTTAAAAAATCTCCCTTTAGAAATAATCCATTCATTGCAAGAAGTCAAACTATGACACCTGACAGAAGTATTACAAAATATCAAAAAAGACTACAAAATTATGAAGTTGCAATATTCATAAGGCCACGTGTGAAAACATGACCCACACATATTTTTAGAAAGCTCCCTATTTCCTATCAAAATGTCAAAGAATTTGCCAGGTATTCTTTCAATAGACTAAAAATCCTAAAGAGAAATCCACTTTAACTGCAATGGGCTAAAGGTGTCGTGGGTTAATGCGCGGGACTGCAAATTTGGTTTGAACTGCAAGGTCGGCCCTTTAAGCTCATCAGCCGCTCCTCGGAAACCCTATACCGGGTGGCTATGGGTCAGAACTGACTCAACAGCACTGAACAACCATCACCACCACCACCAAGAAGTATAAGAGTCCTGGTATGGCACCGCAGGTTAATGTGCTGGAATGAAAAGTAGGTCTGAACCACAATGTCAACAGTTCAAGCTCACCAGCTGCTCTTCAGAAATTCTATACAGGGTTGCTGTGGGTCAGAACCGTCTCAAGGGCACTGAACAACAACAACAACCAAGAAGTATGTTGTTGTTGTTAAGTGCTGTCAAGTCGATTTCGACCCATAGCGACCCTGTACAGGGTTTCTAAGGAGCAGCTGGTGAGCTTAAACCACCGACTTTGCAGTCTGGCACATTAACTCACAGCGCCACACCAAGACTCCACCAAGAAGTATGGAAGGGACTAAATGACTCGAGGAAATATGTAATGAGAAAAAATACTTTTACAAAAGAAAAAATATATTAAAATAATTGGTCCCCCTCTGCCAGACAAACTCGTCTCCTAAAACACACTGCTGACAATTTGGCCAAGTAAAAGTAAGACAGCCACAAGTTTCTAAACCTGTGTGTATTCAGCTTGTTCAAACTGGAAAACTGCTCCAATACTATCTTACAAAGAAAAATGAAGCAAGTTTTACTCCAAGTTAAAGCTCAACTATATTAAATGCATCCTTACGGATAAACTGTGAGTAAGTAGGATTACAGCAAAAAATATCTTGACTTACAATTCGGACTAGATGTTCTATATAAATTGCTTCCTATTCTCAGTAGAGTATGAATTTATTTAGCCTCCCCCAATGGGTTTAAGTAGCTCAGAGGCAAAAAGAAGTTTTATAAACAGTTTTTCTAACCGTAGTTTACACTCGGGGTAAGAGCGCATCTGTCACAATCAAGTGCATATAAATGCAAGATTCCTGAAGTTTACAGATAAAATTAGCAAAAATCCAATGAACCAGCAATGCGCAGAAATGACTAAGGATGACTGTGTGAACTTGCTTTTATGTTTAAAGGTATTATTACTTTTGCAAGTAAAAGACAGTGGTGCATGAGATAACTACTATGACATCAAACATATTTTACAGATACCTTAAGAACACAGAGTCTTAGCTGCGTTTAAACTTGAGATGTAAGGATCTGATCCATGTAATCCTATTTGCTTTTCTGGTAACTCTTGATTTCAGAGTGCGTAATAATAACAAAAAGAGCTCTGGTAGTACAGTGGTTACGAATCAGGCTGCAAACCTGAAGGTCAGCAGTTCAAAACTACCAGCTGTTCCGCAAGAGAAAGATGAGGCTTTCTGCTCCCGTAAAGATGTGCAGCCTCAGAGATCCTGTACAGGGTGGTTATGAGTCGGAACCTATTCCACGGCACATAACCACCACCACCACCAATGACAGCAAAGCCATAATGCCATTTGTCAGCACACTGTCATTTCTTATTTCAACAAAGCATGGGCATTACAGGCCAACTCTTGCTTCAAGTCTTCTGCTTTTCCATGTAGTTGACAATGCCAGTGAGTGCCACCAAATGCACGCATGTGCACAGCATTGTCATCTCTTTGCCCAGCCCCCTTCTTTGCTTTGGAAACATGAGGGATTTAGGTAAACTAAAGAAATTGGTGTAAAGTGCTGTCTAGTCGGTTCTGACTCATAGTGATCCAGTATTAGGGTTTCTGAGGAGCAGCTGGTGGATTTGAACTCCCGACCTTTTGGTTCACAGCCCAATGCTGACCCTCCAGCACCATACCAGGAGTCCAGCCAAAGGGAGAGTGAGGTTGTTTTGTTTTTCTTTTGTATACATACAACGGGTGAGTATTTCTTCAGATAACTACCATCCTAAAAGTGTCAAGTCAGAACTTCCCAAGAGCAAAAACACTAAGTAAATCTGGTATTTGGTGGCGAGGAAATTTCCACTTAGACCAAAAAGAAAGTGTCATCAATTCGGTGGAACATCAGAGTACCACTGTGCGAATAGTACCGCATCTAAAGAAAACAAAAAAATCACATGCAGTTGCTTGCGGAGTTCACCGAGCAGTCTTGGGTGCGCACCACACTTATCTTATTTTGAGAGATGCTATTCACGGGCACATTAAGTGGCCCGGGGAGAGGCCATTCAGAATATCACTTAGGAGCATGGGGACACTAGAGGGGAAAAAAGAAAACAAAAAGCCAAGTCCCAACAGAGCCGGTAATCCACACGTCACGTCGGTCACCGAGAGCCAAGCGAAGACGTCCCTCCCCGAGAACGTCTGTCTCCCCGTTCCCCACCCGACTGCTCAACTTCCTAGACTTCACAAGGGCCAACGCAGGTCTCCCCCTTTGGCTGGAATGGTGCTGGGAGAATCTGAACAGGACGAGAGGGAAGGGACCAGCCGAAGGCTGCGGAACAGGTGGCTCAGACGGGGCAGCAGCACAATCCAGACACTTGAGGGGCAGCTGGAAGATGACAGATGTGGTCAAAGGCGACACTGCAAAGCCGAAGGCGCTCAGGCCAGGCAGACAGTCCGGGGACTGGTGGCCAAGCAGGAGAGGGGAGCAAAGGGTCACTCCGGGGGCCGAACCCGCGCCGCAGGATCAGTGGACACGGAGCGGCGGGCTGCCCCGACAGCAGCCCCGGGATCCGAGGGGCAATGATGGCTCTGGTCTCGGGGGCCCGGGGGCAGCGAGGCAGCGGGGCTCCAAAAGCCCGGAGCTCCAGCCCACACGAGCCGGAGGGCAAGCTGGAGGCGAGCAGCCGCCCTGGTTCCCGCTGGAGGAAATTTCCCAAGGCGAGCCGGGCCCGCTCCCTTTTCCTGATGGTAACTGCTGTGGCGTAGAGGGGAGAGGGAGGAAGAGGAGGAGGAAGACCCAGCAGCAAGAGGGTGAGGATGAGGCGGGGGGTGGGGAGGGAGGGTGCGGCCTGCACAGTCCCGGTGAAGCCTCCGCTCTCTAGTAGCGGGTCAGCCCGGGTTTCCCCGAAGCCCAGCCCCGCACAACTCACCCGCCTGTCGTGCCTCGCTTTTCCTGAAAGCCGACTCCGCACGCCGCCGCGTCCTCGCCAGAGGCCTGTGAACGCGAGCCGGGGAAAAAACTCTTCACAACCGGGCCTGCTTGCTTCAGCGAGTCCGACCTTTACGGCTGAGAGAGAGAGACTCTCAGCTTTCGGTGGGTTCCACAGCCAGACGGGCCACCATCTTACATTAGGGTAAGACTCCTCCGGCCTGCTGTGCGCAGGCGCACGCCGAGCCGGTCGGACGGGGCGGGGGAGGGGCGGAGGAGCTGTGGGCTGCCCAGTGGGCGGTGGCGGCGGCCGCTCCTACAGCACGCTGGGATTTGTAGTTTTTCAAGGGCCGCTGGCTAGCGGCGCGCCGGGAGTTGTAGTTCTGGTTGCGAGGGCGGCCGGGGTCGCCAACCTCACGTGGTTGCCGAGTTGCTGTCGCATTTCTTCGTATTTTCTCCCTGGTTGGCCCGCGTGTGCCGCTGTGTTGTCATTTAGCTGGAGGTTTCCGCTAGTGGTTCTGCGTCCTGATTGTTTGCTGAAGTGTAGGAGACCAAAACTTGGGGCGACTGGAACGATTCAGGGGCGCGGAGGACGCCTCTAGTAGGCCCCGCCCCCTTTAGGTATCTAAAGGGGCGGGACGGGCAAGTCATGCCTCGAGGAGCGCGGGATTTGATCTGGGAAGAGAATTTGGTGCCAGTTTGCTTCTGTGTACGGATAGTGAGGACCTTTGCATTTTTAGAAGGAACCGCATTTTGTAGCAGGAACCGTGCTATTTCCCATCCTCAAAGTATATTTATCTCCGGGAGTAAAATACCCTAAATTGTCCTGTGCAAGAGAACCCAAGACCCATGATGGCAACTATAAAACCCTGTGTTCCTAAGGATGTAAAGTTGAGAATATTAAATGGACTTTTTATAAAGTGCAAATTATTGCTGGTGTCAGGAAAACTTAATGTGAGTCAAATTGACAAACTCCGCAAGCCTCCCAAAGAAACCAAGAATGCAGCTGCGATACTTAAGCTTGCCGGGCTGGGGATCCTGCCTCGCCAAAGCCCATCAATGTTCTGGTCCCTCCCGCGTACTTCTTGAACTCTGATGGAAGTGTTGCACCGAGCAGTCGTTCTTTGCTTATTGCAACAAATAGTCTTTGAGATCCCCTTGAACATGTGCATTGAGGTGGTAGAGAGAAGGGAGAAGGCAATCGAAACAGACGAAAAGATGCATCACAGCTATTAAAGAAAAAGCTTAAAGCAAGGGGACTTGAAAAAGATTGTCCATGAACTTAATGTCATGCTAAGAAGTACTCAACTCATTTCATTCCTTTTTTAGTACACGTTTGTTCTCAGCATTTGAATTTATTCACAGTCGAGCCCTCACAGCAATCGTATGGTGAGAAATTAAAATTTGTAATAAGCTCACACGTAGCATAAAGTGAAAATTAAGAGACTCATTCTGGAGTCTCCTAGCAAGAAAATTTGGGGAGTCATTAGGTTTATCTTCTACGGAGCTAAACATCGAGCATGTTGTTGTTGTTGTTATGTGCCGTGGAGTCGGTTCCAACTCATAGTGACCCTGTACAGGGTTTCCGAGGCTGTAAACCTTTACGGGAGCAGAAAGTCTCATCTTTCTCCCGCGGAACACCTGGTAGTTTCGAACTGCTGACCTTGCGGTTCACAGCCCGATTCGTAACCACTACGCTACCAGAGCTCCTTATAACCAATTTAGTGCTGGAATAAAAACACAATAATGAAAGAACAAATAAAAAGAAGCCTTTCCCATAATTGAAGACCGATCAGAATGATAGAAGTAAAAATTGGAAGGGAGTCTTGTTGTTGTTGTTGTTGTTAAGTGCCGTCGAGTCGGTTCCGACCCATAGCGACCCTGAACAGGGTTTCCAAGGCTGTAAATCTTTACGGGAGCAGAACGCCTCATCTTTCTCCCGCGGAGCCGCTGGTAGTTTCGAACTGCTGGCCTTGAGGTTCGCAGCCCGATTCGTAACCACTACGCTACCACTAATTCAGTGATTTGCAACCTTGGCTTACTCCAACTGCTCTTTTAAAATAGTGAGTATTTTCATAATGGCCACTTTATTATCCTAAAATGAAATTCACAGAGAGTGTAACCTGCCTACATACATGATTTTATTTGTTTTCAAACAACGTGATGCCCTATTTGTAATTTGAAAGATACACAAAGAAAATGTTGTCGCTGTGACTCATGGCCATACCATGTACAACAGACCAAAATCGCCCCGTCCTGCGCCATCGTCCCCAATCGTTGGCCTGTTTGAGTCCATTGTTGTCACTACTGTGTTATCTTGAGTGCCTTCCAACCTGGGAGCTCATATTCCAGCACTATCTCCGACAGTATTGTGATCCACAGATTTGTCATTGGTTTGTTTTCAAAAGTAGATCACCAGGTCTTACTTCCTAGTCTGTTTTAGTCTGGAAGCTCCATGGAAACTTGTCCACCATGCTGACTTTTCAAATACTGTGGGCACACCATCCAGCGTCATGTTGTTAAGTGCTGTCAAGTTGCTTTCAACTCATAGCAACCCTGTATAGGGTTTCCAAGGAGGGGCTGATTGGTTTGAACCACTGATCTCACGCTTAGCAGTCCAATGCTATCCTGCAGCACCACACCAGGACTCCTCCAGCATTATTGTTGTTATTAAGTGCCAACGGGTCAGTTCCGAGTCATAGCAACTCCGTGTACGGTTTCCAAGAAGCAGCTGGTGGATTTGATCATAGCATCACACAAACCCGCCACATTACAAAAAAATGGCAGAGGGATGGTGTACAAAGAGGGGGAAAAAAAAATATTGGAGGAGAAGTAAGAAAGATGGCAGACTAGGCAGGAAGGCTGTGGAGAATCTGCAGCAAGAACACCGGCTCATAGGAACTCTGCAAGACAGAATAAAACTGCTCTGGGCTTCCCAGACTGCATCTTGATGGAAGTGTATTGCTAAATCTTTCTCCTCTGGAGCAGCTGTCTATTAGCTGCTGAGCGCTTCACTACTGTGCCACCAAGACCCACACATTACAGGAAGTCTAGCCAACTGGGAAAATCTGGTGCACAGCACATCTTTGAAGTGTTCAAGAGCAAAGGTGTCAGTTTGAAGACCAAGGTAAGCCTGACCCAAGCCATGGTATTTCCAATACCTCATATGCATGTATAAGTTGGACAGTGAATAAGGAAGACCATAGAAGAATTGATGCATTGAGCTGTGGTGTTGAGAATATTGAAAGTACCATGGACTGCCAAAAGAACAAACCAATGTGTGTTGACAGAAGTCCAGCCAGACTGCTCCTTAACCAGACTTCGTCTCTCATACTTCAAACATTATCAAGAGGTTGTTGTTGTTAAGTACCGTGGAGTCAGTTCTGACTCATAGTGACCCTGCACAGGGTTTCTGAGGCTAATCTTTATGGGAGCAGAAAGCCTCATCTTTCTCCCGCAGAACAGCTGGTCATTTCAAACAGCTGACCTTGAGGTTAGTAGCCCGATTCGTAACCACTATGCTGCCAGAGTACCTAAAGTTGAGGGTCAGAAAAAGATGAATTGGCACAGTGGCAGCAGCAGTGGGCTCATGCTTAACAACGATTGTGTGGTTGGCACAGGACCAGGCAGTGTTTTGTTCTGTTGTGCGTAGGGTCACTATGAGTCGGTGCCGATTTAATGGCACCTAAGCACAACAGCCAACTGTGCTCTGCACAGCAAAGGGCAGTAGTGTCTCCCATTAGTGTTTACCATTAGGGGGCACTATCACATCTAATGTGACTCATTGATGAAGATCTAAGAGTCAAGAGGAGTACTGGTGTGGCACTATAGGATAATGCACTGGACTGCAAAGTCGGTTTGAACCTCAAGGTTGGTGGTTCAAACTCACCATCTGCTCCTCAGAAACCCTCTACAGGGTCTGCTATGAGTAGGAACCGACTTGAAGGCACTTAACAACAATCAAGAAGTGAGATTTCCTGGGTCACTAACTAATAAGTGACAGACTCAATACCCTCTCCTGCCAGTGTTCCTTTTTTAGTTACTTTATTTTATTTTTCCCTTTCACCTAAGTCAACCTGTGTCTACCTCCAGCCTACTGTGACTATACCATATTACCAGTCCTTATGCACATCTGTGTGTGTATAGATACATGCACGTGTGCATAGAATTCACATACTCAGCTCAGTGCCATCGACTGAATTCCAACTCATCGCACCCCGGCATAGACTGTAGACCTTGACAGACGCAGACAGCCTCATCTTTCTCCCTCAGAACAGCTAGTGAGCTTCAACTGCCAGCGTTGAGGTTAGCCCCACTATGGCTCCTTATAACTGTATATAAACTTGTCCACATCAGATTTAATTCTTATGTGACTTTATATGTTAATAAAATTCTATTACCTAGTTTGCCTAAGGAGCTCTGGTAGCGTAGTGGTTACGAATCGGGCTGCGAACCTTAAGGCCAGCAATTCGAAACTACCAGCCGCTCCGCGGGAGAAAGATGAGGCATTCTGCTCCAGTAAAGATTTATAGTCTCAGAAACCCTGTACAGGGTCGCAACTGACTCGAAGGCACTTAACAACAACAACAACCTAGTTTGCCTAATGATTCCTCAGTGTAGGAAATACCATCTATTCACCAAGCACAAGTTCCTGCTCCTCGGTAGTAGGCATTGTGCTAGGCACTGGTCAGCCAAACATTACCCTGTCCCCCTAGAGCATGGTGCCCAGTGGAGGAGTTAAGAGTAAAAAACCATTTGCCATGGAGTTCACTCTGACTCCTGGTGATACCACGTGTATCAGAATAGAATTTATTCCATAGCTTTTCAGTGGCTGACTTTTCCCCCCAAAGCAGACCACCAGATCTTCTGAGATGCCAGTGGGTGCACACTAACCTCCCACGTGTTTGGTTAGCATCTCAGCGCATTAACCACCTGAACCACCCAAGAACCCCAAGAATAAATGATCATCTTCTTATGGTATGTCGTTGAGTCAATTCCCATTCACAGCAATCTTGTAGGGCAAGTGAAACTACCCCCATTGGAGACCTGGTGAAGCTGTGGGTTAGGCATTGAGCTGGTAACCACAAGGTTAGTGAATCAAACCCATGAGCCACCCCAAGTGCAAAAGACATGGATGTCTGCTTCCATAAAGAGTTATAGTCTTAGAAACACTATACAGGGTCCCTGTGAGTCAGAATCAACTTGATGGAAGTGGGTTAATCTTTACAAAAGTAGATTGTCACATTCTTTTTTTCCCACGGGGCAGCTGATGGGTTCAAATGATCTGTCTTTCAGTTAGCAATCAAGCCCTGAAATATAAGCACTATGAAGGTGTTTACAGATGTTATGAGAAAACGTTGTTGTTGTTGTTAAGTGCC
>NW_006408559.1:8966859-8976073 GCF_000296735.1 Chrysochloris asiatica
CTCCTTAGAAGTAAGGATGACAAGACTTCATCTCTCCTACTTTGGACATGTTATTGGAAGGGATCAGTCCCGGGAAAATGACATCAGAAACAAAAAGGAAGATCCACCAATGAGCTAGATTGACATGGTAGCAGTAACACTGGCTCAAATTAACAACAGTTGTGAGAACGGTGCAGGTCTGGGCACAGTTTCATTCTGTTGTTCACAGGGTCACTATGAGTCGGAGCTGACTCATCAGCACCTAACAATATAGAATGTATATAAATATTCTCAGCATATATACAGAGTCCTGGTGTGGCGCTGTAGGATAAGCACTGGACCACAAGCTTGGTTTGAACCACAGCGTTGGTGGTTCAAACTCACTAGCCACTCCTCAGAAACTCTATATAGGTTCGCTATGAGTCAGAACTGAGTTAACAACAGCAGGTATATATGCCAGGAGGCTTCATAATTTCATGAAAAATGGAATTAAAAGGTAATGGAATTTCCCTCAGGCTCCTGGTGTGGTGCTGTATGCTCAGCACTGGACTGTGAACCACAAGGTCTGCAGTTCAAACTCACCAGCTGCTCCTTGGAAACCCTATATAGGATCACTGTGAGTTGGAACCAATTTGACTGGCACTTAACAACTACAACAGTACACCTATATATGCTAAGTGCCATGGAGTCGGTTCCGACTCATAGCAACCCTGTTTAGGATTTCCACGACTTTAAAGCTTTGCAGGAGCAGAAAACCTCAGCTGTCTCCCACAGAGAAGCTGGAGAGCTTGAACTGCAATATACCAGGAGATTTGCTCAAGAACATTCATGATAGCATTACTGTAATAGCAGAAATTCTGGAAACAAACCAAGTATCAATCAATAGTAGAATGGATAAATAAATTGCAGTCACTTAATGCAGTGGAAGTTAATGCACCAGACTGTAAAGTCATTTGAACCAGAAGGCCAGTAGTTCAAGCTCACCAGTCACTCCTCGGAAACCCTACACAAGGTCATTATGGGTCGGAACCAACTCGAAGGCACTTAACAACAACAACAAATACCATACAACAACAGCAACAAACAACAAGAAGAATCCCAGATATACACTTCGATGAATGAATTTTAAAAACAGAGCAAAGGAGGGGAGTCACAGATGAAACACGTATGATAGGTTTTATGTAAGTTCAAAATGAGACAGAAATAGGCAGTATTACTTAGGGATACATATGGTTGGGGGGTGATGGTGTGCCATCGAGTCAGTTCCAACTCAGAGTGACTCTGTACAGGGTTTCCAAGACTGTAAATCTTTACAGGAGCAGAAAGCCTCATCTTTCTCCCAAGGAAAGGCTAATAGATTGAAACTGCTCACCTTGCAGTTAGCAACCCAACACATAACCCACTACGCTTCCAAGCCTACTTAGAGATACGTATGTTGTTGTTGTTAAATATTATCAAGTCAGTTCCTATCTATAGCGACCCTGTATAGGGTTTCCGAGGAGCGACTGGTGAATTTGACCTGCTAATCTTGCGGTTCAAACCAACTTCACAGTCCAGCGCATTAACCCACAGTACCACACCAGGACCCCTGGGATACATGTTGTTGTTGTTAAGTGCCGTTGAGTCAATTCTGACCCATGGCAACCCTTCTAGGGTTTCCAAGGAGCAGCTGGTAAGCTTGAACCATTGGCCTTGCAGTTCAAACGACTTTACAGCCTGACACATTAGCCCGCAGAGCCACACCAGGACTCTGGGATACATGGAGAGAGTTAAAATTGCTAAGAAAAGCAAGGAAATGGTTTACACAAAATTCAGGCTGTGGTTACTCCCATGGAGAAAAAGGAGGACATGATCAGGGAGGGATTCGTAGAGGTTTTCTAAGAAATTGATCTTAGCCTGTTATTCTACGTGACAGATGCACATGTTCATGTTATTATTCCTAAGAGCTCCACATACATTTTGTGCTTTCCTTTATAGATATGGTATACTTCACAATGAAAGCAATTACGATATGTTACTGTTAGTTGCTGTTGAGTTGGTTCCGAATACAGGTATCCCACATAGAACAGAATCAAACATTGCCCAGTTCTGCACCATCCTCACAACCATTGCTGTGTTGGGGCGTGTTTTTGCAACGACTGTGCTAATCCATCTCATTAAAGAGTCTTCATGCTATTGTAAAGGTAGAAGTTTTGTAACAAAAACAGAGGAGTAGTTAATCTTACAGTCCAGAAACAGAGGACCCTAGAACCATCAAGGGAGAAGAGCACAAGTGGAATGTGGGGCCTTATCCAGAGAAGAAGCAACACCAGAGATGGAGACAGAGATGGCGACTTGGAGAGGAGGAGCAGCTGAGGGCTCCAGACTCATGGAAAGAGAGGGATTAAGAGTTGGCGGCCAGCAGGCAGGCTTGCAGAATGTGCCCTGTGGTGGTATAAATTATTATATATGCCTGAGTGTTTAAAAAAAAAAAAAAAGAAAGAAAGAAAAGCTAAAATGAATAGAGAGAAATACTATTAACTGATGGTACATGGAGAGGATTGTAATGAAACAACGTGTATGATTTGTTGAATGTAAAACTGATGATCTACCCTGTAAATTTTCACTCAATTCACAATAAAAAACGTTCTTTTAAAAGGGGAGGGGGGTGTCTTCTTCTTTTTACTGACCTTCTACTTTACTATGATGTATGATGTCCTCCTTCTATGACCAGCCCTTCCTGATAACATGTCAAAAGTACGTGAGATGAAGTCTAGCCACCGTCAAATCTAAGGAGTATTCTGACTGTGGTTCTTCCAACACAGATTTGTTTACTCTTCTAGAAATCCATGGAACATTCAGTATTCCTCACCAACATCATAATTCAAAGGCATTGATTCTTCAGTATTTCTTATTAGTTATCTAGGTTTCATATGAATCAATTAGAAGTACCATGGTTTGGGTCAGGTACATCCTAGTCTTCAAAGTGAGATATTTGCTTTTTAAAACTTGAACGAGATCTCTTGCGGCAGATATGCTCAATGTACTATGCTGCTGAATTTCTTGACTGCTTGCTTCCATGAGCATTGGTTGTGGATCCAAGTAAAATGAAATCCTTGACAACTTTGATCTTGTCTCCATTTTTCAAAATGTTGTTTATTGGTCCAGTTGTGAAGAATTTTGTCTTGTTTAATTGAGTTGTAATCCATACAGAAGTCTGTATTCTTTGATCTTTATCAGTAAATGCTTTAAATTCTCTTCATTCAGCGAGCAAGGTTGGGTCGTCTGCATATCACAGGTTGTTAAACAGCCTTCAGCCAATCCTAGTGTTTCTTTCTTCTTTCCATAGTCCAGCTTCTGAGATTATTTGCTCAGCATACAGATTGAATAAGTAGGGTGAAAGGATACAACCCTAACACACACCTTTCCTGATTAAAAATATACAATATTCCTTTGCCCTGTACATTATTTGGAGTTCTGGCATGGCACTGTAGAATAAGCACTCGACTGCAAGTTCAGTTTAAATTGCAAGGTCGACAGTTCAAACTCACCAGCTGCTCCTCGCGAGCCCTATATAAGGTCACTATGAGTCAGAACTGGACTCTTGGTGTGGCACTATGGGTTAATGCTCCAGACTGCAAAGCTGTTTGAACTGCAAGGTTGGCAGTTCAAGTTCACCAGCTGCTCCTTGGAAACCCTATACAAGGTCATTATGGGTCGGAACCGACTCAGTGGCACTTAACAACAACAACATGAGTCAGAACTGACTCAACAGCACTTAACAACAATATACTTTATACAGGGCACATTCATGATAGCATTGAATTAGTAGGTAAGTCTCCCTTGTGGTTCATCTGAGGGAACCAGCAGTGGTGGGATTTGTGATGGTACCCTGGCTAGTCAGAGAACCTCAGTAATGGCTTGGGGCTGGTCTGGGACTAAGCATCATTCACTAGCATGCTTCCATCCTGAACCAACCAAGATGATGCTTCAGAGGTAAGTAAACGATCGGAGATTCACGTAGAAGTCAACAAGAAGTGAAGTCCTCATTCCCACTGATATTGAATCCAGGAGGGTGTAGATCCAACAGCTTTCAGCATCTGTCTTCCTGTTTCACAGAACTCCACAGTAAAACCCACACAGAGGAGAGCCGATCTCAGAAACGGAGCAAGACCTAATGACATTGTTTGAGCCCTGTGATCCGTCCTTGGACTTTGCATGAGTTATATGAGTCAAAACAGTTCTTGTATTTTACTTTGCTCAAACCCATTTGAGTTAAATGTTCCATGACTTGCAACAAAGAAGTCTGTTTAATATTGACATTTGAGAGGTACCATTGATAGGTACCATTGATATTCGATAGGTACCATTGGTGTTCGATAGGTACCATTGGTGTTTGATAGGTACCATTGGTGTTTGATAGGTACCATTGATATTCGATAGGTACCATTGATGTTTGATAGGTACCACTGGTGTTCGATAGGTACCATTGATGCTTTTTTCCCATATCCAGTTCATGGCAGCTGTTGATAGGGCAGCCAAGTTTCCCACCTGAAGCCCAGTATCAGGATCTCTTTTCTCAAACAAGGTTAGCTGCAGGCGGAAACAACCTGAAAGCATTTGAGTGTTTATGCACAGAGGAAACCCTCAAACAACAGGTTTGGGGAATTGGTAAATAAATAGTCAGTCTTTCTATCCTTTCATGGGACAATGGTAAGACTGTGCCATATGGTACCTTAGAGGGTCCTCAGCAGGACTGAGTTCCAGTCACCTGTTGCAATAAACTGAGGAGCCCTGTTAACATAATGGGTTACGAATTGGGCTGCTAACTGAAAGGTCAGAAGTTCAAATCTACCAGCTGCTCTGCGGGAGAAATAGGAAGCTTTCGGCTCCTGTAAAGATTTACATCTTTGGAAACCCTACACAGCGTCGCTGTGAGTTGAAACCAACTCCACACAGTACACCGCCACTACCACCACCACTGCAGTAAACTGATCATGAACACACACTCGTTCTTTCTTCCCTGTTTGACTTTCCCTACTTCTTAACTCATACTTCTTGGGACCCTATCCCACATAACTATTGCCTTTACCCAAGTTCATACTTCAGGGTCTGCTTTTGAAGAATTCCAAACCAATGCATCTGGTACACAATCCTATAACCCACCACAAACAAGATACAGAGTCATTCCTTCACCTTCATGAGTTACCTCATGTCCCTTTACCTCTTTCCCCAGCCCAGTCTCTGGCAGTCACTGAACTGATGTTTGTCACCATTGTTTTGCTTTTTTTCAATATATAAATTTCCATATAAAAGATAGACTTGATTTTAAAATGTTTTCTTCTTGTTGAATTCATTGCACAGAAGTTAAAAAGAAAGTAGTATTTGAGATTGCAACTGTTCACTATGTCCAAGAAGGACCCCAGGGAGAGCACCATTCCTGTCCACAGCTGGGTCTCATATGAGTCTCCACACCTTTCTGAGACTAAGGGACATCTGCCAGGAGTCCACCTGTGCAAGATTTTAAGAATCTCATGAGAGAGATGAATCTCCAGGGAAGGACCTGGTATACCTGGTTAGAGTAAATCCTTAGTCACTGGAAGGGCTGGGGATGATGCTGAGTCAAGCTTGTTATTCAGATATATTTCCCAGCCAGCCTCCTCCAAAGGCTCATCTCTGAGTTACGTGGCCCCCAAATGTGGTGAGTGTATATCCTGGGGCTAGGAGGCCATGTAAGCTGTGAGTCAATACCAGAAAAGCCTTTCACTAAAGAACACAGCCTCATGCCTTCTATACTTACTGAAAACATGTGACATTAAGAGCACATTGACCTGGAATGCAAAGGAGCTTTGGCACCTGAAAATTCCAGTGTATCCACCACGGTGATGCACAGAGAAGGAGGAAGTGGCAATCAGCCGTAGAAGTACAGCCCAGTGATTACGAAGTTGGGCTTCAGAATCAAACATGTTTGGATGCAAAACTCAAGTTCATCCCACCCTTCTTAGATAAGGCTTCCCTAAATAAGGCATGTGCCAACTGATGGCGGGTATCCTGACAGTTCTTCCATACTTGATGACCACCTACATTGTACCAGACAATGTTGAGACTGTGAGAGCAAGGCAAGTAAGCTTCTTTTGTAGTGAAGCTGCATTCTCCTTACTCTTGGGTGAGGTGCAAGGACTCAGTTCCCTCTGTGCTAGTGTTGTGATGAACCGCCACCCAACCTGCTCATGGTGTCTTACCATTCCCAAATATAGGCCATTTGCCCTCTTCTCCACCAAGCTTTCTATGGATAATTGGAATAGAAATTCACAGCTTTTCCCTGGATAGTCTCTCCAGATTCTTCTTGACCCTCTGCTTTCTCATCCCTGCACCTCATCAGCATTCATTTGCTAGAGAGACGTGTCTGCAGACACTCACTCTGACAGCTCCAATCACCTCCTCAAGAAGGAGGGTCAGTTATCCAGCGTTCAGAGACCAGCACAGACCTTATTCGCTTTGGTCCTGCTTTTTGCTTCTCTGGCTTCACATGGGGAGACCAAAACTGTAGCCCAGAATTCATGGTTATCCTATCTACAGCCCCGTTTCTGAGGAGATCTGTCCTTGTGCTATTTCTGTCCGAGGTTGGCCTCAGCTGAAAAGCAGAGTCCACTTACTTGCCATCCCGTTTCCTGTGCCGGTCAAGGTTCTTAAATACAAAGAGCAGAGATGGACCCTGGCAAATCTAAGTAGTATATAAATTTATTAGAAGGATGTTGGATGACTCACGGAATTGTCTGAGACATGGAGAAGCTGGCTTGGAGCACAGTCAGCAGCCAGGAGACTGGCAATCGCAGCAGTCTGGTTAGGATGACAAATGAGACTGGTACCCCATCCAGCGCTATTGCTTTCCATGGCTTGCCTCTTCAAAGGGCTCTGTGGAATCTATCTGTTGCATGCTGCCGCCAATGAAATCTGGCTGGCCATAACTCACTCTACATCCTAGAAAAGCATCTAACTGCCTAGCTTAGGTCATATGTCTTTCTCTCAGCCATCCAAAAATGCAGGGGAACTTGGTGGCATGTTGATTGATTGCCCTAGCTTCCCCTGGCTGATTGATACTCCTCTAAGTCTTCTGCTGAAGAGTTGGAAGGATCCGGGTTGACCATGGTTTATGATACAAGATCATATTTGCAAAAGGACTTCTTCCATGGTGCCCTATTTAGGCCCATTGTGTGGTCATCCTTTGGGTGATGATGGTGATGATCATTTTAATTCATGCCTTGCCTTTAGTTCCATTGCAGTGCTCTTGGCTTGGTCTCCACTTTTTATGTTGCCATGTTTCCCTGCAACGTGATTTGAACTGCTCATTCTTCTGAGTTTTCACACCTAAGGTCCTTCTTCCAACCTCATCCATTTCAAGTTTGTAGTCCTGTATTTTATACCTTTTCCAGATCTTGAGCTCTTAACACTAGAAACATGTGTGCTTGTGTAGTGAAAGTTCTTTCTCTTCAACCATTCATTCTGTTTTCCAAACATTTCATTTGACTCTTCAGCCCTCCCACCCCAAGACACTCATTCATTCCAAAAAGCCATCCAATTTCATTTTGCATATTACAGACATCTAACTTCAATTATATTTCATTGGAGCACTTTATTACAACAGATGTTTTAATTTTTTTCCTTTTTTAAAATTTGAAAGTAATTATGCCCCCCAACATGGTTTCAAAGAGCTCTCTATTTCAATATTTATAACATGTTATTTCCCCTCTAAAATATTTGTTATCTGTATGTTTAGGTATATTCTTTTCAGTTTTGTTTATGATGACAAAAACATCAAGCCTATAAGCGTGTTACTAGTAGACTGACTAAGTAAATGATAAATCCATGCTGTGGAGCTGCTTCTGACCCATAGCATCCCCTATAGGACACAGTAGAACAGCCCCACTGAGCAATTCTGTATTTGTTATGGAAGCTGACTGCCATACCGTTCTCCCTGGGAGCAACTGGTGGGTTTGAATTACCTACTTTTGGGTTAGTAGCCAAGTGCTTAACACTGTGCCACAAGGCTCCTCATATAATAGAATTCTATACAACCATTTGAAATAGTGATGTAGATTTATATAGACTGGTATGGAGCCAATAGGTGAAAAAAGCAGTGAACAGAGAGTGTGTATATATGGAATGTTATCATTTGTGAAAAAAAAAATGTATATGCGAAGAATATTCCAGAAGGATACCCAAGAAACTAGTGATAGTGATTCTTTTGATGGAAAGACTCCACTGGCTGAAGGAAAGAGGTGGGAGGGGGACATTCCTTTCATTGCATGCTCAATATGGTACCAAAATAAAATAAATTATTTCTACTAGGGGGAATCCAGAGACATAGACAAAAAAAAAAAACAGTAATAATTTATGATTCTTCAGGATGACCTTGTAAAACACTCCATTTAAAAAGCATTTGGTTTGGCAGCAATGAAGAAATGGGCTGAGTTCAGCCACATTTTATAGACTCCCGTTGACCTGGAGATGATAGAGTGAAAAGGAAGGGCTGGTTGGTCCAAAGTGTGTTGAGACTTGGGGACACCTGAGCCCATGGGCAAGGATTAAGCCACAGAGGGCTAGAGCTGAGAGAGAAACATCCAGCTGATATGAAGTGAGGGGATAGACACATAAGAACACCCAAACTTGCAGATAGCACCCATTTGACCTAGCCTCGATGGCTTGATAATCAGAACGCAAAGAGGAAGATAAATAAATTTAAAAACAACAACAATTTTTGATAAAGGAAATAAGAGTAAATTGCTACAATTTGATAAACTTGACCTATACTCATAGAGGTAGTAGCTCAAAATACCAACAGAGAGGGAAGGAATCTTCACATCAAATATCAATGCTATCCCCTCTATACACAGGGTAGATAGGGACAGGCAACTTAGACATTGGCTACCTAATATGAGGGGGCCATAAAGGCATGAAGTGACTGGCTTACAAGGTTTCAAGAGGGAGTTTAGTTTAAGAGTGTGGGTGGGGGAAAGATAGAGTTCCCACTGAATAGTTTTCATCTTGTCTAGATGGGTCTGGTAAAAAGAGATGGGGATAAGATTCTTATGATTCAAAAGTGAGTAATTGTTATCATGACTAATTGTGACTGTCACAATTGCAAAGGAAGAAGTTTTGTAACAAAAATAGGCAAGTGATTAATCTTATAATCCAGAAACAGAGGATCCTAGAACCATCAAGGGAGAAGAGCACAAGCAGAATGTGAGACCTTATC
>NW_006408559.1:8977279-8979085 GCF_000296735.1 Chrysochloris asiatica
ATATTAAAGGTAGCATGGAGTACAAGAAGAACAAAGAAATCTGTGTTGGAAGAAGTATAGCCAGAGTGACCAAGCTTCATCTCTCATACTTTGGACATATTGTCAAGAAGGACCAGTCCCTGGAGAAGGACGTCATACATACTAACATGGAGAGGCAGCAAAAAAGAGGAAGACCTCCGATAAGATGGATTTGCACAGTGGCAGCAGTACTGGGCTCAAGCGTAGCTGTGATCGTGAGATTGGCATAGGACTGTTGCGCATAAGGTGTCAATGAGTTGGTACTGACTTGAAGGCACCTGACAACAACATGCAGGAGCCCTGGGTTCAACTTCTGACCAAGGTACCCTATGTTCAGCCACCACCCATGTGTCAGTGGAGGCTTATGTGTTGCTATGATGCTGAACAGGTTTTCGCAGAGCTTGCAGGCTAAGATGAACTAGGAAGAAATCTGAAAATCAGCCAAGGAAACCTCTGTGGGCCACAATGGTCCAATTCACCCTGACTGTGGGGATGGGGCAGGATATTTTCTTCCATTGTCCATGGCTTGCCATGAATTGGGGCCAACTGGACAGCAGCTCAAAACAACAATGAGAATAAAATGGAAGAAAAGGTAAAACTGGTGGTGGTTGTTAAGTGCCGTTGAGTTGGTTCTGACTCATAGTGACCCTAAAACTTATAGTTGTTTTTGTTGTTGTTATGGTGGTGGTGGTAGTTATGTGCTGTGGAGTCAGTTCCGACTCATAGCGAACCTGTACAGGGTTTCCGAGGCTGTAAGTCTTTACAGGAGCAGAAAGCCTCATCTTTCTCCCACGGAACAGCTGGTAGTTTCGAACTGCTGTCCCTGAGGTTCGCAGCCCAATTCATAACCAGTATACTACCGGGGTAGTAGTGTAATTTTCATCTAAGTCCTTGTAGTAAAGAAACTGAAGGATTTTTTATTTTTTAAAAAAGCTTGTATATTCAGGCATCTCGACTCCTAACTATGCTTCGCCCCCACATCCCCCCTACTAGATGTTGAATATTTCTTAAGACACCAGGATCTTATTTTCATGGCAAGAGCTTTTTTAGAACAAATTAAGGAAGTAATAGACTGTACAAAATGTCACTGCTGAAATCTCTGTTTAAATAATTTAAACATATACATGCAATTGTGCTGAAATATTTTCACAATTTACTGGAAACTCTAAGAAATTTCCACAAAACAAGGCTTCATTCTTGGAAATAAAAATCATTTTTTGAGCTTTTTAGTTCCCATTTGCCATTCCAACTGATATCAAACAATGCTACAAGATTCTGGTTCTTTCGTTCTTTCCCAAAGACTTGACAACTATTTCCACTTTGAGATATTTGTAGAAACTAAATAAAGAAGCAGAGTTACTGAGACAGAAATAGGTGTTTTTCTTCATCCAGTCGTACAATTCTAATGTGCATCGTCTTTCCACTAGAGGGAGCAAATGAGACCGGTAAGCCAGAGCCCAAATGGAAGCCAACAAGTAGTCACTAGGAAAACTAAGTTTGTTGTTATTGTTAGGTGCCATCAAGTCGGTGCCGACTCATAGCGACCGTATGCACAGCAGAATGAAACACTGCTCGATCCTGGGCCAACCTCACTATCGTTGCTATGCTTGAGTCCACTGATGCTGCCACTTTGCCAATCCATCTCGCTGGGGGTCTTACTCTTTTTCTCTGACCCTCTACCTTACCAGACATGATATCCTTCTCCCGCAACTGGTCCCTCCTAACAATATGTACGAAGTATGAGAGATGAAGTTTGGCCATCCTGGTCTCCAAGGAGCACTTTGGCTG
>NW_006408559.1:8980415-8981537 GCF_000296735.1 Chrysochloris asiatica
CTGATTCTAGGTTGGGACATTGCACTTTAATTTTAAATTAATTTAGCAAGTACACACAGAGCCACTACTATGGTCCATCTGTGGAGCCGGTGGGGCTGGGGATCCAGTGGTGAGTGAAGTGGTCTCAGTATCTTCTTCCTTAACTCTGGGTATTGAGAAAGGCAGGTTATTCAACAAATGAGGACATGGAACAACACCCCTATATTCCCATTTGTTGCTGTTGTTGTTGTCTAACTTTTTATTGCAATTTGAATCAGAGTTTACAAAGCAAATTGGTTTTCCATTCAATAGTTCATACACATTTTGCTTTCTGACATTGATTGCGATCCTCACAATACAACAGCACTCTTTCCTATATAAGGTTTCCAAGGAGCAACTGGTGAGTTTGAGCCACAGACTTTGTGGTTCAAACCGACTTTGAAATCCTGCATTTATCCTACAGCGCCATATTGAGATATAAATGAGATTAGATAAGCAAGCAAAAAGGGAAACTGAGAGATTGTGAGGTCGGTGTGGGAACGGTCAGTGTTTCATTTTGTTGTGAATGGAGTCACACAAGTTGATGGCATCTAACAACAACAAAACAATTAGAGTGGCTGCTACTTCTTTACCAATTACAGCTTGGTTGTTGTTAGGTGATTATCAACTCAATTCCAATTCACATCAAGATGTAACATTACTCAGTCTTCACCCTCACTATCCGTGTTGGGGCCCATTGTTGTGGCCACTGTGCCAATCCATATTGTTGAGACTCTTGAAACATTCTTTCTGACGATGAAAGCAATGCCATTCCTCTTCCATTTGTCATTTCCGGCATAGTAAACCATGTGACTGTCAGATTCAAAATGGCCAACACCAGTCCGTTTCAGCTCACTAATGCCTAGGATATCGATGTTGATGCATTCCATTTAATTTTTGACAATTTCCATTTTTCCTAGATTCATACCGCGTACATTCCACATTCACATTATTAATGGATGTTTACAGCTGTTTCTCTTCATTTTGAGTTGTGCCCCATCAGCAAATGAAGGTCCCGTGGACTTTACTCCATTCACATCATCATGGTCAACTCTAATTTGAGCAGGCAGGTTGTCCCCAGACATATTTTGAGTTCCTTCCAAC
>NW_006408559.1:8982387-8984228 GCF_000296735.1 Chrysochloris asiatica
ATCTGAGAAGCTGGATTATGTAGAGAAGAATGTGTCATCAGGATTGAAGGAAGACTCATTAACAACCTGTGATATACAGATTATACAACAACCTTACTTGCTGAAAGTAAAGAGGATTTTAAATATTTACTGATGAAGATCAAAGACCACAGCTTTCAGTATGGTTTACACCTCAATGTAAAGAAAACAAAAATCCTCACCACTGGACCAATAGGTAACATTGTGATAAATGAAGAAAAGATTGAGGATGTCAAAGACTTCATTTTGCCCAGATCCACAATCTGTTTGTTCTTTTGGCAGCCCATGGTACTTGCAATATCCTCCCCCAACGCCATAACTCAAATGCATCAATTCTCAGATGAGTGGAGAGGAAATATTTGGTATTTTGTGGCTTGGATAATGTTAATGTTTTGTTTGTGTTCAGATATGATTACAGAGCAGGCTTGCTCATTGTTTTTTTTTACCCACCTTGGTCACAGAATGACCTTGTCTGATGTCAGTGGTCTGTGACATGGTATGTATTCAACAGGAAAACATCATGACTAGCTGTCAGTGCAGTGCCAGGAGAACAAGGAGCTATATTAGTGGCTAACTCATCATACCAAGACTGCTCCTCAATGTCAGAGTCTGTTTTTCTCTTCTCACAAGTAAATGTGTTGTTGTTGTTAGGAGCAATTGAGTTGGTGCCAACTTATAGTGATCTGTGCAAAACAGAACGAAGCACTGAATAGTCCTCCATCCTCATATTATTGCTACCCACTGTGTTAATCCATCTTGTCCTCAAAGTACCATCTTTGCTTCTCATCTCCTAAAAAAGGTCTAGTGCAGCCTAATGCAATATATCATTTGATTTCTTGACTGCTGCTTCCATGAATTTTGATTGTGGATCCAAGCAAAATGAAGCTTTTGACAACTTTTTTTTTGTGTTTATCATGACATTATTCATTGGTCCAGTGATGAGAATGTTCACTTTCTTTACACTGAAGTTCAGTCCATACTGAAGGCTGTGGTCTTTGATCTTCATCAGTCTTTGGTCTTCAGCATGGAAGGGGAGAGTTCTACCATTGAACTATCACTGCAACTTGTTTGCAAAAGACAACCAACCAGAAAACGTGTTATAGAAACTTGGTAGACAGCGTACAATCAAGAGACAGAAATGTATCTCAGCCTTATCAAGACTCTGCTAATGGAATCAACTCTGGAAAAACATGAAAAACAAGAAGTGAAAAATTACATTAACTGAAGTTAAGTGGTCTGTCTCTTCTCATGTAGCAAAAGCACCAGGTTTGTGACTGTGGAGAAGGTGTCTGCCTGGACCAGCCTACTCAAAGATTCCCGCTGCCTGAGTAATAGCTCTCTGGGTAAATGAATCAGTATTCTCTTTTGCCATTGACTCTATGCGTAACATTGATTACTAAGAGGCAGTGCTCCTGTGATTGGGACAGTACTGTTAAAATTGAATATTTAAAGCTCACTTGATCTAGATGGCCCTGTAGGATAAATACTGGACCACTAACTGCAAGGTTGTCAGTTCAAATCCACCAGATGCTTTGCAGGAGACGTTGAGACTGTCTGCTTCTGTAAAGATCTATCGCCTCAGAAACCACATATAGGGTCTCTGTAGGTCTGGATCGAATCAATGGAAGACTATTTTTGCGGGGGAGGGGCGTTGGTCATTATATATTATCTTATTTTTTGCATTTTTCTGAAATTGTCTATTTTTATTCATTGTTTCTAGTAAGGATTTTGACATCTATGTTCGTGAATTCAATTTCTTTAACAGCAATAGAGCAACATAGAGTTTTCTATTTTGGGAAAAATTTGTCTTTCAAGAAAATTGA
>NW_006408559.1:8985158-8994929 GCF_000296735.1 Chrysochloris asiatica
AGAAAAGATTGAGGATGTCAAAGACTTCATTTTGCCTGGATCTGCTATCAACACTTCAGGAAGCAGCAATCAAGAGATCAAACGATATGTTGCATTAGGCAAATCTGTTGCAGAAGACCTCTTTAAAGTGTTCAAGAAGAAAGATATCAGTTTGAGAACTAAAGTACACTTGACCCAAGCCATGGCATTTTCAATCGCTTCACATGTATGTGAAAGTTGGACAATGAATAAGGAAGACTGTAGAAGAATCAATGCATTTGTACTGAATTGTAAAGAATATCGAAAGTGCCACAGACGGCCAGAAGAATAAACAAATCTGTGTTGAAAAAAAGGACAGCCAGTATGCTTCTTAGCAACATGGATGGCTAGACTTCATCTCTCGTATTGAGGATATATTATGAGGAGGGACTCATCCCTGGAGAATACCATCATGCTTGGAAAAGTGGAGGATCAATGAAAAAGTGGACAACCACCCCCAATGTGATGGTTTGAAACAATGGCAGCCACAATGGGCTCAAATATAACAACTGTGAAATGGCATAGGATGGAGCAGTGTTTCATTTCGCGTTACATCATAGGGTCATTATAAGTTGAAACTGACTCAAAGCACTTAACAACAACAACATCTCCCTATTAGTCTTCACATGTCTACAGAACCTGAACTGGGATTTCTTCTTTCACTCCTGATATGGTAACTTGTGTTCTCTTCTTTTTATCAATTTTACTTTTTTTCAAAGAATCAAAATTGATTCCATTCATTTTCTCTTCTTTCTGTTTTCTATTTGATTGATTTCTAGTCTCTATTGTTTTCTTCTATTAAAATACATTTAATGTGCTTCTTTTCTGAGATGCTTAAGATATAAGCCTAAGTACTGATTTCTTCCTTATCTAATTTATAGATATACATTTGGTATTGCTTTTACTGTGTGTCACAAATTTTGTAATGTTGTCCTTTAATTTTCATCCAGTTTATTTTTTTTCTTCTTATTTTGTTTGTGATTTCTTCTCAGGTCCTTTTTGGGCTATTTAGCTGTGTATTGATTAATTCCTACATTTGGGGGGATTTCCCCAATATGATTTTGTTATTTTGAGTTCTAATGTAATTCCTTCAGGATAATCTCAAGTATGATCTCAAGCCATTTAAGTTGATTGAGACTTGTTTGTATTGCAGTTTATGGTGACTAGTTCCATGGGCACTTGAAGAGAATGTGCATTGTACCATTGTTTGGTAGAAGGATCTATACATTTCAATTAGCATGGTTCAAGTCTTCTATGCAAAGTTAATTATAGACACCAAAAGGCAAAAATATTTTAGTGCAAGATAGTCTCTCTTTTTCTGTCCTTTGAATTAAATTTGTCTAGTTTTGAGGTTGTCATGCTTATGGGTAGGGTGCGAAATCTTAAAATCACAATAAATTCAACTATGAATTCCTGCAGCCATCTCCATTTGCTCTCTAATCTTAAATGCACATAAGTCCTTCTGATTACGTCTTATGGACTTGTGACAAGAGCAATTTAAAATACCCAGGATGTCCAGTGTGGCTGAGTTAACCCTGCCATGCTGTTGTTGTTAAATGCTGTCGAGTTGATGCTGACCCATAGTGAACCCTGTATAGCATTTCCAGGGAGCAACTAGTGAACTTGAACCACCAATCTTGTGATTCAAACGACTTTGCAGTCTGGGGCATTAACCCACAGCGCCACACTAGGACTCCAACCCTGCCATGGGAACCTCATTAATACAATTCATCAAGGCTATGCTACTACTGTTGTTGTTGTTAAGTGCCGTCGAGTCGGTTCCGACCCATAGCGACCCTGAACAGGGTTTCCAAGGCTGTAAATCTTTACAGGAGCAGAACGCCTCATCTTTCTCCCATGGAGCAGCTGGTAGTTTCAAACTGCTGACCTTGCAATTCACAGCCCGATTCATAACCACTACGCTACCAGAGCTCCTTCGCTACCAGAGCTCCTTTTAGTATTCAATTAATACATCTTTTTCAGACACTCTTCAAAGGCTCCCTTCTTTTATCCCCAGATGGCACCTTCACCATCGTCACTCTTCAGTATGGCTCTTCTGCCACCCATTGCCATCTGCCCCATAGGGTTTCCAAGGCTCTCATGTTTACGGAAGCAGACTCCCAAATCTTTCTCCTATGGAGAGACTGTTGGTTCGAACTACCGATTTTTCAATCTGCAGCTGATCGTTGTAACCACCACACCACTGGGTCTCCTTGATTCTCCTATGAATGCCCCAGAGAGACTTCTAAGTGCTCTAGAAGTCATTTCTCTGGATCTTCCCAGCAATCCAATGAATGCACTATTATTTCTATTTTAGAAGAGCAGGAAACTCGGGATCTGACAGATTGAATGACTTGCTTAGAAGTTAGTCACAGAAAGACCTGGTGATCTGCTTGTGAGAAAACCAGCCTTTAGAAACCCTATGGAGCACAGTTCTACTCTGACCCATGTGGGGTGTGATCAGTCAGGACTGACTTCCGTGAAATTCTGCAGGGTTTTTATTTTGTTTTGTTTTTTTCCTTTGGATAGTATTTATTTTATTGCTATTGAGAATCTACACAGTAAAACACACCAATTCAGCAATTTCTATAAGTACAATTCAGTGACATTGATGATGTTCTTCAAGTCCAGCGATCATTCTCACCCTCGTGAACTCACAGCCCCCTAAAAGTTCCTATGTAATCCTTCAAGTTGCTGTTGTCAGTTTGATCCCATGTAGATTGTTCTTAAGGTGCCCTGGTAACATAGTGGATTACAAACTGAATTGCTAACCACAAGGTCAGTAGAATCTACCAGTTGCTCCATGGGAGAAAGATGGGCTCCCATAAAGATTTACTGCCTCAGAAATCCTATACAGGATTGTTATGAGTCAGAACCAACTAGGTGCCCACCACCACCACCAGGTAGTTCTTAAAAGAGTGTAATGCTCAAGGTAGACCTTTATTAGTTTAGCTAAACTAGTGTTCTCCTAATATGGTACTATAGGATCAGCAATGGACTGCAAATCACAAGGTTGGCAGTTCAAACCAACCAACTGCTCCTCGGAAACCCTATACAGGGTCTCTATGAATCAGAACCAACTCCACAGCACTTAACAACAACAAAACTATTGTTCACCAGGACACATCAAGGCAAGTCGTTGGATCCCCTCAGTGTAAACCCCCTTCCAAGACTAAGACTCAATGGGAATACACGCTCTGATTGGTGACCACACTCGTCACCAATAAGGGGAAGCGAGGGGAAAACAGCAATGAAGCTGCAAGCTAAGCCCTACAATGTTCAATAGACTCCTGGGCTAGCAGTGTGGCAAGACCTGGGGACTCTTGGGCCCAGAGTCAGTGACATAGCCACAGAGGACTAGAGTGGAAAGTGAAGCATCTAGCTGATAAGAAGAGAGACCATATGCTCAAGAACACCCACACTTGCAGATAATACCCACTTGACCTGGCTTCAATGACTGGATGATCAGAGCTCAACCAGAAGAATAAAGAAGAAGAAAAAAAGAGTAATCTGATACAATTTGATGGAACTTGACCTACACCTATGAATACAGTAGCTCAAAAGAGGGAACAAATCTTTACAGCAAGGATCATTCCCACCCCCTCCATACACAGAGTAGGCAGGGATGGCCAACTTGAACATTGGCTACCCAAAATGGGGGTGGGGGCTACAAAGGCAAGAAGTGACTGGCTTACAAGCTTTCAAGAGGGAACCTAGATTCAGAGGAAGATTTTAAGGTAAAATCTCCAAGTATCCAATCTGTTTAGGCAGAGCTGATGAAATGAAATACGCATGGGTCTCTTGTGACACGATAGTGAATAATTGTTATCAGGACTGCTTGTGAGGGTTGGAAATGTAAAGGTAGACGTTTTGTAGCAAGGAAGGGAGTGATTAACTTTTCAGTCTAGGAGCGGAGGTCCCGGGGACCATCAAGGGAGAAGAGTGGAGAGCGGGGCCCTACCCAGAGAAGCAGTGATGCCTGAGATGGAGGCAGAGACCATGACGTGGAGAGATGGAGCAGTTGGGGACTTTAGACACAGAGAGGGAGAGGGGCTGTGTGCTGATGACCAGGGGGCAGGCTTGTAGTGTATACCCTTTGGTTGGTTGATGATAGGATGAATGTAAAACTAATGTTCTCCCATGTAAACCATCACATAATTCACAATAAAACATTTTTAAAAAGTCAAAAAAACGAACAACAACAAAAAAAAAACTATTGTTTAATTTTAAGATGACTTTGAGGTTTAAAGATTATTTCAGGGCAGTGGTTTCAGTGGTTCACCTGGCCTCCACGGCTCCAGGAAGTCTAGAGTCCATGAGAATTTAAAATTCTGTTCTGCATTTTCTCCCTTGTGATCAGGATTCTTCTATGGAATCTTTGATCAAAGTGTTCATTACTGGTAACTGGGCACCATCCAGTTCTTCTAGTGTCATGGCAAAGGAGGCTGTTAGCCACACCTTCCTCATCATCCTCCTGTTATTGAGGCTCCTTCTTCCTCTGTTGTTCCGAGTGACTAGAGATGAATCATTGCATCTTGGCTAACTGCTCGAACGCTTTTAAGATTGTATGCAACAAGGCAGAACAGAACCACTGAACACTTTATTAGCCCAATTAACTAAGATGTCCCATGAAACCATGACCCTAAACCTCCAAACCAAGTGACGAAATCCCATGAGATGTTTAGTTGTACATAAGCAGCCTCAGCCGCTGATCTGGTTTTGTTTTTTTCCATTGTAATTTGTCATACAGATTTTGCATTTCAACTTTTTTCAGGTATCCAACTTAGTGACAGTAATGCCAATAATTGGCTGTGCAACTCTGCCCTTAATAAGTACCATTTTTCCATCACTCTTAACACCTTTTCTCTCTCCTTCCCGCCCACCCTGCTGTTGTTGTTAGGTGCCGTTAAGTCAGTTCTGACCCATAGCAGCCCTGTGTACAACAGAACAAAACACAGCCCGGTCCTGTGCCATCCTCCCAATTGCTGCTACGTTTGAGCCCATCGCTGCTGCCACTGTGCCAATCCATCTCACTGGGGGTTCTCCATTTTTTTCACTGACCGTCCCCTTTACTAAGCATGGTGACCTTCTCCAGGGACTGGTCCCTCCTAATAATATGTCTGGAGTATGAGAGACAAAGTCTGACCATCTTGGCTTCTAAGGAGTGTTCTGGTTATACTTCTTCTGAGACAGATTAGTTTGTTCCAGCAGTCCATGGTACCTTTCGTATTCTTTTCCAACACCATAACGCAAAGGCACAGTGTTCCTTATTAGCCGGCTAGCTTTCACATGCATATGTTGTTGTTGTTGTTGTTAGGTGCTGTCAAGTCAGTACCAACCTACAGCGGCCTTATGCACAACAGAAGGAAACACTGCCCAGTCCTGTGCCTATCTATCCCACACTCGTTGCTATGCTTGAGCCCAGCTCTGCTGCAACTGTGCCATCTTGTTGGGGGGAGGGTCTTTCTCTTTTTCAGAGACCCTCTACTTTACCAAGCATGATGGTAAAGTAGATGGACTGGTCCCTCCTGATACCATGTCTGAAGCATGAGGCTATTGAAAATATCCATCTCAGGTATAATTACTAATAAACTTTGGTTTCTCTACATTTGCCTTTCTGTTGTTGCTCTTGTTTTACTTTACACAGTAAATACTAAACAAACCAACAAAGAAACCAATTGCCATTGTATTGATTCTGATTAATGACAACTTCAGGTTGTCTACATGTGTTACAAAGTAGAAGTGCCCTATGTAATGTCCTTGCTGTTCTAGGTGTCCTTGTGTCTGTTCCAACTAACAGCGACCTTATTTACAACAGAATGCTACACTGTCCGGTCCTATGCCACCCTTACAGTCATTGTTGTGCTTGAACCCATTGCTGCCACTGTGCCAATCCATCTTATGGGGGGGGGGCAGGGCTTCTTTATCAGTGATCCTCTGTTTTATCAAACATGATGGCCTTCTCCAGGGACTGGTCCTTCCTAATAATATGTCTGAAGTGTAAGAGACAAAGTCTTGCCATCCTGGCTTTATTGGCTGTACTTCTTCCAACACAAATTTGTTTGTTCTTCTGCACTCCATGGTACTATTAATATTCTTCCCCAACACCATAACAAAAATACATCAATTCTTCTGTGGTCTTCCGTATTCATTGTCCAACTTTCACATGCATGTGAGGCTATTAAAAATACCATGGTTGGGTCAGGCTCACCTTACAACTCAAACTGACTTCTTTGCTCTTGAACGCTGTAAAGAGGTCTTGTGCAGCACATTTGCTTGATGAAATTCGTCATTTACTTTCTTCCATGAGTGTTGATAGTGGATACAAGCAAAATGAAGTCTTTGACAACTCCTATCTTTTCTCTATTTATTATACTGTTATTTATTGCTCCAGTGGTGAGGATTTTTGTTTTCTTCACATTTAGGTGCAATTAATACTGAAGGCTGTGGTCTTTGATCTTCATCAGTAAGTATTGTAAGTCCTCTTCCCTTTCAACAAGTAAGATTGTATCATCTGCATATCACAGGCTGTTAATGAGTCTGCCTTCAATCCTGATGTCACATTCTTCTTTATATAATCCAGGTTCTCGGATTATTTGCTAAGCATACAAACTGAACAAGTGTAGTGAAAGAATACAACCCTGGTGCATTCCTTTTCTTATTTTAAATCATTCAGTATACCTTGTTCTGTTTAAATGACTGCCTCTTGGTCTAAGTAGAGATTCCTCAGGAGAATACCCGTTGTCTGCAATGTTGTCCATGGCTTGTCATGATCCACTCAGTCAAAAGTCTTTGCATAGTCAATAAAACACAAGTAAACATTGTTCTGGTACTCTCTGCTTTCAGCCAAGATCCATATGATGTCTACAATGATATCACTTATTCCACATCCTTGTCTGAAACCAGCTTGAACATGTGGCAGTTCCTATCAGTGTTTTGTTGCTGCCAGTTTTGAATTATCTTTAACAAAATTTTACTTGCATGTGGGATTAATGATATTGACTGATGATTTCTGCATTCTGTTGGGTCATCTCTCTGAAATGGGCACAAATATGGATCTCTTCCCATCAGTTGGCCGGATAGCTGTCTTCCAAATTTTGTGGCATAGATGAGTGAGCACTTCCAGTGCTGCACGAGTTTTTTTGGAAAGATTTCAATTTGTATTCCATCAATTTCCAATGCCTTTTTCTTTGCCAATGCCTTCAGTGCACCTTGGACTTCTTCCTTCAGTACTATTGACTCTTGGTAATACGCTATTTTTGGTACAGTGACTCTGTGTAGTCCTGCCATCTTCTTTTGATGCATTCTGCATCATTCAGTAGTTTGCCCATAGAATATTGAATTTTTTCTTCAGTTCTTTCAAGTCAAGGCTTGAATTTTTTCTTCAGTTCTTTCATGCTGAGTGTGTTCTTCCCTTTTGGTTTTCTAACTCCAGGTCTTTGCACATTTCATTACAATGCTTGACATTGTCTTCTCGAGACGCCCTTTGAGATTTTCTGTTCAGCTCTTTTACCTTCTCATTTCTTCTATTTGCTTTAGCATCTTCTCTACACTGGAAAGCAAGTTTCAGTCTCTTCTTACATCCATTTTGGTCTTTTCTTTCTTCCTTGTCTTCCTAATGACCCTTTGTTTTCTTCCTGTATGATGCTCTTGATGTCATCACACAGCTCTCTGGTCTTCAGTCATTAGTGTCTAATGCCTCAAATCTGTTCTTGAGATGATTTCTAAATTCAGGTGGGATGTGTTCAGGGTCATATTTTGACTCTCAGGACTTGTTTTGATTTTCTTCAGTCTCTGCCTGAACTTGCGTAAAAGCAATCAGTAGTCTGTTTTACAGTTGGCCCCTTCTCTTGTTCCGATTGATGATATTGAGCTTCTCCATCCTCTCTTCCCACAGCTGTAGTCAGTTTCATTCCTGTGTATTCCATCTCATGATGATCACATGTAACATCCTTTTATGTTGCTACAAAAAGGTATTTTCAATGAAGAAGTCATTGGTGTTGCAAAATTCTACCAGCAGTCTCCAGCATCATTTCTATCACCAAGGCTATATTCCAACTAAATGATCCTTCCTCTTCATTTCCAACTTTTCTATTCCAATCCCCATTAATTATCAGTACATCTTGATTGCATGTTTGATCCATTTTACAGTGAAGAAGTTGATAGAATTTTTTTATTTTATCATCACTGGCTTTAGTGGTTGATGAATAAATTTGCATAATAATAGGGATGATAAAAAGTTCCATGGCTTGCGTCAAGACCACCTTAGTCTTCAGAGTGATAACTTTGCTTTTTAATACTTTAAATAGGTCTTTTGAAGCAGATTTGCTCATTGCATAGAATAAATGAAAAAAAAAAAATAGAAATTAGGCCATAAAGATGGCAGCCTTGGAAACACGACTGGGCAGTTCTACTCTCTCCTTGAAGAGTTGATGTGAGTTGAAATCAATCTGATGACAGTGTATGGAGGAGGCGGGTCATACACCATCCTTAGAAGTGTGACCTTCCCTTCAGGGCATGGTGGGCTTTACAGGTGAGGATGAAGTGATCCAGCCAATCACTTTGTGGAAAGTGAATTACAATTGAGTGAGGCTGGCAACAGGTAGGTTTGAGGGGCTGTTAGAATACCACCACCTGAGAGAGGAAGCCCTACCATGGGCTATACCTGCTGTGTGACCGTGGGCATCTCGAGGCAAAGATCTGCCTGGTTTGGCATATTTGTTTCCCCTTAGGGACTGCAGGGATTCCATCTCCAGTGAGGCAGCTACAGCTGCTGCCTGGGTTCGACCCTAATGGTGAGACCTGAATTGGGACTTCTCCTGGGAAAGGTGTGGGGAATCATAACGTGTAACTCATCTCTGCTTTTAAGCCTTGTCCAGAGTTGCTGGAGCTCTGTAAATGGCAAACCTGGAACCCTGTCACTCTTCACCTGTCTCTTTACTCCCACCTCACACCTGGTCATCTTTTATGCCACTGGTATTTCAGATATCAGTAGGATCACTCATGGTGGCCAGGTTTCTAACTAGGAGCTTCTAACTAAGATAGACTAGGAAGAAAGACCTGACAATGTACTTCAGAAAATCAACCAATGAAAACCCTGTGGATCACAAGAGAACATTATCTGATGCATTTGCTTTGGAAATGTCCTCAGGAGGAAGCAATTGCTGGAGGAGGACTCCGTGTTTGGTGACATAGAAGGCTGGCTGGTGAGGGCAAGGGTGAGGGTGAAAGAATAACAGTGAGGTGGGTTAGAACAGTGGCCACAACAATGGATTCAAACAGCTGGTGATTGTGAGGATGATGTGGGACCAGCCAATGTTTTGTTCTGCTGACCGGAAAGCCGCCATGAGTTAAGAGTCCACTCAACTGCAGCTATCTAGCTCTATGTATTGTAAGAGCTTGTCTTAGTTATCTAGGTGTGCTGAAGAAAAATACCACAAGAGAAGGGGTTTAACAAACACAAAGTTATTCTCTCACATCTAGGAGGCTAGCATCTGAATGCAGAGGCCAATTCTATGGGAAGGTCTTCTCTATCTGCTGTGGGGAAGACCCTTGTCTCCTTTAAGCATGTAGGAGCCTGCATTCCTTGGCAGTCCCCTGTGAATGTTGGCATCTTCCCCTGGGTCTGGGTGGGTCTCAATGAAAGGAATCCAGTTCTTCTTTCTCGGTGACAGAAGGTTCTTCTCTAATCCACTAGCTTGTTTTATATGTCAAATGAAATTGACTCAAGATACACCCTAATCTTGGTAGGTT
>NW_006408559.1:8996144-8997754 GCF_000296735.1 Chrysochloris asiatica
CACCACCACCTCCACCTTGTAACCACCCTAAGATGTAAGTTGTTATTGTTGTTAAGTGCTGTCTAATTGGTTCTGACTCATAGTGACCCTGTATGTGTGACTGGTGAGTTTGTGGTTCAAACCGACTTTGCAGGCCACCATGTGAACCCACACTTGCTATGATTTGAGGAGTCTGGTGCTGGATGAGGGCGAGCTGCAGGAAGTGAAAGCATTTCTTCACAGAAAGCAGTGATCAGTGGAGAGGGAAGTGTGTGGGCCGAAGCGCTGTGTGTGGGAGGAAGGCTTGGAAAAGGAGTGCTGAGAAAGAAAACCTGCTTTCAACTACACTTCCTGCCAATTTTCTTCTCACTTTCCTGCAAAACTTAATGAAAAATCTTTTAGCCTCTTCATTCTCTCTTCACCTTCACTCCTTCTAACCACTCTTACTGTAGTCTGGCATTTATTGCTGTATTGAAAAGTCTTTCTGAAAAACCACACAGGACTTTTGTGCTTCACCTCATGTGGCATAGGACCAGCCACTCTGTTCAATATTATTTGGTTCGAAAAAATGAATATGATCAATAGACTTAACAATGCATGCCATGATTTTGTCTATTGTGCTGCTGTGGACTCTGACACACAGAAACCCTATATGCAGAACAAAACGCAGCTCCATCCTGCACCTACCTCCCGATGGTTGCTTTGTTTGAATGACTGCCAGTCTGTCTCTTTGAAAGTCTTCCTCTTTTCATTGACTCCCTATTATCACAACTCGTTGTCAGTTTGTTGTGTTGTGTTGGCTTGTGTGTTGCTGTGATGCTGGAAGTCATACCACTGGGGTTTTAAAGATCAGCCGGGTCACTCATGGTGGACAGGTTTCAGCTGAGCTTTCAGACTAAGCCAGACTAGGAAGAAGGAGAGGTGAACTGCTTCTGAATGTTTAGTCACTGAAAATCTTATGAATAACAGCGGGATATGGTGAGATATAGTGTTGGAAGATGAGTCCCTCAGGTTTGAAGGCACTCAAATTATGACTAGGGAAGAGTTGCCTCATCAAAGTACAGTTGACTGGGATGATGCGAATGGAGGAGAGCTTTCAGCACCTTCGATTGCTAATAGGAAACAACTCAAAGTGAAGAGAAAGAGCTGCAAACATCCATTGATAATCAGAACATGGAATATACAAAGGAAAATTGGAAATTGTCAAAAATGAAATGGAATGCATGAAGACAGATAACCTAGGCATTAGGGAGCTGAAATGGACAGGTACTGGCTATTTTCAAGCTGACAATCATATGGTTTACTATGCTGGGAATGACAAGTTGAAGATGAATGGCATCACATTCATCATCAAAAAGAACATTTCAAGATTTATCTTGCAGTATAATGCTGTTTGTAATAGGATAATATCCATACATCTACAAGGAAGGCCAGTTAATACCACTATTATTCAAATTTATGCACCAACCACTAAAGCCAGTAATGATGAAATTGAAGAATTCTACCAACTTCTTCAGTCTGAAATGGATCAAATATGCAATCAAGATGTATTGATCATTACTGGTGATTGGAATGCAAAGGTTGGGAGCAAAGAGGAAGGATCAGTAGTTGGAAAATATGGCCTTGGTGAT
>NW_006408559.1:8999844-9084045 GCF_000296735.1 Chrysochloris asiatica
GGTGGAGGGTCAGAGAAAAAGAGGAAGACCCCCAACGAGATGGATTGGCCAAGTGGCAGCATCGATGGACTCTAGTGTGGCAACAGTATGAGGTTGGCCCAGGATTGGGTAGTGTTTCGTTCTGCTGTGCATAAGGTCGCTATGGGTCGGTACCAACTAAATGGCACCTAACAACAACTATAGTATGCTGAACAAATAATCTGAGACACTAGATCATTTGAAGAAGAATATGGCATCAGCATTGAAGGAAGATTCTTTTAAAACCTGCGATGTGCATATGATACAGCCTTTTGTGCTAAAAGACAGAGGACTTAAAATACTGATGAAGATCAAAGACCACAGCCTTCAGTATGGGTTGCACCTTAGTGTAAAGAAAAAAAAAAAAATTCCTCATCTTTAAACCAGTAAATAACATTGATTGAAATTGTCAGAGACTACATTTTGCTTGGGTCTACTATCAACACTCCTGTCATATGATGTATTGCTTTAGGCAAATCTGCTGCACAAGACCTCTTTACAGTGTTCAAGAGCAAAGATATCAGTTTGAGGACTAAGGTACACTTGACCCAAGCCATGTATTTTAAATAGCCTCATATGCATGTGAAAGTTGGACAATGAATAAAGAATACCATAGAAAATTTATTGATGCATTTTAGTTATGGTTAGTTCTTAGAGAAGAATATTAAAAATACCATGGGCTGCCAGAAATGAAACAAATCTTTGTTGGAAAATGTACAGTCAGAATGCTCTTTAAAAGCCAGAATGGTACTTTGGATCTATTATCAGGAGGCACTAGTCCCTGTAGAAGGGCATCATGCTATGTAAAGTGGAGGGTCATAGAAAATGACGAAGACCCCCAACAAGATGGACTGGGCTAGTGTCAGCAACAATGGACTCAAGCATGACGACAGCTGTGCGGATGGGGCAGGACTGGGTAGATTTTGTTCTGTTGTGCCCGGGATCGCTATGAGTCGAAACTGACTCAATGGCACCTAACAACAACAACAACAACTATTACTACTACTTCACCGGGACTGGTCCCTCCTGATAACTTGTCCAAAGTATGTGAGACGAAGTCTGTATTTCTTTCAAGGCGGATTTGTTTGTTCTTCTGGCAGTCCATATTCTTCAGTGTTCTTTGCTAATGCCATAGATCAAGGAAATCCATTCTTCCTCAGTTTTCCTTATTCATTATCCGGTTTTAACATGCATATCATGTGATTGAAGGTTCTATGTTGTGAGTCAGGGGCACCTTCGTCTTCAAAGAGACACTTTAAAGAGGTCTTTTGCAGAAGATTTTCCCAATTTGGTCGATTTCTTGACTGCTGCTTCCATAGGCGTTGTTTGTGGATCCAAGTAAAATGAAATCCTTGAGAACTTTAGTCTTTTTCCATTTATTGTGATGTTGCTTATTGGTCCAATTGTGAGGATTTTAATTTATGTTGAAGTGTAGTCAATACCAATAACCATAGTCCTTGATCTTCCTCAGTAAGTCCTTCAAGTCCCCTTTACATTTAATAAGTGAGTTGGTGTCATTGCATATTAAAGTCATCCTCCAATCCTGATGTCAAGTTCTTCTTTCTTTATACAGTCCAGCTTCTTGGATTATTCGTTCAGCATACAGATTGAATAAGTAAAATGAAGGGATTCAACCCTGTTTCGAAATTTTCGTGATTAGAAACCATGCAGTATTCCCTTGTTCTCTTAGAATAGCTGTCTGTTGGTCTATGTACAGATTTCCCATGAGCACTATTAAGTGATATGGAATGCTTGTTCTTTGCAATGCTATCTACAAATTATCATGATCTACATAGTCGAACACCTTTGCATAGTCAGTGAAGTGGGGGTTTTCTCTTATTCTCTGCTTTTAGCCAACATCCATCTGACAGTAGTAATAATATCCCTCATTCCACATCCTCTTCTGAATTCTGCTTGAATCTGGTAATTCCTTTTGGATGTACTGCTACACTGTTTTGAACTGTGTTTGGCAAAATTTTACTAAGGAGCATTCTAGCTGTATGTCTTCCAACACAGATTTGTCTACATTACTTAATTCTGATTTCCAACAGTGAAGTAGGAATGTAAGCCCTATTTCCTCCTAGTTCAATGGAATATTGGAGAAATTGATTATAAATCACATGGAAGGTTTTTGAGATAAGCAATAATTTTAACATCTCTTTCATGGTGTTATTGCAGGAATTAATTGAAATAATGCATATAAAATTCTTAATATATGCTTGGCATATAATTGTAAGTGGTACTGATTCTTTATATTGGAATTTGATGCAAGTGAAGAAATAGAGTTCAGATATTTGGGGTACTTATGTATGAAAATATTTGGTGTTTATTAAATATGCCTGGAATTTGTTTTGGAGGGGTGAGACTGGGTTAAATTATTGAATCTGGTGGCTCATTATTCTAATTTTCTAGGTTTGAAATTTTCATAATAAAAAACTATGACTTGTTTCCTTTTTATTTCTTTCACTCTCTGCAAGTACACTTATAATATGTTAGTAGATTATTATTACTGAAATGCAATGAAAATTTAGTTTGTAAAAAGCTAAACGACTTTTTGAGGTGTAGGTACTTCCTGCCTTAAGCCTGCAAGTCATTTGAATACATATAACAAATAACATGCAAGGTCAGGTCAATTTGAACCACAAGGTCAGTGGTTCAAACCTACCAGTCACTTCTTGAAAACCCTACACAAGGTCTCTACGTGTCGGAACGAACTTGAAGACACTTAACAAGAACAACAACAGAATCTGCTCAGCATTTCTCAAGCTGAGAGAAAGGAAGAAACATTTTAAGCCTCGACTTGAAATATTGAAAGATTCTATGTACAAAATATTGACTGATGCAGAAAGCATCAGAGGAAGATAGAAGGAATTCACAGAGTCACCATACCAAAAAGCAATGGTTGATGTTCAACCATTCCGAGACGTTACATATGATCAAGAGCCAATGATACTGAAGGAAGAACTCCAAGGTGCATTGAAGGCATTGGCAAAGAACAGGAGCGCCAGGAATTGCTGGAGTACAAGTTGAAATCTTCCAACAAACTGATGCAGCACTGGAGGCATTCACTCATCTATGCCAAGAAATGTGGAAGACAACTACCTGGCGAACTGAATTGAAGAGATCCGTATTTGCTCCCATTCCAAATAGCGGTGACCCAACGGGATGTGGAAATCATCAGACAATATCATTAATATCACATGCAAGTAAATTTTTGCTAAAGATAATACAAAAATGAATGCAACCATACATTGGCACAGAACATCCAGAAGTTCCAGCCAGATTCAGAAGATGACTTGGAACAAAGTATATTGTTGCTATTTGATATCAGGTGAATCTTGGTTGAAAGCAGAGAATACCCAAAAGATGTTTACCTGTGCTTTACTGACATCACAAAGCTTTCATGTGGATCATAACAAGCTATGGGCACCATTGCAGAAAATGTGTATTCTGGAACACTGAATTGTGTTCATGAGGGACCTGTACATAGACTAATAGGCAGTTGGTCAAAAAGAACAAGGGAACACCGAATGGTTTAAAATTAGGAAAGGTGTGTGACAAGGTTGTATTCTTTTACCCTAATTATTCAGTCTGTATGCTGAGCAAATAACCTGAGAAGCTGGATTATATGAAGAAAAATGTGGCATCAGGATTGGAAGAAGACTCATTAACAACTTGCCATATGCAACTTTGCTTGCTAAAAACAAAGTAGACTTAAAATGCTTACTGATGAAGATCAAAGACCACAGCTTTAGGTATGGGTTACACCTCAATGTAAAGAAAACACAAATCCTCACCACTGGACCAATAAATAACATTATAATAAATGGAGAAAAGATTGAAGTTGTCAAAGACTTCATTTTGCTAGGATCAACCATCAACACTCATGGAAGCAGCAGACAAGAAATAAAGCGAAGTGTTGCATTAGGCAAATCTGCTGCACAAGACCTCTTCAAAGTGTTCAAGAGCAAACACATCAGGCAAACTAACGTGTGCCTGAGCCAAGCCATGGTATTTTCCATAACGTCATATGCAAGTGAAAGTTGGACAGTGAATAAGGGAGACCGCAGAAGAATCGATGCATTTGAGTTATGGTGTTGGAGAATATTAAAATTGCCATGGATTCTCAAAAGAACAAATCTGTGTTGGAACAAATATAGCCAGAATGCTCATTAGAAGCCAGGATGGCCAGACTCCGTCTTTCTTACTTTGGACATAGTATCAGGAGGGACCAGTTACTGAGGAAGGACATCATTTTTGGTAAAGAGGAGGGTTGGGGGATGGAAGATAGAGGTGGGAGTAGGGGGTAGGGTCGGTGAATGACAGGAAGACCTCCAATGAAATGGATGGGCACAGTGGCAGCAGCAATGGACTCAGGGGTAACAATGATTGGGAGGTTGGCCCCGGACCCGGCAGTGTTTTGTTCTGTTGTGCATAGTGTCACTGTGAGTCGGTACCAACTTGATGGCCCCTAACAACAACAACAGCATATAACAAGTACATAGGAAGATTATTGGAATGCACCACCTATACAATATCATAAATAGGCTTCATTTTAATAACCAGTTTTTTTTCAAGCCATCCAACCAACTAGCATAGTGATTATGAATCGGACTGCGAACCTCAAGGTCAGCAGTTCGAAACTACCAGCTATTCCGCGGGAGAAAGATGAGGCTTTCTGCTCCCGTAAAGGTTTATAGTCTCGGAAACCCTGTACAGGGTCGCTATGAGTCGGAACCGACTCCACCGCACATAACTACCACAACCACCAACAAACTTCAGTCATCATTAAGAATAAACTACGAGTCCCAGGATACACTGCACTAGGAACGTAAAGCGGAGAGCTTCACGTCTCCGAACTGGTTGCCCTTGCCTTATTTGAATGGGATTAATAATACTGGTAAAAATTAACACTGTGCCCCAAAGCCCACTTTCGAGTCTTTTGCACCCTTAGGCTGGCCGAACGCACCATTCGGAGGGGACGGGGTGGTGCCTTTCTGTTCAGGCGCCGACGCGGGCAACCTCACCCCAGTCTGGGTCCTCCGTGCGGTCTGAGAGCTCCGTTAGTGCGCCTCCAAGATGGCGACGCCGTTGGCGGTAAATTCGGGTGAGTGCGGCCGGGATAGAAGGGAAACAGCTGGGCCGGGCCGGGCCGGGCTGTGATCGGTTCTTCAGGGAGAAATTCGGGTAGTGAGGTTTCTCCGAGGCCAGGCTCCTACTTGTGCTCGGTGTCCAGTGTTCTCTGGGTTTAGGCCCAGCGTCCCGCCCCTCTCCAGTTTGAATGGCGCGTGTGGCTTTGCGGCTCTAGCCTTTGGAACAGCGTTTGAGGGTCGAGGCAGTGCGGCTCAGCCCCTTGCAATTGGGTGTGCAGCCTCTCGCAGTCCAGGACCGAGCCTGGATCCCCAACCCTCATCTTTTGGTGTTCGGCCCGGGTTTTGCCAGGATACGAGTAGTCAGTTGTCCAGCGACGAGGCCAAGGAACTTGGGTGTTTTTCAGACACGAGCAGAGCCTGGTAAACGTGAACCCTAGATCCACAGGGAGGCTCCAGAGTCCCTAGTAGGGTGTCCTGCTGGCAGTCAGGACCCTTGATTAGTGAAGCTTGCAATTCGGAAGGTGTTCCGGCGGGATTGCCTCGGGACCAGCAGAGGACTCCAGCTCACGGTGTGGCCCGCCCGGCTTTGGAGGCTCCTATCCTTTTGGCGCCCTAGAATTCTGGGGTGGGGTAGATTTCAGGAGTGGTAAAAGATTTCAGGAGGTGGGATGGAGCTTCTTTTGGTGATTCTCAATCCAGGACGGTATTTCCCCCGAGGACGTTTCAATTTTGGGTTCATTTTGTCACAAATCCTGGGGTGCTTCACCGGCACCTAGTGGGCGGGGCCAGGTGTCAGCAGCCCCATGTGGGCGGGGCTTCTCTGGAAACCTAGATGTTCTTCCTGGGAATGTCAGTAACACCCAGTTATGCTGAGCTTCTTGGGCACAATTAAGAAACTGCGTGATAAATCTTTGTAGGGAAATTAACTCAAGAGGACACCATCGTGGGAATCTTTTGGCTCTCTATTTTTTGAGTGCTTTTTTGGTAGTAGAAGTTCTGGCTCTGCTTTTCACAGAACTGATACTCTTGAAAAGTTGTTTAGATCTGAGTTTTGTAAACCACACCATTTAAAAGCACAGTGCGAGATTGTTTTATAATAATGACAGCTTGTATCTGTTGAGCATTTGTAGCTCAGGTACTGGCCTACATGTTGTACTTGCATCATCTCATTTAAGCTCTTTGATGCACCTTTGGGGTGGCTGCTTTTAAATATCTCATTTTACAGGTTTGAAAACAGGGGCTGAGAGAGGTTTAGTAACTCCACCATGATTAAACAGCTAATGATTCTAAGCCAGTTTTAGGCACTTAAACTACTACACGCTAGTACTTAATCACAGCCGAATTCATTTTATTACGTTGAATTTTCATGTATCTGAATGTTAGTAACAGTAATGAAGCTCTTTCTTTGATGTTGCTGTCCTTCTTTCCAGCCAGATGTAAACTTACAAGCAAGCCTTATGTACCACATGTGTGATTATATACATTTCTTTAGTGTGCACTCATCCCAAGTTACTATCATTAAACATTGAAGCAAAAAGGAAAAGGTGTCGCCAACAGTTCCAAAGTCCTTATTATGCCTTGTATAATAAAGCCTGTGCCAGGAACTTTAAATTGGCTACATGAAAAAGAAACAGTTTTAAGATCCAGGAGTCAGGGAACCTTTTTTTTAATTAAACATTTTAGAATTGTAGAAGGGAATACAAAAAATTTGGTTATAGAGTCTTAAGACTTGTACTTGAACTTCACCTACATGACTTCCTAGTTGTTGGTATTGATGTTGTTGAGTGCCGTGGAGTCAGCTCCTACTCATAGTGACCTGTATAGGGTTTCTGAGGAGTAACTGCAGAATCTGAACCCCCCAAGCTTGTGGTTAGCAGTCCAGTGCTTATCCTACAGTGCCACACCAGGACTCCTAGTTGTTGAATAAGCAACCATTAGCAGTACTGGACAGTCCTTCCATGGTAGGCTGGTCACCACTGTCCCTTTCACAGCAGGAAACTGCTTCAGACCTTTTTCATACTCTTCAAATCTTTAGCTGCCAACTGACTGATGCCGTAATCTCAGAGACAACAGAGAAGCCAGCAAGCATAGCCACCGTCCACTGCCGACTCGCAGCTACCCTATAGGACAGAGTAGAACAGCTCCAGAGGGTTTCAGGCTGTCGGTATTTACAGGAGTAGATGGCTTCATCTTTTTCCTGAGAAGCGGCTGGTGGGTTTCAACCACTGACCTTGAGGTTAGCAGCCTGTACCATCGGCACAAAGTCTCTTTTTTCATCCTCTGTCACACATACATCTTCTATTGAATAACCAGGAGCCCTGGTGTGGTGCTGTGGGATAAAGCACTGGACCGAAAGGTTTGTTTGAACCACAAAGTCGGAGGTTCAAATTCACCAGCTGCTCCTTGGAAACTCTATTCAGGGTCACTATGAGTCAGAACTGACTCGATGGCACTTAACATTACATAACCAGGAATCCTAGTGTGGTATTGTAGTATAAGCACTGGACTGTTAGCAGCAAGGTTGGTGGTTCAAGCCCACCAGCCACTCTTTGGAAACTCTATACAGGGTCGCTATGAGAGTCATAACTGACTTAACGGTATTTAACAACAGCATTACGTAACCAGCATTACGTAATCCTAGTGTGGTGTTGCAGCATAAGGACTGGACTGTTAGTGGCAAGGTTGGTGGTTCAAACCCCCCAACCGCTCCTTAGAAACCTATACTGGGTCATTATCAGTGGGTACTGACTTGACAGCACTTAACAGCACAATTGGATAATCAGTATTATTTTTAAGGGAAGAAAATGAACGTGAATGTGTTGAGTTGCCACGGCGTGCCAGAATCTGTTGTGTGATTTACCTCCAGAGTCTGTCTCATGGAACCCCCTCCGCCCCGTGAAGCAGCGGACATTCCTGTTGTATAGAGGCGAAACCTGCAGTAGACAAGCTGACCCATTGCTTCTAGTCACTTAGTTTCTAAGGATGTAGTTTTTTGTTTGTTTGTGTTTTCAGTGGCAAAGCCAGGTTTAGCTGATAGTCCAATATAAAGCATGATTATCTTTTTTTTACTTCACTTCCAATATTACTTTAATATCTATTCTAGTCAGGTATTAGATTAAAAAAAAGGTATCGTGCTTTCACAGAGCTTACAATGTAGCACAACTCTAGAATAATAGAAGAACAAAATGTATTACCTTTCTTTTGCCACCTCTTACATGTTTACAGGTATTGATTCTATAGGAGTTGATTGCAAGCTGACTGATTCTGGAGAAAAGTCAACTTCCATCTTTAATATGAAGAATTTTCTACATTCATGCATAAGAGAAAAATAGTCATCCTCTGTATATGCAGACTTAGAGCATACCCAAGTGTCAGTCTAGAAAAGGGAGATTTCAGTCTAGGTTTGGTCTGTTGAAAGTTCCTTTCTCTGGTATCAGATGAATCCAGCTTCTATCTAGGAATCATGCTGAATGACATGATCTACCATCCACTACCTGTTACCGCCTCTGCCGTTCCTTGAAATTCCTGTACAGGATTGCTATGAGTCAGAATCAGCTCAAGGGCACACAGCATCTCAAAGTACTTAATGCCTATTATATGTGTGGTGCTTCCAGTTAATGCGCTGGACTGCAAGGTCGGTTGGAACTACAAGGTTGGTGGTTCAAGCTCACCAGCCGCTCCTTGGAAACCCTGTATAGGGTTGCTGTGGGTTGGAACTGACTCAACGGCACTTAACAACAAACAACAGCAGCAAATATATATAATTAAATAAATGTTTTATTGTGAATTGTGTGATAGGCTACATGGGAGAACATTACTCTTACATCCATTCTATCATCTGTCATTTCATTGGCATAGTTACCATCCCGTCCATGCATCCTCACCCAACCAAAGGATGTATCCTGCAAGACTTCCTCCCCCCCACCCCACCCCCAACACACACACACACACACACACACACACACACAGTCCTCAGCCCCTTTCCTTTTCTGGATCCCAAGTCCCCAGCCACTCCATCTCTTCACGTTGTCTTCTCTGCCTCCATCTCAGGCCTCACTGCTTCTCTGGGTAGGATGACGCTCTCCGTTCTTTTCCATTGATGGTCCCAGGGACCTCCACTCCTAGATTAGATTTCCAACCCTCACAGTCAGTCCTGATTACAATTATTCACTATTGCATCACAAGAGACCCACCTGTATTTCATTTCATCAGTCTTTCCTAGACAAGCTGGATACTATTCACTGGAGACTCTACCTTCCTCCATGCCCTTTGTATCTAGGTTCTCTCTTGAAAGTTTATAAGCCAGTCACTTCTTACCTTTGTATCCCTCCCCCCATTTTGGGTAGCCAATGTCCAGGTTGTCCATCCCTGTCTACTCTTTGTGTGGAGGGGAATAGCAGCAAATATTAAACAGCTCTGGTAGCATAGTGGATTATGATCTGAGCTGCTAACCAAAAGGTCAGCAGTTCAAATTGATCAGCTGCTCTGTGGGAGAAAGATGAGGCTTTCTGAAACCCTATCCAGGCTCACTGTGAGTCAGAACAGACTCCACAGCACACTGTTAGCACAGCAGATACTACACAAGTTTTCACAGCACCACTTCTGATCTGGTATGTAGGCTGCTGCTGAAGAACTGAGTCTTCTCTCCTCAGTGGATTCCGTGGCCAACCAGCCCACCCAATGGAGAGAGAGAAGAAGCAGGAGTATCTTTTTCTTTATGTGTTTGTGCTGCCAGTGAGTCTGCACCACCTAATAGGGATCCTGCCTGGGGCTTTTGACACGGGAGGAGACAGCCTCATCTTTCTCCCGCGGAGCAGCTGGTGGGTCTGTGAACTGCCCACCTGTGGTTAGTGGCTCATTGCTCATCCTACAGCACCATCCGGGCTCCGTTTACTTTATATTCAGTTAGATAAAGTGATGGAGAATACACTGTGGTCTTATATTCATGTCTCATTATACAGGAGTATAGAGTCTTAGTGTGATGCTGTGGGCCAAGCACTAAACTGCTAGCCGCAAGGTTGGTGGTTCAAACCCACCAGCCACTCCTTGGAAACTATAAAGGGCCACTATGAATCAATATTGACTTGATGGCACTTAACAATAGCAATAACAGGCTTCTTGGGGAGCCATGGTACTACTGTGGGTTAAATATTTGGCTGCTAACCACAAGGTCAGCAGTTCGAATCCACCAGCTGCTCCATGGGAGGAAGATGAGGCTGTTGCTTCATAAAGCTTTTTCAGCCTTGACAATGCTATTGGGCGGGTCTCCTCTGCCGATCGGTCATTATGAGTCAGAATCATCTCCACGGCACTGAATGCTGTTCAGTCAGTTTCCAACAGCAGAACGTCTCCGGGGGATGTTCTGTGAACTTCACCGAGAGCAGATTGCCAGTTCTTTCTCCCCTGGAGCCGGTAGGTGGGCTTGAACCACAGATCTTCACTTAGCAGCTAAGCGCTTAACCCTTTGTCCAACTGGGGCTCCTTGATTTGTATATAGAGCTCTCTGTTTATAAAAGTAGTGTTGAGTGTGATTGAAATGTGTAGAATGTAACATTACATTGCTTCAGATGTGTGTTTTATTTAATGATGACTTTATTTTATTTTGTCTTTCAGCTGCTAGCCTGTGGGGTCCTTATAAGGACATTTGGCAAACGGTGGGGAATGCTCTTTGGAAAAGACAACCTGAAGCTATTCACCTGCTTGATATGATTCTGAAGAAACACAAGCCTGACTTCATCTCACTGTTCAAAAATCCAGTAGGAAATTTTCTTAGTTTGCTTTTTTATTAAAGAATGAAGAGGACCAAGTTAAACTCTTCATGCATGTAAACAAAATATGTTATTTGCTCTACTCCAGGATTCAAGTTTTCTTTAAGAGTGTTATTTTTCCTAGCAGCAATTCTTCTCATTTGATCCCCGTAACTAGGAGAGAAACCTGGTCGTATCTGAATATGCTGCAGGAAGTTGAGTGCCTTCCAGGACTATTTTCCTTCTTGGAGTTTCTGACTTAAAGTTAATCAGCGTCTGAGCTTAGTAAGATGGGTTACTATATTTCCAGGTCGCCTTCAGCATTTCAGCTCTGTGTTATACAAGTTCTGTAAGCTTGGCCAAGGTGGTGTAGTGATGGGGTATGTGTTGGGCTGCTAACAGCAAGGTCAGCAGCTCAAGTCCACCAGGGCCTTCGTAGAAGAAAGATGAGGCTTTCTACTCCCGTAAAAGATTTACAACCTCAGAAACACTATGTTGGTTTGCTGTTAGTTGGAACCCATTTGAGGGCACACAGCCAGTAAACTGAGCTGATGAATAATGAACACTTGGGTACCATCCATCACTGCATCTTGAAATCCTTTGCAGCCAACAGTAGAGTGCTTCAGTGGAGGAGATTCCTACTGGATACTCGCCGCTTGCGGTTTGACACTTTTTCTTTTATACTAACAGGACCTTCTGAGAGCTGTTTTAAGAAAAAGACCTTTTTGCTTTTTCTCTAAAGGTGCAGTAGAAGGAGCCTTAGCCTGGGGGGCTGTTGAGCTGAACCCTCATCTTGGCCTATCACTGGGGCATCAGGTGACCACACGCAAGTCATTTGACTCACCTGCATGTCAGTTTGCTCATCTGTAATGGATGAGTTAATGTAAATGATTTGCTGGTCTTTTTAGAAGCTCTAAAATATTAAGGAGCTCTGGTAGGTAGCGTAGTGATTACATATCGGGCTGTTAACCTTAGGGTCAGCAGTTCGAAACTACCAGCTGTTCCGTGGGAGAAAGATGAGGCTTTCTGCTCCTGCAAAGATTTATAGCCTCAGAAACCCTGTACAGGGTTGCTACGAGTCGGAACCGACTCCACGGCACATAAACACCACCAGCATCTCCAACAAAATATGAAGATATTTTAGTGATTCTATGCTGTAGGTCATTTGTTAAATATTGGAACCAAATAAGTCTTTTCCGGGAAAGACCATACTTTAAATAATGTGTTAGTAAACTATCATTAACTTTACTAATTAATTAGTTCAGCAATTCATAAATTTATTTGTTATTTCCTATTTGAAGAACATGTTGTTTTTATTTATTAAATGGAGACTTGAAAAAGTTCCTTTGAAACTTGAAAATAGTATACTATTTTCTGTTTTCTCACCATTTTATAGTTCAGAGATTAGCAGAAAGAGATGTTGGTGATGGTTGGTTTTAAGTGCTGTCGAGTCATTTCCAATTCATAGCATACCTGTATAGGGTTTCTGAGAAGCAGCTGGTGGGTTTGAACTGCTGACCTTGTGGTTTGCAGTCCAATGCTGATCCTACAACGCCATACCAGGAATCCAAGAAGGAGGTTGTTGTTCAGTGCCATCGATTCAGCTCCAACTCATAGTGACCCTGTAGAGGGTTTCCGAGGCTATAAATCTCTGTGGGAGCAGAAAGCCTCATCTTTCTCCGGTGGAGTGACTGGTGGATCTTGTGGCTGGCAGCCCAGCTTCGGAAGCTACTGCATTACCAGGGCTCCTTAAACGTTCGCTGATAGAGGTCTAATTCTCCATTATCTGATAGGAAGACTTGTGTGTGTAACCTTGCCAACTGTGTCTCCAATTGACTCTTCATGACATGACATTATTTATTTACATTTTACAATTGTAGCCAAAAAATCTTCAACAACATGAGAAGGTCCAGAAAGCCAGTACAGAGGGAGTTGCCATCCAGGGCCAACAGGGGACCCGCCTTCTTCCGGAGCAGCTCATTAAGGAAGCCTTTATCCTTAGCGGCCTCTTTGAGATAGGGGAGCTGGCAGCTGTAGAGCTTCTCCTTGCCGGTAGGTTCACATTGAATGGAATTTTGGTGAAACCACATGCAATTATAAAATAGCATTTTTTTTCGCCTCTCAACGTCGTCTAAGGGTTGTATTTCTTGCTTTTAAAGAGGAACATATTTTCTTCTTGTCTTTGATGGGAAGGCTTCATTTTACCGTCGTCAGGGCTGTGAAAAGGTAACGAATGTCGTAACCATACAGTGATGTACTAGCCAAGAAGAGCTGGTGGCCTCACAAAGGCTTTGTGGTGTGAAGCGCTCACGCTGCTTGTATGGATTTCCTTTTTGCAGGTGATGAATATGCCAAATCCAAGATCATTTCCATGTTCCGGGGTACTAGGAGGGAAGTCAAACCAGGCAAGGGGGGAGAGAGTGAGAGTGGGGAGCTGCATGTGGGCAAGGCCTCCCTGACCTGGGGTCATCTGACCTTTGACCCGATTGATGAGAAGCTACCAGCCATGTAGAATGTTAGGGGACGAGCATTCCAGCCACAGCCTGCAGCACGTGCTTGAAGAGGAACAAAGACATGGCAGAGCCTGACGTGAGCACTGAGGCTGTAGCATGAGGGAGGAAGGTGAGAGGGCTGCAGGATCAGATCTTGTTGCATCTCGTAGGCCCTCAAAGCCACGTGGACCTTGTTCTCATTGCAGTGAGAAGTTGATGGGTGGCTTGAGGCAGGAAAGATATGCAATCTGATCTAACTCTGATGCGATTTTTTGGGCTAGTGTATAAAGCAGGATGGCGAGGTGGACAGGAGTGGTGAATTGATGTGTTAGGAGACGGAGGACCACAGTGCAGGTGAGGGGTGGTGAATTGATGTGTTAGGAGACAGAGGACCACAGTGCAGGTGAGGGATGGTGGATTGATGTGTTAGGAGACAGAGGACCACAGTGCAGGTGAGGGATGGTGGATTGATGTGTTAGGAGACGGAGGACAACAGTGCAGGTGAGGAGTGGTGGATTGATGTGTTAGAAGACGGAAGACCACAATACAGGTGAGGGGTGGTGGATTGGAGCAGATAGCAGTGCAGGCAAAGACGTGGTCAGAGTTGGCGCATGTTTTAGAGGTGGTGTGCTGCCAAGGATATGGGGAGTGAGAGAAAGACTCAAGGATGACCCCTAATTTGTTAGGCCCATAGGAGCTCTGGTAGTGTAGTGGTTACGAATTGTGCTGCTAGCCTCAAGGTTGGCTGTTCAAAACTACCAGCTGTTCTGAGAGAGAAAGATGAGACTTTCTGCTCCCGTAAAGATTTGCAGCCTCGGAAACCCTGTGTAGGGTCACTATGAGTCGCAACTGACTCCATGGTACTTAACAACTACAACAAAGGACTAGGAGTGAGAGTGAATTAATTTCTCACGTGATCTGTGTGTGGTTATGATTATTTGTTGTTGTTATTGTTAAGTGCTGTTGAGTCAGTTCCGACCCATAGTGATCCTGTACAGGGTTTCCAAGGAGCAGCTGGTGAACTTGAACCAATGATCTTACGGTTCAAACTGTCTTTGCAGTCTAGTGCATTAACCCATAGCGCCGCACTGGACTCCTATGATGCCTAGGATTGGCATTTTTATGCATCTTAAATTGCCTCCATTTTGATGATTTTTACTCCTAATCAATGTTTTCTAATTGCTGCATATCATTGAATGATATTGTTTTCAGTGTTTGAACAATATATAATTTCACTTTGAAACCACTTTATCAAAAGAGTTTTTAAAAACACAATATTGAAGCCCTTTAAGAGGCATAGTAACTCATGTTAGAACTGAAACTAAAAGTCTCTCAACAACATGTGTTGTTGTTAGGTGCTATCAAGTTGGTGCCAATGCATAGCGACCCTGTTCACTGCCCAGGCCCGCGCCATCCTCAACACTTGGTATGCTTGCGCCCATTACTGTTGCCATGGTATCAGTGCATCTTGTTGGGAGTCTTCCTCTCCTTCACTGACCGTCTACTCTACCAAGCATGATGTCCTTCTCCAGGGACTACTCCCTCCTGATGACATATCCGAAGGAAGAGACACACAGCCTTGCCATCCTGGCTTCTAAGCATTCTAGCTGCATTTCTTCCAATGCAGATTTCTTTGTTCTTCTGGGAGTCCATGATACTCTTAATATTCTTCTCCAGCACCATAACTAAAATATATCAATTTTTCTGCAGTCTTCTTTATTCATTGTCCCAACTTTCACGTGCATAGATGGTTTTTGAAAATACCATGGCTTGGGTCAGGCGCACCTTAGTCCTCAAACTGACAGCTTTGCTCTTGAACACTTTAAAGAAGTTTTGTGCAGCAGATTAGCCTAATGCAATACGTCATTTGATTTCTTGACTGCTTTCAGTTGATTTTTGGATCCAAGCAAATTGAAGTCTTTGGCAATTTCAGTCTTTTCTCTACTTAGCCTGATGTTATTTAAGTCCTCATACTTTGGACATATTGTCAGGAGGGACCAGATGCTGGAGAAGGATATCATGTTTGGTGAGGTTGAGAGTCAGAGAAAAAGAGGAAGACCCCCAACGAGATGGATTGGCCAAGTAGCAGTGCATCGATGGACTCAAGCGTGGCAACAATAGTGAGGTTGGCCCAGGATCGGGCCGTGTTTCCTTCTGCTGTGCATAGGGTCGCTATGAGTCGGTACTGACTTGATGGCACCTAACAACAACAACAACAACAACAACAAGCTTCCAGCAAGAAGGTTCTATCATCTAGTGTGGTGGTGTGGGTTAATGCGCTAGACTGTAAAGCCATTTTAACTACAAGGTCGGTGGTTCAGGTTCACCAGTCGCTCTTTGGAAACCCTATACAGGGTTGCTATGGGTCAGATCCGACTCGACGGCACTTAACAACAAACAACAAGAAGCTTCCAGCAAGCAAGGTTCTATCATCTGTATATTGCAGCTTGTTAATGACTCTTCCTCCAATTCTGATGCTACTTTCTTCTTCATCCAATTTCTCGGATTATTTTCTCAGCATACAGATTGAACATGTAGTGGTGAAATCATCAAATAATATCATTAATATCGCATGCAAGTAAAATTTTGCTGAAAATAATTTAAAAATGACTGCAATAGTACATCAACAGGGAGCTGCCAGAAATTCAAGCTGGATTCAGAGAGGACGTGGAACAAGGGATTATCATTGCTAATGTCAAATGGATCTTGGCTGAAAGAAGAAAATACCAGAAAGATGTTTACCTGGGCTGTATTGACTCTGCAAAGGCTTTCGACTGTGTGAGTCATGGCAAGCTCTGGACAACACTGTGGACAGTGGGAATTCCAGAACACTTGCTTGTGCTCATGAAGACCCTGCACACAGATCAAGAGGCCGTCGTTCTAACAGAACACGGTGCCACTGAATGGTTTAAATTCAGCAAAGGTGTTCTCTAGGGTTGTAGCCTTTCACACCCATGTTGTTAAGTGCCCCGGAGTCAGTTCTGACTCATAGTGACCCTGTGTAGAGTTTCTGAGGAGCAGCTGGTGGGGTTGAACCATGAACCTTGTGGTTAGATGTTAAGTGCCGTTCAGTGGGTTCTGACTTACAGTGACCCTGTATGGGATTTCTGGAGTGGCTGGTGAGCTTGAACCACTGGCCTTGTGGTTCCAATTGACCTTGCAGTTCAGCGCATTCATCTGCAGTGCCCCCCTAGGACTCCTTTGAAGTTAGTTGTTGTTGTTGTTGTTGCTAAGTGCTGTTGAGTCGGTTCCAGCCCATGGTGACCCTGTATAGGGTTTCCGAGGAGTGACTGGTGAGCTTGAACCGCTGACCTTGCACAGTTCAAACTGACTTTGCAGTCTAGCTCATTAACGCATAGCACCACACTAGTAGTCCAGTGTTTTTCCTATAGTACCACACAAGGAGTATCTACATACAATAATGCAAATATGTTCACTGGGATGGAGTAGATGTGACACACTCTAAACATTCTTTAGAGTATCAGATAAATGATTGTACAGCTACATATAGGGAGTTTCTGATTTGCAGCGGGCTCCATTTGCATGTGCGTGAAATCTCCTATCTTTTGTTTTTGTAGCCTGCTACGTGGTAATGTGCAAAGCCTTAACATTGAACATTAATGAGTGAGCATTGAGAATGGAAACATCAAAATGATGTGCTACAACATCGTGGTACATAGTATTAATGAGAAAATGTACTTTAAAAAAAAAGACAGTTTGTCATAACAAAAGCAGGTAGTCGGCGACTACTTGTACTGTCACTGTTAAAAAGAGCAGTCCCCAAGATGCCCAGATTGGTCAGTAGGAAAAATGCTATGCAGAACAGCGTGTACACCCAGTCCACTACCCTGGACTTGGTTCTGACTCACAGGCACCCTTCAGGACCGAGATCTGTCCCATGGGATTGCCAAGGCTGTCAACGTTGCAAAAGCAGGCTGCTACAGTCTTCTCCCTCGGAATGACTGGTGGGTTTGAACTTCCAACCTTAGCTTGCCATCATGCTTTAATCATCGTGTCACCAACATCCTCGTGTTTGTAAGAGCTTGTAAATGCATGGACAACATCTTCAAGGATAAACAGGAACTGGTTTCCATGGTCACCGATGGGAGGGTGACACGAAAGTAGGGACAAGACTGGGAAGAGCGCTATTCCTTCCACTCTCTTGTGTGCAGCTGAAGTACTTCAACAGAACCCAGTGAAAATGTTCCCTGTGGGAGTGTTGTAGAGTAAGTTCTGATTCAGCAACCCTAACTGGAGTTTCTAAGGCGTGGCTGGTGGGTTTGAACTGCCCACTTGGTGGTTAGCATTCCAGTGCTACAGGTAGTTCCTAAGTTATGATGGGGTTCCCTTCTTATTAAAACAAATTACTATTTTCAGTAATAGTTTATTTCCCTTCTTCCCAGCGGATGTTACAGACAGTGACATTTCATATTTAGGATAAAATTTACTTGGACCCAAACTTGAACAAGACATTCGGTATAATTTTGAAATTATAGGCCACCTGCTTCACTCTTGCCAATCAGCTGTTCCTTCACGTTCTTGATCAGGAACAAATTCACTTACTAAAATCACACAGCCCTTCATGATGTTACTGATTACAGCAGGGTTAGAGAAGATCATCTACAAATAACCACACATAGTCTTTTTCTCAGAAGAACAGAACAGATATCGAAGCAAAATGACAGTCAGACATGGAGAAAGGTCTAAAGACAAGATGGTACCCACTCAGAGGAGAGAGTTGAAACAGTGTGTGAATGTGAAACATAAGAAAAGGTTATAATTTTCAGAGAAGACTAGGGGATGTCACTTCCGGATATTTGAGAGATTTCATGTACACGAGAGGAAAGCATGTGCTGAATAGATTGGCAGGCTCATTGTGAGGCAGGATTCTCACTCAGCATATGGGAGTTGTGGATGAGGTTGTAGCAGGAGTTTGGAGCGTGGCGGTTCTGTGTGGTCCTAGTTGTGCAGCACCTTGAGTCTATTAACAGAGGAGTAGGACAGTGAGTGGATGGACGTTTCAGGTAGAGGACACGCAGACCCAACCTCATGGTGCCCCCAGGGGTGTCAGTGTGCTGCAAAGAGCTGTTGGTGACTGTTGTTTGGAAGAAGATATCCAGAACTTTCTTCTGAAGTGCCTCTGGTGGACTCAGCCCTCCAACCTTCTGGTCAGCAGCCAGGCACAGTACCGGTGTACACGTCCCAAGCCCTTATCCCGGAAGCAGTGAGAATCTTTGGACTCAACTTTGGTGTCGTGATTTTTTTTTTCTTAAATGTTTTATTGTGAATTATGTGATAGTTTACATGGGAGAACATTAATTTTACATTCATTTTATCGTATATCGTCTCATTGCCATGGTTATAATCCCTTCCATGTGTCATCAACCAACCAAAGGGTATACCTTGCAATCCCTGCCCCCCCGTGCCCCCCAGGTCTTCAGCACACAATCGCTCTCCCTCTCTGGATCTAAAGTCTCCAGCTGCTCCATCGCTCCATGTCATCATCTCTGCCTCCATTTCTGGCATCACTGCTTTTCTGGGTAGGGTCCTGCTCTCCGCTCTTCTCCCTTGATGGTCCCAGGGACCTCCGCTCCTAGACTGAAAAGTTAATCACTCCTCTCCTTGCTATAAAACGTCTACCTCACAATCAGTCCTGATAACAATTATTCACTATTGTATCACAAGAGACCCGTCTGCAGTTCATTGCATCAGCCCTGCCTAGTCAGATTGAATACTACTCACTGGAGATTCTACCTTCCTCCAGGCCCTCTGAATCTAGGTTCCCTCTTGAAAGCTTGTAAGCCAGTCACTTCTTGCCTTTGTAGCCTCCCACCCCCCATTTTGGGTAGCCAATGTCCAAGTTGCCCATCCCTGTCTACTCTGTGTGTGGAGGGGGAGGGAATGATTCTTCCTGTAGGGATTTATTCCCTCTTTTGAGCTACTGCTTCCATAGGTGTAGGTCAAGTTCATCAAATTGTATGAGAATACTTTTTTTTTTTTTCCTCTTCTTTTTACTTCTGGTTGAGCTCTGATCATCCAGTCATTGAAGCTAGGACAAGTGGGTATTATCTGCAAGTGTGGGTGTTCTTATGCATATACCCTTTTTTCTTATCAGCTGGACGCTTCACTCTCCACTCTAGTCCTCTGTGGCTATGTGGTGTCATGATTTTTTGTCTCATCCTAAATATATGTATGTTTCTTGACTATGTTTTTTTTTTTTTTTTTTTAACTTTTGTTTTAGGAGAGCACCAACAGCCACATTTTCCTGGTCTCACCAGAGGATTGGTAGCTGTTCTTTTATACTGGGATGGAAAGCGATGCATTGCCAACTCCCTGAAAACCCTGATACAGTCTAGACGAGGAAAGACATGGACCCTGGAACTCAGGTCTGTTTGCCTCTTAAGGTTTCAGGTGTTATTTAGAAATTATTTGAATAATTAATCGGTTTTGAAATAAAAATTTCCCTTACTGTGTATAACAAGGAGCTCTGATGGCACTTGTAAGATTAGCACGGGATTGTTAACCACAAGGTCTGCAGTTCAAACCCACCAGCTGCCCCGAGGGAGAAAGGTGAGGCTATTTGTTCCTGTAAAGATTTAGTCTTTGGAAGTCCTCTGTAGGCTTGCTGAGAGTTGGGATTGGCTCAGTGGCAGTGAGTATGTATGATTTAAGTAAACTACAGACAACAAGGTGATAGATGCTCTCACTTTATGCCAAGAGTGACCTGACACTTCAGATCTGCTTTGTTTTGTGTACCAATAAAGAGCGATGTGGTTATTCAGCAGAGACATTTTTTGAAGCTCAGTGATTTAGAAATGATAGCGTGAACTAGTTTATAATTTATCCTGGTGGCTTGCAGTAATGCACCATCATGGTAAAACAACCGAGTATGCTCATTAGAGACAACTGTTGATTATGGCTGTGTTGATCTGATGTCTTTTTCTTTACAGTCCAGAACTGGTTTCCATGACAACGCGTTTTACAGATGAGCTGATGGAGCAAGGATTGACTTATAAAATCCTTACCCTGGTGTCACAGATTGATGTGAACAATGAGTTTGAGAAACTACAGCGAGAGAGAGGCCTGGGCAGTGAAAAACACCGCAAAGAGGCAAGGGTTTAATGACATGCATCGCGGGTTGTCTTTGTCAAACCCTTTGACTCTTCTACTAGAAAAGGCTGAGGCAAAGCACTAATGCATATGAAAGTGTGTCAGCAGCTGTGCCACGAGATTGACTTGCAGTTCTGTCACTCCCGTACCTTTCTAGTTGTACTTCTGGAGTAAGGTCTTGAAGGCATTGGTCACTCCAGGAAGGAGGTTGGGATTTAGGACTGAGGACTGAACAGTACTCTTTGCTCAGAATTCCTTTGGTGAGAGTTTAGGTTCCTGTGTGGATTCAGACAAGCTTACTGGAGCAGCCTTTAGAAATGAGACAAAATGACGTTTCAGTGCATCTGTAGTGATGACAGCCCTGTTGCTTTCCAGGTTTCTGACCTCATCAAGGAGTGCCGGCAGTCCCTGGCAGAAAGCCTTTTTTCCTGGGCGTGCCAGTCACCATTAGGCAAAGATGACACTCTTCTCCTGATTGGGCACCTGGAGAGAGTGACGGTTGAGGCCAATGGCGCATTGGATGCGGTGAACCTGGCTCTTCTCATGGCTCTCCTGTATTGCTTCGACATCAGCTTTCTAGAACAAAGCACCGAGGATCGAGATGGTACGGGCATGGTGTGCTTCTTAAGGCTGCCACCTGAAAAACTAGGTTCAAATGTTGGTGGTAAGATTGAAGAAGGGCAATATTTGCCGATCAGAGAGTCACCAAATGTATTGGGACGTTGAGATACAAGAGCCCATTTTGAAAACACTTGGAGCCTGGTTTGGTGTCTCCATTGTCCTTTGGCATTCGGACGGGAAAGCATTATAGGTTCTGAAATATCAGGGTTTGCACAGGCTTCGCTAACCTGTATATCGTGTTTGTGGTTTAGCCTTATTTTCAAGCCTTTCATGAAAACATCAGGAAAGATAATTAACTCCAGTCATCAGTCATGTTTCCCTGATGTGTTCCTTGGTGCAGAGAAGATTTCACTTGGTAAACTTGTGAACAGTCATTGCCTAGACCTGAGAATCTAAAAAGGGATCCCCACAAAAATCGGCAGTTGCCATTTACCATCATTAATCTTTCTGACGCTTCCAGCCCCGGGTTCCCTGTAGCTGTGTCCTCTAGACGTCTCATTGGGCACGTGGGAGCGTGGGCATTTCTGGCTCCTTTCGGCAACCACTGAGCCATGAGGACAGGCTATTTAAACCACAGTTCCTCTTAATCCCGAGCCCTGGTATGGCTCTGTAGGATAAGCACTGGACTGGTAACCACAAGGTCCTCAGTTGAAATCCACCAGCTGCTCTCAGAAACCCTGTACAGGTTATGAGTCAGGACCGACATGACGACATACACCACCACCACTTTTAACCCCCAAGTGAGTTGTCACACAGTATGTTGTGTGTCACAGAAAGCATCGGTCAGATTCCCTGGGTTGAATGAAGTAAGACACAGGGTTAAGCAGAGTTGCCCAAGGCCTGTTTCAGGCCTCATTGGAAGGTGGGGTTCTCATTAGCCAGATAGAATGAGGTGTTCTAGGCAAAGATACGGAGTGCTTTGCTTTGGGGTGTAATTATACTAGAGTAGCGTGTTTATGAAGTCCTGAGGTGGCTCTGTAAGCACTGGACTGCTAACCACAAGGTCGGCTGTTGCTTCTTAGAAATCCTATACAGGGTTGCTATGAATTAGAACCGACTTGGTAGCACTTAACAAGCTCTTTTGTTCATGCTGTGTACCTTTGATTAAGAAATGGGAAGAGTGAATTGTTTAATGCATGTTTGATAGTAGGCAGAACCTTTTAAAACACAGAATCAAAGAATGGGTTCCTGCGAATCACTGAACTGGTTGGTCATAAGATGATATCAGAAGGAAGTCCCAGAAAATAATGAAGTGGATTGTGCTATTCAGTATTTCTTGAGAGTCCTGTGCTTATTTGAAGCTCTGTTGTTGCTGTTGGTTGCCATCGAGTCAATACCAATTCATAGCCACCCTGTGTACAACAGAACGAATCACTGGCCAGTCCTGGGCCAACCTCACAATCTTTGCTACGTTTGAGCCCATTGCTGCTGCCACTGTGCTAGGCCATGTCCCTGGGGCGGGGGTCTTCCTCTTTTTCTCCGACCCTCCACTTTACCAACCATGATATCCTTCTCAGGGGTTGTCCATTCTGATAATATGTGTGACGCATGAGAGATGACGTCTGGCCACCCCGGCTTCCGAGGAGCACTGGGGCGCTGTAGTACAAGTAACTGGAAATGGGAAACCCTTTCATTTATGTTGTAGCCAGAGTGGATGCTTGTTTGAAGTTTACATCCTTTGTTTTGATCATTTTGTTTGTTATTCAGGCTACATGTCTGTATCTAGTAAGATTCTTTGTTTTGATTATTTTGTTGTTCAGGCTGTTTATCTAGTACAATATTTTTCTTTCTAACTTTCATTTATCTTGTAGTTGTTGAGAATATGCACAGCAAAAACCCCAAATCAAACCCACTACCGTTGAGTTGATTCCAAGTCATTGCAACCCTGTAGGGCCGAGTAGACCTGCCCCAGAGGGTATGCAAGGCTGCCAGCCTTTAGGGAGCTGAGTGCCATGAAATGGGTTTGAACCACTGACTTTCTGTTTCACAGCTGAGCGCTTAACCGCTACACCCCCAGGGTTTCAGATACACAGCAAAAGCTACCCTAGTTCAGTAGTTTGTGCATGTACAATCCAGTGCATTGATTACATTCTTACCCGCTTCAACAGGAACTGCTGCTCTCCAAGGTACCTGTCTAATACGGGAGCATGGTGTGGGGTGGTGTCTAAAGACTTTTGTTCCATTTATATTACTGCGTTTAGTTATGTAGTGAGAATAGGAAGCTCACACATAACACAGCTTCGCTAATCGTGGGAATTGCTGTTTTCACTCTGATCCCATTTACTAAAAGTGCCATGGGCTGCCAAAAGAGCCAATAGATCTGTTTTGGGAGAGGTGCAGCCAGAGTGCTCCTTGGAGGCCAAGATGGCTAAACTTCGTCTCTCATACTTTGGACATATTGTCAGGAGGGAACAGTCGCTAGAGAACGATGTCATGCTGGGTAAGATGGAGGGTGAGAGAAAGAGAGGAAGACCCCTAACTAGATGGATCAGCCAGGTCGCATCATCGATGGCGTCAAGTGTGGCAGCGGTAGTGAGGTTGGCCCAGGATCGGACACTGTTTCGTTCTGTTGTGCATGGGGTCGCTATGAGTCGGTTCCGACTCGATGGCACCTGACAACAACAACAACAAAGAAGCCCTGGTAGTGTAGTGGGCTATGTGTTGGGCTGCTAACCACAAGGTCAGCAGTTCGAATCCACCAGCCACTCCACGGGAGAACGATGCGGCATTTTGCTTCCATACGATTTACAGCCACGGAAAGCGTGTACAGGGTCACTAGGAGTTGGAACCAGCTTGACGGTGTGTCAGTGTTATAGCAGCAGCAAACAGTTCTAAGAAGTGCAGAATGTTCAAGGTAGAACTTTTTTTTTTACTAATTAAGCTAAATCGTTGTTCCTTTTTAAAATGACTTCAAGGGATATTTGTGGCTTAAGGTATAAAGATGATCTTAGGGCAGGCAGTGTTTTCAGGGGTTCATCCAGCCTCCATGGCGCTTCCAGAGCCCTTGAGCATTTGAGATTCTGTTCTACAGGCATTTCCCCCTTTTGATTAGGATTTCTCTGGAATTTCGATCTGAGTGTTCAGTAATGGTAGCGGACACCATCCAGTTCTTCTGGTCTTCTGCCTAAGGAGGTTGTTCATGGAGATAGGTAGCCACACTTTCCTGACTCCTGTTTCTGACTCTCTCTCTTCCTTTGGTTGCTCCAGGTCAATGGAGACCACTGCTGTGCCTTAGATGGCTGCTTGCAGGCGTGTAAAACCCCAGACAATGCACTAGGCAGTGAAACACAAGAACTAAATACGTCATTAGCCTAATTACCTGGATGTCCTGGGGAACCAGGACCCATGAGCTATTTGAAAATCTTGTTGTTTGATCTTTAGATAACGGTGCATTTTAGAGTTTATATGCAGAAAAACTCTAAAGGGTTTAGAGGAGCAGCTGGTGAGCTTGAACCGCCCACCTTGTGGTTCAGACCAACTTTGCAGTCCAGCGCATTAACCCACAGTGCCATACCAGGACTCCAAGAACAACAACGGAGAAGAAAGGATTAGCTTTTTTTGTCATAAATATTGGTCGTCTATGTCTACAAGTGACATGAAAATGTCAAATTAGGGTCACTATTCTCTCCCACCTGTAGCTGGTGTACAGTCCGTAGAGTAGCATTCATTTTCATTGGTCACATTCATTTCTGTTGATGAGAAGTGAGAGTGGACCTCTCTGGTGGTTGGTGCAGTGACCTCTCTGCCTCTCTGTTTTCAGACATGCTTCACCAGCTCCCACTCTTAACAGAGAGACAATACATCGCCACCATCCACTCGCGCCTTCAAGACTCCCAGCTGTGGAAACTGCCCGGCCTGCAGGCCACCGTGAGGCTCGCGTGGGCATTGGCCCTCAGGGGAATATCCCAGCTCCCCGACGTGACAGGTGATGTACTTGAGGGGAGTTTGGCTGTGAAGAATGGCATGTCAGCATTCAGTGGTATCTGGGAAGGGGTGTGTGAAATACATGCCTGTGAGCCCAGTAACATTTCTTGACTTTTAGACAATGAAACTTGGTGATGTAGTAAAACATACAGGTAGTCTCTGACTGAAGTCGGGGTTCTCTTCTGAAGACTCTAGTAAGTTAGTTCTGGCATCAATTCAGTACCACTTTTTTTTTTTCCCAGTTTAAGTTTTCTTTATTAGTGTGTTTATACATCTCATCTTGAACATTTGTGAGATTAGTGTGTTTATACATCTCATCTTGAACATTTGTGAGAGATGTCATCAGCAAGCTTTGCGTGTAGTACGTTGTACAGAGCGCTACTGCCGAGAGCATCAAACACAACCCAGAAAAGCCTGGTGGGTGAGGCAAGGTGTGTAGCTGGAACATGTCCTTTCATGCAGCCAGTGATAAAACCCTTTTAATGGCTTCATTTTCCTTCAAGAGTTTAAAATTTGAAATGACAGTGTTACATTTAAGAATATATCAAAAATGAAAAAACCCTACTGTTTTCATTTTTATTCATTTGTTTGGTTTTGTCTACGGGCAAAGTAACACTGGTTTCCACATTGTGTCAAATGAAAAATAAATTGTAAACAAAAAGTCAACATACCAGTCAGGAGTTGATGTAGAATTCGGACTTTGGCAGTCACGTACCCACTGTTGGTCTGATGGGTCACAATGTGTCATGACTCCCTCATAACTGCAGAAGAGTACAGCATGGGACGTGCCATCGAGGCAGTTCAACTCATCGTGACCCTATACAGGGTTTCCGAGGAGCACCTGGTGGGCTTGAACTGCTGATCTTGTGGTTCACAATCCAGTGCTGTGATTGTGGCTCCTACAGTGCCACACCAGGAGTCCAACCTTACATTTACGTTCATGTTATTATCCTGATGGTTTGACACCATTGCAGCCTTATGGGCCCAAACGTAACAACACTAGTGAGGACAGCGTGGGACCGAGCAGTGTTTCTGTTGTGCGGTGTAGGGTCGCTGTGACTTGGAACTGACTCGATGTCACTTAGTAGCAGTGGTTTACCCTGACAGGATGAGAACTGTGCTGTAGAACACACACTGTCCTGTGTGCAGGTTTGATGGTAAATCTGCAAAGACTCTGAAATACATGACAGTGTCTTCTTGTGCCAGGTGTTGGCCACTTCCAGCATTTTACCAGCATGATTCTGGAACATCTTTTTCACTTGTGCCATGCTGTTCCCAAGAAGTCGGCCTGTTAAGAGTCTCTCTGTGGTCAAGTTGTTTTTATTTTTGCATTCACGTGTCAATTCTATTTTTTATTTGTAAGTTGCCCTTGGAAAATTTAAATGGCTATGTAATAGTTAGTCATACTCACACACTGTGGTCTGATGCACCACTTTTAGCCTAGAATTTGCTGAGATTGCTGTGGACTGATTAGCTGACAACTGGCTTGGAGTTACAGACCTGGTTTCAAGTCTCAGATCTTTGGCTGATGACTTACTCTCTTTGAGTCTATGTGCTCATACCTTTTCACAAGCTTAGATAATTGGAGACATTTTAATTTGAATTTCAAAAGTGTGAAAAACTTCTTGTGTTTATTTGCAATTGAAAAAAGATGAATAGCTAATCTTCTTGAAATAATCCAGATGGGTTTTGTGTTTATTTGCTTTACTGTACCTATAGATGTGTATGTATATAATGAAAATTTGCCTGCTTAATCAGTTTTTAATGTACAGTTAGTGCAGTGAATTCATTCTCCATCTTGTAGTACCATCAGCGCTATCCATTTCTAAGAGTTTTTCATCCCCCTGTATAGACACTGGGTACCTCTTTAACAGTAACTGTCCCCACCACCTCTCACCCCCAGCCCTGTACTCAGCTTTGGTCATTTGCCTATTCTAGCTAGTTCCTAAGTGGGATCAGATCGTGTCTACATGTTTTTGTCTGACTTACTTCACTCAGTAGGATGTCTGTTCATCAGTGTTGTATCAGAACTAACTCCATTTCTCTTTGTCGGTAAATGCTGTTCCATTGTGTGTTTTGTGTATCAGAACTAACTCCATTTCTCTTTGTATGTAAATGCTATTCCATTGTGTGTTTGAACACATTTTATGTACTGCTAATGGACACCTGGCTTGTTTCCACCTGTTGGCTATTGTGACAAAAGTCTTATTTAACAAAGGTCACAATTTTGAAAAAGTAGTTTATATGCTCTTCATAGATTTCTGAAAAGATTATCAAACATGGTTATTACATTCTCACATTCTAAAAAAGGAAATGCATTTAGAATGTCACTACACTTTGCATAATTGTAATCTCCGATGTAAATATTGGAACTCAGTTTATGATAGCATAGTAGTGCTGTTTTATGATCTAAATAATCTTAGAAGGTGTTCTTACATGGGTCAGTTTCAGTCTTAATTCCAGTGTTTCCAGATTCAAATGACCCTTTGGAATGAATCACAATAATAATTAATTAGTATTAATATTAATAGGGCAGTCCTGGTGTGGTAACTATTGGATAAGCGCTGAACTACTAACCACAGGGTCGGAGGTTCAGTCCTACTTACTGCTCCTCGGAAACTCTACACAGAGTTGCTATGAGTCAGAACCAACTCACCAACTCCTAACAACAGGAATATTAATAGGAGTCCTGGTATTGTGCCGTAGGGTAAGCACTGAGCTGCTAACTGCAAGGTTAGTGGTTCAAACCCACCAGCCACTCCTTGGAAACCCTATGCAGAGTCACTTTGAGTAGGAACCAACTTGATGGCGCTAAATAACACCAACATTATTAATCAGCATCATGATTGATCGTAATACAGAATTAAGGAAAGGAAAGATGTGCATGGATAAGAAAGATGCTGGCTTTATTTCAAAATACAAAACAAACCATAAACCAAAAAGAAGAAAAACCGCGTATCTATTTACTTCTGTCTGAGAGTCTTCTGGGTTAGATCTGTTTCTTACCTTGTCAAGGTAATGGAAATACCCTTTTAGTTGTCAGGAGACTATGTAATTGATCTCTGCAACAAGCAAAACCTATGTAGCAGTTCTTTTCCAAAACCAAATTGCCATAAAATTGCCTGGCAATTTAAAATATCTAAAAGAAGTAACTGGAAAGTCTCATTTTATGGAAGGAATCAATGCTACCTCTTCCCCCGCCAAAAAACAAAACTCTAATATAAATCAGATAAAGCCTCTGTAGATCAAGCAATCAATTTTTAGGCTATCCAGAGCTCAGAATGCAACAGTAAAACCACATGGTGGGAAATTGTACAGGACAAAGCCAACGTTTCTTCAGGAAATAAATGGCAAGAGAAGACTTCCGACTTAGGAAGCAGTTGTAATATGTGGACATTATTTAGATCCTGCTGAAGCAGCTAACTGGACAAAAAGTAAAAAGCAAGCCAAACCAAATGGGATACTTAGCAGACGGTTGTTGGTGTTAACTACCGTGGAGTCGGTTCTGACTCATAGTGACCCTGCATAGGGTTTCTGAGGCTGTAAATCTTTATGGGAGCAGAAAGCTTCATCTTTCTCCCATAGAACGTCTGGTAGTTTTGAACTGCCGACCTTGAGGTTAGCAGCCCTATTCGTAACCACTATGCCATCAGAGCTCCTTAGAAGACTACTGGATACTTTTAATAGTAAGGGATTATTGTTGACCATTTTTTAAAAATCAGATAATGATATGGTGTGCCTGTATGTGCTTTTCCACAAAATAAGGTTTGGAAAAATTCATTATACAGTGAACATTCTGAAGCCTCTTTGTATCTTCTTGAGTTGTACACAGAAATATTAGTGGGTAAAATGGATTCAAGTGTGGGGGTGTGTCTAGAGGAGACAGGAGTGGCCATATGCATTGGTGAATATGGTGCTGATGGTAGGTGAAAGCACATTATATTAGTCTGTTTTTAGATGTATATGAAATTTTCCAGATAAAAAGTTTAAAAAATTTTAAGTAGCCCAGTCTGTTGATAAAATTTCATTTTCCAGTTTTTGCTGCTTGAGTACTGAATGATTGAAGAAATGAGACCAGATGTTGGTTCCTCTCTGTCTTCCGCTGGGATCAAGGCCTTAGCACCCCCACTGCAGTATGCTGCTGAGTGATCATAGCTCCACGTAGACAGTGGTGTTTGGGCAAATGTCTCTCTACTCGGTTTCCTTCATCAGAGACAGTGTATTACAGAGGACACACTTTTTGCCTAATGCACACTTTTTTTTTTTTTGGTTACAGTTTTTCTCAGGGGTTTTTGCCCATGGCTTGTTCTAGAAGGTTGGGAAGAGATCTGAGTTAGAACCGTTTGCCACGGTACTATGAGACACTGATTTGGGTTAGTGACGTTTCCCCCATGTACTGTTTCAAACTGTACTTGTAGCTCTGGCTGAGTTCACAGAAGCAGACGAAGCCATGGCCGAGCTGGCGATTGCTGACAATGTTTTCCTGTTCCTCACCGAATCTGTGGTGGGCTCAGAGAACTTCTACCAGGAGGAATTCTATATCCGGAGAATCCATAACCTCATCACAGATTTTCTTGCGCTTATGCCGATGAAGGTAAGTGGGCTGTGATGTTGTGTTGTTTTCAACTGCGATTGAGTCGGTTCTGACTCTTAGCAACTCTGTATAGGGTTTCCAAGGAATGGCTGGTGAACTTGAACCACCGACCTTGTGGTTCAAACTGACTTTGCAGTCCAGCGCATTAACCTACAATGCCACACTAGGTAGTAGGAAGAAATATTTACCACAGGGAACGGCTCATAGTGAGGAAGGAAGCGGTACGTGAAAATGCTTTCAGGAGTAGACAGTCACTAGCCCCAGGGCTTTATTGAGAGCTTTCCGGCGTGATTTGGAAGAGACACAGTGACAGGTCTTCAGCTCCTTGTTTAGACTCTTCATTGTAGTGTGTACATGGGCTTTGGCCTGGGTGCTTATGCTGGGCTGAAGCCATTGTGTTGATTGAAGGGAATGTTCTGGGAGCGACTGCAGAGGGCGCTCTCACAGCATATCCTCTGTGTACCCTGTGGCTAAAGAAGCCACTGAGATGGGGGCGGGAGAAGCTCTAGAAAACCATCTTTGTGTGTGAGTGTGTGTGTAACAAAAAATAGCCTGAAACTTCTACGTTTGTACTGTTGTCCCACAGCTTGTAGACCTCCTGAAACTACAAGGCCTCTTGCCTTGTAAAGGACCCAGACTGGCAGCCCTTTGTGCAGTATTTCAGGAATCCAGTGTTGACTGAGTTTCTCCTGGGTTCCAGGTGTTGGGTTCCAGGCTTGCTAGTGCAGTGTAGAAGGTAAACAAGTAGGGGACTCATTTCCTGCCAACAAAGAATTGATCATCTAGGTGGAAAGAGAAGACATACCCAGGAGAGTAACAAGGGGGCTTCAAAAAGCTTGTGGAAAAAGGGAATGAAAAGATCATGGAATTTCTCCGTGAGCTTTTTGAAGCCCCCTTGTAGGTAGCAAATGAGCGGCAGAGGAGTACATTGTCGAGGAGTTTTCAGTGTGAGGACAGCCCTCTGAGGACTGGAGTAGTCAGGAGTTATGACAGATCAGCTGAGGCTTCAGCCAACAACCTAGAAGGACTTCATAGATTCACATCCCAGAATGTTGAAACAGAGACAAAAGTCTAGCAAACCCTTGCATTTTACAGCTGAGGAAGTGAACCCTGAGAAGGACTAAGGCTTCAGGGTTTTCCTAGTTAGTTGTCTGTGTGGGACGCTGATTATGAGAGAATCTTCATCTGGAATGTTGATGACTCAGCAGTCTATTTTGAAAGAACAAATTTAAAATTTTTTATGATGTCCAATTTACCTATGTTTTTTTCTTCTACGGGTCATTTTTTTACCGTACTTATTCAACCTGTATGCTGAGCAAATAATCCGAGAAGCTGGATTCTATGAAGAAAAACGTGGCATTAGGATTGAGGAAGACTCATTAACAACCTGTTATATGCAGATGATAAACCTTGCTTGCTGAAAGTGAAGAGGACTTGAAACATTTACTGATGAAGATCAAAGAGCACGATGTTTGCTATGGATTACATCTCAATGTAAAGAAAGCAAAAATCCTCACCACTGGACCAATAATAAACAGCATTCTTATCAATGGAGAAAAGATTGAAGTTGTCAAGGACTTCATTCTTCTTGGATCAACTATCAACACTCAGGGAAGCAGCAGTCAAGAGATCAAACGACGTATTGCATTAGGCAAATCTCCTGTTCAAGACCTTTTTAAAGTATTGAAGAGCGTAGATGTCAGCTTGAGGACTAAGGTGCACCTGACCCAAGCCATGGTATTTTCAATAACCTCATATGGATGCGAACACTGGACAGTGAATAAGGAAGACCGTAGAAGAATTGATGCTTTTGAGTTATGGTGTTGGAGGAGAATATTGAAAGTGCCATGGGCTGCCAAAAGAACTAACAGATCCGTGTTGGAAGAAGTGCAGCCAGAGTGCTTCTTGGAGTCCAGGATGGCCAAACTTCATCTGTCATACTTTGGGCATATTGTCAGGAGGGACCAGTCTCTGGAGAAGGATATCATGTTTGGTAGAGTGGAGGGTCAGGGAAAAAGAGGAAGACCCCCAATGAGATGGATTGGCCAGGTGGCAACATTGATGGTCTCAAGTGTGGCAACAATAGTGAGGTTGGCCCAGGATCGGGCAGTGTTTCCTTCTGCTGTGCATAGGGTCACTATGAGTTGGTACTGACTTGATGGCACCTAACAACAACAACAAGAAGCGTGGTCAGTTATATATATATATATATCCGACTGGACAACACTTAGCAACAACATATGTGTGTGTGTGTGTCTATTTCTGTACTCTGTTCTATACCCTTGCTCCGAATGTCTGCCCATTTTCCTGGTTTTCTCTGTAGTCGTTCTGTTGACTATTCAGAGACAAGTGTTGAGATCTTGGACCGTGATGCTGGCTTTGCATGGCTGGGATGAATGCTTAACTGAGACATGGTTTCATGCTTCTCTTGGTATTTATTTCTCCCAGTGGTTCTCAACCAGGGCCACACTGTCCTCCAGAGATGTGTGGGAAATGAGTGGAACCATTTTTACTTGTCACAATGACTGTGGTGTTGCTATAGGTGGTGAGTTAACAACTGTAAACAGTTTCAAGCTGGCTGAACATCCTTCAATTTGTAGGCTAATCCTTCACAGTGAAGAAGTGTCCTGCTCCACACGTCAGCAGTGCGGTCATTAAGAAACATTCTAGTTAAACTCAACTTCTCTGTAGTGGAAAACTCACTGACACTTTAAGATATTTTAAATATAGTAAGTAATAATACAATAATGCAAAGTCATGCAGCAGTAGAAGTTCTGGCATATTTCTTTCCATCATTAAAGTGGAATAGATACTACACAATGTTTTTCTTTTATGTGATCTTGTTAGAGCAGTTCCTTAATTTTCTGATCTCGTTGTTATGGACCCATGCGTAATAGCCTTCTGTCTTAAGCCATGTATATGTGTTGTCTAGGTGAAGCAGCTGCGGAATCGGGCAGACGAAGATGCCCGAATGATTCACATGAGTATACAGATGGGTAACGAACCTGCCATGCCGCTTAGGAGGGACCTTGAACACTTAATGCTCTTGGTAAGCTGTTAGATTGGACAGGGGCTCTCTCTGTCTTGACATCATTTTCTGCACATTTTGGAAAGTCACAGGTCTAATACTGTAAATCCACATGGTTAATAAGAATATACTTTTTAACTTTAAAGTAATGTTTAAGTTAGGAGACATTTTCCCACAGTGTCTTTGCTCACTTCTTGCAGATTGGGGAGCTGTACAAAAAGAACTCCTTTAATTTGGAGCTAGCGCTAGAATACTGGTGTCCCTCGGAGCCTCTTCAGACCTCCACGATCATGGGCTCTTACCTAGGGGTGGCGCATCAGCGACCTCCTCAACGCCAGGTGAGTTTCAGCTTTTATCTGTGGATATGCTGGTAGGGTTACTGGGACTGTTGAAAGCATGAGAGAGTGTCCTCAGCTGACACTATTATGATGAGACACAAATGATTGTTAGTGTCATCTCTAGAAATGGACCTTGTCATTGAATGGAGGTACAGTTGAAGTCCTCAGACTGAAGTTCTGAGCGTTTGGCGTTCACGTTGTGCAGCTCTTTACTAGGTCCTAGCTATGTGTCTGAAGGAGTTGAGACAGAGGTGCCTGGTCCCCTTACACCTGCTGGTATGCTCTTCATGTGTCACTTATTTGAATTTATGGACCTTTTAGTCTGTCCTCTATAAACAGTAACTAGTAGTATAAATAGTAGTATAGCCCATCTGACCAAGTTGGGGAAGCTAGGAGAGGTGAGGTACAAGCGCTGAAGAAAAAGGCACAAGAATTGATGAAACAATTGCCTTTGTCAGTAGATAATGCAATGAAAAGCTCATTTTCTAGCCTGTATTAACAGAAGTATGATGAGCAGAGGCTGAACAAATGGAACTGAGAAAAAATGTAACTCACACCTCACATCTTAGTGTGACAGTTGGTACCATGACATTCTGCTCCTAAATAGTTGTGTGTATCTCTTTAAAACAAGGATATTTTCCTACACAATCACAAACTCTTGTGATATTTAATAGATTTAGCATACTTTTCACATATCTGTAGCATTTTCAGTTTTAAGTTACAACCAGTGACTTTGATATGTTTGTTGTTGTTAAGTGCAGTCGAGTTGATTTCGATCCATAGTGACCTTGTATAGGGTTTTCGAGGAGCAGCTGGTGAGCTTGATCTGCCGACCTTGCAGTTCAAACGACTTTGCAGTCTGGCGCATTAACTCACGATGTGAGGAAGATGTTAAGACATGAACGTAGCAAGCAGGAAGGTCTGAGTGTGTGAGCGTGGCTTTGGCGAGAGCACAAAGCAGCACAAGTGTAGATTTCTGTCAAAATATTCTGGATTACTAGGCCTTTTCACTGAGTTTGACTAGGATTTTGGATTGCTAGGCCTTTTTACTGAATTTGACTAGGATTTTGGATTGCTAGGCCTTTTTACTGAGTTTGACTAGGATGTGGGGCCTCTAGATCCTAAGTATTCCAGAACACTTGGATATGCTCATGAAGAACCTGTGCATAGACCAAGAGGAGGCAGTCTTTCAGAGAGAACAAGGGGACACACAGTGATTTAAAATCAGGAAAGGTGTGCTCCAGGGTTGTATCCCCTCACCATGCTTACTCCATCTGTGTGTTGAGCAAATAATTTGAAACAGTGCAGTATGTATAGAACATATACACAGGGTCGCTGTGAGTCAAAACCGACTGTGTAGCCCTTGACAGCAATGAAAACTTCGGGTATGTTAACAGGAGTAAAGGACATCAGTCTTAGCAAAGTGGAGGGTCAGCGAAAAGGAAGACGCCTCTCCATGAGAGGCATTGGCACAGTGGCAGCAGCACAGGGCTCAAGTGTCACACCAATTGTGAGGGCGGCGCAGGACCCGCCAGGACTTCGTTGTATTGTGCAGAGGGTTGCTGTGAGTCAGACCCAACTGAACAACACCTAACAACAACAGTGCTCTAAGTGTACCTCTGAGTTCGCTGGTTAGCCTGAGATAAGTACATTTCCTACAGTTGTTTTATGTATTTAAAAAGTCAGCAGTTAGATGTTTTGTGACATTAAGGTGTTTTGAAAGAAATATACTTAATGTTCACAAAAATGTACTCGGTAATTGCATTTAATTGTTAATGAAGGCTTGTAAAAACAATTCTTCATAAATAGAACCATGAGATTATTTTGTGTTTCGAGGGATGAAATCAGAGTCCTAAATTAGTTTTAGTGCCCATATTGCTTTTATTAGCTGATCCAGGTTACTTAAAAGTCTAGACACACACAAATACACACATATCTTTATGTGTATAGATATATATTAGGGTAAGTGATAAAATGTTGCTACTAAGATTCCAATTTATACATGCATAGGTTTGTTTGAAACAACACTTTTGAAAACTTGGCTCTGATCAGGGGATGGCTGTAGACAAGTTCTCTCAGTAATGCACCTGTCTTCGTCTCCTTAGAGTGCCTTCAGAAAAAAGGTCCAATCAAGCCAGTGGCTGGTCCATTTAAATTCAAGGCAAAGAGAGAGGTCAGCTCAGAAGGTCATGGTGATTGGTGTCTGGGATTCCCAATGGTGACCTTGATAGATTTTCTTAAAAACAAAACAGCGCACACACAAACACACAGGATAATCGCAGGGGCTTATTATGAAGAAACTTGAAGAAAATTGAAAATTGCCTTGACGAGAAGTTTCCCAAACTCAAGGAACATTTAAGAAGAACTTGAGTCCCTTGAAGATGCCATTCTTAGCGAGGTGTGAACTGAAGAACTCAGCATTCTTTGGGGAAGGGTTAGAGCGAGGCGGAAACACCGCCTTCAGAAGTGTGGAGATGGGGGTGTGTAGAGAAACAGTTGCATCTCATTTTGATGCTTTTGTTTGGTAAAGATTTGTATGATTTTCTTGCATTACTTTTTGATTTATCCTGTGTGTGTTCGTTTTTTATTTTTTTATTTCAGGTTGTGTTATCCAAGTTCGTTAGACAAATGGGAGACTTGTTGCCACCAACAATTTACATCCCTTATTTGAAAATGCTCCAGGGGTTGGCCAGCGGGCCCCAGTGTGCGCACTACTGTTTCAGTCTGCTCAAAGTCAACGGCAGCAGTCACGGTAAGGGAGGCCACCTGCTGTCCGCGTTTGTCGCAGCATTTTTATTTGCCTTATGGTTTGGACTAGGGTTAGTGTTAGGGGTAAGACTTGGGCTAGTGTTTTAGGGTTCTAGCTAGGTTTATTACACTTATTTTATGTTTTCCTTGACATCTGCTTGACCTCCTCTTCTAAGTTATCCCCTCTGTCATGGGATTTTTGAGTTCGGCGTCACTTTCCTGTTCAAGAACTCTTGGTCATTTGTGATGCTCTCTACCCAGGTAAAGGTCCCCTTTCTAAGAGGAGGCTCAGTAGCCCTGGTGACATCCTGCACAGTGGGACCTCACAGGTTGGGGGACTTGCTGCGCTGCTCTCTCAGACACAGGTCACTCACAGTTGTCAAGGGCACACCTGGTACTCAGAGCCTGCTGCTCAAGCTGTGTGACTCCATTTGTCTTCCTAAGGACTTGTTTTCAGATCTAAGCAAGTACTGAGAGTTTTCCTCTCAGCCCTCTTCCACTTTGCTCGTTTCATTTTCCGGTGTGGGTCTGTTTGAACCCAAAAGCACTTCCCGAGGGAAGAGCAGCGTGTATCTGTCAGCCAACTGCTTTGCTAGGAAGATACTGTTCTTTTCCTCTACACAGCGGAGGAAGTAGGTCTAGAAGTGAAGTAATTTCCCCATGTTCACAGTAATTGCAGAGTCCTGTTGTCACCGAGATGGGCCAGGGTTGGGACCGTTGTCACAGTTTGCCTGGCTTGCTAACGTGCCTCACCCATCAGTGGTGATGCGCGCCATACACGCCTCAACTGTTGTCGTCTCTTTCTTTGGAACTTGACATTGAGTACTCGGCCATTACTCAGTAAGTTTCCTGACAGCACGGAGTACCTTCGGGATGTGGTTGTTAAGTGCCCTCGATTCAGTTCTGACTCACAGCTATCCTGGATAGAGTTTGAACGACCAGCCTTATGGTTAGCAGTCTAGTGCTTATCCTACATCACCAGTGGGTAACTTGACGTTCAGTACTTGGGCACCTTTTCCCGGGTGCCATCTTGTTTTTAAATGCCATCAAATCTATATCCACTCCTGGCCACCCCAGTATGTCAGAGTAGGTCATGGTCTCTATAATGAGCTCTGGTAGTGTAGTGGTTACGAATCGGGCTGCTAATCTCACGGTCACTAGTTCAAAACTACCAGTTGCTCCGCGGGAGAAAGATGAGGCTTTCTGCTCCCGTAAAGATTTATAGCCCCGGAAACCCTTTACAGGGTCGCTATGGGTCGGAACCGACGCCACGGCACATAACAAGGTAGTCCTTAAATGATCATAGAAGCTAGACTCTTGTTTAATTTTGAGAAGACATCAGGAGATATTTTGGGGTTTGGATTTAAAGATGATCTCAGGACAGTAGTTCCGGGGCTCATTGCTTCCTGCCTCCAAAACGTCTCCATAGAGTTTGAAGTGGCTGCTTTCTCACTAGGTTGTCAGGTGATTTTCCTTACCCTAACCTGGACAGTGAGCCTTGGGTAGCACCGAAGATGCATCGAATTTGAAACTTGTAGGATACTGGAACACATTGGTTGCTTTAAATTCCTTTTCCTACTCCATTTCCAAGCATGTTTTGGATGTGTACTTTTTTTTTTTTTTTACTTTTTACTGTGAATTAAGTGAAGGTTGACAGACAAGATCCTCAGTACATTCATACCCTTTATTTCATCTCCCCTACACGATGCACCAACACTTACCCCACTTCCTCCTTCTGCGTCCTATTTCCGTTCCACCCACCTTCTCATCCCTTCTCAACTTGGTCCTTAGACAAATGGTGCCCTTTTGACTTTGAATGATTGGCCATTACTAGTGTTATTGTCCCCTCAACATACCTATCTACCGCTTGGCTGAAAATTGGGCTGCGAGGGTGAGTTCATTTCCAGAAGAGGGCCACAGTCTCAGGTTGCTCCAGTATTTTTCTCACTGGTACATCTGGTCCTTTTTTTGTTTTGTTTTAAGTAGTTTTGAGTTTTGTTCCACATTTTTTTCCTACTGTATCCTGGACCCCCTGATATGATCCCTGTCAGAGCAGTTGGTAGTGGTAACCGGACACATCTAGGTCTTCAGGTCTGAGGCGTGGAGACTGAGAGCCACATGTTCCCTTAGTCCATTGGACTAACTGTCTCCAAGGATCTTCAGTTCTCATCCAGAGGTGGACATTTTTTGAATACCATTTTGTGCTGCTTCTTTGCAGTTGAAAACATTCAGGGGACGGGCGGCAGTCCCGTTTCCTGGGAGCACTTCTTCCACTCCTTGATGCTCTACCATGAGCACCTGCGGAAGGATCTTCCAAGTGCGGACAGTGTCCAGTACCGCCACCTCCCTTCACGCGGCATCACCCAGAAGGAACAGGATGGACTGATTGCTTTCCTGCAGCTGACTTCAACCGTCATCACTTGGGTAGGTGATGCTTGAAAGCATGTCTGTGTCGTAGCACAGTGGCATGTTAGTGCCTCACTGGGACCCCCCGCCCCAAGTTTTTCTGCATGCTTAAAAGCTGATGACTGGTAAATTTAGTACCTACCTAGCATTCTGTGCTGAGCCTGTTTGTTTCCTTGACCTTTAGAATGTAAAAGTGATGCTAGTTTTGCTTGATGTCATAAGCTGAGCCTGAAAATGACAGCCAGAAAGGTCAGTGAGGATCAGGTGTAGGATGGACATCCTGCTGGAAGGCTTTCTACTGGAGAGGGGGATATATGTGCGTGTGCTGGTGTGGGTGTGTGTATCAAGGTGTTTTTTTCTTTTTAATGTTTTATTGTGAATTATGTAGTAGTTTATATGGGAGAACATTAGCTTTATAAAGTATATTTTAAATTAAAGCTATTCACGGAATTCTTTTCTTTTGTTGTCTTATACCATATCATTTTACAAAATGTCACCAAGTTCAGTTTTGCAAAAATACTCTGCTCAGAAATATCTCCTTGTGTTTCCCTACTTTTGTTTCCCTACTTTTCACTGGTACAAAGGCAAGGTGTTCAACCTGATGTTGCTTCTGAAGGATAGGGCTACGGGCTCTAGCTTGCTGGGTTTCTGACGATGCATTCATTATGCAGCTTGCACATAAAGTTAGTGATGATCTCTCCTGGAGGTGGGATGGAGTGATACCTGATACTTAATACCACCTGCCTCCATTTTTCTTTTTTTTTTTTTCAGAAAAAGACAAAGGATTTATTTATCTGTTGATCCGTACTGCTTATTAACAGTATAATATATTGCATTGTTCCAGAACTCATTTTATTTTTATTTTTTATATTTCTTAATGGTTTATTGTGAATTACGTGATAGTTTACATGCGAGAACATTAGTTTTACATTCACCTTATTGTATATCATTTCATTGCCATGGTTACAATCCCCTCTGTGCATAATCAATCAACCAAATGGTACACCCTACAAGCCTGCCCCCCGGTTGTCAGCACATAGCCCCTCTCCCTCTCTGGGTCTAGAGTCCCCAGCCTCTCCATCTCTGCCTCCATCTCTGGCATCACTGCTTCTTTGAGTAGGGTTCTGCTCTCCGCTCTTCTCCCTTGATCTTCCCAGGGACCTCCACTCCTAGACTGAAAAGTTAATCACTCCCCTCCTTTTGCTACAAAATGTCTTCCTTTACATTTCCAACCCTCACAATTAGTCCTGATAATAATTATTCACTGTTGTATCACAAGAGATCCATCCGCATTTCCTTTAATCAGCCCCGCCCAGACAGATTGGATACTACTCAGTGGAGATTCTACCTTCCTCCACGCCCTCTGGATCTAGGCTCCCTCTTGAAAGCTTGTAAGCCAGTCACTTCTTGCCTTTGTAGCCACCATTTTGGGTAGCCAATGTCCAAGTTGCCCATCCCTGTCTACTCTGTATGGAGGGAGTGGGAATGATCCTCACTGTAAAGATTTGTTCCCGCTCTTGAGCTACTGCATCCATAGGTGTAGGTCAGGTTCATCAAATTGTATCAGATTACTCTGTTTTTCCTCTTCTTTCTTCTTCTAGTTGAGCTCTGATCATCCAGTCATTGAAGCCAGGTCAAGTGGGTATTATCTGCAAGTGTGGATGTTCTTCTTATCAGCTGGACACTTCACTCTCCACTCTAGTCCTCTGTGGCTATGCCACTGACTCTGGGCCCAGGAGTCCCCAGGTGTTGCCATACTGCTGGCCAACCAGGTCTCTACCCGAGTTCACAGGAGTCTATTGAGCGTTGTAGGGCTTAGCTCACCGCTTCATTGCTGTTTTTCCCTCACCTCCCCTTATCAGTGACGAATGTGGTCACCAATCAAAGTGTGCATTCCCATTGAGTCTTAGTTTTGGAAGGGGATTTGTCCTGAGGGGGCCCGACCACTTGCCTTGGTGTCTCCTGGCCGAGCAACTTGCTTGTTCTTATAGTAGTCAGTTGGACTGCAGTTAGGACTGCCGTTACTGTTTTGTATTTTTCCTGTCAGTCTTTCTTTCAAGAAGTATTTTCTGTTCTTCTAGCTGCTCCAGGCTGGTCTGCTTGTCCTTTCAAGTGGAGATTTCCCACCTCAGAAGATTCTGGATGCTGTTCAGCCTTCCACCTATAGTCTTGTGTATTGCTTCCTGTGGAGCCTCCTTCACTGGGCATGCTTTAGCCCCATTTTAGGTTTCCAATCAATTAATATGCAGAAGATGGACTTACAAGCTTTCTATGGTGATCAGAAATCATTTTATTTTAATTGCCTAATTGTCTGTCTGTACTATTTTCCGTATTGGAGCTGGAAAAGTAACTCTACAAAGTCTCTTCCTCCTTCATTCCTTCAGCTGAAACAGTGGTGGCCTTCAACCTACTCGCTAGGCTCATCTCTGTTTTAGTTTGCGTTAACTGTCTGAGTGCTCAGAAGACATGCCAGGGATTTAGATGGCGTGCCTGACTTCTTCCCTGTGCTTGCTTTCCTGCATGTAACCCTCAGAGTGAGAACGCTCGTCTGGCTCTCTGCGAACACCCCCAGTGGACCCCAGTGGTTGTGATTCTGGGCCTCCTGCAGTGCAGCATCTCTCCCGTCCTGAAAGCGGAACTGCTGAAGACCCTCGCGGCTTTTGGGAAATCTCCTGAGGTTGCTGCTTCCCTCTGGCAGTCATTGGAATACACTCAGGTAGTATGATGAGCACTCTGATTGCCGATACATTTAGGAAGGGGGACTTGATAATGCAATTTAGGTGCACTCTGCTCACAGTTGTGCGCATTCCCGTGAACTAGAAACCGAGCCTCACGCCCTGGGCTAGTAGTCTCGCACTGGATCACTGGAGACTCATTCTTCATATAGCTCTCGGCAGCTTTGTCTTCTATAGTCTGCAAGCATTCCTCAGCTCTGGCTTTAAGTTCGGAGTAAACCTTTTTTTTTTTTTTTTTTTAATATATTTGCAGTCATAAATGGCAGGAGTGCACCTTTGTCTTTCCATCGCATGTCAAAAGAACAAAGTACGTCTATATATCTGTGCTTTGTCATTGTGGTGTTTCTTGCTGAAGGGAAGGGTCACTACCTACTAAGTCTGCACGGCAGTTTTCGTAGCAGCTGCAAGAGTTTTGTTGGTACTGTGGTCTTGACCTTGGGCAAACATGGGCACATGTTGGAAGGAATTTCTGACTTCTTCACACTTAGGACTATATATATGCTGATGTGAGAGGGAAAATCTGTGGGTTGATAATGATGTTTGAATCTCAATGAATTATAAACTTTTCTTTCTCAACTGGTATTTTTCTGTCAAGTGGAATTCAAATATGTTCTGAAGTCAACAAGGAAGTAAACAAGGATGTGCTTTATCTCTAGGAGTGAGAAGTACGTCTAGAAGTGGTTTGGAGCAATCTATGTCTAAGGCTTCATAGACTGGAAGCCAGCCGGCCTTCCTAACTCATTACTCATAGTTAGAAGCAACCATTTTGAAGCACTGAAATATTTTCGATACCTTTCTAATGCCTGAAGATGTGAGGCTTGTTTTCAGAGACAGCATGAGTGGAGTTGGTGGGGGCTGAGGGGCCGAGATGAATGCTTCACTCTGAGCCCAGACTCAGGAAGAAGCAGTGTCCCGAGTGCCTCACACTGCTTTATGCCACAGATGAAGTGGTCCTGGGTGTAGACCTTTCTATTCTCAGAGCCATGCCATGTTTTGAAAATAAAGTGTCTTGAGTGTCTTAGGCACCTAACATAAGCTCAGGAAGGAGCATCTTAACTCAGAGCTGCTCACTGCAGGCAGCTGATTCTGACTATGTTTACATTGTGATCTCTCTGGTGCCAACGGTAGGGAAGATTGTATATAGACCAGTGTCATACAGACCACTGGAGTTTCATCCCATAAATCCTTTAAGGATTCATTCCGAGAATATCTGAAGGGAATGTTGCTGGGGAAAGTATCTCTCTGTGTGCACTTAGAAAATGCCACTTACACCAGGTAAGTGGCAGCTGGGCTTGAACCTGACATGCGTGTTAGACAGCATCCCTCACCTACTTGCCTTTAGGTGTGTGGACACCATGGGTGGGCTGATGATTATCGTGTTGTGAAGTCCCTGCTATTCACCTAACATCTCATTCCTCTTGTTTTCAGATCCTGCAGACTGTAAGGGTGCCAAGCCAGAGGCAATCTATTGGTATTGAGGTAAAGTTTTCTTTTAGTTAGGATGCTAAAAATGACGCAAAATGATCTGACCCTATTTGAATTTATTTTCATCTGAAGGGTTCTGGCCAGTGTTGAAATGGAAACGAAACTCTCAGAGAAAGGAACCAAGATAATTCTGGTTTCCTATCAGGGTTTGAACTCACTTGAATGAGGTCACTTGGGTTATTCCGCAGTGAGAGTTGACTTGTTTTCATTGTCTTTACTTCTTTCTCCTCACCTTGTTTTTTGAAGAAATATTTAAGGTTTCTGTTCTTAATTCAAAGTCACTAACAGAATCTGAGAATTTGACATTTTTCCATTTGATGGGCAGGGATTCAAAACAGTACTTTTTTGAGTCTTTTCCCCTCAATGAAAATTGGTAGTATCTGTTATGTGTCTTTGGGTCATGTGGTTTTATGGCCATATGAGTGAATGTAAAAGGCTGTGGGCTCTGCAGCTGATAACTCTATCTTACCAACTTTAATGTCTTTGTCTTTATTTTCCTTTGGAAGGTTGAGCTGAATGAAATCGAGTCCCGGTGTGAAGAATATCCCCTGACTCGGGCCTTTTGCCAGCTGATCAGTACCCTGGTGGAGAGCTCGTTTCCTTCTAATTTGGGGGCTGGACTGCGGCCTCCTGGCTTTGACCCCTATTTGCAGTTCCTTCGAGATTCTGTGTTTCTCCGATTCCGCACGAGAGCTTACCGGAGAGCGGCTGAAAAGGTTGTTACGAGGAGAGCTTTTTTCCTCCTGATTCATTCACTGTTGCTTGTTCCTTTATTAAAGAGCGAGAGAAAGAGCTGTATACTCATTTTAGCTTTTGAGAAAGAGTACAATTCATATGCTTGATTTAGAAATGGCCATGGGCTTGTTGGTTGATGAACAATATCACGTGAACCAGAACAGTGGCTTTTTAACTAGGCTGAGTTCATAGTCACTTAGGTCTTTAATGGAACCAAGTTTGGCCATTGGAAATGCACGTAGCCCTTACTGGGCTGATTTAGGTTAGAGATTAGGTGAGTGTAAGCCCACACCCCAGTTTCGGTCAAGTAATTCTTCTGGGCTATGGAGCGGTGGCCAAGTTGGAAGCAGTATTGAGAAATGTTAGGCATTGCTACCAGGTCTTGGAACCAAGGGCGTACTGACGTTCAGGCAAGGACTGTTCTGGGTGGAAGACACCCAACCTGAGCTTACCGTAGGCATCATCTGAATGTAATGCCATTATAACCATGAGGCAGGTGCTATTAATATTCCCATTTTACAGATGGAGGCTTAGCAAGGTTAAGGAACTTGCCTAAGGTCCAGGACCAGGATTTGAACCTAGGACTCTGATTCCAGATCCAAGCTCCTAACCACTAAGCTATGTAAGAGACCTTTTCAGGTTCTGACGTACTTCATTTTAGTTGATAATGCTGTTTAGTGCCTCACAGGATATACCCACAGATGGATCTTATAGAGACATTTTTGCCTCATTTTTCTAGTTTGTTTTTTTTTTGAACCTATTGGGGCTATTCTTTTTGTTTGTGTTTGTATTTAAATGATTATAAAAGTAATTGGGGCAATTAAGAAAATAGAGAAAACTTAAGGAGAAATGATATTACCCTTAATCCTATTGCCAGAAGTTAACTACTTTTCGTGTTTTTCCTATGCTTACATACTTAGGTTGAGATAATTAGCAATATTAATTGATAATTCATTTTTTGCTACTTAGCATAGTGTCATGGGAATTGTTTTCATTTCCTGGAAGATCCTTTGACAGGTTTAATGGCTGTATCACATCCATTACTTGAATCTCCCATAGTGTATTTCCTCGTTGCTCTATCATTGAGAGAAGTGACAGTTTGTCAGTTGCTTATAATTGTTTACTTACCATGTTGTAGAAGTAAATGCCAAGAGGACTGCACGCTTTGTTAACATATATTTTCTAATTCAATGAAATAGTAACTGCACCCAGGCATTGGTACTAAGTCATTTCAGATGAATCATGGTTCCTGAGAGTTCGGAGCTCCTTCACAAAATGCTCTGCACTGTCTTCAGTGTCTTCCTTCCTAAAACGGTCATTGTGACGCGAGGCTGCAGCGCTCACTCTGCAGGTCTCATTACTTCTCCGCTGAGCATGTGTGTACCCTCGAGTGCTACTACTCTTTTCCTGACGACCATGGATTTCAACCCCACAAAACATCCCCTCCGTTTTGTGACTTTAGTTCAGTATTGGAAGTCATCGTGAGGCTGAACTTGTATTACCTGTGTGTGAGGTGCTCTGGATTAAGACTCCTAGGTAACCTAGCATGATAGAGGCAGTGCATATATTATGGACTCCTGGTGTGGATCAGCACTTGACTGTGAACCACAAGATGAGCAGTTCAAACCTACCAGCTGCTCTTCAGAAACCCTATATCAAACAGGGACGGTACGAGTTGGAATGGACTTGACGGCACTTAACAACGACAACAATGTTATCATGGGGTCCTGTTGTAGTGTAAGGTCAGCAGTTCAGACCTACCCACCGCTTCTTGGAAACCCTGTTGTTGTTAAGTGCCGTGTAGTCGGTTTGATTTAAAGTAATCCTGATAGGGTTTCCAAGGAGCAGTTGGTGGGCTTGAACTACTGACCTTCTGGTTAGCAGCCCAGCACTTATCTTGCTTCTCCTTCAATGCCACACTAGGAATCCTGTACAGGATCGCTATGAGTCGAAACCGTATCAACAACAAACTCATTATATATGTTGTTGTTGTTAAGTGCCATCGAGTCAGGGGCTTCAAAAAGTTCGTGGAAAAATCCCATTATCTTTCAATTCCATTTTTTCCATGAACTTTTTGAAGCCCCTTTCTATTGAAATAAATAAATTTCCTGGACAAATTGGGGAAAATATAGAAAAATGGAATAATTAAAAAAAAATCTAGCAATCTCATTTCCCAAACACATCTTTGATAAAATGATGTGCAGTGAAAATTATGATTTTTTTAAATCATTGTTAAAAACCCACCATGCATTCCGTTCCCACATCCAGCTGTATTAAAAATTGACAGAATGGGTTTTTAAAAACCAGGTTTAAGTTTACAACATGCACAGATGTGTCTATCAATCTATTTTTCCCTTTGTCAGAAATACATTTCCTTGTTATGTACCTTTAAAACATCTTTCTAATGGAGAGGTAAGAATGTGGCCAGTGGGTTGTGGCCATTTGGGGTGTGTCTCCCCGTTGCCAGTGTCTACTTCACTTCTCTGGTTAGAGCCAGAAGATGGGCACTAGTCTGGGAATTTGAGGACCCGCTTGGCTTCCATGTTGCCAAGCATCACGCTCTGGCGTTGGTCCACTGCTTGGAGTACCACTTGCTTTACTTGTGAACTAAGGGTAGTTAGGATTGAGGATGATCACTGAGTTTCCCACTGGATTCTTAGGGGAAATGTGCAGTATTCCACACTTAGGAGAATTCCTCACGTCTGGTGTTGTTTAATGATAAATACAACTACATACTAAGGGAGCCAACATTTATACATTTGCTAATGGAGCCAACATATCTGCTTTAGAAATGTTTTTAAAAGTGGTGCTTTTTAAAATGGCGTGCCCATGAAAAATTAGCTAATTCATTATCCTTTAGCCAAAATAAAGCATTAAAAAAAATAAAAAGTCCTGTAGCATCAATTGCTAAAGTAGATGAGGGGCTTCCCTCATTGTGGGGGTGACGGAAGTTTCTGCCTCTTTCTCTAGTGGGAAGTGGCTGAGGTGGTTCTGGAGGTGTTTTATAAACTGCTCAGAGATTATGAGCCGCAACTTGAAGACTTCGTAGACCAGTTTGTGGAACTGCAAGGTAAGTGAATTCTGTCATTTTCAAATCAGAGTTAGAATTTCACCTCATCTGTCACATTCGTAGTAGTGGTTTCTGTTGAAAGAAAATAAAATGAAACATAACTGAAAGTAAGGCCAAGGACGCCACCTTTCTCATTCTCGCCTGAGCTAACTAGCGTGGGACAGGGACGGTGTGCTGACCAGCCCGTGCGGGTTGCCACGGGATACGATTAGTGGCATTGTGTTGAAGTTGAAAGTTGTCTGCATCTGCTTTTAGATGCATTGAGAAATCACATACATGAAAATCAAAAGCATGACAAAAACATGAGTTCACCTCCCCTTGACTGTGTTGTATTCTCTTCAGGAGAAGAAATCATGGCCTACAAGCCCCCTGGCTTCAGTCTGATGTATCATCTTCTCAATGAGTCACCCATGTTGGAGCTGGCTTTGAGTTTACTGGAAGAAGGAGTAAAGCAGCTTGACACGTATACCTCTTTTCCTGGTACGTGCCGAAATGCCTTTATGTTATGTGAACAGTGGGTGATTTCATCCTTTGTAAAGTGAGGGTTTGAAGTGGATTGTCACTGAAGCACTTTCCACAGTCAGACTGTCTGTATCTGTTGTGGTGGGGTCAGCGGGCCAGCCAGTGGAAATGTCCTGTGAGAAGAGACCTCATTGGAGCGGTTTGTTTATTGCTCACCACAGGGTCATGTGTTGTTGTTGTTGTTAAGCCCATTGACTTGATTCTGACCCATAGCAACCCTGTGTAGCGTTTCTAAGGAGTGACTGACTGGTGAGCTTGAACTACCGACCTTGCGGTTCAAACCAACTTTGCAGTCCAGCGCATTAACCCACAGCACCACACCAGGATGTCTACCAGGGTCTTGTGTAGGTGGTTAGAATTCTCTTCAAAGAACCTTAGTGATGCAGTAGGTTAGTGTGGAGCTGCTAACTGTAAGGTCAGTGGTTCAAACCCACCAGCTGCTCCCCTGGAGAAAGATGAGGCTGTCTGCTCCTGTAAGGATTTCTAGTCTCGGAGACCCTGTGGGGCAGTTCCACTCTGGATCTATAGGCTTGCTCTGAGTCCGAAGTCACTCAGTGTCAGTGGGTGTCATTCTCCTTGTATCACTTCAATCTGCTGACCTGTAAATGTAACTGACACTTTGTTTCCCAGTAGTATTTGTAAAAGCTCTCACTGTAGTTCCTGATACATCGTAACTGTTCAGTAAGTTTTAGTTTAGTATTACTACTAAGACTCCTTTTAGTCCTGGTGTGGCGCTGGAGGATAAATTGGACTGCAAGGTCAGTTTGAAAGGTCGGTGGTTCAAATCACCAGCCACTCCATGGAAATCCTATACAGCGTCGCAATGAGTCAGAACTGACTCAAAGGCACTTAACAACAACAACAACAACAACAGCTGAGACTCCCGGTATGGTGCTGTAGGATCAGCACTGAACTGAGAACCACAAGGTCGGCAGTTCAAACCCACCAGCTGCTCCTTGGAACCCCTATTCAGGGTTGCTGTGAGTTGCAACTGACTGAGCCACACTAAATGAAAACAACAACCAGGCCCTAACATTCATTGTGTCTTGTTTGAAGTTTTTGTTGTGAATTGGGTGAAGAGTGACAGAGCCTATTAGTTTTCCATTCAACAATGCATGCACGTTTTGTTTCAGTCCTAACATTTCGTGATAGCTCACTGTGCACCCGGCTCTTGTATAAGCAGAATGCACATGTGAACTCATTCTACACAGAAGCCCTAGTGGTAGGTCTTAACTGTTTTCATTTCACAGCTGAGGTAACTGAAGCAAAACATGGTTACACATTTTTTCCCAGGAAGACTCAGCTGGGATTTGAACTTAGACAGCTAGGCTCCTGGTGCAGGCTCTTTACCACCCTGCTATAGTGCCTCCTCTCAAGGTGGTTGCACTGTAAATGAGATCAGCGTGTGAGCTGTAACTGGAATCAGAATGTACAGATAAGCAACTGGAAAGAAATGGGCTACAACATTACCTTTGAATGATAGGCTTATAGATGACCCTGCTTTGTATTTTCTGTTTGTTACTTCCCAGATTTTCCACAATGAGTATCCATTCCTCTAAATCAGAGCTTCTGGGCACTGGTGGTGTTTGTTGTTGTTGTTGTTGTGTGCCGTGGAGTCGGTGGTGTTTGGGGCTGAATAGTCCTTTGTTGTGAGTGCTGTTCTGTGTCCAGTAGACCTCTGCTCACTAGATGCTGCTAATACTTCCCCTCTGATGACAGCCAAGTGTCTCCAGACTTGGCCAGATGTCCCCTGAGGGACATACCCCTGGTTGAGACCAATGATCAGGGAAGAAATGAAGAAGTGACTCGAGAAAATCATCTTATGAAAGTCATCTGACCCCCAAGTCACCCCAAAGTGTGAAAAGCTGGCAGCCTTTTCAACCTAGAACGTGCCCTTGATCTTGTTCCCCTAAGATGTGACTCTACGTTCCTAAGGTGAATTTGGGGTCTTTCTAAGTCCAGTTTTGGTTGGTAGGGAAGAAACATTTGGAAAGAGCAGTTCAGCATTGCCTGGCCCTTCTCAATCTGACTCTGCAAAAGGAGACTCACTTCATGGACCTTCTACGGGAGAGTCAGTTGGCACTGATAGTGTCTCCTTTAGAACAGCTGTTACAGGGCATCAACCCCAGAACCAAGAAGACGGACAACGTGGTGAACATTGCCAGGTAAGTTACGCCTGGAGGTACAGAAAGGGGGAAATGGACACTGCTTTGATTCCTAGTCAGCTTCAATCCCTGTCCTTGGGATGGAGAGTCGAGGGTGGGAGGAAGTGACTCATTTTTGTCTTCCCTGCCCCTCTGGTTTTAATGACTCTGAGCCTCACCATTTCTTTTCTTCCTATTTTATGTCCTAAAAATGTCTAAACCTAAATGGTCTGTCTCCTGCAGGGAAATTGGATGTTTGCGTGATAGGGATGGGGAGTCAACTGGTCTCCATATATGGTGGTTATTGGTTCGGACTCAGCCTCTCTGTGTAGTGTTTCACAGGCTAGAAAGCTTTACAGGAGCAGAAAGCCTCCTCTTCCTCCTGCGGAGTGGCTGGTAGATTCCAACTGCTGATGTTGTGATTAGCAACCCAACTCAGACTCCACTACACTACCAGGCCTCCATATAGATGCATTAGAGGGTATACCAGCTGCTCCTCAGAAACCCTATACAGGGTTGCTGGGAGTCACAATGACTTGAGGGCATTATATGTGTGTGTGTGTGTATATATATATATATAAAATATACATGTATAAAAGAGAGAAAGAGAGTGAGTCCTGGTGTGGTTCTGTAGGATCAGCACTGGACTGCTAAGCACCAGGCCAGCAATTCAAACCCACCAGCCACTCCTTGGAGACTGATTTGATGGCTCTTAAGAACAATGTGTGTGTGTATATATATCTCCTCTAATACTACCACTACTAAATCAACAAGGTGACTATTAAATGAAGAAATTTTAAAAAAACATCATAATCATTTTCCCTTTTGTAAAGGAGAGTCACAAGTTAGTAGGTGTGATCATCCATTGCGTTTCTGTTAGACATTCGCAGCTTAAGAGGGAAGGTATTTCTTTAGTACTAAAGACTCAGAAATATCCCCAAGTTGTTTGGTAACAGATTTGCCTTAGCATTTGGCCCTCGTCCTGTTCAAGTAATAAGAGATGTGTAATGTACAAAGGAGCTGAGGTGGCGCAGTGGCAAGTGCTCAGCTGCTAATGGAAAGGTTAGTGGTTCGAACCTGTAGCTGCCCCTTGGGAGAAACAAGAGGCTGTCTCCTGGAAAGGTTCCAGCCTTGGTGACCCGGTGGGGTGATTCACCCCCATCCTCTGGTCAGAGTCCACTCCATGACAATGGGTCCAATGTATGAAGGGTGAATGTGACCTTTGTTCATAAAAATAAATGACTGAAACTTATATTTAATTGTAAAACAAAAATTGGAATCAAGCTAATGATTCGATACAAAATGACTAAATAGGCGATGAAATGCTATATCGTTGCTACAGTTCTTATTTTAAAGGCATTTTTAATAATTTGGTAAGATGGTTGTAAAACGTTAACTATAAAAGCAGAGCAAGCGACTGAGCTACAAGTGGCTCTCTCAGAGTGCGTGCTGACTTTGATTTCTTCTTTGTGCTTTTTTTTGATCCTGAACATATATATGTTAATGCAGTTACTAGAACATTTATTTCTTGTTGCGGATGTCACATGGTCGGCCAGTTACCTACTCCGTCCAGGACTTCTGGCTGGTGGGATGAGCTGTGGGCCAGGCTGCATCCCCATAGAGTGCTGCCTGGGCCCCGGAGGCCCTGGTTCTCCATGCTCTTTGCATCTCCCATGTGTCTGAGCAAAACACAACACGCTCGAACTTCCCCAAGCTGTTTGAAGAAGTAAGCAGAGCTTACAGCAGGTCTCCAAGCATCACTGCCCACCTGCCTGATCGTCCACAGCCAGATGTTTACGTGACTGTGGCAGGACTGGCAACCTTCCACCCCACCCTGCCCCATGGCTCCCTCACTGGTCACGGCGACGACAAAGACAGATCCCCAGATTAGCTTTTAAGCAGATAGCTGATGGAGCCACTGTCCTGTCTTGTCTCATCACATTGTTCTTCAGCTGTATTCTCATTTTCAAGGTATCTCTACCATGGCAACAGCAGCCCCGAGTTGGCATATGAGAGCGCCAAGATCCTCTGCTGTATCTCTTGTAACTCCAACATTCAGATAAAGCTGGTTGGCGATTTCACTCAGGACCAGGTAACTGATTGTCGTCCTGTTTGGGGTGCATTCTGCCTACATCCAGAGTCACCGTGTTCGTGGAGACATTGTGATCTTGTTAGTGGAAACATCCTCCAGTAGGAGGTAAATTCACATCCTGTGTTTGGGGATCAGACTATTTAAGTGCTGAGTACATACGCGTGGCTCCGTAGCCTAGCGTAAGTGTTGCAGCTCCAAGCTCAGTCAGGTGGTCAGGTGGTAACTAACACTGCTGCTTGTGCTTTCTGCCTCAGTTCTGAGGGGGCGGCTTTTGCGGTCTTCCAGTGGTCCATGTCTGTGGCCGTTCCTGTGATCTGAAACTGTAGAGGGTTTTATGTGTTCGCCTTCCACTTGGACTAGTTCTGTGTCTGTTCACTGGATAGCAGCAGGTGGGGAAGCTGCTGGAGCGCCCTCGCTGTGGACATTTATCCCATCAGGCCTTTAAGTGGAGCCTAGGAGGCACAGAGCTGAAGTGCTAACTGACAGGTTGCTGGTTCAAACCCACCAGCCTCCCTGCTTCTGTAAAGATGGCAACTTTGGAAACCCTATTGAACAGTTCTCCTTTGTCCTACAGTGTTCCTACAAGTCATCAGGTAGAAGGCAATGAGCGTGGTTTTTTGGGTATCTCTGTGTTGGACATCAGTGCGTTAGTTGGGGGAAGGATCTCATTGTTTCCTCTTCCACAGTGTTTTAAGCTGTTGTGGCTTTGGGTGAGATGGGTCTGCACTTTGTGTATTAACTGTTCCTCATGTTGCAGAACTTTTAGCAGCCCTCGTGCCTTGTTTACTATCTGTGAGTCATGCCCTCCATTCTGAATGCACCCACAAGTGTTGTTACTTCCCGGGTGAAGGACCACTGTTCATGATAGTCAGTTAATGTCAATCTGTGACTTCTGGGTGAGCATCATGAAATTGCCCAGGAAATGCATGGCATCTGTCATTATTGGATATTGACATTGATGTTTTTTTGTTAGCTGCTGGCATTCATCTCACTGTAGCTTGTTGGTACCAATTTTAACATGTTGCCAGACTCCTAAAGAATATGAGGGTCTCCCACGTCTCTGCCCAGAAGTGTAATACTGGTGATGGGCAGCAGCTTTCCAAAGAGAGAAGATGACATGAAGGTTTATCTGATGCCTTAGTCAAGAGCTCATAGCATTGGGCAGATAATGAAGTGGTCATGAGACAGCAGTTTGTTAATGTTGAAAATAGTTTGGTTCTTTGGAAGGAAAGTGAACCTTGGAAACCAATAAAGTTTTGACATTAAGCATTGGACTGTAAATCACGAAGTGGGCGGTTTGAGTCCATCAGCTGCTCTGTGGCAGATAGATGAGGTTGTCAGCTCGTGCAGCCTTGGAAACCCTCTACAGGGCTGCAGTGCGTCGAAACCGACTCGTTGTCACATAGCAATGACAAACAACATAGGCAATTTAAGGAACTGATGTTTCTGTGACTTTAAACAAATAACTAAAACCTTAGTATTTTATTTGGAGAGGATTTGCTTTTTATTTTTACAGTTAAATGTTTATAAATGTCTATCATATTTAGAAGCTTGTTTATGATTTGTCGTTTTCTGTTTATCTGGTGTCAGAGTGTAAGTCAGAAGCTGATGGCTGGCTTTGTGGAGTGTCTGGATAGTGAAGATACTGAAGAATTTGTACGTCTGGAAGACGGTATGTGTGCCTTTGATGATTGTGCAAGCATTTGACATAAATACTTGCTATTAGGGAAGGAAACTAAACTGTAAGAAACATTGGGAATTGGTTAGAGTAAATGTATGTTTTGGGGGAATCTTTTGTAACAGATCTGAAACCAAAGTAATGGCTAATCAGGCGAACTAAAACATATATATATATATATATAGGAAATTTGGAATAAAAGTTTTATATTTTAAATAGGGACTTATGCTAACTTTGCATCATTTTGTAACTTTGATTTCCAAATTCAGGATCAGAATCTGAGAAGAAGTTAGTGATGATTCGTCACGAAACAAGAATCCACATCTTGAATCTTCTCATTACTTCTCTGGAGCGCAATCCACCCAACCTTGCTCTCTACCTGCTGGGCTTTGAGTTAAAGAAACCCGTCAGTACCACAAACCTGCAGGACCCAGGTACGGCCACCAACACGCAGGCATTCATAAACCTCTATCTTCTTATTTGTGTATGAAGTGTCATGTGTTGGCTTCTGGCCTCATGGGATCATTCACTGAAAGAAGGAAAGAATGTATAAAAGGTGATGGGATGGCTGATTTTAATACTTTGACCAAGACGTGACCAAATGAACCTCAGACAATTAGCGTTTATCTGTTTTCTGTGTGACTGAGAGGACATTTCTGAGAGTGTGTGTTTATAGAATGTAACCTTTGTAGAGGTCATTGTAACAGTATGACACCAGCCATTTCTCTCGTGGTACTCTACTCAACTGGGCTGGATACTTCACAGAACTCACACACCTTCCTCCCAGTTCCGAGGTTTATTAAGAAAAGTTAATAGGTTACAAGTCAGGGTTAGAAATGCTTCTAGCAGTTTTTCCATTCATACAGGCCTCTTTCTGTCCAGCCAATGTTACAAAGCTCTTCAGGGCACAGCCTTCATGAAGGCACTCAGCTTGAAGGCATTTGGCTCTAGCTCGGTGGCTCAGCAAACCTAGCGCACACCCCCGTTAACTGCCTGGAGGTACCCCACTCTGTAAGGAAGCCTCCTGCCCAAAGCCACTCAGTTTTACTCACTCCGTGGGCTGGGAAGAAACCCGCTGCTCCGGCTCATGCTGTGGCTTTTGGTTCTGATGCTGCTTTTCGTTTGTCACTCCTCCGGTGTCATGCCTTTCTGTCCCTGGGTAGAGGAGGCTCAGCGCACAGGGTTCTCAGGACCCAGAGGACGCACTCCTCCCCTGACTCTTGTTCTTTGGTGACAGTGAGATTCTTTTCTCCTGCTTCTGAGATAGCTCATTGTAAGCCCTTCAGGATGATAATGTTGACCAATCCCCTCATTCGATTTCCAAATGTTTACAGTTTGTTGTTGTGAAGTGCCATCAAGTCTGTTCCAACCCATAGTGACTCTGTAGTGTTTCTGAGGAGCAGCTGGTGAGCTTAAACCGGCGACCTTGCAGTTCAATGGCTTTGCAGTCTGGTGCATTAACCCACAACCCCACGCCAGGTCCCCAGTGTTTACAATTACTATCCTGTTACAGTCACTCACATGTGAATCATATTATCTGTTAGCATTTAGCCCCATCTGCTGTTTGTTACCAAGACCTTCAGGAAAATGTCATTTTGTGGCAGTTTATAAAGACAGTGGCTCAAACAAACATTGAAGAATTCACTACACTGCAACCATTACAGTTTTTAATGCAGACATTGGTTTGTTTGTTATTTAAAAAGTTGACTTTCATTTTGATGATGTGCAGGAGTGCTGGGTTGCCCAAGGACGTGCCTTCACGCCATCTTAAACATCTTGGAGAAAGGAACCGAGGGCAGAACCGGTCCAGTGGCAGTGAGAGAGTCTCCTCAGCTCGCTGAGCTGTGTTACCAGGTAACAGGAGATGGTGCTGGGGAGAAACTTCACTAGATGTTCCAGCACACTGCAGCCCTGAGTCTCGTAGACTGACTTCAATGAGTTCATTTAGTAGTCTGACCAGTCTCTTGTTTGTAGGTCACATCCGTAAAGCACAAACCCTAAGAACTTGTTGATCCAAAGATATGCTGACCACTTGAAAAATGTGGGAAGTGGGATTTTTGTCATGAATTTTGATCGGGTGGTATCAACACTGTGCTGGCTCCTGTAGCTTTTTGGTGAAGAAGTAGTGGATTTGGGTGAGAGCTCTGGGCCCTTAACTAGCCAGACAACTTGGACTTGCTGTGAGTCTTTTGAGTCTCAGAAACTGTAACCTGTGAAAAGGGCTCTTGGGAGCCTTTGATGCCAAGATAGTGACAGAACCCTTTAAGCCCTTTGAAAATGATGAAGTCGTACACCTGTATGAGGTGGTTGTTGTTGTTGTTGTTAAGTGCCATCGAGTCGGTTCCGACCCATAGCGACCCTGTACAGGGTTTCCGAGGGTGTAAATCTTTACGGGAGTAGAAAGCCTCATCTTTCTCCCACGGAGCAGCTGGTAGTTTCAAACCGCTGATCTTAAGGTTCGCAGCCCGATTCGTAACCATTATGCTACCAGAGCTTCCTTATGTATGAGGTGGTAGAGAGTCAGATTTGTATATAAAGTAGAATGAGAACTTTGCTTTGCGTATTGACTTTAGTTTATTGTTTTACTGCTGTTATAAATATTTTAAGGACTGCTTTATAAGGGAGCTCTGGAGGCTTCGTAGAAAGCTTTACGGTCTCGGAAACCCTTGGGAACTAATGTCCCTGTCAGAGTCGATTCCACAGCAGTGGGCATGGGTTTGGTGCTTCTTAAGATGTGATGAGGGTCTCCATGTAAGTGGCAGCCCGATTCCCATTTTGTATCCGAAACACATCATTCTCTTCTAGTGGCAGGGGCATTTCCGCTGGTTACCCTCCAGGGCCTACTTAAAATTCAGAACTTAGGTTTGACGTGTGTGTGTACCTGCTTTTCTTGATTGTTGCTGGGTCTTTGTTTCTGCTGAGTAGATCTATGTTCATATTTTCCATTTTAACAACACTGACTTGGTGTTCTCGTGGTGGATTTCATTCTTCAGGTGATCTATCAGCTGTGTGCCTGCTCCGAGACATCTGGCCCCACTATGAGGTACTTGAGAACCAGCCAGGATTTCTTATTCTCTCAGTTGCAACATTTGCCTTTTTCTAACAGAGGTAAGAACTGATTTTCCCTTATTATTGTATGACAGATTATTAAGTCCAAGGTCGAGTGATTTTACTCAAGTGCTGTTTTGGGGAGGAGTTGTAGGGTCTGTGAAATTCTGGTTTCATTTGAGTCGCTTCAGTTGCTTTATCACCTTGGGTCACTTTTTTGTGAGTGTTGAGTAGTCTGATTTTGTAACTGCTGGCAGTCCTGGTGTGATGCTCTAGGACCACAAGGTTGGCGATTCAAACCCACCAGGTGTTCCTCAGAAACCCTATCTATACAGGGTTGCTGTGAGCCGAAACCAACTCGACAGCACTTAACAATATCAGTAAAATTAGTGAAACACATCATCAAGGATGGACTTTGGCTCTTTTACTAGCAAATAAAAAATTGAAGATTGCGTTTGAAGGGACAAGAAGATTCTGGAAATGTAGATTCACAAATGAAAATGGCTTAATGAATTTTCCTGTGTGTCCTGTGTACAGATGGCAGGCAATTCATGTTTTCAGATGAAGAGTAGACCCTGACCATGGTGGACATCATTTATGACTGAGGTTATGGGCGTGACCATTACCCCAGGCTCCTAACTGTGCTGTACCAGGATGCTGCTTTATGCTGTTTTCTTTTCGAATGATCTTGAACGATTTTTACATTCAGATTATAACCAGACAGTGGTAGATTCTTGTGTTCTTTCAGTCTTCATGTTTAGGAAGTCTGTACGTAAACAATTCTGGTGACCAGTAACTGTCAGCCTCCAGTTCATGTTTTAGAGTGATGATGGTTTGAGACCCTTGGAACTTACCTATTCTATCTAATTTAGAAGAAAAACTGTTTCTTTCCCTATGATGGTATCTGTTTTACAAAACAGTCCTGCTCTGCTTGGTAGGGTTAGTGGTAATATTGGTATTTGTGTTGTTTGGTGTGAAGTCTGTGTTTCTACTCTCCTCATTTAGAACTTGAAAGCCAGGCCTATTAGAAAAATACTGGATTCAAAAGTTCCTAATAGGTCAGCAGTGCCCAGCCCTAATGATATTTTCAATCAAATGCCTTTATTGCCAGACAGAGAATGTTATCCAGTTAAAGTTTATTTTCCTCCTGATATATTTGCTTTATGAAATTAAAATCAAGATGTATGATGAATGTTTTACAAGGTCGTGTATTTGAAAATTGGGCTGTTGGTGTGGTGCTATAGGATAAGCACTGGACTGTGAATCACATGGTCAGCAGTTCAAACCCACCAGAAACTCCTTGGAAACCCTCTAAGGGTCGCTATGAGTTGGAACTGACTCGACAACACTTAACGACAACAACAACAACTTTTGAAAATTACTCACTTTTCTTAAAGTATCAAGTTCTGTATTCATGAGAAAATGCAACGTACTTATAAATCTGTGCATTTTTGTGAAGTTCTCCTGATATTAAAAACTTGATTTTCCTTTCTGTCTATTTCTTCTTTTTTTCCATCTGCTTTAGCTCTTTTATCGTAGACTTATTTTTCTTCATTGGATTTTCTTTTTTGCTGTGTTTACAGTGATAAATTGTTATGTTGCCAAGTTTCATAAATGATTGACAAACTTAAGTGGGGAAATATGTGGTTAGTTGTAGAAGTTTAGGTCTATTCTGAGTTGGTGTTAGTGCTGTGGGACCCTAAGACTCTGCATCTCATTTCTAGAATATGAAATATCGATGCTGAATCAGATGTCGTGGCTTATGAAGACCGCCTCCATAGAGCTGAGGGTAACGTCCCTGAACCGCCAGCGCTCACATACCCAGAGACTACTGCATTTGCTGCTGGATGACATGCCGGTGAAGCCGTACTCAGGTGACCCTGTGGCTGCTGCTGGATAGGACAGACCCACTCGGTTTTGTAACAGCACTCTCCCTCTTCCTTCCTGTGCTTAACTGTTTCTGTGTGTCCTTCTTACCGACCCCTTCCTGCCTTCTGAGCTTTATCCCTGAGCAAATGCTGCTCTTTTGGTCTCGTGTGGTTGATTGTTCTAAAGAGGGCATGCCTCCCTGGTGTCTGTTCACCTTAAGCCCTGGCTGTCGTTTGGCTGGAAGTTGAGTTTGGAATGAGTTCAGTTCCAGGCTTGAAGATGGTTAAGTGCCTTTATTCTCGGTGATTCTACCAGCCTCTATTAGACACCAGTGAGCCTGGTCTTTCGTATAATTTTGAATTTTGTCCCACATTCTTCTTCCACGCTATCCAGGGTAGCTGGGTCCCATCTGGTCCTTCTGATCTCAGGGTTGTGGAAGCTGAGGCTCATGTGACCTCTGCTAGTCTTTTGGACTTATGGTTTCCACGCCTCTTTGATTTTCTTCACTCTTTTTGCTTTGCACAGGGAGAGACCAACACTTGGATCTTAGCCACTCGAAGGCTGTTAAGACCTAAGCAGAGTAGGATGTAGAACGTTGTCCTAGTGGGCTGTGCTGTGCCAGTTGACCTTGATGTACTCGAGCCATGGTCCTGAGCCTCCAGTGACTCTGGGTTTTTGTTTTCTGTGTAGCTGCCTGGAAGCACAGGTCTAAACCTCCCACTCAGGTCATGCTTGTTTCGTAGGCCAAAACAATGCTTTCTGCCTTTGTAAGTTTTTCCCATAAAGAACAGACATTTCATATCATTTCATGATTGTAGTTAATGATTGTTTTAAACATCCACGTTATGTTATAGCTACGTGCACAGAATGTTCACTGGAGTTTGTCACACTGAACAGCACGATCCCAGCTAGCCCATTGTGACTCACACGTGCAAATCATCTCCTTGGCGAGGTTGGGCCTTGCCTCTCTTAGAGTCCTGATTATCCTCTTTACAGAGTCATGTGAAGAATGAGAGGACTGTTGGGAGAAAGTCTTTGCATTTTAATGATCTATTTGTAGAGGGCTCTTTGACCCGGAAGCACTGACCTAAAAATAAAATGTCTTAAGTTTGTTGTTTCCACATCGGTGTAGCTTTAAGACTGTGTTCTTTTTTCTGATCTGTTATTTTTGATGCTTCATCAGATGGCGAAGGAGGCATCGAAGAAGAAACTAGATCCGTCTCGGGCTTCCTACACTTTGACACTGCCACCAAAGGTAAAAACCGTTTGAATTTGTGGTATGTTTATTTTGTAGACATATTTTTGGTATATGCAATAGCCTTTAAAACATCAAGGGAGTACTATGCCTGGGGTTTACAAATTCTCAATTCGTGTAGAAAAGTTCCAGAAAGAATTATTGTTCCACCGCACTCCCCGTCTTTCTTTTTTTAATAGTAAGGAGTAGGGTGTGGGAAACAATTGCTAACACATAGGTGTTTCAGAAGTGAAATCAGATTTAAACCTCAACACTGTCTTTGCTTCCTGGGCTGCTCTGCTCGAATGTAGCTTTTGTGGAGAGGGAGCTGAGTGTGAAAGCTGCTCTTTTCCTCCTCGTCCCTTGTCACAGTGAATGGCTTTTCGTTGTTTCCTAGTCCGTAGAAAAATTCTAAGTATTCTCGACTCAGTTGACTTCACTCAAGAGATCCCTGAGCCTTTGCAGTTGGATTTCTTTGACCGGGCCCAGATTGAACAGGTCATTGCAAATTGTGAGCACAAGAATTTACGGGGACAGACGGTTTGCAACGTGAAGGTGAGGACTGGTTTAAAGTTTCTGCAGTAACCAGGTTCAGACTGAGTCCCCAGGAAAACCCCCAAAACATAACCATATAATTAACTTTTCTGATGGAGATACTGGTTGCTTCCTTACTAAACTTTGGTTTTCATAGTCAAACAGCTGGGGTATGGGGGGTCAGCTGAAGGAGCTGAACAGACTTCTCTGGAAGGCTCCCATCCTCTCTTAGAGGTCATGCCACCCAGTTAGACCTGTGGGCTGCTTGAGTGATTTGTTATCTACCTGGGATGACCTCACCAGTGGGAAGAAGGTACCCAGGTCCTTGCATCAATTTACCTGCTGCAGAGGCCTGGGCATAAGGGCCACTTTCTGCTACATTGGGCAGGACCATTGTTAGATGTCTCTAGAGGTGTGTGCAGCTCTGTACCATGACTAGGGGTCACTGCTCTCCCAGTGACTCACGTGGCCCTGTTTTTTCCCTCTCTTTCCATCTCTGTAGCTGCTCCATAGGGTTCTTGTAGCTGAAGTCAATGCCCTTCAGGGGATGGCAGCCATTGGACAGAGGCCTCTCCTGATGGAGGTAAGCCCCACAGAGCATGTGCTGACTTTGACCTTGAACTACTGAAGGTACTGGCTAAAAGACGGACCAGTATGTAGTCTTGAGATGCTGAAAAGTAAAACTCTAATGAGATCTCACTTCTGACTTCATCATTTCTTTACACTGAACTGCAGTTCATAGCTGCTCTCTGGTATGCCAACCTAAATCCTGTCTTTGCTGCCAGGCTCGTTAAAGCTCTGTGTCCTAGACAGAAGGAACAGACATGCCAGGGAATTTGCTCTTCAGCTGAGACTGTAGACAGTTGTAGTGCTCCAGGACAGGTAGACATGGACAGTTGAAGGAGTAAGAAAATGAGGTTAAAAAGCTCTTCTTTACCCAGACCACCTGCCACCTTCATTTACACACACGCAGTCCGTTTGCATGTATACCCTTCTATAGTATTTCAGGGCCTTGGCCATCAGTATAGCATCCTGATAGTGCTCTGGGTACGGGCTTGGCTGCTAACCGGAAACGTCAATAATTTGAATGCCAGCCTTCGTGGGAGGAAGATGTGGCAGTCTGTAAAGATGACATTTTTGGGGAACCCTGTGGGACAGTTCTGCTCAGTCTTATAGGGCGGTTATGAGTCAGAATTGACTTCGTCGGCAATGGGTTGGCCATCAGCATACGATGTGGAGTTATCTGCTGTGTGACTTGCATAGAGTAGGTTCCCACAGCCTCCTCCAGGTGTTTTCTGCGTGTTGGACATCAGAGCCTGTTGATACCAGGGAGCTTTTTTGTGCCTGTGCGCTGACTCTGCCACCCTGTGTTTCCCATCTCCTGGTCTCTAGGAGATCAGCACTATTCTCCAGTACGTGGTGGGACGGAACAAGCTACTGCAGTGTCTCCATGCAAAGCGACATGCCCTGGAGTCGTGGAGGCAACTGGTGGAGGTCATCCTGACAGCTTGTCCCCAGGACCTCATTCATACCGAAGACCGGCAGCTGATCATCCGCGACATCTTACAGGACGTGCATGACAAGGTGCTACACGTTCTGCTTCCTTTCTTGCTGCTGGACAGATATTCATAGAGCATGTACACAAATTGAGCTTGCCATCTGAATTGTTAAAATTTTGCATCAGTAGTTAAGTGGAATTGTGCCCATATTGAGGCTTATCTTGAGGAGAGCTAGATGGCATCTGGCTAATGCTCCTGAGCAGTCTGATCTGAGCAGAATAGGATCGAATACGGAACAGAAGTCAGATTCTTACAGTATTCAAACTCAGTGGGCCAGTTAGACAAGAGAACGTCCTGAGACTATGGTCCTGAGACACTTTGTAAACCTTGAATCAAAATGATCCCCTGAGGTCAAAGTTTAGCAAAATAGCAGATGAGCACGCAAAAGAAAAGCTGTTACCTGGGATGAGGGCACCCCATGAACACACCATCCATAGGATGTTACCTGGGATGAGGGCACCCAATGAACACACCATCCGTAGGATGTTACCTGGGATGAGGGCACCCAATGAACACACCATCCGTAGAGTCCAACAGGTCAGCTGTAACTCTAAAACAAAGATGCGAAGAGAAGCAGTCAGGGAACTAGGGGACTGGAAGTACAACAACCAGAACACAGTGAAATGGACAATGTAGAAATTGTCAAATGAGAACCTAATTTTCTTTGTAAACTTTTTATAAATAATACTTATTTAAAAAAAAACACCTTCTTGACAAAGAGATGAATGCACACTAATCATTCAGGTTGCATGTCACATAGCGTGGGCATCATTTATCTAGAGAGACTGCCCTACTGAGTGGATTTCTCTAGTGGTGGGGCCATTTAAATGAACTTCCAAAGAAACCTCCCTGAAAACTCTGATAGCAGTGACTTGTGGTTAAGAACACACTAAACTATACCTACATACGTTCATTTTACCCTCTCATATTCTTGGCAGTGTTTGAGAGCTGAATGCATATAAAAAGTGTTAGTGATTGTAGCTGCCAGCAGAGTCCGAACCCTCCTTTTTCCTTCTGCTCTAAGATACTGGATGATGAAGCGGCCCAGGAGTTGATGCCGGTGGTGGCAGGCGCTGTGTTTACCCTGACGGCCCATCTCAGCCAGGCTGTCCGCACCGAACAGAAGCAGCTGTTGGTCCTGGGGCCCAGAGAGGCCCACTATGCTTTCGTGTTTGACAGTGCCTTCACCTCGCCTCCTTCTGCAGAGAGCTCCATGGTGGGCTTTACTTCGATTGGCGATTCTTCACTTCACATCATATTGAGGAAACTGTTAGACTTCATTTTGAAGACAGGTCCTTTGATCTACCTTCACTATAGATTACTGTTTCTGTACTTGCTTTAACATTAATGAAGAAGGATTTCGCCTTACTCTGCTTCCCCAGGTGGCGGGTTCCAGCGCGTGAGGACCCACCTGTACGGCTCTCTGCTCTATTACTTACAGATTGCCCAGAGACCTGATGAACCAGACACATTAGAAGCAGGTAAAGGCATTGGGCCCTGGTCATGCCAGCTTTCCTTAGAGACTGGCTCCTTTCAATTAAACAGCAGTCACTCTTCCGAGTTTTGGAGTGAATACACCTTTGGGTGACCATTGAAGCAGCTACTCAAAAGTCTAGGAAGAATGGTTAATGTTTTAAAGGATCCCTTGTGGTCGAGTGAGACCCCTGGTGGTTGAGTGATTGAGCACTTGGCTGCTAACCACAAGGCCAACTGCCCAAAGTCACCAGCTGCCACGAGAGAAAGATGTGACAGGCAGTCTTTGTCCTTACCACCTTAAATTGAAGACATGAGTACTGTGAAGAAACAAAAACCCCTCAACCCTTCAACAAGTTCATTGGAAAATCCCATTGTCTTTTCATTCCGTTTGTCCACTAAGGTTTTGAAGCGACTTCGTATACTTCTGTGACCCCTGTCTTGCCTCTAGTCCCACCGGACAGGATGCTGCAGCTCACTTCCCTTTGCAGTGCCTTACAGGGCGCATCTAGTGGGGTCTCCCAATGGCTCTAGTCTTCCCCAGTTATGGATGTAGCATTTGTCTTATTGAAGGACATTTAAATGTTTGCTCACTGGAGCGCTGCTTCAAATATCCTATCAGATGCCTGTGTTAGTATTGCTCAAGAAGGGTGCGTCATGGTGGGATTTCCATGCATACAAGTTGATACTCTTAATGTTTTTTAAAGTTGTATTGTAAATGGAGTGAAGATTTACAGGCCAGATCATCAGCTTTACATTCATAAACTTCGTTTCATTACATTCATATACTTTGTTTCATTATAATGATTGCAATCTCCTTGTACCATCAGTTAACAGTATTTGCCTCTATTCACTTTAATTCCTGCACTTCTCCGTACATTTATACATTTTCACTTCAATAGATTCTACCAAATGGCCTCCTGACAAGGCTTTAAACTTCATTTGGGGTTTTCTCTGGAGAATTTCCCCAAGTTGAATTTCTTGGTCAAAAGAGGTATATTTAAAATACTGAGAAATATTGCTGTCTTCACTGACCTTGGACTCCTGGTGTGGTAGGATAAGCACTGGCCCGCTAGTCACTAGGTCAACAGTTCAAACCCACCAGCCACTCCTTAGAAACCCTGTACTACAGGGTCATTATGAGTTGAAATCGACTTCCCAGCACGTCACAGCAGCAACAACAACACACTGCCCTTAGCATTTGAATTGTGTATGAGAGGTCATCACTCAGTTACCAGACTGGCTTTCATTGGGGCTGGGGGGGTTCCCTTTTGTCTGTTTTAATGCTTTTAGCCAAGAAAACCATGTGGGAGAGGCTGACGGCCCCTGAGGATGTGTTCAGTAAGCTGCAGCGAGAAGACATGGCCATCATCGAGAGCTATGGTGCCGCACTGATGGAGGTGGTGTGTCGGGACGCCTGTGATGGCCATGAGATCGGCAGGGTAAGGACGCATGTTGGAACGGACGTCTTTGCTAAAAGTGCAGTGTGGCCCTTACGTACTGAGAATTGTTTTCTGCGCTGTATTGAATAGATTGGTTTATTTTCTCTGCTTTGGGACTTCCATTTCATATGTTTTGTTTCCTTCTGTTCTAAATCTTAATTAGTTGAGAACTTTCCCAGAGTGATCGGTTTGCTCACGTCTGAGGTAAGCCTCACACCAATAGAAACCACCACACAGATGTGGCTGGCTGTATCTGTAACTGAGTATGCCGGATAAGCAGCCTTTAGTTGAGCATAGCTTACATCTTTCTCTGCCTAAGTGCTTTAGGAGAAGAATTTGTGTTTTTATTTCTTTAAAATAGTGTTGTGCACTCGTGATCATGCCACGAGAGATAACTTCGCAGTGAAACCATTTATTTGAAAATCTTGTGATGAGACAAGATTTTTAAAAATAGGGTAAAGCAAAGTATGTAATAAACTCTCAATTGTATTTTATAAAAGAATGAAAGTATTCTTATGCCTACAAAAAAGATCAGGAGGAGATAGACCACAATAGATTAACTGAGCTAATCATAAAAGGCATGTAAAATTTGACAGTTAGAAAAAGTAATTTTAAAAAATTCCATTTTTTCAATAGTTACGTCTAGACTTTCATGCCATTATTTTAATGTGCTCAGTTTTGTTTCAGGCATATACCTTTACCCTGAAAGTTTTACTGATAAATGGAGGCAGCTTTATTGTAAGCAGCTATTCATGTCCTTGTTGGACAAGCTCCGACGGTTTGGGGTAGAGGCAGGTGCTGGGGTGGCTTGGTGACTGGGCTGTGCTCTGCCCCTAGATGCTGGCCCTGGCTCTGCTGGACCGGATTGTGTCTGTGGATAAACAGCAGCAGTGGCTTCTGTACCTCTCCAACAGTGGCTATCTCAAGGTGCTTGTGGACAGCTTGACGGAAGACGACCGGACTCTGCAGAGCCTGCTCAGCCCGCAGCCTCCCCTTCTGAAAGCCCTTTACACCTACGAGTCCAAGATGGTAAGGCTCTGGACGTTCCAAGTGACAGCAGCAGGTTTTAGACGTTACAATGCAAGTGGGCCATCCACTCAAATATGTCTTCTTCTCTCATAAACTGTAATTACGTTTGACGAGTTTTACATTGTGGGGTCTGGTAGAAGTATGTGCTCTGGGTTTGTCCAGACTGGGTTTGGGTGACCCTGAGGACTATCTGATGGTGGGACTTCTGCCTGCCACTCCCTCAGTTGCTGCTCATGGCAGCTCGGACGGACGTCCAGTGCTCTCGAAAGACAGTAGAGGGCCAGCACACCTCAGACAACATTGGCATGCAGATGTGCTGGGTCTGCTGTAAGCATAAGAGATTCAGTACAGTGTAAAACAGTATGAAACCAGTTCTGACTCCAGCAACCCTATGGGGACAGAGTAGAACTGTTCCTTAAGCGTTTCTGAGAGGGTCCCTCTTTGTGTAAGAGCAGAGACGGGTCTCTCTTGGCATGGCTGATGGGTTTGAACCGCTGACCTTGGGGTTAGCCATCCAGTGCCTCACCCACTGCACTGTGACCAGTGTACGTTCCATGCAGCATGTAATCCCTCACTTCCTTTCCTCCAAGCCTGTATGAAAGTCTCTGTTTCCTGCTACTACATATGTCACCACATAGAAGCACTGCAGTCAGTTTTTCCCGCCTGCACTGGTTTATTCAACAAGCCTCTGTGGTGCACTTCCTGCGCTCGAGGCGTGGTGCTTGGTGCTTGGTGTTGGACACGCAGGTGTGAGGTGCACAAGTCACCTGAGCAAGCAGACGCTTCAGGCATGTGACGCGCTGTGCCACGTCATCCTCACAGAACCGCCTTCAGGAAGTTCTGTGGCGACTAGAGATCAGAAGTCTAACTGTCCCTGGGCCTTTCTGTCTGTGCCTCCGTAGGCTTTTCTCACTAGAGTGGCGAAGATACAGCACGGTGCTCTGGAGCTGCTGAGGGCCGGGGTGATCGTGCGGCTCGCCCAGTGCCAAGTGTATGACATGCGCCCCGAGACGGATCCACAGGGGTAAGTATCCACAGAGGCAGGAGTCCTGAGAGAAAGAGGACATTCCAAACTTACCATTGCCCCTGGCTTCGCATTCTGAAGGAGCGGTAGTCTTATCTTGATGACGTTTTCCATACTTGTTAAGTGCCATCAAGTTGGTGCCGATTCATGGGGACCCTGTATAGAGTTTCCAAGGAGCGATTGATGAGCTTGAACCACCGACCTTGCGTTTCAAACCCACAGTGCCATAACAGGACTCCAAAAATATCAGGGCAGAGTTTGAACTAGACCTCTGCCATTTGCTAGTGGATGGAGGTTCTTCAGAAAGGAAAAAGCAGGGAGGGACCTAGTACTTTTTCACTTGAAGGGGAAATGGGAGACTTGGTTACTAAATGTGTGTCTTCCCATCTTCCGTTTGTGTTGAGTAGTAGCGCAGGTTTCACACAGTGGTCTTTGGTGTAGATTTGCTCTTCCTGATGTTAATAATTTGGATGCAGATGCCACAGTATTTGTCCCCCTTTTTTCTCAGTTCCCTGCTACTTTGACAATTTTATATGAATTTTTCTCATGAGGAGTTCTCCACTTCAAGCTTTTTAGCAGATTTCTCAGCTGTTGGAATGGGGCCTTTCCTCCCTGCCTGGCTCAGCTTTGTTCATGATTATTATCCAGCAAGAGGCATCATTTGGGTCGCTTGAGTCATTTCATTCAAAAGATCCATCGCCAAACTGAGTGCGTTTTTCAGTCTTACCTACAGAACTTTTACCACCAGAGGAAGGGAAAAAACGTTTGGTATTTCTCTCTGAATTTTTAAGCATGAGAATTGTTAAGATTTTCAGGTTCAGTGAAGACCGAGTTCCTTGTACCCCCGCCCACGGCCTGTCGCCATGGCTAGTCTCTCTCTGCCCGCCCCGCTCTTGCTGGATTTCCACTCTGCTTCTGGTCTTTTCTCTTGGGGCAGAGATTTAAATACCGACATTTCTAACAGATTGTAGTTTATTCTTGCAGTGTTCTGACACGGTGTCCTAAAGGTTAAGTGATACTACAACCTAGCATCTACTTTTTTTAAAAAATTTTATTTTACACACTGGACAGTGTAGACTCATTTTGGGCTTGAGTATAGGAGAGGAATGTTGAGGGCAAATCACTTTGGCTTGCATCCATTTCGTACCCATGGTCTCTCTGGTTTGAGGGAACCTTTGAAATAAAGAGAATCTTTTTTGGGAAGTTTCAAGCACTGTGTTTTCAAATCCTGCAGGTTTTCTTCAGTGAAATTTTCAAAACGCAAATTGTTCTGTTTCAAAATGCAAATCGTGTTTACTAATGAATGAAGCTGTGTGGTTCTACAGAAGCACTTACCTCGAACCCATAGTGTCTGTCTGGGATGCAGACTCCTCCGGGTGACATCCCCCATCAGTGGGTGATGCCGTCTGCCCCTTAATAAGTTAGCAGACCGCTAGATGATCCCGTTAACGCTAATCTTGCCATGTTCTCCCGTCTCTCTCGATTGTCATGAATCAAGAGTGTTTGGCATGAGGGACCTCCCGATGTTCATCCCCACCCCAGTGGATCGGTACCGGCAGATCCTCCTCCCTGCCCTCCAGCTGTGCCAGGCCATCCTCACGTCAAGCATGGCTCAACACCTGCAGGCAGCGGGACAGGTAAGGGATCCCAGGTGTAGAGAGCCTCTGATGGAATCTGACTGTGGTGCAGAGTTGGGAGAGAAGAACCTTGTACTTGGCTCTGGAGGACACAGACCCTTGTAGAAATGAGACACAGTAGCAAATGAATAGAATATTGAGCTAGGAAGCAAGAAATGAGCTTTGTTCATCTCTAAGATGAAGAAGCAGTTCACTGTGGTAGGGAACTAGCAGGCTTCTAAAATTGAATTCACTTAGAATTTGTTGAGAAAGCGCTATCATACTAGGCTCAGCTTTGCCAAACATATAAAAGACAGACGGAAAGGTTACATTCATTTATCATTTAGAGACTGAAGTTGTTTAAATAAAATTTCTGGTAGTTGTTGTTAAATATTACTGAGTTGGTTACAACTCCTAGTGACCTTTTTAGGGTTTCTGAGGCTGTAGATCTTTGTGGGAGCAGAAAGCCTCATCTTTTTCCCACAGAGCAGCTTGGTGGGCTCAAACTGTCAACTTTGTGGTTTGCAGTCCAGTGTTTACCTTACAGAGCCACAGCACTTGGTTTTAGTGAAAACTTTAAAAACCTCTGCTCTTTTAAACTGATGATAATAGAGCTTAGCCTCCTACTGATGAATTGGGCTCTTCGCCATGCTCCTGTGGTCACTGGTTGTGTCTCTGCCTCAGACACTGGGATTGGTGGGTGCTTGGTCTGCTGTCCCGGTCATCAGCCCTCAGACTCTTTCAGGGAGAATGGGCGTTATTGCAGGCCATGCTCTGTCTCTACCATGGGTGGCCTTCTGGTTAACGTCTTTAAACCTCAAGGACTTTCCCTTGTCCTCTCACTGATGGACCTTGAGATTCTTGTGTAGAACTGGGACATGGTGCTGTGACACACTAGTTCTCTTAACACCAGTTATTACGGAATCATCTGAGGAGCTTCTTACAAAAACCAAACAGGCCATAAACAGAGCACTGAGTCCCAGGGCTAGAGGTTCTGGGCTGAGGTCAGGAGTCTGTTCAAAAATGAAAGGGAGTGGGGTTGCTGAGTGTTCTGGAATCTTTGCCTCAAAGGCATTTATCAGAGTCCTGGGGTGGTGCTGTGGGTTAATGCACTGGACTGAAAGCTTGGTGGTTCAAGCTCACCAGCCGCTCCTGGGAAAACCTATACAGAGTCGCTATGGGTCTGAACTGACTCGATGACATTTAACAACAACAACAACAACGTTTGTCATCTAGGGGAGAGATGTGATGTGAAACCTTACAAACGGCCATGCTGGAGGGAGCAGAGTATGGAGGTCTGGGTTTCTCGCTTCTTTGCTTTGACCATATCAAAGGGAGAATCAGACATAAACTTTTATATGGTTTTCCTTTCATATATAGCAACTTCTTAAATTCAGTATGTCATTTTTATTCCCACTCATTTTAAAGTCTTGTTCTTGTCCCTACTGGACAAACTACCAATGAAGCAAAGAGGGTTATGTTAAATAGGGTTCGGACAGTAGCTCCAAGTTACAGCTTACTTTCCTACAATGGCATCTAAGTGTATTCATTGGTAAGCTTTCAGATAATCATTATCTATAGCTTCTGTGTGAATTTTACTTAAATGCTTGCTTCTTGAGGCACTAAATTACGCAGGTGCAGAAGATATTCATGTAAGCAATAAGCAAGTGCAGAAACCACGGCACTTGCCTGTATTGCACTGAGTCACTTACTTCAATGTTTAATGAGGTTCCTGAGTGAGACTTACAAATTTGTGATGGGGTGTTTCTTGGGTCTACCTTTGCTGCTTCCATTGCGCCCTTTCTGGGCTTAGGTGCTACAGCTTCTCATCTCGCATTCCGACACTATCCAAGCGATTCTGCGCTGTCAGGACGTCAGTGCTGGGTCCCTGCAGGAGTTGGCATTGCTGACCGGGATCATCAGCAAAGCAGCACTGCCTGGTGAGTTGGTTTGGTGCAAGGACTTCTAGTCATTCTTTACAGACCTGCATGTGTTGTTGTTAAGTGCTGTGGAGTCGGTTCTGACTCCTAGAGACCCTGTATAGGGTTCCCGAGCCTGTAAATCTTTATGGGAGCAGAAAGGCTCATCTTTCCCCTGTGGAGCAACTAGTGGGCTAGAACCACTGACCTTGTGGTTTGCAGTCCAGTGCTTATCCTATACAGCCACCACGCTCCCACAGACTTGCACACACATACCACAAATCCAACCCCACTGTATGTGTGCAAATGGGGTGGAGAGAACAGGAAGCTGCGTTGGAGTGGTGCTGTTAGAGGCTGGTCAGCTGACCTGGTAATGGGGCCAAACTGGAAAGGGGAATGGAAACATCGCTCTGGCAAACTCAGGTTTGTCTAAGGGGGCAATCAAATGATACAATATCTAGAGGAGTTTAAAAGAAAAAAGAAATGTGTTTCATGCATAGTATTTTATATTGCAAACTTCCATGAGACAGTAATTTCTTGCTGAGTTTGGAAAGTTTTAACTTTTATGATTATAAGTAAAAACTAGATTTTTCTTGGGAAAAAACCCTCATAAGCTCATTAATTCAGTCTTACACTTTGGATTGCATGTGAATGGTCATGTGCTGCTGTCAATATCTAGAAAGGCAACAGTAACAAACAGTGTAAGATGCTGTTTCTTAAAACTTCTCCAGGGCAAGGGTTTGCCTGCTCATTGTATGAAAACTAAAATACTAAGACAGCTTTTCTTACTGTACAGTGCTTTTATTTTGTTGATTCTGTAGCTACATCTGAAAGCATTCTAATTTTTTATAGGCATATTGAGTGAACTCGATGTTGACGTAAATGAAGGATCTCTAATGGAGCTACAGGGACATATTGCACGGTTCCAGGTAACCGATTCTTAGATCTTCAAGTAACAATTTGCTCTGACTCATCACCTTTCTTTGGAAAATGTTCTTTATGTGGATGCATCTCAGAGATACATGTGTATCATGTAAAATAAATGGAACTGTGTTAATTTTATAGAGATACATAACTAACTGGACATATCTCAATCTTTGTGTCACCAGCATGTCCTGAATATCTTGTATTTAATATCGATTTTTAAGTGGGGCTGTGATTTTTGTCATGGTGCTCTGCGTCTTTTGAGTCTTGCTGTGACCAGCTTTCTAGAGCGAGCTGCTCGCTCACCAGCAAGGCACACTCTGTGCCTTTCAGTCTCTTAACTCTTCTCACTAGTGAAAAGAAGGACCTTTCAAGTGGACCGTTCGCGAGGTGAATCATTTGTGATCCCCGTTTTATCTGTGAGAGCAGCAGACACAAACATGTCACATGTGTAACTCTTTTGGAAAAATAAGTTTAGGTGTTTATTTTGAACTTTTAATTTTGTGGATGAAAGTTTACAGAGCAAATTAGTTTCCCAGTCAACAGTTCACACGCATTGTGTTTTATAACATTGGGCAAAATAAGTTTATATCTGGCCTCACTGCCCCAGTGATTAAGATTTTACACACACACACACACGCAATTTCCAGGTTTTAAATCCTTGTGTTTATTGTACACTTACGTTCAGAACCCTGTGCTGTGGACTTTGAATGCAGTATCTCAGGTCATCTTGACAGTGACCCCATGTGATAGCAATTGCTGTCACCACTAGAAATAGGAATCTAGAGGTGTGGGAAGTTAAGGAATTTGTCCCGTGTCACGTAGCCAAAGGTCATGGACCTGTTCCTGGACTCCCAGCCTGTGGCTATCCATCAGCTATTCAGCGTGCCCTTGCCCTGTGAGACTAGAGGGTGAAACCTACCACCGTTCCCAGCTGATGGCGCTGGCATTTTATCTGCCACAGCTCCCTTTGTGTTCCCAAGCTTTGCTGACGTCCCCACAGCAGCAAAGGAGTACCAGCCTTCGCATTTGTGGTTCTCTAGACAAAACTCCTGGGCATGCTGGCTGCTACCCACCTCCTGTCTGCCCCCTTATTTTGCAGCTCATTTATTTTATTTTTGGTTTGATGCAGAAAACTCTTGGTGAATGTTTAGATTATCTTGGGGACTAAGAGGTAAAGTTGGTGTGAAGGCGCTGACTGCCAGATGCATTTGCAAAAGGTGAATTTTAGTGATGCTGCTAGTAGTAGAGAGTAAGAAACCACATTTCTTAAAAGACTGGTTTTGATCCCTCTAGAAAGAGAGGTCACTAATTCAGCCTAGTTGTCAAGAAACTATCTCTCTGTTTCTTAGCGCCAGTGCTTAGGGCTCCTGACTCGCTTTGGTGGCTCTGACAGACTGCGTCAGTTTAAGTTTCAAGAGGATAATGTGGAAGGAGATAGAATGAGCAAGAAAGATGAAATCGAACTGGCTATGCAGCAGGTATGAGGGATGGGCTTAGTGGGCGGAATGATCCTAACTGAGGCTTTCATTGTACTTAACCGAGGTGAGGAATTTCAGAAATTGCATGCTAACTTTGCTCCCTCTTCACATTTGAATTGGCATGATACTGGGGCACTTTGAGCGCTCACTTGTTGTTGTTGTTCTGATGCCGTAGATTTGTGCCAACGTCATGGAGTATTGTCAGTCCCTCATGCTTCAGGGTTCTCCCACCTTCCAGCACACCGTGTGTCTCCTCACCCCCAGCCTTTCGGAAACCATGAGTAGAGACGGGCCGCGGCCAGGTGAGTCTCCGCCCTGCTTCTGCAGCTGGGGAGTTCAGTAGCTCTGATGATGGCTGAGCTCTCCTGGGTCCCAGGGAAGCACAGTACTGTTGGTGTCGCAGTTATTTCAGTGAATAATGAATGGGGATATTTTAAAGGCTTTTTTAAGACGGAGTGGTGTGGAGTTTCTGCTGTCAGACCTGCCTGTTAGGCTGGAGAGCTTGAGAGACCAGGAGGAGATGTGCTGAGCCTAAGTCTGGAAGACGCTGTAGTTTTGAATAGTAGTGGTTGTTGTTAGGTGCTGTTGAGTCGGTTTTGATTCACCCCAGAAGGAAACACTGCCCCATCCTCACGTTGTTATCTTCGAGCCCATCCGTTGTTGCAACCACTGTGTCACTCCATCTCGTTGGGGGTCTTCCTCGTTTTCTCTGAGCCGCCACTTCTCCAAGCATGATGGCCTTCTCCAGGGATCCATCCCTCCTGACAATATGAATATGTCCGAAGTATGTATGATGAAGTCTCACCAGCCTCGCTCCTAAGGCTGTACTTCTAAGACAGGTTTGTTTGTCTCACTGTCCATGATACTTTTAATATTCCCCTCCAATACCATAATTCAAATGCTTCAATTCTTATTCATTGTCCAACTTTTACATGCATGTGAGACGATTAAAAGTATGGCTCAGTCAGGTACACCGTAGTCCTCAAAGTGACATCTTTCCAGTGCACATGACACTGTTGGCCATTCTCTGTGGGCTGCAGATGGACAGAGGCCTCTCCCTGCCTCCCGCCCCTCCCTGCCAGTCCTTCTCATGGCACCATTTTACCAACAGCACACGCTCACCTCGTGTCTCCATGTTCTCACAATACTTCACACTTTTCCACCATGCTGTTACACACATGAACATCATCTCGTGTACACTCACTGGGAAGCCTAGAAATTGGTGTGGCTCATTTTACACCAGTACTCGCTTTGTTGCATTGGGTAGGAACTGAACTCACTGTGGCTCTGAGGTCTGCTTGAATGTCAAGTGCTTAGAGCAGCCTTGGCTTTTAAGATTATAGAAGTGGTAGCTGTGGTACTGTTGTCATTGTTGTTGTTTAGCGTGTTTCTACTTGTGATCCAGGGACCCTCCTCTATAACACTCGCTATTCTTCTAGCCCCCTCTCGTCTTTCCTGTGGGATATGCTTTTGTAGAGCGAGTCTCCTGAACCTTCTGTATCTGAGTTCCGAGTCACCAGCCTCTGAGAGTGCTACTGGTTTCTAGACTTGAGCCACTTCGAGGGGTTAGGACTTGGAAAGGGTCATCCTGTATGTGGTTCTCCCTAGCAGGGTAGAAAGTCACAAATGGTACCTGGGACCAGGACAACTCATTTCCCAGAAACAAGCTCTCTTACCAATCTGTATTGTAAAGACTAGCGTCGTCCCGAAAGACTGGAAAAGAGGCCTGGGTAGTCACAGGGTCTGGGATGGCCATTGGTTAGGGGCACGGTCACTTGCCAGTGACAGTCCTCTCACCTGTGCTGGGAGATCCAGAGGGCTGGGAGTTTGGAGCAGGAGTAAGGGGAGACGGTGGGGAAGTGGAAGCTACAGGTCTCCGGCAGTGTCATTCAGGGTATCTTGGCCATTAGACCAAACCCACTCTGAAATTACCCACGGATTTCTCAGGAGCCCCTTCCTCATTAGAGGGGACTGCGAATCGCACCACAACTCTCTGTAGGGTGGCAGGGCACTGCGGGCAGCCTTCCCCCAGCCTGCCGTCCCTTTGCACCTTCATCCTAAGACAGCCAGGTGTGGGGTAAGGCTGCCAGAAGGCCTTGTGCTCTGGTGCTGCCTGATGAGTGGACAGGCTCGCATGTGAACCCAGTCGGCTTCGTGCTGTTCAACTGTGTCTTTGGGAGAGTGACTCGGACATGGAGTGGGAACCAGAGAAGTGCAGCTGGGAAAGGAAGCCACACAGCTAGACAGTAGGGGGAGGGCACCTCTCCCCAGAACCTGAGTGTGTGTGTGAGTGTATGAAGTTTGCATTTGTGTGTTTGTGGAGGGGGTGCAGGCATGGGAACTCTAGCTTTCGAGTTTTCACTGTCCCCCAAAGAGAAAACTTTGAGTCCATTAGCTAGATGTTCTATTCTCTCAAGGTGTCCAGCTGTGGGCCCTTTCCTGGTGACAGTAACCCCTAACCACTCCTTTGGGCTCTCTCTGGTATTTAATAGTTTTGGTTTTCATGGTAGTTCTGTGCCCTCAGGTTTCTGTGCACCATGTTTTAAAGTAGGTCATTTAAAAGTCATGACATGATTGTAAGGACAACACTGTTTTATGTCCTCAACTATCAGATAGCCAAGCACCAGTGGTTCCGTGTTGGCGCCTGCCTGGTTTGGGCATTATCGTCTACCTGCTGAAACAGAGCGCCAATGATTTCTTCAGTTACTACGACAGTCATCGGCGGAGTGTCAACAAGCTGCAGAATGTCGAGCAGCTTCCCCCTGATGAGATAAAAGAGGTAGGACCTGACAGTGAGCTGTGGCCGTGCTGGACACACCCAGGGCCAGGCGGGTGATGGCCTCTGCCCTGGGAGTAAAGGTGATGTATCCACATACATGGCTTCTCCTGCAAGGCTTGAAGAAGGTCTCACACTCTAGCACCACGCCTCATGAGCAGAGAACTTGTTAATGGCACAACCGGGTAGGGCCTTCTAGAAAACCACCCCAGCCAGTGGAAAGGCAGCTGGCCTTTGAGGACTGAGTCTTAGTAACTGAAACTGTAAAATCTAATACACACACACATGCATGTATGCGTATATGAAATTATTTTCTTTCATCTGACCTCTTATCTACTGTTGGTGTTGGTAAGTGTTGTCAAGTTGGTTCCGACCCCCAGCAACCCTGTATAGGGTTTCTGAGGAGAGGCTGGTGGCTTTGAACCACCAACCTTGTGGTTCAAAGTGACCTTGCAATCCAGCGCATTATCTGCAGTGCCACACCACGACTCTACAATTATGGCTTTCTGTGGTAGATGCTGTTTCTGCAGACGGTTTCTCTATACCTTTAGTAGCTCCAGTATCTGTCGACACAAGATGGCATCTCAGACACAACTGCCTTCTCTCAGTGGCCGGAGGCATGAGCGTCACTGTGCTCTTTAGCTGTGAGGCGAGTCACCATGCACACTCGCTTCCCACCGGGCACAGCTGAATCACTAGGCACCCTGTGGCCCCTTACCAGGGTGTCCTGTGGCGGCCTGGATGCTTCACAGCAGGCTTCCCAGTAATTCCTTTCACTCTTGGGGGCAGACAAGCCCCCTCCTTCCTGCCGCTCTTTTTACGATCACGGAGCATTCAAGGAGTGTGCACAGTGCGCTGGACCAGACCTGTGTGCACTCCCTGGTTGACATGAGGCAGGTAGTGATGTTGCCTCCATTTCTCGGGTGTGGAAACTGAGGCACCGAGGCTAACTGAACTGAGCTTCCATGGCTAGTAAGTACAAGGGGGGAGGCAGGAGCTCAATAACAGCTGATGGATCGGGGCCCCCTGCAGGGTGTTGTTCTGTCACCTGTGTGCCCGAAGATGCTAATTCCCGTAGGAGGGATGACGGTAGTACGACAGAGTCGGTGGTGGGTCCCCAGCCCCCTTCATTCAGTGAGCTGTGGTCGGTCAGATGGAGCCGTGGTGCATATGCCAGGAAACTTCAAAAAGTATGTGGGAAAACTGCCTTGAAAAGACAGAAATGAAGCCCCCTTGTACGTGTGCCAAACTGAAATCTGCGTTGTCTTCAGAAGATAACACACAACCCTTTCAGGAATTCTGCACGGCCTTGTTACACCCAATGCTTGAAAAGTCATTTTGTTTTGTTGAACTTGACGAGAAGTTCAGGGTGGGTGGGCATGCCATCGAGTCAATTGTGACTTATTGTGACCCTTTAGGATAGACTAGAACTGACCATAGGGTGTCCAAGGTCCTCGTCGTGACAGAAGTGCACTGCCACGGCTTCCTCCTTTGCAGCCTGAACCGCAGCCTAATGCTCACCCAGTGGGCTCGTCAGCAGATTGAATGTCGGCTCCAGGGACATGATTTCAGAGGCAGCAGGCGGCCATTCACTTGTGAAGTTGCCCACTTCTTTGGCTCTCGTTTTTCTCCTTCAGTTATGGGCATCTTCGCTGGATAATAAGCTCGTGACTGCAAGGGGCCTCGCTTTATTTGAGTTGTTCTCAAAGAGCTCTCGTCATAGATTTAATGCATTGCATTTCTGTCTGAATCTGTGCTGTTCTCAACAGCACATTTGTTTCTTTCTCTTAGTTGTGCCAGTCTGTGATGCCTGCTGGAGTCGATAAAATCTCTACGGCCCAGAAATACATGCTAGCAAGGCGGCGTCTGGTGAAGTTGATCAACAACCGCGCCAAGCTGCTTTCGCTCTGTTCCTGTATCCTTAACGAAACTGCAGGCAGTGCAGCGTGAGTGCTGCCCTTCCAGAGCACCTTCCCACGGACTTTATCTCACTAGTAAATGCCTGATATCTTTCCAAACTGAAAATGTCTTTCCTACATTTTAGAACTGCTAGTAATCCTGATGGTATATAGCAGTGCTTTCTGGGCGTGCACCCCATGTCCCCTGGCCCCTCTTCCTCTCAGTAGTCTGGCCGCTCTCTACAGAGGGGTACGTGCCGTGGAGCGCCCCTTGCTGGTCAGATGGAGGAGGTGCATCTGGCACCAGGCGATGCAGTGATCCCCTTTTGATTTCTCCCTCCAAAACCTCCCTAACAAAGGGTTTGCTGAACTTGTTCTCTTTAACCTGAGCCCTCACGTGCAGTTATCATAGAGACCTGCCTCTTCATTTTTTGGCGCCACCTGGAGTACTACCTGCTGCACTGCACACCCACAGACTCCCAGGATTCTCTCTTTGCCGCCAGGACCTTATTTAGAAGCCGGAAACCACAAGGTAAATGCAGTGCTGAAAGCCAGCCAAACACTAGTATAGTTTGAGTGCTTTGAAAAACCTGTTAGGTTTTTATATACAATTTATGTTTCTAGGGTGCTAACAGTGGACTGTGAACTGCAAGGTCAGCGGTTCAGGCTTACCAGCCACTCCTCAGAAACCCTATCCAGGGTTGCTCTGAGTCTGAACTGAATCAACGGCACTTAACTTACTGTTAACTTACTTACTGTTAGTAGTCCAGTGCTTATCCTACAGTGTCACATCAGGACTCCCTCTAGACATGGCTATTTTTGTTCCTACTTCTGTCCATGGGAAATTGTGCTAAGCATGTGTCTTCTAAAGGCTGTTCATCAGTTTCTTCAGTGGAGGCCCAACCCAACCCAGAGGCCCTGGTACTAAGGCTTTTCCAGAAGATTGGCTTGGGTTGGCCTCGGCCATGATTCGCACTGCCAGAGCAAGCCTGTGTGATTGGAAAGGGGTCCCTCGGGTCAGGGGAGACAAGAAATGCTTGAGACTCTTGGTCTGCACTAGTGGAATGCTTCCCCAGGACTTCCGTTTGCTGAGAACATCAAGTTCCTAGTGTCGGAGCATTTTTGCGCAGCACTGTGGTTCATTGTCACCAGTACCTTCCACTATGTAGGAGAGTCAGTGCTGGCAAAGCTGGCTTCACTGTACCTTTTCTCTCAGATCCCTTCGCCTCCGACACCAGCCTGGACTTCAGAAGTGGGCTGACAGTAGTGAGCCAGCACGACGTAGACCAGGTAAGGGTCCAGACTGGCTTAGACCCGGGAGGGGTCTGTGCCTGCATGTAGACCCAAGTTAGGGTCCAGACTGGCTTAGACCTGGGAAAGGTCTGTACACAGGTGTAGACTCAGGTAAGGGTCCGGACCGGCTTAGACCTGGAAGGGGTCTGTACCCAGATGTAGACCTGGGAGCGTCTTTGACCAAATGTAAACCAGGTAAGTGTCCTTGCCTGAACATAGACCGATTCTTCTGTTGGCTCACAGGACTGCAAGGGTTGGTAAATCCAAAATCTGTTGGTCAGGCCATATTCCAGAGACTTCTGCAGATTCATGTTCCAAGAACCTGAGGTCAGGAACAACTGACTTCACTTCTGAGCCATCATTTCCTCATCCGAGAGATGGGAATGGTAATAACAAGTGCATAGAATTTGGTCAGAATTCAAGGAAATTCCCTATATGTGACCCTTTAGTATAGTGTCTGCAAGGAAGTAAGTGTTCCGAAATTGGTTGATTTTATAATCTGGAAATTCATGGGTGTTTTGTTTTTTTTTAATTGTCTAATTTTTAGGCACCAAGTATCAACTCAACACATAATCTTTCAAGAAATAATTTCTTGGTAAAATTGTGAGTGGCCATTAGAATTTCAGTCAAGCAGACTACAATACCATACCACACTGTGCACTTCAGCCTCTTGAGCAATATTGTTGGAATGACTGAAGAGCTTCCCCAAGCAATGAAAAATGGGGGCATCACTTGTTCTTGATGTCATCGGGTTGTGTGGTAGGAGCGGAAGTGAGTCCCAACTTACTCTGTTAGGAGGCAGCAGAAAGTCCTCAGCAGTGACTTGGGAAGGCTCTGCACCTCTGGTCCCTCCTTGTCACTGACTTTCCTGTCGCTGAAGGGCGGACCTCATCCTGCCCAGAGGAGCACAAGTTCCCACCCTCCAGAACACACCCCAACCCTGAGTGACTTCTTCATCCAAGTGATTTCTGCTGCGGCCGGGCTCTGGTGGGGAAGCTAGCGTTAAATGTGCCCGTGTACAGAATTAATCTAAAACGTGATCACCCTGAAGGTGATGTTATTATTATTTCATTTAGACTCATCTGCTATGCTGTTAGAGTAGGGGAAAGGATTAGTAAGTAATTTCATAAAAGAACCTGCTGGGATTTGAATCCAAAACTGAAGGCCGGGAGATCTCTCTAATCTCTAAATGTCAGTGATCTTTTCAAATAGCAAAATGTATTTAAAAAAAAAAAAAAGGTCCGCCTCCCCACCCCACCCCACGGATCCTTTGTTTCTTTCCCCAAAGGCAGCTTCTGTTCATGATTTCTTGTGTGGAAATACTTTTTGGGCATAAGTCAGTGTATCACCACCAACAATTGTTGCTATTTACAGCAGATTTTAAGTTTTGCATACCATACAAGAAAGGAAAGAGGGAAAACCATTAGCCTCTTACCTTAAAATTTTAGGGTGGGAAATGTCAGTGTTGAGTGAATTGGGGTCTGAGCAAGGACCACATTACCAAGCTTGAAAGGTCAGTTTAATAGTAAGACAGAATGACAAACTATTTGAGACGGCCATTCTCCTAACAAAATGTCTTCTGTGTTCCCTCCAGCTTCAGGCTGACTCCGCCAGTGCATTTGGAGAATCACTGCAAAAGAAACTTCTGGACATTGAAGGACTATATTCAAAAGTTCGATCTCGCTATAGTTTTATACAAGCCCTTGTCAGACGGATCCGTGGTCTGCTGAGGACCTCAAGGAGCTGAGCGTCTGTGCTTCTACTCTTCTTCTGGAGAGATGAATTGGGGGAAACATTCTCCTTTTTAATAGATGACTATTTCTAAATTATGACCAAAAATTATTTTGTATTTCTTTATATATGGACATCTTTTCTGTAAACTTCTTTGCCGAGTCCCATCTTCATTAGTGAAAAATAAATTCTTTTTACAAGATACAACAAATGGATGAAATTTGATCTAGAAAATAAATATTCCATACCAAGTCTACAGTTCAGGTGGCACGTCAGAGGCCTTTGCTGCCCCACAGGATTACAGGGGTTGGCAAATCCAAAATTTGTAGGTCAGGCAACATGCTAGAGATTTTGCGGGTTTATGTCCCAAGAACTGGAGGTCAGTAAAGAGAAGAGTGAGGTCAACAACGAGAAGTGTGCAGCATCAAAAAAAGCAACAGCTTTGCCAGATTGGAGACAGGCCACACCCCCGAGTAAACTTCCCTTTCAATTGATTGGCTGCTCATATCAGATCTCAAAATGAAGTGATTGCATAATGTCTTCCAAATCGTTGAGAATTACAGATTAGGTGGTACTGTGGGTTAATGCGCTGGACTGCAAAGTCACTTTGAACCACAAGGAAGGAGGTTCAAGCTCACCAGCTGTTCTTCTGAAATCCTATACAGGTTGCTATGGGTCAGAACCGATTCTGCAGCACATAACAAGTTGACACATAAAATGTCACACCAAGTTAAAAAAAAACTTGCTTTTTTGTTTTTTTTCCTAAAATTTTTAAACATGAAGTATCACATAACAATTTTTGGGGAAATAATTTAATGGTAAAATTAGAATTTCAGTCAGGCAGACTACAATATCACACCGCACTGTGCACTTCAGCCTCTTGAGCAATATTGTTGGAATGACTGAAGAGCTTCCCCAAGCAATGAAAAATGGGGGCATCACTTGTTCTTGACGTCATCGGGTTGTATGGTAGGAGCTGAAGTGAGTCCCAACTCACTCTGCTAGGAGGCAGCAGGAAGTCCTCAGCCGTGACTGACTTTCCTGTCGCTGAAGGGCGGACCTTATCCTCCCCAAAGGAGCACAAGTTCCCCCCCTCCAGAACACACCCCAACCCTGAGTGACTTCTTCATCCAAGTGATTTCTGCTGCGGCCGGGCTCCAGTCGGGAAACTAGCGTTAAATACGCCCGTGTACAAATTAGCAATGAACTGAGCGAGCGGGCAGAGGTGTGTCTGCCCGAGAAGAGCTGGCCGGAAGGGCGTATCCTTGAGGGGGCGTGACCGGAAGCAGACGGCGGGTTCCGCCCCTCGCGCCAGGGAGGCAGGCTCCGACCAGGTCTGCCACTGCGGCCTACTTTCTCTCCGAGTGTCTTCCCTGCCGACATCATGCTCCAGTTCCTGGTGAGTGGAACTGCCAGCGGTCGGTCGGGTTCTCGCCCGACCCCTCCAGTTCTCGCAGCCCCTGGGTGCAGCAGGGTGGGCGCTGGGGCTTTGTGTTTGCCTCGTCCCGAATGCCTTCGCCGTATTTCCCTGCCGTCAGCCAAGCCCCTGATATTTAGAGGCGTCAGAACATGACCCTTGGAAGCCCCCTACTCGTCGTGCTGCCTCTGGAATAGTGGGTCCAGCCCCCGGCCTCTGACTTCCGGTCCCCCTCCCCCCCATTGTATGGGACTGGGCCCCGCGCCCTGATTTCGCGAGAAGCGCAGGACAAACCTAAAATTAACCGCCCCCGGTACTCCTCAGTTTCCAGTTTCGATGGTGGCGGGGGCTGGAAGGACGCTAACCCTGGTGGTGGTTGTGGTTATATGTCGTGGAGTCGCTTCCGACCCATAGAGACCCTGTACAGGGTTTCTGAGGCTGTAAATCTTTACGGGAGCAGAAAGCCTCATCTTTCTCTCGCGGATCAGCTGGTAGTTCCGAACTGCTAACCTTGAGGTTAGCAGCCCCATTAGTAATCACTACGGTGAACCCTTGTCCACAATTAGTTTTTCCACAAGGAGGGTTAGCATGAATCAACAGATTGTTTCTCAGGCGCCTGTTGCAGTTTAAAATTGGTTTTCTGGCAAAACTCGGTGCGTTTCAGAGTTTGCCCATCAAACTGCCAACTAAAAAGAGCCTTTCTGTCAAGTTTCTGTGAGCTCAAATCTTGTCTCTTTCAACGTCTGCATCTCGGAAGAGACGGACGATGGAAATCTGCAAGAAAAAGTGCCCTTCTGAAATATGGTTGTGGACTTTTAAAACATCTCTAGGCCCAAAGAGGGTTCTTTTATATGAACTGCTCACCCACAGCAGGGCTGCACTTTTCTGCAAGTTTCTCCAGTGTCCTGCCTTTTCCAGTGAGCAGCTGTCCTGCCGCAGTGCCTAAGAGGTTGGACTCCTGAATCCAACTCCTGGGCTTGAACTTGGTTGTTTCCACACGGTGGCAGGTTATTTGAAGTTCTGTCTGCTTTAGCTCCCACACCTGAAAACAGGAACCTGCTTCCTTCTGGCCTCGATCTGAGGATTACAAATGAGTAAACACAGTCCTGATGTGGCCCCTGTAGGGTAAGCACTGGATCACAAGGTTGGTGGTTCAAACTCACCAGGCGCTCCTCAGAAACCCTCTACAGGATCACTGTGAGCCAGAATAGCATCAATAACAACATAATAAAGGACGTAAACAGTGGCTCTCTGTCAGGACTCAGATCTGGGCAGGGCATTAGTTGGACTCTAATAGATTCCTTGACCTCAGCAGGGGAGGTGGTGGGAAAGGAAACAGTGACTCACTTACAAACTGCCCACACTGTCATCACACATTTCAGAAAAGGACCCTCTGAGGCCTTCCTGAAGGAGCCCTGGTGGCACAGTGGTCATGTGCTTGCTGACCTGTGAGCTGCAATGTCAGTGATTCAAACCCACCAGCTGCTCCTCAGACGGATGTGGCAGTCTGCTGTGGCGCAGGCGACAGCTCTGGAAACCCTCGGGGGCGGTTGTGCTCCCTGAACCAGAATTGCAGGGAGGGCAGTGGTGCGGTGGCTTGGTGAGGCTCCCTGTCATTGTCATTCCTGCTGTCTCTGGTTATGTTGTTGTTCAGAGAGCCGGTTCATTGATCTTTCCTCCTGGATTAAAATAGTCACCCACCATCCCTGTCAGGAAGACCTGTTCCATGACCCTGCTGCCCCCTTTCTCCTCCCTTGGACCCCCGAATGACCTTCTGGTTGTCAGCCAAGGGCTTTAACCACTGCACCCCCAGGGCCCTTCCTTTGACCACAGTGGGGTGCTGAGTTACAATACGGGGTCATTTGAGGGAGACTCACGGGATAAACCTTTGAAAGGAAGCTCTGTAGGGTAAACACTGGGCTTCTAACCGCAGGGCTAGTAGTTCTAACCCACCAGCTGTTCCACAGGAGAAAGTGAGGTTGTCTGCTTCCGTAAAGATGTTCAGCTTCAGAACCCCTGTAGAGGAGGCCTGTGATCAGGATTGACACCCTGCAGTGGATTTGGTTTGGGATTTCCTACTTTTGGTTACTGGGTGTTCCTTAGGTCCTTGAACCTTTATTCTTTTCTCCAAACCTTGTCCTTGGAGGTCCAGGTCCCCCTCCTGCATATTGCACCTCTGCTGTCCTCTTTTCGGTCTCAGACCCAGTCTGTGAGGACCCACTACCTCCTTCTTTTCCTTGACTCCTCCAGATTTCTTTCTGTGTCCCCCTGCGATGTCTCTCAAACTGTAAATGTTGCCGTTTCTTTGATTCATTTCTCTTCATCGTCGTCCTCCTCCTCCTCGTTTACCTGGTGTGTGCTTGCCACACACATGTACCTGCTGTGTACAGCTTGACAAGTTACTCTACGGCTGTGCACCTTTGTTTCCCTGAGGTCATTCATGAGAAGTAGAGTGCCCCCTGGCACGTGGAGGTACTGCTAGCTATTTGCTGGAACAACTCCGATGAGCAGGTCTTTCTCAGGCTGCCCTTGACCCAGCCTTCACTTCATCTCGAAACTCAACAGCCATCTTCTAGAGCCCTGATAGGGCGGGGTTTCCAAGGCGCTCTCCCATGGAATGGCTTGTGGTTCAAACTACTGACCTTTGGTTAGCTGCTTAACCACTGCGCTACCAAGGTTCCTTTTGTTGTTGTTATGTGCCATAGAGTCGGTTCAGACTTACAGTGACCCCGTATAGGGTTTCAAGGAGCAGCTGGTGGGTTTCAACCTGCTGACCTTACGGTTAGTTGTCTGTTGCTTTTCTTGTTGTTAAGTGCTGTTGAATCAGTTCTGACCCATGTTGTCGTTGTTGGTATGTGCTGTGGAGTCGATTCTGTCTCATAGCGACCCTATACAGGGTTTCTGAGGCTGTAAATCTTTATGGGAGCAGAAAGCTTCATCTTTCTCACACAGAACAGCTGGTAGTTTCAAACTGCTGACCATGAGATTAGCAGCCCAATTCGTAACCACCACGCTTTTCCGAGGAGCAGCTGGTGAGCTTGAACCGCCAACCTTGCAGTTCAAATCGCTTTGCAGTCTGGCACATTAGCCCACAGCGCCACACCAGGACTCTAGCCTATTGCTTGTTGTAGTTAAGTGCCCTTGAGTCAGTTCTGACCATAGCGACCCTGTATAGGGTTTCTGAGGAGCAGCTGGTGAGCTTGAACCACCAACCTTGAATTTCAAACGGCTTTGCTCTGGCGCATTAACCCACAGGCCACACCAGGACCCCAGCTTATTGTTTTGTTGTTGTTGTTGTCAGGTGCCATCGAGTTGGAACCAACTCATAGCGACCCCATGCACAGCAGAACGAAA
>NW_006408559.1:9085090-9102659 GCF_000296735.1 Chrysochloris asiatica
TCATCTTTCTCCCGCGGAGCGGCTGGTAGTTTTGAACCGCTGACCTTAAGGTTCGCAGCCCGATTCGTAACCACTACGCTACCAGAGCTCCTTATTGTTTAGGGAATGCTAAATTAAAGGCATATTATAGAAACCCTTAACTTCTCTCCCTTCATGCCATGTTACACTTTTATCATATTCAGGGAATAATCTCTAGACTAGTACCATGAAGAATGTGTTCTAGCAGTGTTCCAGAATGCTGGCCCAGCTTTTTTTCTATCATTATCTAACTTTGCCCTTTTTAAATCTGAAGAATTTTCATTTGTTCCTTAGAAAATGATGATGCCATTTCCCAAACGAATCATCCGCCTGTATTTCTCTATCATTAGCACAATGGCTGCAAGTAAAGAAGTTCACATGCAGTCTCCATTCTAGGTTTAGTTTTGCACACCTGGAAGTGCAGGTTTTTCCCTTCCTGGCCAGTGAGATTTTACCCCAGGCCGTAGGAGAGGTTGCCAAGAGACAGAGGCTGACTGTTATGTAGAAGAAAATTCATACCCAGTCTTACAGTGTTGCATTTTTTAAAAATCTTAGAATAAAGTTTCCATGACTCTTGAGCATATTTTCAAAAAGCTTTGACATTGTGACATTTTGAGATTCATTAATTGTCCATCATGTATAAGTCTTAGTCTTGAGACGGAGATGGAGAGAGCTGCTATCAAGTTGGCTTCGACTCGTGGCCACCTTACGTACACCAGCACAGAAGCTGCCTGGTCCAGCGTCGTCTTGATGATTTCCACCATGTTGAAGTCCACCTCCCTAGCTGCTGTGCAGGTCCACCTCACCTACGGCTTCCCTTGCCCTCAGTGGCCCCCTCTACCTAACATGATGTCTTTGTCCAGGGACTAATCATCCTGATGATGGGGTTGCTGATGCTTTCTTGGGCTAATGTTTGGGAGTAGAACACTAGGCCTTATTTCCTACGCTGTTGGAGTCTGGAAGCTCCTGCCTACCATGGGCGAGCCTACTGGTATTTGAAATGCCAGTGGCGTAGCTTCCAGCAACGCAGCAACATACAGGCCTTCCCCATGTGACAACTGACAGACGAGTGGTGGTGAGCTGAATGCATCCTGCTGGGGATAGAAGTCTGAGCGGAATGGGACTGAATCAGTCAGTAACTGGATTCAAATGTAGTAATCTGGCCTGATGCTGCACTGGGCAGGTGTGGGTCTTTATCCCCAGAAACAATCAGAGAAGAGCCTGGGACTCAGAAACAACGCAATTTGTAAATTGCTGAGGTGTGAAGACTTCCACTGTCTGAGATGCTGACATTTGAAACTCACTGAAACTCTGGATTTAAATAAGCCTCATTCTCTTGTTTCCCGTTCTTTCTCCCCAAATTGCAGCAGACTAGTGGTGAGAGATGGGGCAGGGAAAAGGGGGGTCTGAGTTAAAGGGAATGCACATATAAACTAGATAGTGTGGACTGAATTGACCACCACAGTGGTATTAACAGTTTGGGACTGCCAGGACTGTGCCTGTTCCCCATTCTTGTCAGTATAATATAGTGTCAGGCTTTTTGATCTTTGCCAACTAGTTAAAAAAACCAAAAACTAATTACAGTACTAATTTACATTTCTCGTACGAGTGCCACGGAGTGTCTTTCTATTATTTTGAGCTATTTGTGTTTCCTTTTCTAGCAACTGTATGTACCCTTGGTAAACCTGTACATACACCAAGAGGCAGTTGTTCGAACAAATCAAGGGGATGGTTTTTAGGAAAGGTGTGCACCAGGGTTGTATTCTCTCACCATACGTATTCAGTTTGTATGCTGAGCAACAAATCCAAGAAGCTGGATTATATGAAGAAGAATGTAGCATCAGGATTAGAGGAAGACTCATTAGCAATTTGCGATGTGCTGATGATACAACCTTGCTTGCCGAAAGCGAAGAGGACTTAAAATACTTACTGATTAAGATCAAAGACCACAGCCTTCAGTGTGGGTTGCACCTCACAACGTAAAGAAAACAAAAATCCTAATATCAAGAAAAATGGAGAAAAGATTGAAGTTGTCAAAGACTTCATTTTGCTTGGATCAGCCATCAACACTCATGGAAGCAGCAGTCAAGAAATCATATGATGTATTGCATTAAGCAAATCTGCTGCACAAGAACTCTTTAAAGCGTTCAAGAGCAAAGATGTCAGTTTGAGGAGTAAGGCGCGCCTGACCTCTAAGCCATGGTATTTTCAATAGCCTCATGTGCCTGTGAAAGTTGGACAGTGAATAAGGAAGACCATAAAAGAAGTGATGCATTTGAGCTATGGTGTTGGAGAAGAATATTAAAAGTACCATGGACTGCTGGAAAAGCAAATAAATCTGTGTTTGAAGAAGTTCAGCCAGAATGTTCCCTGAAAGCTAGGATGATACTTGATACATATTATTAGGAGGGACCAGTCCCTGGAGGAGACCATGTTTGGTAAAATGGAGGGTCAGAGAAAAAGAGCAAGCTCCCCTATGAAATGGATTGGCCCAGTGGCAGCAGTGAGAGGCACAAATGTAGCAACGACTGTAGGTTGGCGCAGGACCGGACAGGGTTTTGTTCTGTTGTGCATAGGGTCGTTGTAAGTGGGTACCGACTCACCTAACAACCACAGTCACACCCTTTCCCCGTTTTTTATTAGGTGGGTGTTCTCATTGCTTTGTGGGAGCTCTTTGTTCAGGAAAACTAGCCTGTTTTACCAACTTGTCCATGTATTTTGTGTTTGCTTTTGTCTGCCATACACCCCAAAATTTTTTATGTAGTTAATTTTTATCAATTTTTTCGTAATGGCTTCTGCGTTTTGTATCATGTTTATCATGTGAAAAATCTTTCCATGTCAAGATTATATAACAATTTCTCCTTTCTCCCCTCTAATTATTTTGATATTTTTCTCCTTGTTTTGCTTTGTTTGTTTGTTTTAATAATATGTTACTGATCTGAATGTATTGATGTGTAAAGTCTGAGGTGGGAAAAATACCAAGGCACTTACTTAGCAAAATCAATACCTTATGCTGAATGAGCCATCTTTTCTGTCTTTGGTGTTTGCTCCCAGTCACTGGTTTGGAACTGAGAAAGGTTGAGTTGATCAAAGATTCAAATTTTAAAAGGCAAGTGTCAGAGAAAGCCGTACTGGTCGCTTGGGGTTTAGACCAGATGGAAGTGAAGGGAGAGCAGCCAGGTGCTGACAGCTGTGAGAATGTACAACAGCCTGGAGACCCGGGACCTGGCTGTGTCCGAGAGCAGATCAGATAGGAGGTAGGATGCTAGAGTGTACTACTTCCTGGGGAGCTGCTCTGAGCCTGGCAGTGGACTGCTGAAGTGAAATCCCCAAGATGATGACTTCAGTCTGGGATGGCAAGAAAGGTGTTCTTAGAGGAGGCTAGTCCAGTAATGATTTGAAACGGCAGTGGGAGCAAGGGTTTGCCTTCTTAGCACCTTCTGGTTAGTGGGGGATATGGGAATGAGTGTTTGAAAGAACCTCAGGGGAAAGAAAGCCAGGTGTCAGTTTTGTCTTTGTCTGTTAGGAAGGGAAAGAGCCTATGTGAGGAATTGCACAGACAGGTCTTGGCGCTCAGGATGTGTCAGGCACTTGTGGGCACTGGGGATGCACCTGGAATAGGTAGATGTGGGCCTTACCTTTATGTTGATCACAGACCTTCGTGGCAGTAAATGGGACCTGTAAGATTCCCACTGCAGCCCGACTGAGTCAGAACCTACAGTGTCATCCCCAGAAGATTCGAGTGCACCTTAAAGTTTGAGACACTCTGGTCTAGACTGGGTCAACAGACCCTGCCACTTATGGTTAGAGTTGACTGGGGCCCCCTGACTCCCAACCAGAGCCTGCAGCGCAGACAGGGTTTTGCTAAGGGGGGCAGTGTGCCGGGACCTGCCCTGGGTGGGGCGGAGCCTGGCCGGCCGAAACCAACGGGGAGGGGCGTGGTCTGCCAGCGTGGGGTGTGTCCGGCGGGGCGGGGCCTGGCTAGGCGTGACCCGGACGCAAACGGCGGGTTTCGCTCCTCGCGCCAGGGAAGCAGCCTCCGGCGGGCTTAGCTGCTGCGGCCTACCGTCTTTCCTCGCCTCTCGTCTTCCCGACGTCCCCGCCGACATCATGCTCCAGTTCCTGGTGAGTGGAGCTGCCTGCAGCAGGCCGGGGACTTGTCCAGTGCCCGCAGTCCAGGGGCACGAACCCTGGGTCACTTTGGGCTTCCCCGACCCTTCTAGTTCTCGCAGCCCAGCCCGGGGTGCAGCAAGGTGGGCGCTGAGGCTTTGTGTCATCCTCGTCCCGAATGCCTTCCCTTGCCGTCAGTCAAGCCCCTGAGATTTGGAGGCGTCAGAACATGTCCGCTGCCCTTTGTCTGCCCTGACCTCGCGGGAAGCGCAGGACAAACCTAAAATTAGCCTCCCCACCAGGCGCCGAGTCCCCACGTCAGAGTTTACTGAGCTTTGAGGCGGGGAGGGGCTCGCACTCCCGTAGTTTCCAGGCTGGAGGGGGGATGGGCTGGAAGGACGCTAAGCCTGATCCACAATTAGTTTTTCCACAAGGAGGGTTAGCATGAGTAAGCAGGTTGTTTCTTTCTCAAGGCTCATTGGTTTGCTGGCAAAACTCGGTGTGTTTCAGAGTTTGCCCATCAAACTGCCAAGTGAAAAGAGCCTTTCTGTCAAGTTTTTGTGAGCTGAAATCTTATCTCTTTCAACGTCTCCATCTCCGAAGAGGCAGATGGTGGAATGATCTTTTCAGTGGTTGGTGGAAATCTGAAAGAAAATGTGCCCTTCTGAAAGATGGTTGTGGCTTTTTAAACCATCTCTAGGCCCAAAGAGGGTGCCTTTATATGAACTGCTCACCCACAGCAGGGCTGCACCACCTCTACTTCTGGAAGTTTCTTCAGTGCCCTGTCTGGGTGTTAGCTTAGAAGCAACAGAAATACAGGTTGTTGTTGTTATGTGCCGACAAGTCGATACCGACCCATAGTGAGCCTGTAAGGGATTCCAAGGAGCAGCTGTTGAGCTTGAACCACCGACCTTGCAGTTCAAAAGATGTTGCAGTCCAAGGCAGTAACCCATAGCGCCACACCAGGACTCCTAGTTCCCGCTTCATGACTGGGTTCCTGTCCGACAAATTCATTGGGTTCTGATGGAAGTTGGTTCTGACATACTTTGAATACCTTTTACTTTTTTTAAGTTTTCGGGTTTTATTGCTTTAAAGTATTTGTTGTTAAGTGCCGTCCAATCAGTTCTAACTCAGCGCCGACCCTGTGGTTCACCTTGCGTTCCCAGTGCATTAGCCCCGCCAGGGAGCACACATTTGAGAATGATATTCTGCAACATTGTGGTTCATACATAGTACTGTACCCCAAGCCCCCCCTGACAGTTGTAAATGCAGTTGTTAAGACTCAATTACATGCTAAGTTAAGGACTGCCTGTAATGAGTGTCATTTGCTTGTAGGAAGCAGCATGGGTTGGTGCAGTGTGTAAGATAACACATTGATGTGTAAGCTGTAACACATTGATGAGTTGGGAGGCCACTGATTCAATGACATTGAACTTCAAAGTGCTTTTCTAGGGGGAGTGTATTTGGTTTGGGAATAAACATGAATTGTGTCGGATGAACATGGAGGTGACTGATTTGAGAAGTCAGGAGTTGTCAGGATGTCAGGAGAGCACAGCACTGGACTGCTGACCACAAAGTCAGAACTGACTCAACGGAACATAACAACAACAACAGCAAGGAGACATGTGGAAGCTGTTCCTGGTGTTCGTGGTTCCGACGGTCCTTGGCACACTCCCACTCCCTGGCCTCTGTTCTCCCATTTTTTCCTGACTTTGAATGAAGTGGAGTGGCTTCCCTGTCCCCATTAATTCCACCTCTGTCACTTATTGCCTGAACTTGGGCAGGGCTCGTGTCATTTGATCTACAAAGAGTGGGTATGGAGTGGCGATCCCAAAGTGTTCCTCTGGCTTTTAACCTCTAACCAGCTGGACTGCTGAATCCAACTCCTGGGCTTGAACTTGGTTGTTTCCACACGGTGGCAGGTTATTTGAAGTTCTGTCTGTTTTAGCTCTCACACCTGAAAATAGGAACCTGCTTCCTTCTGGCCTCGATCTGAGGATTACAAATGAGTAAACACAGTCCTGATGTGGCCCCTGTAGGGTAAGCACTGGATCACAAGGTCGGTGGTTCAAACTCACCAGCCGCTCCTCAGAAACCCTCTACAGGATCACTGTGAGCCAGAATAGCATCAATAACAACATAATAAAGGACGTAAACAGTGGCTCTCTGTCAGGACTCAGATCTGGGCAGGGCATTAGTTGGACTCTAATAGATTCCTTGACCTCAGCAGGGGAGGTGGTGGGAAAGCAAACAGTGACTCACTTACAAACTGCCCACACTGTCATCACACATTTCAGAAAAGAACCCTCTGAGACCTCCCTGAAGGAGCCCTGGTGGCACAGTGGTCAGGTGCTTGCTGACCTGTGAGCTGCAATGTCAGTGATTCAAACCCACCAGCTGTTCCTCAGAGACAGATGTGGCAGTCTGCTGTGGCGCAGGCGACAGCTCTGGAAACCCTCGGGGGCGGTTGTGCTCCCTGAACCAGAATTGCCGGGAGGGCAGTGGGTGCCGTGGCTTGGTGAGGCTCCCTGTCATTGTCATTCCTGCTGTCTCTGGTTATGTTGTTGTTCAGAGAGCTGGTTCATTGATCTTTCCTCCTGGATTAAAATAGTCACCCACCATCCCTGTCAGGAAGACCTGTTCCATGACCCTGCTGCCCCCTTTCTCCTCCCTTGGACCCCCGAATGACCTTCTGGTTGTCAGCCAAGGGCTTTAACCACTGCACCCCCAGGGCCCTTCCTTTGACCATAGTGGGGTGGCAGTACAGTGTCACTGGGATCATTTGAGGGAGAGCTGTGGGGCCTTTGGAGGAAGCCTGGTCTTGGTCTGTCTGCTGCCTGTTGGAGTTGTTCTTTTCCCTCCTTACTTCTTGAAGTCTGCAGCATTTGATCCTGGACCCCGCCTGTCTTCACCCCCCGTCCTTCAGAACTGCCCGCCGATTGTCACACGCACCCGGGGAATGACTTGCACAGAAGCAGCTGTACACCGTGATAGCGGAGGGCAGTACCTGGTGTCCCAGCAGGCCCCTGATCTGTCTAATCACTCCTGTTTTTACTGGTCTCTTTTCCTGCTTTTAGAAACCTTAGTGGCTGTGTAGGATAAACACTAGACTGTTAACCACCTGGTCAGCCGTTCAAACCCACCAGCCTGTTGTTGTGCAGGAGCAGAATGAGGTTGTGTACGTCCATAAAGATGTTGTGGTACTAGGTGCCGTCAAATCGATCCCAACTTAAAGCCACCCTATATAGACTTTCTGAAGAGTGACTGGTGGATTTGAACTGCTGACCTTTCAGCTCAAACTGACCTTGAGGTCCAGCACATCAGCCCACAGGGCCACACCAGGACTCCATTTCTAGCAAGAAATCCGTCTAAGTTAGGGTTTGGGTAGAAGCCCCCTGAACTTCATGAGGACCATCCCCCATACATCTCCATCTCCAGGGTAAGGCTGGACCTTGGCCAGAGGGGCAACGCGAGTCATCCCATTTGAACCTCAGCAGCAGGTCAGCAGGAGCAACAGCACTGAGCAAAACAAGCAAAGAGGTGACAGTGCTTTGACTTTAGGACGTTGGGCCACCAGGTGGAGGGTCTCTGTTACTGGGGGGAATGACCGGGACTTTCAGATCGGCCTTCCAGTGGGAAGCTTTTGGGGCTCCAGCCCCTACACTTTGGGGAGCTTTCCACAAATCCATGAACCTGCTTTCACTCAGAAAAAGAGCTGTGAGTGGGGTGACCTTTTTTTGCTCTGTCCCTCTGGTCACTGTGTTAGAGCCGTGTTCCCTACAGGCTTTGCGTGCCTGTCCTAGTAGACACCACAGATGGCAGGAACAGCAGCTGCTCTGTCACTTGGGTCAGAGTCCCGTCTCCTTTTAGTCCTTTTATGTTTTCGCTTTGGGGGTTTTATCTAGGGTAGGCTGCGCTGGCCTCCGTATTGGATACGTCACTCCATCCTCTAAGAGCCTCTGAGGTGTTTGATTTTGGATGCTGAGTGGGATAACAACAACCCAGTTGCTCCACAACCAAACCGAAACAAAACACAAAAGACCGAATTCAATAACAAAACTCAGAACTGTGGCCTGGGATTTTAGAACGTGTGGTCAGTTGTTCTAGGGCCTGTGAGAGGACAGGCTGCAGTCTAGGGCAGCTGTGTTTACTGCTGCCATTCTTACTTGGGGTTTACTACTCTTTACTGGTCTCTTAGCGAGCTTTTCCGTTCTTGTTTCACAGACGAAAACTGACCCACAATGTTCTTCAGAGCCCCACCCGACACCAAGGTCCTCTAGCTGCTCTGAGCTTCCAGTAAAGAGACTATGTAGTTTGGGAGGGGTCACATGGACACAGAACTAACTGTCTACAGTAACTCCCCCTCTTCTATTCTTTCAGCTTGGATTTACTTTTGGCAACCTCGTTGGAATGTATCTGGCACAGAACTACGACGTAAGTGGCCTTCTCCTTGACCCTATATAACTCTTTTATGGTGACTTGCCCTTGTTGCCTTTTATCCCAAAAGAAAGTCCATGGATGTCACGGAAAAGTCCTGAACTTTGTAGGTTTTCACTTGTTTAAAAATATGTATGGTAAATCCACAGAAGCGTCTTTCCTCCCTATCGCCACTAGGGGGCAAGATGCCCCCAGTTTCGATGGTTTTAGGATGAGCCTAAGCTGGGTTTGTTGACCCAGAATAATAGTAACGTAGTCTTAGAGCTGTTTGGAAGTTCAGGTGGTGAAGGAGAATTTATGAATGAGCTGGATAATCATTACAGCCCCGCTGCCCACTAGTTGAGCTCATGGAGGATTCTGAAGGTGGATCCAGAGTAGTGTAGTTTGTGCAGGACTGACACTTTTGTGAAGTGGGCCTTGTAGTAGCCTCGCTTTTAGAAGGGGACTGTGAAGCCAGGTGGTGCTTGTTGAAAGGAACAAGGAAGTGAAAGTGTTCATTTGTGATTTGTTTCACAGAAGCTTTTACTGGAATTCTCTTTGGCAGCCGTCACCTGGCCCAAATGGCTTTGTTGTTGTTGTTGTTAGGTGCCATCGAGTCAGTACCGACTCATAGTGACCCTGTGCACAACAGAACGAAACACTGCCCGATCCTGGGCCAACCTCACAATTGTTGCCACACTTGATGGCTTTAGGCAGGGTTTATCCATGCACATTAATTCCACTCACCATTCAGCTGTGCAGCTCTGACCTAGCACTGGGCTGAGCTAAGTGAAACATAAAAGCAGAAGTCAGGTTCTGCATTCTTAGGGAGGGAGAGACTAACAGTTCCAGCTCCCCCCCAGTGTCCTTAAGATGCAGCCTCAGACTCAGAAGTACCACGTTCAAAGAAAGAGAACAACTTGTAAAGCCATTTCTCTCTGGAGGAAGACAAGTAGAACAACACAGGTAGTCCCCGATTTAGGATGAATTTGAGTTACGGTCAACTGCGTAGTATTTTCGTACATCTTGTACATCACCATGTGGTGTGGTGCTGTAGGATTAAGCACTGGATTGCTAACCATAAAGTCAGTCGTTCAAACTTAACAGCCAGTCCTCAGAAACCCTATATAGGGTCCCTGTGAGTTGGAACTGACTTCGATGGCACTTCACATACACAGGTACTGCATACCATATTGAAGTGTGTAATTTGCTATGGTATCATTCTCAAATGGTCAGTGTGATGACTTACTGGTCACAACACTAGCCAGGTCTACAGTGGTGTTGGTGTCAAGAATTGTGTGAACTTCAGTGACATATTACAGGTGAACTGCGTATACCCCCCATAGCTGTTAGAACTCTTGACTTGGTTATTAGGTCACTGACACTGACAAAGATCAGATTGGTGAAGAGACTGATAATAAAAGGAAAGGGGGAGGGGAGGTAACACTTCTGCCAGTGTTACCAGGTAGATGCAAAATTATCATAATCCTTTTTTTCTTTTTAAAGATACCAAACTTGGCCAAAAAGCTGGAAGAAATCAAGAAGGACCTGGATGCCAAGAAGAAGCCGCCTAGCTCCTAAGGTGACTGCAGTTGCCCAGGATACATTGACCGGACTGCTCTCAAGGGCCACCGCACCTGCAAACCAAATGCTCCGGTTTTCATCACAGCCAACACAGCATTTCTCTGGGCTACACCCTGAGTTGCTTTAGGGCAGGGGTGGGGAAGGTCTGGCCCACAGGCCATATAAGGCCCTTGAGATCATTTGGTCTGGCTATGCCAAGGCAACTGCAGGCAGGGCTGGAAATTCAATAAATATAGGAGCTTTTTTTCATAGCAAATTTATATTAAGTGGATCATAATAATATGTAAATTTTGAGGGACAAGCATTTCAAATGTCCTTTTCAGGTTAGACAGAACACATACGAGTACATGACGAGACAGAAACATACGCTTCTCGTCGGCTCACTTTGACACAGACAGTGTGCACTGTGGCGATCCGGTAATGACACTAGATGTGATGAGATGATTCCTCGTGACGTTGATGACCTGGCATATTACAACAATGTTGTCGACTTCTTTGTTGACACAAACGATGACTCCAATACAGTCTTCATCCACATGTCCATGATCAGCAATCCTCGCAAAAACTGAATCTCTGATGAAGATGAAGGAAATTACAATACACAGAAAAGAACCCAAGAGTCGATGATAAGAACATTGGATATGTTCCAAATCCAAGATGCAGAATTAGCATAGCGATCAAAGCTAAAGAATCACAAGGCATTGTGGAGAGTTGTTAAAGCTCCAGTGCTGTGGCATCCTACAGATGGAGACGACAAAGAAGAGAAAAGTGGATGCAGAGTGTCAGGCTTTCCAAGAGAAATGGACAAACGATTATTTTTTTGTTGAAGTCAAAGGCAAACCTGTGTGCTTAGTTTGTGGTGATGTGTTAGAAGTGATGAAGAAAGCCAATCTGGAGAGTCATTACAGTTCCAAGCATGCTAACCTCAATGAATTGGGAGGCCAGCTGCGTCAGGATAAAATCAGTGCTCTGCAGCGGAGTTTGGAATCACAACAGACCGCTTTCACTAGGCCTCGTTGTGACAGAGAGAACGTTATTCAGACGAGTTACATCGTGAGCCAGCTAATTGGGAAGAAGCAGAGGCCTCATGTAGAGGGAGAGTTTGTGAAGGAGTGCATGGTGGCTGCTGCAGAGCTGTTAGCACCCGACAAAGTGAAGTTGTTTCAGAGTGTTAGTTTGTCTCGGAGAACCGTCTCAGATCGGATTACTGACTTAGCGCAAGATATTGAAAAAACATTGAAGGATTCTGCAGGAGATTTCCAGTTTTTCTCTCTGGCTTGTGACAAGACAACAGACATAACCAATACTGCCCAGCTGGCCGTTTTCGTTCGTGGGATAACTGCAGAGTTTGACACACGAGAGGAGCTGCTGTCACTGGAAGCCATGCATGGCACAACAAGAGGGGAGGACTTGTTTGAGAGGCTTGTTTTATCAATGAAAAAACTTGAGCTAACATTTGAAAAGCTAAGTGGCCTTATTACAGATGGAGCTCCAGCCATGGTTGACTTGCAAAAAGGGTTAATTGCATTTGTCAAGAAAGAACTGAATCGTCTGAGTCTTGATCCAAATGATTTAATTATATGCAACTGCATCTTACACCAAGAAAGTCTCTGTGCACAGTCATTGCGGCTTAATAATGTGATGTCAACAGTAGTGTCGTGCATAAATTTTGTCAAAAGCAGAGGGTTTAACAGCTGCCAGTTTAAGGAGTTACTGAATGATCTTGACTCTGAGTACGGTGATCTTGCTGACCACTGTGAAGTGCGGTGGCTGAGTCGTGGGAACATGCTCGTGAGGTTTTATGAACTACGCGATGAAGTCAAACAGTTCATGGAGATGAAGGGGAAACCTGTCAGGGAACTTGAGGACAGCACATGGCTATGTGATCTGGCGTTCATGGTGGACATCACCAAGTACCTCTCAGAGCTGAACACCAGGCTGCAGGGCCCCAACCAGCTTGTCAGCTCCCTGCTTTCCAACGTGAAATCATTTGAAGCTAAGCTAAGGCTGTGGAAAGTGCAACTCGAAAGAAATAACACCGTGCATTTCCCCACTCTGGAAGGGCAAAAGCCGCCTACGACACTTGAATATGCTGATGAGTGTGCGAAACTAATTGAGGCATTTAATGAAAGATTCAAGGACATGAAAAGTAAACAAATGGAACTGAACATATTTGCTACGCCGTTCAATGTGGAACCAGCTGATATGCCTGGTCACCTACAACATGAGCTCATTCAGCTGCAAAGCAATGATGAGCTGAGAGCTAGGTACAATAACCTCCCACTGCTGGAGTTCTATAAACGTTACATAAGCCATGATGAATTTCCCACTTTGAGGAGACATGCGTTGAAATATGCATCTGTGTTCGGAACAACTTACTGCTGCGAGCAGTTCTTTTCAAAACTTAACATCGCGAAGAGTCGACTGCGCTCCAGATTGACCGACGCAAACCTGGAAAAGCAGTTGCGAGTAGCAACATCATCAATACCAGCCAACATCACACGCCTCATCGAAGAGAAGCAGTTCCAGCCATCACATTAGGGATGACTGAATTAAATGTTGGACCAAATATAGCAGGCAAAATTTCCACATTGAAAAATATTGAATAAAGAATGATGCTATAAATATTCAAACTGCCCCTAGCAGAAAAAAGGTTCCCCACCCCTGCCTTAGAGCAAAAATGGGGCACCACTTAATGAGCTCCCGTGCAGTCTCCACATCTTCTCTTCTTCCACCTTCTTTTAGCTGCTTGGGAGATCCTGAGACTGGATTTTGGTGCTGGCTCAGTAAACATGACCTTCACTTCATAGTCTCCTCGTTCTTGGGATTCTACTGCCTTTTTTTCAAAAGAAAACTTGAGTTTTGTGTAGCTGGTCCGATATAAGTAATGCTAGCTTCACAGTTGGAGCAGTTATAATAGGTGCTTGGTAATCATTTAATAAAAGTTTCAAAGTTTTTAAAACCTGGAAACCAGTTTTGAGTGAATGACCCATTTTTTATACTGTGGTTTGGCAGTGCCATGATTGATCATTTAACCAATAAGTCAGTTTGCTGTTCACTAACTGAGGAACTTTCTGAACGCCCGTCTAGGAACCGGGGACTTGAGCACCTGGAGGTCAGAGCGTCTGGTCCTCAGTCACGTCCTGGCTGTTGACTGCACTGAGGAATTGGACGAGCTCTTCCCCCTCTGGAGAACTGTGCTCATTGAAGGGGCTACAAGTGCAGCTGACAATGGCTTGATGAGAAAATGAGAAGGTGTCTGTAAAGGGCAGTTTTGGCCTGGACATGTTTTTAAAATGTAAGCTTTACATTGTAACGAGAGAGAATCCCACCCCGCCAGAAGGAAGAGTTCTGCTTCTCTGCATGCCCGGTGATTTTCTTCCCTCCAGTCAGAAATGACCCTTGCAGTTTGTCAAATGTGTAATCCGTCTGTATCTTCTATAAATAAATTTTTTAAATGTTTGCCTAGGCTGTTTCCAGGAGTCAGATCACAGAAGTGGCTTCATGGATGTTAGCCCTCCCCCCCGCCCTAAGCTTCCAGTGTCTCTCCTTGGAGGTGATCCCCATAGCAGCTTCCTGTGTTTTCTAGAAACATTCTGTGGGTACACACATACACGGGTGTGTGCGTGGGTGTTTTTACACAAGTGGCATAACTGGACATTGACGTCTGCCCCGTGCCGCCGCCTTCCTTTTGTTTTCATTGGCACTCTGTCCATATTATGATACAAGGAAAGGACACATGGACATAGCCTGCTTAAGTCATCTGCTACAGAGGCACCTTTAGCTGGTGTTCTATCTGTGGCTGTTGGTGGGACAACCTTGACCCTGAGGTCATGGCCCTTATCTATGCAGGTCATAGCTCTATAGGACAAAGATGGAGAAGAGCAGTTTGTACCAATAAGCGAACTTTTCATTTCACTGGGCATTCTGTTTCCCGGGACTTGCTGGGCAGCTTTGCTGATGATTCCTTTTTAAAAGATACTTGGGCAGCAGAGCAGCAGCAAGCTGGGAACATTATTTAGAGAAACCTTGTTTCTGACAGTGGTGTCATGGAGACTGTATGCAATTGTAAACGGCCTGCTTCATTTTGAAGATCCGTCTGCCACATCTCAGACATAGAGAGCAGCTTTATCCCTGGGGGTGAGGGGGTGGGGAGAGACACCCTGGCTTGAGACAGACAGCGTTGCTATGGTTTGGCTGCACCCCAGCTGTGGTCTTGGGCATTCAGCTCATTGCTGTGTACGCTGTGGGCATCATACCTGTGTCTCAAGACGTTCATGAGAAACACCTGAGATACATGTGCCACATTGCCCAAGGCTTTGTCTCTTGGCCAACAAATGGCAGTGATCCATCTACAGAGGCTGCTGTTGTATATCTGCACTTGATTTTGGAAGAAGCTTGTGAGCCATGCAGAATTCATTCTGTAGTTATGCTTGGTCGTGAGGAACACCTGAGCCTTATACCGCCTGACTCAGGAGATTTGACCTGGAATGACTAAACTGTCAGCAGAGTGAACTAGTCGCCTGTGATGAAGGGTATTCATAATCTGCCTGGAACTCAGGAAGCCTTTTCCAAAGAAACTGCTTAGTATCAGCCATGGCCGCGTCTTAGCATGTGGCTGTGGTGGCTGCTCTCGGTATGGAGGCATTTAGATGCTGGAAGACCAGGTGCCTAGATAGTCTTAGTTGTGAGCTAATCTCATTTGGACTTGGACCTTGAAACTAACTGGCTAATGGGATCAACTCCTTGTTGGCGGGAGAGAAGCCGCTCACCAGGTCTGTATGATGGGACGCGGATCTCCTACTTAGATACCCTCTCCAAGGCTCATATCCTCGTCCTAGCTAGTGCTGCTGTAACAAATACCACAGGTGGACAGCTTTAACCATTTATTTTCTCAGGGTGCAAGTCCAAATTCTGGGTCCTGGCTCTAGGGGAATGCTGTCTCGCTCACTGTGGGCTCTGGAGGAAAGTCTGTCGTTGGGAGTGTCTGCTCCTGAGCAATCTTCATGTAGTTTGGCACATTTCTTCCCCATTTCTGTTTGTTTTTGTTAAGTGTCGTCAAGTCGGTTCTGCTTTGTAATGACCCTCTACCGAGTTTCCAAGGAATAGCTGGTGAGTTTGGACTGCCAGCCTTGCGGTTCAAACCGGCCTTGTGGTCAAGTGCTTATCCTACCATACCTCTAGAGATTGGCTCAAGGCATACCCTACATGAATACTGTGCCATTAAGGTAGCAAACCAATTCCCAAATGGAGTTAGATACAGGTAAGTCAAATCGTATTGCTATAAATCAGAAACTTCTATTAAAATGTGAAGCGATTGGTTCTTGACATGTCCCTCTAGGTCTACACACTTCTGAAGGTAGTTCTGTGTTTCCATCCCTAACCGTTCCATGAAGAGCTAACTCTTTGCTCTTTGATTTACATGATGTCAAAATGGCGTCTTTGGCATTCTCAAGGGACTCGAATGTGTTCATTTGAAATCTTTGCATTTTGGGAGCAAAAAGTGTGAAGGGGCAAGATCAAGGTTGTACGTTGAACGGGGTAAGGTTTCCCAGTGAAATTCTCCGAGGACAGCCCTTACTACCCTTGAAGAATGAGCAGGTGCATTGTTGTGATGGGAAATAATGACCTCTGCAACTTCTGGCCTTTTTCTCAGTGCAGGTTTCAATTTTCATAAACCGCCCTAATAGGTCCTCATGATCATTCTGTATTCTTTGAGAAAATCTATGAAGATTACCCCTTAGGAATCTCCAAATCAGGCACTATAGCTGGAGCTAACCTCTGCCTTGAATTGAACTGACCCAACAGATCCCCTTGGAAACCACTGTTTAGATTGGACCTTCTTTTGAAGGTAGTTACTCTTAACCACACTAAGACAAGTGCATTAATGAGAGAACTTTTCTTCAGTCATCTGATCACAGAAACATGTTTAAATATGTTTTGTTTGAAATCATGCATGACTGAACCTAACCCCCCCCCCCATTTTTTTTTTAACTTACTGTGAACTGAGTGAAGGTTAGCAGACAAGATCGTCACCTTTACTCTCAACTGGTCATACGTTGTCCTATTTCATCTCGATTCCAGTCCCCTCACTGCAACAAGTTTTCCTGCTTCCTTCCTGTGCCTTCCTTTTTTACATCTTATTTTTCACAGATCAACAGAGCAAAAATATTTGATGTACACTTACAAAACAAAAAATGTATGTTCATTTAAGTGTCCAGAGGGCACATTTTGCAAGTCTGCCTCTGCCCACAGGCACACAGCCTAGAATCCATGGGTCTAGAGTCCATAGCTGCTCTCCATGCCTTCTCCCTACCGTCTGTCTTCACCGCTCCCCTAGGTAGGACCTCACGCTCCACTCCTGCTCTTCTTGATGGTCCTGGGATGGTTTTGAAATGAAAGATTAACTACGCCCCTTTTAATTACACATATTCTACAATTACAGTTGTGACAATTGCAATGAATCAGTTAGCAATTACAGTTGAATCAGAAGAATTCTATGCCCATCATCCCTCATCCCCTTTCACCAGATCCTTCTGGAAAAGAGGAAGACGATTCAGTGGGGACTCTACCTTAAACCCCTCATTCTGAAATTAAGCACACTCATGAAAGCTTGTAAGTTAGTCACTTTGTTCCTTTACAGACCCCCGCTTTTTATATCAACCCAGTGCACTGAGGAAGCAAGCTTGAACCTTGGTATGAAGAATCCATTTTGGTTGGAATTTTGATTAACTGCATCCATAAGGAAAAGAACAGTTCATTAAATTGTAACAATTTACTCCTGCACACAGTACCAAGCATTTGTATCTTCATTTGGTCGAATTCTGGTCAGCTAGCCGTCCAAGCTAGGTCAAATGGGTTGTTGTTAAGTGCCATCGATTATTTAAAATATTTATAATATTTGAAAAATATTCTTTAAAGAAACTTTCCAAGGAAATCTTGCTGATGGGATTTAAGAAAATGTTTTGTCATACCTGCTCAGAAAAGGATGGTTGGTTACTCAAATTACTATGCAAAGTTCCTCTGAAGTAAAAAGCCTTAAGCATCAACAATAACAGCATAAATATACTGAGTTGGAAGAGCTTTCTTTAAGGAACCTCATAAACAAAAACAAAGGGAGAGTAAAACTTGTTAGGAAGGAGGAGGGCCTGTATTTCAAGAGTTGATGTTGCCAATGGACTTCTTTCATGTGATTTTTTTTTTTTTTAAGCTTTTATTGTGAATTGATACTTTACGTGGGAGAGCATGGGTTTTACACTCATCGTTTCATTGCAATGATTACAATCTCCATGCATCATCATGCAACACTATTTGCTTCTATTCCTTCTGGTTTTTATTTTTATTTATGTGCACAAAAACACTCAGGAATATATAATTTAAACAACCAAAGGGTACATTCTGCAAGCCTGCCTCCTGGCCACCAGCACTCAGCCTTTCTCTT
>NW_006408559.1:9103245-9105202 GCF_000296735.1 Chrysochloris asiatica
AGTTCTGACCGTCAAAACCATCAAATGGGTTGATTTGGTATTTCATGCAAATATCTCTTCTGTCTGATGGGAAGGAAGAACTCGCTTCCCCAGTTTTCATTTCTGTGAGTGTGGAAATGACTAGTGGTCTGGATCTCTGGGTTGTTAGGGTGCCATGCACACAGGGGTAACATTTTCCTGCCCACGGGCAGCACACACCCTGGACACTGTGCCTGTGTTTGCTTTTCTGCTCTGGTTGCCCACATTTTCTATGCTGCTCTTGAGAAATTTTCTATGTCCTGGAGCAAATGAGACTTTCTTGCAGCCGCCCACCTTGGAGTCTGCACGTAGCCGTTTCCGCTCCTTATGCCTGAAGGGATGAATGGGGTCTTTTCTTCCCTGTGGGCAGGAACAGGGCGGTGAGGGGAAAATATTGTGAGTCCTAACGGAGTTTGTGACTCTTTGGTTTTCAGAAGGGAACTTTTCTAAATCTGGGGACCACATACTTAGTTGTTCAGCACCACAGGCCTGATGCACGGTAGGGTTGCCAGGCTCTGAGGAAGAGACACACTAGACCAGAGCCACGTGGTCTCATGGAGAGGGGACACGACTGCTCTTGTGTAGGGCGTTATGAAAGGCCCTGCAGAGTGGCATCCTTCTTACATGTACGGCTCTACAGGGCAGGGAGGAAGGTGTCTTATTGATGGTGTGGCTTTCTTTGTTCTCTAGAGCTACCATCACAGAAATACCACAGGGGATGGCTTTAACAGAAATGGATTCTTTCACAGTGTAGGAGGCAGGAAGGTCCAGCTTCAGAGTGCTGGCTCCAGGAAAGGCTCAGGGAAGGTCCTTGTCTCCTTTTGGTACCTGTAGACCCAGCTGTTTGTTGGTGATCTTTACGGCTCTTGATATCAATTGCCCTCGGGGTCTAGGAGCTTCATAGTGCAAGGACCACCACTGGCTCGTGTTTCTTCTCGGCAGATGTCCCTCTGAGCTCTGCTTGCCTGTTTAATCTCTTATAGCTCAAAAGAGATCAACTCAATACAAGCTAATCCTTTAGAAAGCATCCTATCATATTAACATCATTGTTGTTGTTAGGTGCCACCGAGTCTGTACCGACTTATAGCGACCCTATGCACAACAGAATGAAACACTGCCTGGTCCTGGGTCAACCTCACAATTGTTGCCACACTTGAGCCTATTGATGCTTCCACTTTGCCAATCCATCTCGCTGGGGGGCTTCCTCTTTTTCAGACCCTCCACCTTACTAAACATGATATCCTTCTTCCTCATAGTGACCCTGTATAGGGTTTCTGAGGAGCGACTGGTGAGTTTGAACCACTGACCTTTCGATTTAAACCAACTTTGCGGTTCAGTGCTTATCCTACAGCACCACACCAGGACTGCCATTAACATGTTGTTGTTTAGTACCACGGAGTCGGTTTTGACTCATAGTGACCCTGTACAGGGTTTCCGTGGCTGTAAATCTTTATGGGAGCAGAAAGTCTCATCTTTCTCCCGCAGAACAGCTGGAAGTTTCAAACTGCTGACCTTAAAGTCAGCAGCCGGATTCTGGTAACCACTGTGCTACCAGAGCTCCTTGCCATTAACATATAGAAGTGAGGATTTACCACACATGGGATAATTAGATCAGGGCTGATCACATCAGATTACACCATACTAATGACATCATGGAGGTGATGACTACATCTTAACTGCTAAACCACTGCAAATTCTGGTCCAGCAAGTTGTCATAAGTCTTCGCTATCACAACATCCTGCCCCACTCTCCTCTCCCTCAGTGGTGGTGGCCTGAGTGAGCTGCCTGGGAACGTGGTCCGTCTCGGATCCCCATGTGCTGGTGGCTCCAGACCTTTGCTGCCTAGAGATGGACTCCAGTGTTTAGAGATACTTTCTCATTCAGCATGAGTCCTAAAAACAAAGCCTATCACATTTGGTGGGGATTGTTGTTGTGCTGT
>NW_006408559.1:9106622-9110457 GCF_000296735.1 Chrysochloris asiatica
TATGAGTCGGTTCCGACTCGATGGCACCTGACAACAACAACAACAACATCACATTTGGTGTTCAGCGAAAGAAACAGGTATCTATTCAAACATTGGAGGGAAAACTAGCTATTTTTTGTTTATTAAATGATGACAGATGATATTCACACGTGGATGTAAAAGAGTCTATATCATGTTTGTATAGATGACTTAAGCCAAGGTCAAAGGCAATTTGAACTATGTTCTGACATGTTATGTAAGCAAATCTAATGTGTTCATTTCAGAACATGATGGGGAGAACTCTGTTTTGTCACTGTAGCTTCCGGGTCCACGTCTGTAAAGATGAGTTGTTGCAAGATGGTCATTTACAGCTCTCCTTAACAACAACAATCATCCATACAGTATTGTGCTGTTGCTACTGTTGTTAAGTGTGTCCAGTAATTTCTGACTCATGTTGTTGCTGAGTGCTGTAGAATTGGTTCTGACTCATAGCAATCCTGTATAGGGTTTCCAAGGAGTGGCTGGTGAGTTTGAAATGCCAACCTTGCAGTTCAAACCCCCTTTGTGGTTGAGTGATTATCCTACATCACCACACCAGGACTCCTTCCAATGCAGTGACCTTGTATAGCGTATACGATGAGCAATGGGTGAGTTTGAACCACTGACCTTGTGATTAAAACCCACCGTGCGGTCCAGTGCTTATCCTACAGCACCATGTCAGCACACAACAGATAAAATTTTGCTTTACAAGTTTGTAAAATCTTTGTGAGGAATACAAGATTATTAAGAGCAAGGAGCTCTGGTAACATAGTGGTTAGGAATCGGGCTGCGAACTGCAAGGTCAGCAGTTCGAAACTACCAGCTGTTCCACAGGAGAAAGATGAGGCTTTCTGCTCCCGTAAAGATTTATAGCCTCGAAAACCCTATATAGGGCCGCTATGAGTCGGAACCGATTCCACTGCACATAACAACCACAACAACAGGGAAATTAAGGGTCGAGTTGCATTGGTGATTATTGTAATTGCTGTCGGTAAATTGTTCACCTGAAAGAAGTTGAGTTGGCAAAGTTGTGTGTTACATTTATGACAACAACCCGAGAAGTAGCTGCTGAGGTCACTTATGTACTACCAAACACCTCATGGGATTTGATTCCTTGGATTGTAGGTCATGGTTTCATGGGACATCCAGTTCATGGACTAAATGTTTCTATTCTCTCCTCTTGCTCATTGAGGAGTGCCTGGGGTCTTCCAAAGTATGGCAATTGGTCTCTATACGCCTGGAGCAACAGAGGAGGAAGGAGAGCCTGGGATAGGAGGCGGATCTAGACCGTGTACCTAACTGCCTTATGAACAACTGCCTGCTTTGCCCTGAGACCAGAACTGAATGGTGCCACCACTGAGCATTTTAATCAAAGATTCTAGAGAAGAATCCTGGTCAAGGGGGTAAAATGCAGAAACGAATTCCTAATTCTCAGACTCCATGAAGGCTGGATGAGCCCCTGAAATGATTGCCCTGAGATCATCTTTAAACCTCAAACAAAAAGTATCCCCTGATGTCTTCTTAAAACCGAACAATAGTTTATTAGCTTAACTCGTCAGAAAAGGTCTGCCTTGAGCATTACAGCCATTTAAGAACTCTCTCTGTCAGATCAAATGGGCAACAGCAACCTGGAAGCTTGGCTAGGAACCTCAGGGCCCAGTGAGCTGATGTTACTGAGGGAGGAACAACCCAGAAAAAGAGGGTGAGAATGGGCTACATACAGCTAACTGGAAGAACACCATTAATGTCACTCAACAGGACAGTGGGCTTCTGGCAGCAGGTTCTGTAATCAGTGTCATTACATGGAACATTGATGAACTGTTGAATTGGTGTACATTTAGCTTCACAACACCAACAATAACAAAATGAATAAATAAAATTAAAACCAAGAGAAGTTACTACCAGCAGTGGAGGCTTTGCGATGCTACGGAACTGTTAGTCAGACCTGGCGTTGCCTGTGATCGGTGGGCAGTCTTGCTTGGCCTGGATCTCTGGTTTTGGGAACGAGCAGTCTGAACAGACTGAGGCATGCCAGTTGGAGGCATGAGTGACCCTGGGCTTCGGGCAGCAGGCGCTGTATGGGTGGTACTACTTTCTCATTAGGGCGAGCTGGGTTCTCAGCTGAAGAGTGCGCTGATTCCAAGCCATTTCCCTCCCTCTTTTTATTTAGCTAAGTTCCCAGTCTCACGTGGGGCATCGGTCCTGTCATTGTGTCTGACTTAGGGGCTTGGGGTCTAAGTTCTTTAATGTACTGGGAGCCAAGAACTTGAAAATGCCACTACCCTGACAATAGGAGTAACACGCTGACTTTGTAACATCTTAAGGCAAAATGGCCCTAGAGATGCTCACCATTGACCATTGACCCAGCCGAAATGCAACCACTATCGGTCTCCCTTTGGGGCTCCCAAGCGAGTCCTGGTAGCATAATGGCTAATGAGTTGGGCTGCTAACCATACGGTCAGCAATTTGAATCTACCAGCTGCTAAGCATGAGAAAGATGAGACTCTCAGCTACTGTAAGGATTTACAGCCTTGGAAAGAAACCCTATTGAAACCAACTCCACAGCACACAACCACCACCATCAACCTCTGGGGTTCCTGGGTCTTCACTCTGATGGTGGTGTTAGCACTTGGCTTCCCCTTGTTGACTTGCAGAGCGCTACCCATCCCAGGAGTCCTGGTGTGGAGCTGTGGACTAATGCGTCAGACTGCAAAGTCATTTGAACTGCAATGTCAGTGGTTCAAGCTCACCAGCTGCTCCTTGGAAACCCTATACAGGGTCGCTATGGGTCGGAACTGACTCGATGGCACTCCACAATAACCCATCCCTGGTTAACCTTGAATATGTGTTGAGTGACACAAAGAACGTGCAACTTACAGACCCTTGATAAACGGAGTGATTTTATTGATACGTTATTGTGGGGAGCCACACATGTTAGGAACAGTAACTTAAAATCAATGAAAACACTGCAATGCTATAGGGCCTCCTTTCCCCCGGAAGATGTGGCTGGTAGAAATCAGCAAGCTGGAGGGCGCCGCTGGACCCCACATGGAGGAAGGGTGCTGACTATGAAGATACAAGACGTGGCCTTCAGGGAAACCAGGAGGCCTTGATTTCTGGAGTGATTTGTCCGTGAATACACTGTTTGAGCACAAAGAGTTTATCTCATTGCATAAGTTGCTTGGGGTGACTTTGAGAGACATAGACATCTCTCCTCTCCTCAAGGGGATTTGCTTGTTTGGACTTCTCTGTACCTACATATCTAGTAACTGGGAGTCCTGGTGTGGTGCTGTGGGTTAATGCACTGGACGTTAAGTCCAGTTTGAACCACAGGATGGTGGTTCAAGCTCACCAGCCACTCCTAGGAAACCCTATTCAGGATCGCTATCAGTTGGAAACGACTCAATGACACTCAACAACCACCACCTAGTAAATTACCTTCTTGGGTCTAGAGGAAATCATCTGACACTGGTAATAACTTCTGTGGCCTTAGTCATAGTCCGGGGCTTGCTAATGAGAGAGATGTAAAAGTTTGTCCTCTTTCCTAACATTAACCGGGACAAGGGTCTGTAAGTGGCTAGTGACAGGTGAAGACCTCAGTGTATCTTCTGTTCCTACTTCCTTTTCCACTGACAGTGAGCCTACCACCAGCTTCTTTCCACAGGGGTCATTATTTCTTTACTGGAACCTGCTGCCGGGTAGAGGGACACCACTGAAGAGAGATGCTGGACAGGGGGCAAAGTCATGATACAAGGCACTGACTGCCACCAGCTATAAGACGAGTTGACTTTCTGTGCAGAGAACTTAGGCTACAGAC
>NW_006408559.1:9110748-9128842 GCF_000296735.1 Chrysochloris asiatica
AGTCTCCCACCATGAGGAGCTGGAGAGAGGAGCTGATGTGGAGTCTCCCGCCATGAGGAGCTGTCATTGGCTGTGCACAGCTAGGGTGCTGGGGATTGCTCACTCAACTCCGAGAAAGAAGTTAATTAGAACAGAACTGTGTGAGGCAAACGGCTTCCGCTCGCCTACGAAACTGAGGAAGCTGATGGTCCGAATCCGCCCAGCATCTCTGTGGAGGAAAGTCCCGATGACCCGCTGCTGTAAATGGTACAGCGCTGGGAGTCAGCATCAAGTCAAGGGCCTGTCTGTGAGGTTTTGCACGGTGGACAGCGAGGGCTAAGGCTGTCTTCTCCTCTGTGCAGAGACCATGGTGAGAAGAGACACAGGAGTGGAGACGAGTCTAGGCTTTCCTGGGAGGTGGCGATAAGGAAGGGGCGGAGTGTGATCCCGTTGCGCTGTCCCTCGGGTTGGAGATGGCCACATCTTCTGCTGGGGAGGCCACAGGCTTCATTCCTGTTGGCATTGTGGGCTGTGGTTCAGATTCAGCTGGGCCCCGGTGGCTCCTTGACTAGGCCTGGTCAGTGATGTTACTGACCTCAGCCCAGACAGGAAACGTGTCCAGGTGGAAGAGGCTAACTCCCCACGTGTTGATGGCCACCGTCACTATTACCAAACCAATGACATTGACCCCCAGGCCAGCTTTCACCTGTGGACACAAACCAGCATACCCTAGTCACTCCGATGACACAGCAGGACAGACCCATGTGACCTTGGGGGCCTCTGGATGTGGGGTTGGGCTTAGTCCCATGACTTTCTCATTGCATCTGGCTATAAGGGGAGGCCCGCATCTGTAACTCGGAGCACAGACAGATGGAATGTTAAAGTGCATTCTGCAGGCTAGTTGTAGGAAAATATGGTAGACGAAACGCACAGGTCTCATGAAAGTAGGGCATCTCAGGGCTAATACAATGAGGGCAGTCAGAAAGCATCTTAAAAAGCAATGATGGCGAGACGGGCTCATGCACTTTGGACATGTCATCAGGAGGGACTAGTCAAAAGGTTGGCAGGTCAAACCCGCCCAGAGGCACCTTGGGAGACAGGCTTCCAAGTCTTGGAAATGACTATGGAGCAGTTTACTCTGCAGGCATGGGGCAGCCATGGGTGGGAATGAACTCAATGGTAATTAATGTCAACAAACCGAAAACTGGTTTCCACCAGCATCGTTCATTCTTCCTGCCACCACAGATGGAGGGTTTTCAGCAAAGGGCTCGGCTTTAGAGGAAGGCTGGACACTGTCCCTGAGCTCAGCCCACGACTCACCATGTCTTTGATCTGGCAGTGCCCATAGCTGAAGACGATGGCATTGGGTGGGTTACCCACAGGCAGCATCACTGCAAAGGAGATGCACATGGTGACCGGGATCAGGGTGTAGAGCGGGTTAATGCGCAGCGTTTCAGACTGCGGGAGAGAACACACAGGTTGTCAGGCTGAGCTCACACTCATGGAGTTCAATCCCTGACCTCATACCACACACCTGCTTCCACGCTGTCCTGACCAGCCTGGCCCCTGTTGGACACTCATGGTGGGGGGCATTAGGGGGAGTGAGCTGAGGCTGTTCCTTCATTTTCAATGGGGCAAGGGTTCTGAGCTAACTCCTAGATGGGGTGTTTCATCTCTGGGTGCTGGTTTATGGAGATAGTTTTCACATTTTATTCACGAGAGGATAAATCCTTTCTTTAAACAAAAATCTTGTGTATCAGCTGATTTGATGAAAGCAGGAAGCCCTTTTTCATGGGAGTGATCTTGGGAAGGTCATCACTTGTGGGACTGGATCCCGTAGACATGCTTACCATCAACAATGACAAGTTTTAATGAGCCCTGAGCAAGAAGTCGGGTGGTCTGGGGAACAGGGAGGCTTTGGGATCAGATGGAGCAGGAGGACAGGATTATGTTGGGTGGGGAGGAACCTTCACTCCTTGCAGAGTGGGGTGAGGTGTATTATTTTGGGGTGGCAGAGCCACCCCAGGACCTGGAAGTCGTTCCTTCTCCTTTGTCGGTATTAACAAATCAGTCTGAGCCTGTGGGACGCAGCTGGCCTTGCTCCTGATTCCCAGAACCCCTTGGGCAGTGAAATTGGGTGACAGCAGTGAGTTATTGTCTGGTTTTTGTGGCGCTTGTGTGTTTCGGGGAGTGTTTTGTCTCCCTTCTCTGAGGTTGCCTCTTTAGCACCCCTGTTGGGTCTTAACTCAGGAGGGAAAGGTGGAGGTTGATTGTGGGGAGTTGGGATCTGGGGACACAAAGTTGTCTTCTCCACACTTTTGTGTTCAGGGGGGCCCTGAGCACCCTTGCTGGGGACAGACTGATTTCAGTGGCCCAGGATCGGGCAGTGTTTTGTTCTGCTGTGCATAAGGTCGCTATGAGTCGGTACCAACTTGATGACACCTAACAACAACAATCCTCATCCTTAGGAAAAGTGTCCAGAACACTTTTGAGTTAATTTCTTAAGTGCTATTTGAAAAGCATCCTTTTCTAAGCTGTGGTTTGAACACCAATCGTGAAGGTGGGAGGCAGTGGCCAGAGGAAGAGACGCAGCCAGGGGCGGGGATGGGGAAGGGGATGCCCCTGGGCCAGCCACAGCCCCCTCCACTCACCAGGCTGCACAGGATGGGCAGGAAGATGGTGATGGTGGCCGGGTTGCTCACAAACTCAGTGACAATAGACACCAGGATGCAGGCCAGCAGGCTGACAGCCCACGGAGGGAGGCTGCTCAGGGACAACATCTGGTGTCCGATCCACGTGGAGAGACCCGAGCTCTGTGTGGGGAGAGGGAGCCTGTGATAAAGCTCTCAGACAGGCGGCAGGTGGGGCCATCAGACCGGCTCCCTATCTTTCCTGGCTGACCCTGAGGCCTCCCAGCTCTTATGAAGTCATTCCTGCTGCCCAGAACATTCTTTCCTAGGGTTGTACAACCCTGATCCCTTCAGAACCTCGGCTTATGGGTTGCTGCTCTGTGACTTACTGCCGAGGTCCTTCCTGGGATGTTGGCTGGAGGCCTGACCAGGCCTGGGATCTGTAAGACATCTGCCCTAGGCTCTTACCCAGAATGCCATGTGTCAGTCTCCACTCTGCTTTTGAAATCCATTTTTCTGGGTGGTTTCTGAGGGCCCGAGTGGGGAAAGCTGAACACAGGCAGTTTTACACGAGCCATGAGGGAGCGAGAGATTCCAGCTGTTCAGCCTCTATGTGTTTCAGGTTCAGGTCCCATCATGGCTGACACTGGATCCACCATATGCCAGAGCTTTTGCCAACCCAAACAATGTTTGCTGACTCTCCAAAACATGGAAAGTATGCTGCCATTTCCAAGCTTTTTCCATTACCAACATTCAGACACCTTCACCCAAACCAGTGGCTATTCCTAGGTTGGAACATTTCACTTGGTTGGAAGATGTTCATGTACCAAAGGTGAGACTAGAATCCCTGGATGCCACATGCATTTTCCCTCCCTCCTTCAGTCCTCCCTTCCTTGTCTCCCTTCTGTGACTGACATGCACTGACATTTCCTATGGTAGCCTATACAACAACAAAACCCATGCTTACTGTCATTGAGTTAACTCTGACTCGTAGCACCCCTATGTTTGTATGGTTTCCAAGACATCTTTAGGGGAGCACGGTGGTGGTGGTGTGCCACCAAGTTGGTCCTGGCTCATAGTGACCCTGCATAGGGTTTCTGAGGCTATAAATTTATGGGAGCACAAAGCCTTCTCTCTCTCCTGTGGAGTTACTGGCAGATTCAAAGTGCTGATCTTGCAATGAGCAGCCCAGTTCACAACCCATTATTCTACCAGGGCATCCCTCTGAGAGGCTGGTGGGTTTGAACTACAGACCTTTCAGTTAGCAGTTCAGTTAGCTTATCCTATCCAGGTATTGCTGTTAGATGCCGCTGAGTCGGTTCCAACTCATAGCAACCCAACACACAACAGAACAAAACACTGCCCAGTCCTGCGCCATGCTCACAGCTGCGGTTAAGCTTGGGCTCGCTGCTGCCCAGAATGCCAATCCATCTCATTGAAAGGCTTCCTCTTTTTTGCTGACTCTCCACTCTACCAACCATGATGTCCTTCCCTAGGAACTGGTCCCTCCTGCTACTACAAATTCCATACAGCAATGGAGGAGAGGGGCAGGAAGCAGGGCGAGACATTTGTTTTAGAATTCCTCAAGCTACTCGTTTTTTTTTTTTTTTTACTATTAAAAACAGCTTTACTGCACAATCAGCAGGATGTGTGTTCTTTTTTCCAAATTCATCAGAAGGTCATCTGGGCATCCTAGTCACCTCATGGCAACTCACAGACCACTGATGTCCCAAGTCTCTCAGACTTCTCTCTGTTGGCAACTATGTCACCTGGAAACACCATGTCCTCTGGACATGTCCATGGGCTGACCACGAGCTGCAGAACCAGGAGGCAGGGAATGTGCAGAGCCTTGAGGCCGGTACCATTTCCCTCTTACACCACACGACGAAACCTTGCTCACTGGACAGGCGGGGCAGGCCACCATCCTGCCTCAGCTGCTCCCTTCTCAGAGCTCTGGTAGGCCTTCACCTCTCTGCTTCTCAGCGTCTTGGCCTTCTCTCTCCATCCATCCTAGAAGTGAAGCTGCTAGAAAGATCCAGTCCCCACCAGAACAGAACACAAGCGGTACCTTGCTGCCTGAGGCCAGCGCGTAGCCCCCTCCCACCAGGATGACGATCTCCCAGGGCATGGTCTTCTGAAAGTCCTTCCATGTGATGATGGGTTCCGACCCCAGCGAGGGCTCCTCAGGCTCCCCTGGCCACAGGCAGACAGAGATGCAGAGCAGTGAGGCCATGGGGGCAGGTGGGGTGGGGAGGACACTATCCTTCTACCTGAGCCAGCCCCAGCGTCTCCCCAGAACTGTCCCTCACCCTCATCCTTCTTTCCGAAGCGCGGCTTCTTGGCTGGAATCAGGAAGAGCAGGAAGCCGAGGAAGAGGGACACAGTGGCGTCTGTGCGGTAGCCTTTCCTAGACAAGAGGGAGGGAGGGTCAGGAGCCCGGCCTGGGAGCAGGTGAACACAACTCCTTGTTAAGACCTGGACTAGTGGTGACACTTCCGCGCCCCCAGTGGCCACCATAGTCCCCCACACTGAGAAGAATGGGCAGTGGTTTGTGTCTGGACACAGGGTCTGGCTAATGTGGATCTGTGGTTAACACAGCCTTCGGTATGGACTGCATTTCAATGTAAAGAAAACCAAAATCCTCACCACTGGACCAATAAACAGCATTCTTATCAACAGAGAAAAGATTGAAGTTGTCAAGGACTTCATTCTTCTTGGATCAACTATCAACACTCACGGAAGCAGCAGTCAAGAAATCAGACGACGTACTGCATTAGGCAAATCTGCTGCACAAGACCTTTTTAAAGTGTTGAAGAACAAAGATGTCAGCTTGAGGACTAGAGTGCACCTGACCCAAGCCATGGCATTTTCAATAACCGCACATGGATGCGAAAGCTGGACAGTGAATAAGGAAGACCGTAGAAGAATTGATGCCTTTGAGTTATGGTGTTGGAGGAGAATATTTAAAGTGCCATGGGCTGCCAAAAGGATCAATACGGATCTGTTGGAAGAAGTGTAGCCAGAATGCTCCTTGGAGGCCAACATGGCCAAACTTCGTCTCTCATACTTTGGACATATTGTCAGGAGGAACCAGTCACTGGAGAAGAATATCATGTTTGGTAAGGGTGGAGGGTCAGAGAAAAAGAGGAAGACCCCCAGCGAGATGGATTGACAAAGTGGCAACATCAATGGGCTAAAGTGTGGCAACAATAGTGAGGTTGGCCCAGGACCAGGCAGTGTTTTGTTCTGTTGTACACAAGGTCACTATGAGTTGGTTCCGACTTGATGGCAGTAACAAAAATTGGCCAGCCAATGCTGACTCATGCTGACCTATGCCCAATGGGACTAAATGTTGCCCAGTCCTGCGTCACTCTCAAATCCAATCGTATGCATATCTGACCGTGTGTCCACAGGGTTTTCAATGTCTGATTTTCTGAAGCAGATCACCAGGGCTTTCTTTCTCTCTAGTCTGTCTTAGTCTGTAAGCTCTGATGAAGCCTGTTAAGCTTTCACAGCTACACTCCAGCCTCCACTGATAGACTGGTGTGTTCACTGGGAATCGAACCTGAACCTCGCTCATGAGAGGTGGGAATTCTATACTGAACCATCAATGCACCTGTTTCTCAAAAACTGCCCCCAGCTGACCAAACCCACTGCCGCTGAAATGATTCTAATTCATCGTGACCCCGGGGGATGGCGTGGAACTGCAGGTACATGTCTGAGGCTGTCATCTTTACGGAAGCAGATCACCTCATCTTCCTCCTGAAGAGCTGCAGGTGGGTTTGAGCCACCAGCTTGCAGTGAGCAGCGATGACTTTAATCACCGACAAGTACAGCTTCCCTAGAGGGGACCTCCCTCCTAAATTCAGGTCTACCCCAGGGACACAACAGTGGCCTCAGGAACCTCGGTGAAAGGCTTGTTCTCAATGGAGAGATGACGGCACTTACTTCTCAAAGAAGGAGTCCCAGCCTGGGACAAAGCCAGGCTCCCTGGTGAACCACAGGACAGTCATCAGCACGAAGAAAAACCCAGTCACCATCTCCGGGTAGCTGCCAAACAAAACAGAAAGGTCTCCCCAGGACTGGTACGTCCCTTTTAGCCTTTCCCCTTTGCTTCTGGGTACTCCTGCCATAGGGGGTCCCAGACATGGGAGGCATGGCCCATCATCCCTGCTCCACCACTGTGAGTGGCCGAAATGACCTGAAGGCAGCTCACTGGAGAGGTGTCGGTGTGCGGGGACAGTGACCAGAGTACCAGATACTAACAAGGTCACTGAAAATACGGCCCTGGAGGGGAGAGAGAGGTAGGCTCATTCCCTTCCTCCAAGAACAGAACCTGAGATGCACATGGGTGCCTGACTGATGACAAAGTGAAGCAGCCTAAATCCTCAGTGACATTCCACGACACTGAGTGAGACGAGACGCAGCCAGTCACAGTCATGTCTCCATGAAATCATCCCTTCATATCAATGGAGATGCATCCATTATGACCAATAATAAAGAAGAGTTAAAGGCAGGAAAATCACCGTGAGAAAGGCAATTGGCTCCACTGAGTGGTATCCAATCTGTCTGGGCGGGGTTGATGAAAGGAGATGGGGATAGGTCTCTTGTGATACAATAGTGAATAATTATTATCAGGACTGATTGTGAGGGTTGGAAATGTAAAGGTAGATGTTTTGTAGCAAAAGGAGGGGAGTGATTAACTTTTCAGGCTAGGAGCGGAGGTCCCGGGGACAATCAAGGGATTAAAGCGGAGAGCAGGACCCTACCCAGAGAAGCAGTAGAGATGGAGGCAGAGACGATGACGTGGAGAGATGGAGCAGCTGGGGACTTTAGATCCAGAGAGGGAGAGGGGCTGTGTGCTGATGACCAGGGGGCAGGCTTGCAGGGTATACCCTTTGGTTGATTGATGTTGCATGGAGGGGATTGTAACCAACCATGGCAATGAAACAATATATGATAGGATGAATGTAAAGCTAATGCTCTCCCATGTAAACTATCACATAATTCACAATAAAACATTAAAAAAAAAAAATTCTCAGCAGGCAGTTGAAGTGGAATGAATGGGTTTGAAGCCCTGCTTCTATTATGGAGTAAGCACCCAAATGAAATGGCTTTCTAAAGCAGAAGCCAGTGAACTAGTTCTTAAAAAGCCAGGCAGGAATTACTGTAGCGGAATCTCTGGGTGGTACAAATAGTTAACACACTTGGTTGCTAACCAAAATGTTGGAGGTACAAGTCCACTCATAGGTTCCTTGGAAGAAAGGCTTGGTGACCTACTTTATCAGTCCCTGAACTCTTTGTGAAGCCCAGTTCTACTCCGGCACATTTGGGAATACCATGAGTCGGCATTGATTCTATAGCAACTGTTTTGACTGGTTTACTTAGTTTTCAAGTTTGTAGACCCTTTACTCCCTCACAAGTACTCAATTTCCCCTAACAACAACAACCACAACAGAGTTTTTAATAACTGATGTTTTTTAAAGGCATTTCTTTTGAGGTGTCTCTGGGTGGACTTGAACCTCCAACCTTTGGGGGTAGTGAGTGTGTTAACTGCTTGCACCACCTGGGACCTCCCCCAACTGCTAGAAAAGACGATCTCTCATTGGAGAAATGCTAGGTCATTCGGTTGTGGTTGTTGTTGTTAGGCGCCATCGAGTCAGTACCGACTCACTGGGGAAGCTGAGAAATGGCTGAGGCTGCTAGTAATTTCTTGGACTCTCCCTGTCGGTATTGAATGCTGACGTTGCCCTAAAAATAGCACAAAGTCTTCTTTCTCACTGGGAGTGAGGGTCACGTGAGGACCCACTCTGAGCCATGGAAAGGAATCCGGCATGTCCCAGTCGGTTGCAAAGCTGCCTCTATATACAACACTCCACCCACCCACACCTTGGGCTTGAAACCAGCTTGACTTTGGCATCAGCGGCATCTCCTAAATGCTTGGATTCACGTTGTAGAGAACTCCCCCGCCTGAGAGATGGGTGGGAACAGAGCTGTGTCTGTAGGCCTCGTGCAGGCCCTGGCAGACACCGGCTGAGCGGCGGTTTTACCTGATGTCACCTAGCTTGTCATACTCCTCCTGGATTCTCTTCTCCGACAGCTCTTCCCGTTTGGTCTTCTTCTTCTTGCTGAGAGAGCAGGTCTCTTTAAAACTGCAAAGGGAGAAGAAGCATAGGAATAAAGCGACCAAGCTTCCAAGGCCTGGAGGAAATCCAACAATGAGCAAGCGCTAAACTCCTTGCTGTGATCACCCCATACACCCTGTGTCCCCACCATACACATGCCTTTCAAGGTACACAGCCCCACTTCAGCCTGCTCCCTTGCCTTTGTGTGCGCATCCATCTGGGTAAATCTCCGGTATAATCAGTGTCAATCCTTGGGTGCTGCAAATGGTTAGTACGCGCAGCAAACGTGGGCAATGTGAGCCCACCAAGAAGTGTCTCTGCAGAAAGTCCTGGCAATCCACATCTCAAAAATCATCCATTGAGAACCCCATGGGTGAAAGGAGATGGGGATACGATTTTTATGATTCAATCGTGAGTAAATATTACCATGACTAATTGCAATGGTCACAACTGTAAAAGTAGAAGTTTTGCAACATAACGGGGGGAGGAGTTAATCTTACAGTCCAGGAACAGAGGACCCTAGGACCATCAAGGGAGAAGAACATGAGTGGAATGTGGGACCCTATCCAGAGAAGCAGGGACACCAGAGATGGAGGCAGAGATGAGGACATGGAGAGAGGGAGCAGCTGAGGATTCCAGACTCATGGAAAGAGAAAGGCTGTGTGCTGGCAGCCAGGAGGCAGGCCTGCAGAATGTACCTTTGGGTTGTTTATGTGTACATCCAAAACAAAACAAAACAAAAAACAGCAACAGAGGGTACAGAAGCAAATACTGTTGAATTTGAATGGTGATGCATGGAGGGGATTGTAATTATTGCAATGATATGAAATACAATAGGATGAGTGTAAAACTGATGTTCTCCCATGTAAATGATCACTCAATGCACAATGTTGTTGTTGTTATGTGCCTTACAGTCGGTTCCGACTCATAGCGACCCTGCACAGGGTTTCTGAGGGTGTAAATCTTTACAGGAGCAGAAAGCCTCATCTTTCTCCCGCGGAAGAGCTGGTAGTTTCGAAACTGCTGACCTTGTGGTTCGCAGCCCGATTCGTAACCACTACACTACCAGAGCTCCTTATAAAAGCTTTTTTTTAAAAAAAAGAACGCCCCCCCCCCCCAATGCTACTCCAACATGCATTGATGGCATTGCTGTGAACTGGAGTTGACTAGCTGGCAATCGGTTGGTAATCGGTTGGTTATATCTTAGGGATGTTTGCCAATGTTATTTTTTGCCAATGGTGCTGCTTCTATATACTTGTCTCTGTCTATAATATGAATCAGTGTGGTGTGGTACATGTGTACAGATGTTGATTATGTTTGCGTGTTACACACACACATATAAGGGCATTTCAAAAAGTTTTGGGGCAAATTCCATTATCTTTTGACTCCATTTGTCCATGAACTTTTTGAAGGTCCCTCATACATGTGTGTGTGTGTGTGTGTTTGTCTAGAGACAAGGCTTGTCTGGGGCAAGGGTGGATGTTTGTTTTGTACGAACAGCACGGGAGCTACAGATGTGTATACCCACCATGGATTTGACAAGTCTCCATAAATAAAAGAGCTCACAGAATGTTCCTTGGCCAACAGGAGCATTGAGGTCCATGGATCACTAGCAAAATATACATATGTCCCCTCAAATTTGGAGTAATCTGATGGCTATAAAGAAAAGGCTTATGAAGCAGATAAGAGTTCTGGTGTGGCACTGTAGGATAAAGGAGCTCTGGTAGCATAGTGGCTACGAATCGGGCTGTGAATCGCAAGGTCAGCAGTTTGAAACTACCAGCTGTTCCACGGGAGGAAGATGTGGCTTTCTGCTCCTGTAAAGATTTACAGCCTCGGAAACCCTGTGCAGGGTGGCTCTGAGTTGGAACCGACTCCGCAGCACAAAACCAACAAACTGTAGGATAAGCGCAGGACTGCAAAGTCGGTTTGAACCAGAAGGTCGGTGGTTCAAACTCACCAGTCCTGCCTAGCAAATCCTATCTATACTGGGTTGCTATGAATCGGAACTGACTCAACGGCACTTAACAACAAACAGATGAATACTTCAAGGGAAACTGATATTTCTAGGGGACTGTCTGATGTATTTTGAGAGGTCTGAACCTACACACACCAACTACTAAGTGTAAACCATGTGTATCAATAAAATGAAGCTTAAGGCAACTTCACTTGAAGGGATGTTTTTAGAAGTTAGTTGGAATTGCTCTATGTACTTTGGAAGCCATAACAAGACATTAAACAACCTCCAACTTAGACTTTTTTTTTTTAGAAATCTGAGAGACCCTCTAACCAACGAGTTTACAATTAGGAGCATTTCAGGGTAGAGCTTGTCATGAAGACAGGAGTCCATGGACAGCTAGAGAGACGAGAACAGAGCGTCCGGCCGGCTCCCACCACGGCATGTTCCACAGGCCTCCTCTGTGACTGATATGCAGCGCCCCCTGGAGGAGACTCCTCCCAGCCTGTGAGTCCCTCAGCTGCTTGCTGCCGGGCCCAGGAACTCACTTGCAGCCCAGGAACAGCCAGTGCATCCAGAGCCAGCTGACCACCAGCATGATGAGGGAGATGGGGAAGCTGAAGAGGAACCAGGTGCCGAAGTTGACCACCTCTGCGGCCGGATATTGGCTGGAAGGTAAAGAACCAGGTTAGGTATTCGTAAAGGGTGCGATTCTACATTGCATTTTGGACAGTACACGGTACAGTCCGTCTGTCTCATATACTTACCCAGACATGATAAACATGACCCTGAACTCACCCACTGTTAGGGAGTCTTTCCGACCCTGTATAGAGTTTCTGAGCCTGTCTTTTACAGGAGCAGAAAGCCTCCTCTACAGGTTTAAACTGCCAACCTTCTGTTTAGTAGTCTAGTGCTTACTCTACAGCTTCACCAGGGCTCCAAAGTTCAGCAAAGAATCATGAATTAAGCTTGAAAAAAAACAGGGCACCTAAGCATTGAAAATTTTATTGATAAAGTGTATCCAAGGAGCCTTTGTTGTGCAAACATTAAGACTTTGCTAACTCAAAGGTCGGCAGTTTGAACCCACCCAGAAACTCTGTGGAAGAAATACCTGATGATCTGCTTCCATAAGATCAAACCCACTGAGTGATTAACTTTTCAGTCTAGAAGCGGAGGTCCCTAGGACCATCAAGGGAGAAGAGCAGAGAGCGGGACCCTACCCAGAGAAGCAGTGATGCCCGAGATGGAGGCAGAGACAATGACGTGGAGATGGAGCAGCTGGGGACTTTAGACACAGAGAGGGAGAGGGACTGTGTGCTGATGACCGGGGGGGGCAGGGGCGGGGGGTGTCAGGCTTGTATTGTATACCCTTTGGTTGGTTGGTGATGCATGAAGGGGATTGTAACCATGGTATTGAAACGATATACAATAGGATGAATGTAAAACTAATGTTCTCCCATGTAAACTATCACATAATTCACAATAAAATATTTAAGAAAAAAAAAAAAAAGATCAAACCCACTGCCAACAAGTTGACTCCAATTCACTCTGAGCCCCACAGAGTCGGGCAGAGCTGCCCCATGGGGTTCCCAAGGTTGCCATCTTTCCGGAGGTAGACTGATTCATCTTTCTCCTGCAGAGTGGCTCGTGGGTTTGGACTGCCAACTTTTCTGTTAGCAGTAGAGTGCTTAATCACTGCTCCACCATTGCTCCTCTCTCATAAAGGCTGTTGTTGCTGTTAAGTGCTGTCGAGTCAGTTCTGACTCATAGCGAGTTGGCTCTGATATACAGGGTTTTTGAGGAGCGGCTGGTGAGCTTGAACTGCCGACCCTGTGGTTCAAACCGACCTTGCAGTCCATGGTGCCATAGGTATTGCCAAGTTGGCCCCATTTACAGCAGAATAAAACACTGCTCAGTCCTTACAGTCACAGCTGTGGTTGAGGGTACCATTCTTTTTCTCTGACTCTCTACTTTACCAAGCATGATGTCCTTCTGCAGCAAAGGGTCCTTCCTGATTATGTATCCACAATATGTGAGACAAGGTCTTGCCACACTTGCTTCTAAGGAGCATTATGGTTGTACATTTTCCAAGACAGATTTATTTGTTCTTCTGGCAGTTCATTGCTTTTTGTTTTTAATTTTTCAAATGTTTTTAAAAACTTTTTATTGTGAACTGAGTGAAGGTTTATTACAGCTTTACATTCAACAAATCATACACTGTGTTTCATCTCAGTGATTCCAATCCCCCTCCATGCACCAATAGCTCTCCTGCTCCTCCCTGTGCTTCCTGTTTGCATTCCACCCACCTTCCTATCCCTTCTCAACTTTGTCCTTATGCATACGTTGTCCTTTTGACCATTCCATGGTGCGCACACTTCACTAGTGTCATGCCCCCTATAAACCTATCTACTGTTTGGCTGAAAATTGGGCCACGAGGGTATGTGCTTTTCCAGACCTGAGGGGTGGCTGAGGGTCATAGTCTCAGGCATCCTCCAGTCTCTTTTTGACCAGTAAACTTGGTCTTCTTCTTTGTTTTAAAAAATAAATAATTTTTTGAATTTTGTTCAACTTTTTCTCCCATTCTATCCGAGTCCCTCTAAGATGATCTCTTTCAAACTGTCCTGTTCTGTCTCAGAGCAGTGGAGATTGATGTTCACGTGTTCCTTAGTCCACTGGATTCATTGATTCCCAGGCTCTTCAATTCTTATCACTCTTCTTTCTTCCACACACAGAGAGACCAATGATGGTGGTTATGTGCTGTGGAGTCGGTTCCGACTCATAGAGACCCTGTACAGGGTTTCTGAAGCTGTAAATCTTTACGGGAGCAAAAAGTCTCATCTTCCTCCTGTGAAACGGCTGGTAGTTTCAAACCACTATGGTACCAGAGCTCCTTGAAGAGGCCAACAACTTCACTTTCGATGGTCACTCATGAGCTTTCAAGATCCCAGATGCTACTCACCCAAGTATGACATTGTCTTTGTGAACTATGTTATGCTAATTGACCATGGTGTCCCCTGAGTGGCTGTCCTTTGTAGTTGTCCTTAGGTGTCATTGAGTTAGTTCTGTCTCATAGTGATTCTGTGCACAACATAACAAAACATGCTCAGTTCTGTGCCAGTCTCACAACTGTTGTTACGGCTGCCACTGTACCGACTGATCTTGTCGGAGGTCTTCCTCTTTTTCACGGACTCTCAACTTTGCCAAACAGTATGTGTTTTCCAGGGTCCCAACTGATAACATGTGAGGCAAATTCTCATCATCCTGATTGCCAAGGAACATTCTGGCTGCATTTCTTCCAAGAGAGATTTGTTTTTCTTTAGGCAGTACATGGTACTTTCAGTATTCTTCACCAACACTGTCATTCTGATGTATCATTTATTCTCCAGAGCTTGTCATGATCCACACAGTGGAATGCCTTTGCATACTCAAGTTTCTCCTTCCAAATTTTGAATCTTCCTCTCATCTGGATCCTCCCTATCAGCATTTAAACATCTTCCACCTTAAAAATCCCTCTTGACACTAATTTACCCTTGGTAAATTGGGTTACCATCACAACAGAAAGTCACTTGACGGCACCTAACAACAACAATCATCATTCCATCTCCATTTCTTCACCTCCATCTTACTTCTCAATCACTGATGTTGGCCTTTCTGTCCATCGCTTGACCAAAGTGCTTAGGCCCCATTCTCCGGTGACCTCTAGGCCACAAAACCTAATGGTTAGGTACATTTTAGTCCTTTTTTTTTTGGTTGCTCATATTGTGGCTTGAAACACTGTGAACCATTTTTTTTTTTTTAAGGTTTTTATTGTGGATTGAGTGAAAGTTTACAGGGCACATCATCAGTTTCACATTCAACCATTCATATGACTTGTTTCATTACATTGATTATAATCCCCTCCATGAACCATTCCTTTCTTGAAACACTTTCTTCCCTTGGGTAGGATGACACCTGATTTTCCTGGATGTCCTCTATCTTGTCGGATGCTGTTTTTTTTTTTTTTTTTTTTGAGTCCACATTAAATGCTTAAACTTAATGTTTATGCTCGCTGCTCTTCTTCTTACAAATATTCTCCCTGAGTTGTTTCATCCAGCCCTTAGCTTCAATGACCAGATGCATGCCAACAGGACCAAGGAACACCTAATTCGTGGGGCCCAGGGCAAAATGAAAATGTGGTGTCTCATGTTCATAATTTCAAGATAGGTGTGGGGTGTTTCAGAGCACAGGGCCATGTGTGGACTGCATAGGGTGACTGCCCAGGAGGTCAGCCTTGCCTTCCTCCTCTGTCTCCTGAGGTTCAGAACTACATCTCTGCCCCTCTGTCCACATGCCCCAAGCTTCATTCCTTGTCTTTCCCCTCAAATGTGTTTCTTCTTCACCCAGGTAAAGGACAACTCTGTTGAAGCCAGGAAGCTGAGAGACACACTTCCTGTTTCCTCTCAGGCTCTTTCTAATCCTATCAAGGCCCATCAAGTCCACCTGTGAATCTTTCCAGCCCTGTCTGCAATCCCGCCATGTCTGCTGCCCTACCACCACTGTAGTTGGCTGACCCTGGACATCTGCTGCTCTGAGTTACCTTCTTGCTGGCTCTTTCTCCTTCCCAATCTGTATAGGTTGTTGCTAAGTGCTGTAGAGTAGGTTCCGACATGTAGGGACCCTGTATGTGTTTTGTTTTATTTTCCTTTTAGTATGTGTTTTTTTTTTTTTCCTTTTAGCAAGTGTGTTTTTTTTGTTTTGTTTTGTCTTACTGGTTTTTATTGTGGATTGAGTGAAAGTTTACAGGGCAGATCATCAGTTTTACTAAATTCAACAGATCATTGTCTATGGTTTTTGAGGAGCAGATGGTAGGTTTGAACTGTCGACTTCATGATTTGTAGTCTAGTACTTATTCTATAGTACCACATCAATCTAGTCTCCACTTTTTCATCCAGAATAAGTTTTAAAAACTGGAAGGTAGATCACCTGGCTCCCTGCTTACAATTCTCCAAAGGCTTCTCATGACTTCTAGGGGGGCCCTTGATGGTCTGCCCGCCTCCCTCCTGGGCCTCATCTTTTACTCTCATGCTCTCTCTCTCTCTCTGTGTCTCACATGCGCTGGGCTCTCTTGCCTCAGAACCTGCCTCCACACAGTTATTTCCTTTGCCTGGAAACTCTCCCCTTGTCTCAGTCACTGGACTCATCCTTCATAGTCCTGTTCCGGAGTAGCCCTTCCTTCTTCCAGACTGGTGAGTGCCCCCCTTATAGGCTCTTCCAGCAGGATCCCGTTCACTCACCTATTGGTTCGTGCTCTGCTCTACCCCCAGCACCTGATCCAGTTCAGACACAGGATGGGTGCTTCATAAAGACTGCTGCCTGGGTGAAGGACTTACTTGTTGAAGTGCTCTAGGAAGATGAGGCTGGTGGAGGTGCCGATGATGGTGGTCAGGCCCCCGATGGTCGCGGCATAGGAGATGCTCAGGGACAAGCATTTGCAGATCATCTGGTCATGCTGAGATGGGTACTTTCTGCTTAGCTCCTGCTTCCTGGGGCTGGGGGTCAGGACCAGGGGCTTTTCCTACCAAGGAAAATCCAACACATTTCTGTAACCCAGCCTGACCGCCTGGCAGAGCAAACCTGAGGAGCAGAAGGCACCACTGGCCAATGCTACCCAACAACAAATCCCAATATCGGGTTTATCATTTACCAATGGGGCCGTACCTTTAAGCCTCAGTTTCTTCTTCTGGAAAATGGAGAAAATAATATTTCCTTTGCTGAATTGTTGTGAATAATGAAGAAACAAATGAAGTAACAATAGTCAAAAGGTGGGAACAACCCACGTGTCCATCAACAGATGAATGTTGTTGTTGTTGTTAGGGGCCATCGAGTTGGTACTGACTCGTAGCGACCCTATGCACAGCAGAACAAAACACTGCCGGACCCTGGGCCAACCTCACTACTGTTGGCTACACAAAATGTGGTGCATCAGTGCATCGGAATATTATTCAGCCAAGCAGAGAAACGGGGCTCAGAGTCACGCTAATGTGGCTGAATATTGAAAACGCATGCTAAGTGACATGAGCCAAACACAAAAGGACTAACATGGTGTGATCCTACTTACATGAAACATCTGGGACACGCAAATCATTGAAACCAAAGAAGATTAGTGGCTACTAGGGGATGAAGTTGCCAGAGTCTTCATCCACGATCAACACTCATGGAAGCAGCCGTCAAGAAAGCAAATGACATATTCCATTAGGCAAATCTACTACCAAGGCTTCTTTTCAAGCGTTAAAAAGCCAAGAAGTCTGTTTGAGGACTAAGGTGCACCTGACCCAAGCCATGGTCGTCTCAATAGCCTCATATACGTGTGAAAGTTGGACAACGAATAATGAAGACTGCAGAAGAATCGATGCATATGAATTATGGCATGGTATCCGCGAAGGAGTTCTGGTAGCGTAGTGGTTACAAATCGGGCTGTGAACCTTAAGGTCAGCGGTTCGAACTACCAGCCGCTCCGCGGGAGAAAGATGAGGCTTTCTATTCCCGTAAAGATTTACACCCTCGGAAACCCCGTACAGGGTCGCTATGGGTTGGAACTGACTCGACGGCACTTAACAACAACAACAACATCGGCGAAGAAAGGAGTCCTGGTGTGGCACCGCAGGACTGCAAGGTTGGTTTGCACTGCAAGATTGGAGGTTGAAACCCACCAGGCACTCCTTGGAAACCCTGTACAGGGTCACTGTGAATAGAAACTTACTTGACAGCCGTTAACAACAACAATTGGTGAAGAATACTGAAAGTACCACGGACTGCCAAACGAACAGACAAATTTGTCTTAGAAGAAGTGCAGCCAGAATGTTCCTGGGAAGCAAAGATGGCAAGACTTTATTTCATACACTTTGAACATGTTGTCAGCAGGGACCAGTTCCTGGAAAAGGACATCATGCTTGGCTAAATAGGTTAACGAGAAAGAAGACCTCCAACGAGACAGACCGGCACAGTGACTACTAAAATGGATTCCAACATGACGCTTTTGAGGATGGTGAAGGACTGGGCAGTGTTTTGTTCTGTTGTGCGTAGAATCGCTGAGTTGGAACTGACTCGATGGCACCTAACAATAACAGAGAACGAGGTAGGAGGGGGATGGGGATTACAAAACAAAAAGAATACATGAACTAATATATGTAAGCACTTAGAACCTCCCCCACACATCATGAATGAATTGTTGTTGTTAGGTGCCATCACATCCGGACTGACTCATAGAGGCCCTCTGCACAACATAATGCAACACTGCCCGGTCCTGCGCCAACCTCACAATCATTGCAGTGTTTGAGCCCACTGTGTCAATCCATCTCGTTGGGGGTCTTCCTCTTTTTCTCCAATCCTACACAGTTATTTCCTTTGCCTGGAAACTCTCCCCT
>NW_006408559.1:9129694-9172223 GCF_000296735.1 Chrysochloris asiatica
AACATTCTGTTTGAACAACTGCCTCTTGGTCTATGTACAAGTTCCTCATGAGCAAAAATTAAGTGTTCCGGAATACTCATACTTCACAATGTTGTCCATAGGTTGTCATGATCCACACAATCAAAAGCCTTTGTGCAGTCAATAAAGCACAGGTAAACATATTCCTGGTATTCTTTGCTTTCAGCCAAGATCTACCTGATGTCAGCAATGATATCCCTCACTCCACATCCTCTTCTGAAACCGGCTTGAACCTCTGAAACTTTTCTGTTCATGCATGTTTGCAGCCGTTTTTGTATTACCTTTAGTAAACCATTACTCTCATGTGATACCAATGATATTGTCCAGTGATTTCCACATTCTGTTGGGTCACCTCTCTTTGGAATGGGCACAAATACGCATCTCTTCCAGTCAGTTGGCCAGGTAGTTGTCTTCCAAATTCCTTGGCATAGATGAGTGAGCGCCTCCAGTGCCGCATCAGTTTGTTGAAAGATTTCAATTTGTATTCCATCAATTCCGGATGCCTCGTTCTTTGCCAATGCCTTCAGTGCACCTTGGCCTTCCTCCTTCAGGATCACTGGCTCTTGATGATATGCTTCCTCTTGAAATGGCTGAACATCGACCATTACTTTTTGGTACAGTGACTCTGTGTCTTTCTTCCATCTTCTTTTGATGCTTTCTGCAACATTCAATAATTTGCCCAGGGAATCTTTCAATACTTCAAGTTGAGGCTTAAGTTTTTATTTTCAGTTCTCTCAGCTTGAGAAATACTGAGCGTGTTCTTCCCTTTTAATTTTCTAACTCTAAGTCTTTGCAAATTTCTTTATAATATTTGACTTTGTCTTCTTGAGCTGATCTTTGGAATCTTCTCTTCAGCTCTTGTACCTCCTCATTTCTTCCATTTGCCTTAGCATCTCTATATTGGAAAGGAGCTCTAGTAGCATAGTGGTTACGAATCAGGCTGCGAACCTTAAGGTCAGCGGTTCGAAACTACCAGCCGCTCCGTGGGAGAAAGATGAGGCTTTCTACTTCCGTAGAAAGTAAAAAAGGATTTATACCCTCAGAAACCCTGTACAGGGTCGCTATGGGTTGGAACCGACTCGATGGCACTTAACAACAACAACAACTCTATATTGGAAAGCAAATTTCAGAGTCTCTTCGGACATCCATTTTGGTCTTTCCTTCTCTTTTGTCTTCTCAATGACCTTTTGCTTTCTTCCTGTATGATGTTCTTGATGTCATCCCACAACTCATCTGGTCTTCAGTCTTTAGTACCTAATGCATCACATTTGTTCTTCAGATAATCTCTAAATTCCAGTGGGATATATTCAAGGTCTCTTGAATTTTTGCCTCTTGTGGACTTGTTTTCATTTTCTTCAGCTTCAGCCTGAATTTGCATGTGAGAAATTGATGGTCTGTTCCATAGTCTGCCCCTGGCCTTGTTTTGGCTGATGATTTGGAGCTTTTCCACTGTCTCTTTCTACAGATGCTGTCAATTTGATTGCTGTGTATTCCATCTGGTGAGGTCCATGTGTATAGTCGTGTTTTATGTTGTTTAAAAAAGGTATTTGCAATGAACAGGTCATTGGTCTTGCAAAATTCTATCATGCGATCTCTAGCAATGTTTCTTTCGCCAAGGCCATATTTTCCAACCATGGATCCTTCCTCTGTTTCCAACCTTTGCATTCCAATCGCCAGTAATTACCAATACATCTTGGTTACATGTTGGATCAATTGCAGACTGAAGAAGTCGGTAGAATTCTTCAATTTCATCATCACTGGCTTTAGTGGTTGGTAAATTGGAATAATGCTGATATTAACTGTTCTTCCTTGTAGGCATATGGATACTATCCTATCATAGATAGCATTGTATTTTATGACAGATCTTGATATGTTCTTTTTGATGATGAAAGCAACACCATTCCTTTTCAGTTTGTCATTCTCAGCATAGTAAACCAGGTGGTTGTCAGATTCAAAATGGCCCCTTCCAGTCCATTCCCGCTCCCTAATGCCTAAGCTATCAATCTCTTGAAGTTTCATTTCATTTTTGACAATTTCCAATTTTCCTAGATTCATACTTCATTTGTGTTCTGATTATTAATGGATGTTTACAGCTGTTTGTCTTCATTTTGAGTTGTGCCCATCAGCAAATGAAGGTCCCGAGAGCTTTACTCCATTCACGTCATTACGGTCAACTCTACTTTGAGGAGGCAGCTTTTCCCCAGTCGCATTTTGAGTGTCTTCCAACCTGAGGGGTTCATCTTCCGGCACTGCATCTGACAGTGTTCCACTGCTATTCATAAAGTTTTCAGTGACTAAATATTCGGAAGTAGTCTGTCTCTCCTTCTTCCTAGTCTGTCTTCATCTGGAAGCTCATCTGAAACCTGCCCGCCATGGGTAACCCTGCTGATATTTAAAATACCCGTGGCATAGCTTCCAGAATCGCAGCAACACAGAAGTCATCACAGTACGACCAACTGACAGATGAGTGGTGGATGTGGTACATAGGAAGTTCTTAATAAATGGGGACAACCAAATGGTGACAGATATTAATTCACTGAGGTGGTGGGGATGAACACAAACATTTGAAAGCAAGAGATTACAAGTGACAGTTGCAATCTTCTACCAGCCCCGACATCCAATTCATGCCTGTGTTTCTGGCTTCAGTGGTACCAAACCAGTTGCCATGGAGCCAATTCTGACTCCTGGTGGTCGGTCCCATGTGTTCCAGGTAGAACTGCTCTGCTTCACAGGGCTCTCAATGACTGGCTTTTCTGAAGGATCACCAAGTCTTTCTTCCATGGCACACTGGGTAAGCTTGAAGTTCCAACCTCGTGGTTAGCCGTTGAGCACGTTAACTTTCTGCCTCACCCACAGAGTCCTACAGCATTGTTGCTAAGTGCTGTAGAGTCAGTTCCGACTTGTAGCAACCCTGCATAGGGTTTCCAAGGAGCAGCTTGTGGATTTGAACTGCCAAACTTTCTGTTAGCAGGCCAGTACTTTCCCTACAGCACACACCAGGATTCCAGTTCCACAGTACATGGAAAATCCTTATTTACATAGAAGTGGTTGCCTCATCTAAGGAGCCATGGTGGTGCTGTGGGGTAAGCAGCAAACTGCTAACTGAAAGGTTGGTGGATCAAACTCACCAGCGCTCCATGGGAGTTAGATGAAGTTGTCTGCTTCCAAAAAGACTTACAGTCTTGGGAAACACTACATAGGTTCACTTGGAGTGGGAACGGACTTGAAGGCAGTGGGCCTGGGTTTTTTGGTTTCAATTGTCTTATTAGAAGGGACCAGTCCTCGGAGAAGGACATCAAATGACCATCAGCAAAAAAGAGGAAGACCCTCAATACGATGAAGTGCCACAAGTGGCTGCGACAGTGCATTCAAACAGACCCGGCAGTGCTTCGTTCTTTTGAGTTGGAACTGACTCAATGGCACCAACAATTACAACTGTTTTCCTACAGTCTCAGGATACGCAAGTAAACTATTTGCAGTATCCCTGAAGCACCTTTGAGAGACAGTCTGGCACTCTGGTCTAGACCACCCCTTGGCTCCTACAGCTGAGGAAACAGGGCTCAGCAGGTCAAAGTGACATGCTGACACAGAGTTCCATTCCCAGGGCATGTTCAGCTGGATGTGTACTCAGGTGTGGACAAAGTGGGTCCAGATACAGCTTCCCCAGCCCGGCCTGACACCCTCCCCACTTCAACAGCAGGTTCTTGGGAAGCTGAAGGCCTCTCAGGCAGGAGACGGGGCCCAACATGCAGTTCTATTACCCTGGACGAGCGCCGCTTCTTGCCCCGGGGGTTTGCTGTTTGGATGGAGTTGGTGATGGCGGGTACACCGTTTAGGTTCTGTGGAGACAAAGTCCAGAAAGAGGCTGTGGTAGGCCTGGGGCCCGGAGATGTGCCACTAAGAGCCCCAGGAGCACCCTTTGCCTCAGTGCTGTGGGGATCAGAGGCCAGACCTGGGGGACTGGGCACTGGGGAGCCCCACCTGCCTACTACCACTTCCACAAGCTTCCTAGCAGTTAGTGTCAGGCATCCCATTTGAAAGCAGTTTAAAAACCTGGAAAATCTCCTTCTGGGCCAGCCTAACTGTTTGGGACGTCAGTAACTTAGGATGAACTCTTTACCAAAGAAACTGAAAGGGAAAAAATCACCACAATGAACAGGGGCCATAGTCTGAGGAATATTGGCTGTTTTGCCTCTTTTAAAGAAAACCAGCTTCAGGGTAGAGGGAGAGAAAGCAGCAATGTGCTGGTGAATTTTGCAGGTGATTTTGTCCAGTGGACTCTCCACTGAGAGAATCTCAGGGATGGATCTCCAGCTCTTGTCCATCTGGAGATCTGAGTGGTGAGGTCCCAGGAAAGAACTTTCGTCTGGCCCTCAGACGGGCTGGGGACACCCTGGTCACTGAAGAACTTGGTGCCCCTCATAGTGTAGGCTCTGAACTAGGGGTTTCTCTGTTCTGAGGTCCGTGGGGGTGCCTGAGCTTGAGACCCCGCTGCCAGGATCTCCATCCTTGAGTGACCTAGAGGGACTTTCAAGTGATCCCACCCGAAGCCCAGACAAAACCTGAGCCCTACCTTGTTCTGCATCAGAGACGTGAAGTCGGCCGTGGAAGTGCTGAAGGAGAAGAGAAGGAGACGATGGGAGGGTGGCTTCATGAGAGTCAGCTTTCACAAATCCCCCCACATGTGAACCCAACTCTGCAGCACTTTTCTGGGGACGTGGGAAAGATGGGGGGCCAAGGTAGGACTCTCTAGCGTGACACTAGCAGTTTATAGGACAGGATGTTGGGCACCAAATGTGGGCCTTCATCCTCACAACTCATGAGGCCTACTGAGGCCTCCATTTACAGGAAGGGAGGAGGCAGATTCAGGGGCTCAGGAGGGGTAGCGGGTGAAACAAGGGCCTGGGTCCAACTGCCTTCTCAAAGAAACAAGAGTGGGAAGTGCTTCTCTCAGGAGACAAGAGGATGGGGGTCCCAACAACTGTACAAGGTGAAAGGCAAGTGAGAAAGAGAAACAGGAAAGAGTTTTTGATGCATCTCATGGAGTGACAGGTAACTTCTCCTCACACCTGTTGGTCCCCAACATTTGCCTTGAGTCGGGGTGGGGAAGAAGAGAATTCAACTACCATCATTACTGACTAACAATAAATGTCCAACGAATATCTCCTGTTTGTCTTAGTCCAGAGGAGTGTGGGGGTGAAGAGCTCACACTTTCTGAAGGCAAATGGGAGGGGTTAGGCTTGAAGTCCTATAGTCTTCAGCTTTCTCCTCCCTCCTTCTGTCCCCCCAGGGTTTATCAGGGAAGCATGAGAAGTTAGTGGTGCTCAGAGGTAAGGGATCTTCAGGAAGTTTTTAGCCTGGAAGGAGAAGACAGCTGTGATGTTTCCCCTCTCTTCACCCCAAGCCCCTCAGATAGCATGGGAAGACAGCCACCCTCAAACAACATCCTCATAACAATAACATCCAGCACCTATCAGCGTGAAGGGTAGTAAGTGTGCTCCAGGGGGAACTCAAGCTACTTGCTTTGGAGTTTGTGGAAGCAGAGACTGAGAAGCCAATGTAGGAGTGAGGGCTCATGGAAATCAGAGCAGCCATCTCTCTGAGGGCCCTGCCTCAGAGACAGAGCTTCCCCCAGCACAAAGAGTTGTGAGGGATGAACCAACTGAGCATAGGGTCATTCCAGAGAGCATCAATCAGAGAAGTCCTTCAAAGAACCTTGGAGGTAGGAGCCCCAGAGGTGAAGGGACCCTGAAGTGTGTGACTCAGGGGCACCAAACCCCAGATGTAACTTTTTATCCCTTTGGTTTTTCTGTACCCTGAGTCTCTTCCCTAACCCTGGAGAAGTCCGAAGCCGAGAGTGAGAGGGGAAGGAGTAGCTGAGAGAGATGGAGGGAAGGGAAAGATGAGTCTCCTCTTTCCCACTCATTTCCCTCCTCTCTGATCCTGTAAGCCTGGGCTGGGGCAGGGGTGGGGGTGAGGAGGTGGAATGGATGAGAGACTAAATTTCTGAATAGGCTGTTGAATATCTGAAAGCCCGATTATTATAACACCTGAGAGGACCCAAACGTGCTTTGATTGAAGGCAGTGGTGATGAACAAGAAAGCTATTTCCTGTCAGCCCTACACTGAGATCAGTCACATTGCTTCCAATCAACGTGAGTCTCTATTTTAATAACAGGGCAAAACTGAGTTCTATTAAAAATCCACCTTTTAACTGTGTAGTATTCGGCACAGAATACCTTGAAAAGCCTATTTTGATATAGATTCTCGGTAAGACATGAGCAGATCATGGCTCTGTCTCACATGGATAGCTGGGTCTGTAGTTCTCCTTTCCTAGCTGCTGTTTTCCAGCATTTCATGATCCCCTCACTAGTTGGCCTCCAAGTTGTCACCCAATTGTTCTTTGTGGTAACTAACAAGACCATCTCTTGTAAGACTCTATCTAAGCTCTAGCTAGAAAATGTCTCATGATGTTTCAGAACTCTCCATTGAGTAGTTCTTGATCAATGGTTTGTGTAGGGAGTAAATGAAGGGGGTGATGGGTGGCTTGATGGAGAGCTTGGACCATCCATCTAAATGAGCCATTGAAGGGCTTGGGTACCATCTTTCCTGACGTCCCAATGGACCCCTAGAGACTGTGTCTGGGAGTGGGACAGTTATACTCACTCTTCATTGACAAAGATGAGTTCCAGAGAAGGTTGGCTGTTGTTTGCACCCAGACCTACAGCAGCAAAGGGAAGTGGGGTAGGTGACACTGAGTCAGAGAGGAGTTCTGGGGCTTGGGGCTGGGGGTGAATGGGAAACATGAGTGACAAATGGGAAAACACTCCCCTCCACTCCACTCCAAAGGTGGACGCGGACAGGCCCGAGGGTGTTGTTGTAACCCTCGGACAGTGATGGTTGCTGGGAAATGAGGGAGGTTGGAAGAGCTAGGATGGAGGGGGCATCCCAGGGGGCTGTGGGCTACAGGGCTGGTACGGGAAAGAGATGACAGGGAAGAAGAGAGGGAGGCACAAGTGAGGGCTTGTGGGCAGGAGGGCCTGGAGGAGGGTGGGAAGCAGAAAGCAACAGTACTGATGGGCTCAGTCTCCTCGGTGTTGGCGTTGGCCGCCACGAGCTGCTCGTCCTCGGTGCCCACCAGCTCCTGCAGCACGGCCTCCACGATGGGCATCACCATGGCGGTGGTGGAGGTGTTGGACAGCCACATGGACAGCAACGTAGTGCAGCACATGAAACACAGCAGCAGCCTGGGGACGAGGGCCAGGCAGGCCGGGACACTGAGCGAGCGGCCCTTCTATAGGCTAGTAGTGGGCCTGCCTCACTCGACCTTTGGGTTCACATGGCTCTGTTTCTAGCTCCTTCCTTTGACCATCACTTGGTTCTCTCAAGTGTCCCCCAAACCATGACCTGTCACCTGGTTTATCTTTGCCATATCCGAGGTGACATCAAATGGCTATAAAATGCTTTGTGATTCTTTGAGACTCTCCAGTAGCATCTATAAGTAAGCATGCTCCCATTTTTCCAGCTTTGTCTAGTAGATCCATTCCAAGGCCACAGAGCACACCATCCACCCAGTGAGTGTCTCTCACTTGCAGGGCAGATGGAGCCCCCCTGCCCCTCCCCCCAGCCCTGGTACCATTCCACCCATTTTAGTAGGAGATAGCCTAACATACATGTTCCACAGGGGACTCAAGAACCACCGTCCCATGATGTGCAGGAAGCACAGTGTATGGGGGGCGGGCACCACCCCCTGGTCCACTAACATCAGGAGAATGGAGGACCACCATCCTGTGACCCACTGGAAGTCAAAGACGGAGGGCCATCATTCCCTGCTAAAAGCCTGTTGGAAACCCAGGATGTGCCACTGGAAACCAGGAAGGGAGGGCCACCATTCTTGTGGCCCCTTGGAAGGTGGGAGGATGGAGGCCCACCATCCATGGCTCACTAGAAACTGGGGGATGGAATGCCACCCCGCCCCACTGGAAGCTGGGGATGGAGGCCCACCATTCTCACGTCCCTCTGGAAGTTGGGGGTGGAGACCACTATTCCCATGACCCAAGGGAGCCAGAGGGATGGCGCCTCCGATGCAACTTACATGCCCGGTTTGGCCCCGGCCATGATGACCATGCGCAGAGCAATGCGTTTGTGTAGGTTCCACTTCTCCACAGCAGCCGCGACGCAGATGACGCCCACCAGCAGCAGCGTCGTGTTCTTGAAGTACTCGGCCGCCACCTGCGGAGCCCAGTTCAGTGTCAGCCACGCCCCGGCCTGGGAGAGGGCATGGGCACCCCCTCAACCAGACACGTTGGGTGACAGGGATCAGGGAGATGACGTTTCTTGAGACTGAGCATCTGCCAGGACGAATCCTTCTGAATCATTTCAGAGTCAGTTATATACGTCACAGCCTTTGTACTTAGATACTTTAGTGCGCATTTCTAGAGTAGGGGATTTTCTCTTACATAACCAGAATGCCATTATCAACATTTCTTAATGATGAGGAATTTGAAACACAGGCCTGTTTGGCGACCACAGACCACGTCTTCTAGTGATGAGCTTCCGTGGAACATTCCCCTCTCCTCTCTGTCTGCACATTCTGATCCGATTTCAAAGTCTGGTGCCTTCCAGAAAGTCTTTCTGTGACTTAGGCCTTCTGAGTTCCAGCTCATTCCCTTGGGGGTACCCTTACTTTTGTACTCCACAAGGTACTCAGAAAAATGCTTGGATTGCTATATATTTATATTTTTATGTGTACCTCTCTTGTCTCTCAACCAAATTTTTGCCTGCTACCAGCTGTTCCGCAGAAGAAAGATGAGGTGTTCTGCTCCCGTAAAGATTTACAGCCTCGGAAACCCTGTACAAGGTTGCTATGGGTCGGAACTGACTCGACGGCACTTAACAACAACAACAGTAAAGGAGTCTTGGTGTGGTGCTGGACCATCAGGTCGGTTTCAACCTCAAGGTTGGTGGTTCAAATTCACCAGCCACTCTTGGAGACCCTATACAGGGTCACTATGAGTCGGAACTGATTCAATGGCACTTAACAACAACAACAACAATACAAGGCAAAGGCATGTCTCATGCATTTTCAATGACTCCTCAATTGCTTCACGTGTGTGTCAAAGCTGGATAATGAATAAGGAGACTGAAGACTGCATTTGAACAGTGGTGATGACGAAGAATATGAATAATACCATGGATTGCCATGAACGAACAAATTTATCTTGGAAGAAGTACCGCCAGAATGTTCCTTAGACATGAGGATTGTGAGATTTCATCTCATGTACTTTGGACATGTGATCAGGAGGGACCAGTCCTTGTGAAGGATATCGTGCTTGGTAAGGTAGAGGTTCACCGAAAAAGAGGAGGCCCCTCAACGAGATGGATCAACACAATGGTTAAAACAATGGGATGGACCAGGTCCAGGCAATATTTCCTTCCGTTATACAAAGGATCTTTATGAGTTGACACCTAACAATAACAACATAACTCTAAGCACTTAACAGGGTAAAACGCAAATATAGATGCTCAATAAACATTTGTCACACACATAAGAATTGTTCCCATCCAGAGAAACCAAGACAGAAAGTGAGAAGAAATTATGTAGAAAAGTTTAACGTTTAATTGGAAAGCCCTCTTAAAGAGAGAAAACAAGAACATTTTTTAATTGGAGGGGGAAAAAAAAAAAGTTGATCTGGAAAGGAAATGTGGCCAGGGCCATAATTACTTAAGGAAATAAAAATAAATAAATTGAGACATATTAATCGAGGAATTAATATAAATAAATGAGACATGGGGAAACCTGTGCATGAAGAATTCATTGTCTTTGCAAAGCAACAATGAAATACTTTCTTTTCTTTTCTTTTTCTTTCTTTCTTTCTTTTTCTCTTTGGATGGCAGAGCCACAAAGAGTTGTTTTATTATTTTTTATGCGCAGACCCCTAGTTAAATTTTTCTCTTGTTGAATCATTCTCTGATTTATTCATGATTTTATTAGTTTCCTTTTTTACTTTAGATCTTAGACTCTCCTACACTTTAGTATATTCTCATTAAAAGTTAGAAGCCACACATTAGCTACATTTTATTCTACTTGTAATCATAGGTAGTTTTAATACTTATATTAACAATGTTCTTAAGACTGCTAGGAGACAGGATTTGTCAATTGAATTACTGCCAGCTTAGGTTTAGTGATTGTAAACATTCTTCCTTGTAGCCTTAGTTTAAGGCAATAAAGAATCCTAAACGTGAATAGCCATAAATAAGGGCTGTGGGTACAAGAATTTCTAAAAACAATTAGATAAAGGCTATGGGTATATACAGATACTAAATAAAAAGTCTGACTTAGACTTTCTTAAATTAATGATCAGTAAATTAGAGAAGTTGTTTTTCATAACCTCAGTTTCCCTGATAAGTGATGTTTTTGTAGGCTATAAACAGATAGAGTATGGAAGAAGTTAATGGAGAGTTAATTGCACCTAACAACTAAAATTAACATGATTTAACAGACAAAGGTTAAGAAATATGTGAAGGTTAACTTGCTTCTTAGAGGAAAGAATAGATTTATGTATGAACAAATGTTTAACTAAAAGGTTTCAAGGCGCCTGAATGTCTCCTATGCCTTGAGATAATGTCTTTGCTGTAACTTCTCATCCCTGTTGTAAATTTAAGAATTGTAAACCATGAGGAATGTGCCCCAAGATAGATTGTACCTTGATGTCATTGATTACTATGACAGCAATGTTTTTTGTAATGGTATATAAGGGGGTTGTAAGATACAATAAAGGGGTGTAGAAGAAGGGAAGAAGGAAGAGAAGGGAAGAAGGGAAGATAGGAAGTAGAAGAATGGGTGGAAGAAGAAGCAGAGGCAAGAAGTAAAGGTAAGAGTAAGCAGAGGAAAATAGAACGAGACAAGAATGGAGGGAGGATAGAGGGAGTAATGTAGAGAAGGAGCAAGGGAGGGGAGAAAGGAAGCAGAAGAGATGAGCAGGAGGGGAGCAGGAGAGGAGAGAAGGAAAGCAGGAGCAGGGGAGTGGAGAAAGGAAGCAGAAGAGATGAGCAGGAGAGCAGGGGAGTAAAGAATGAGCAGGACAGTAAAGAATGAGAGAAGTAGAGTATTAGAGTAGCCATAGAAATAATAATAATAAAGCATGTAATAAGAAGATTTTGAATTTATCATGACCCATGACTCCGTGTAATCCTTATCGCCGACGCTGCACCCGCCTTCGGAAAAACCCTGAAATAAATATGCCAGGACAGGCTCTCGGCAGAAATGTAAATATAAGCAAAGATATTTGTGTAATCATGCTGATGTTAAACTTTGATGACTGAATTCACAACAAGGATAATATACTATGTTGGGATACAGCCCTTTCACCCTGTACTGGAAGGAGGCAAATTCTCATCTGCTTCCGTAGGAAGTCAGTGCATCACGTCTGAGGTTATGACCAAGATCGAATAGAAGAAAATCACATGAAGCTCAGTGCCAGAAGCAGCAGCTGACCAAGTGAAGTTACTGACTCTGGGGAATGGGGCTGTGGAGGCAGTGGTGTGGGGAGGGTGGAGAGGAGACTGTTACTTTTCATTGTAAGCTTTTCAGTATTATTTGATTTTGAGACTCTTTGGTAACATAAAAGCCAAAAGCAAGGTTCCATTTCCCTCTTCAACTTTTGTCCCATGGTGTTTTTTTTGTGTCAGTGGACTAGGTCTGTGGAAGATGGCTCCTACCTCCTCTGGGACACATTCCAGAAAGTGAAAGCCCTGTGCTTCCGGTTAATTTACTACTAGTCCCCAAACCCATCCTTCAGCTGGCAACATCCCTAATCCCCTGAGGACAGAGAAGACCCCTGCCTTGGACCGATCCTCTCTAAGACCTTCTTGGGGACATTGGGAAGGCTTCAGAGCCAGCCCCCGGGTTAGGATGCTGCCCCCTGGTGGGTGGGGGAGGCACTGCAGCTGAGGAGGCTGTAGCCCAGCTGAGAGACTAGGCCCTTCCTCCCTGCGCTTCCCCCGTTCAGGCTCTAGGAGGCAGCTCTTGGCAGAACCAGTAAGTTTGGTTTTTGGTGGTGCTGTAAGGTCAGCAGTTCAAACCCACCAGTGATGCAACAGAAGAGAAAAACTTCTTGGAAAGGCTTACAGTCTCAGCAGCTCTATAAAGGGGTTTCCATGAGTTGGAATCGACTTGATGGCAGTGGAAGTTTTGTTTGATTTTTACAGAGGCTGAGGGGGATTGAATATTACAGCTCTGGTAGCGTAGTGGTTACGAATCCCGCTGCGAACCTTAAGGTCAGCGGTTCCAAACTACCTGCCGCTCCGCAGGAGAAAGATGAGGCTTTCTACTCCCGTAAAGATTTACACCCTCGGAAACCCTGTACAGGGTCACTATGGGTCGGAACCGACTCGACGGCACTTAACAACAACAACAACAGAAAGGTTGGAGGTGTAACGCCACCTACAGGTGTCCCGGAAGGAAGACCTAACAACTCTTTTCCAAAACATCAGCTACTGGAAACCCGAGGGAACACAGTTCTACTCCCACACTCATGGAATCGGCATGAGTCAGAACGGACATCAACTGGTGAACGGAGGAGGGAGACCCCACAGAAGATACGAGACGAGGTGGCTCTGGGTGGTGTCCCCTGGCCATGATGACGCTTTCTGGAGGTGCTACTACGTTTCGTATTCCATCTTTTTGGCACCTGCCACTGTAGGTCTCAATGGATCTCAGTTGGTCTCGAGGATCTTTGGGGGGGTCAGTGGGGCTGCCTTCTTTGGGTACACAGCCCGTTTTCTCACATGCACACTGGATCTCCAGGACAGACAACCCCATGAGGCAGGTATGGCAGCGTCTTCCTTTACAGATGAGAAAAGGAGACTCTGAGAGGGGGAGGTCAACATTTCAAGGTCATGGAGCAAAGGGTATGGAGTCAGGATATCCATTCAGGTCCATCTGACCCCAACCTGTGCTTTTCATACCAGGCAACACGGCGCCCAGCCGGTCATCTGCTTTGAGTGTAGGGGAGTTTTCTTGGTTGCCCCCTCCCAACCAGCATGGACTACGGACGGGGCCTTCAACCAAACATGCCCACGCTTCTTGTTTTTGTACACAGCCACAGTCCTGAAGAGGGTCCAAGGGACTCAGGCTGGACGGGAGATGCAGCCCGTGCTCAGCCTCTGAGGGACACTGGCTTTGTGACCATTCCACGGGGCAGTGTGTTTGGTGGGCCCTCCCGGCCCCTATGGAAGTGATGTTGCCTGAGGCTCAGGATGAAGTCTGTGGTCAGGAAAGAGGCAGTGAGTGAAGAGAGGGCTTTGAGTAAGTTATTCAATGTCTCTGACCTTTTGTGAGTCTCCACCTTTAAGGTGGTTGTGACGATGAAAGGACTAAGGCAATCAGCCCATTGGCTCCGGTGGAGGCCGGCCTGGTGTGGGGCCATTAGCAGAATGTGCCTGGGCAACAAGCCAAACCCCAGAGTTTCTTGTTGACGTTTATAAATGAAAATCCCCTTCTCTCATAGTGTTTGTGAAGCATTCTGGCCCATTGATTTTTCTTATACAATAAAAGCCTCGGCTCTTCAGAAACCCCTAGGGAACATCAGCGGTCCAGGCTTCTTCTAGATTTATTTGAACAGCTTTTAAAAATGTGCCCCACTCCTTCTGTCCTTGTTAACAGAGCACTGGGCGCTGGACCCCAGCGGCTTGTCCACGTGTGGGCCACTCTCCCTGGTTCGTCTGTCTTCAGTCTGTTCGGAGTCTCCTCGGCTGCATTTTGTAGCTTTTCTGTCTTTTACGCTGTTGCAGTTTCCTCCTGTCAGCATGCTTGCCCACACTGAGTCGCATCAGAGGACCCCAATTCAGCCTGTATGCATGCTGGAGAGCCAAGTCCAGCTGTATCTGGCTCTCAGGTTTCCTAACCCCTGATTTCCATTCAAAACACACTCACTCCCTGAGAAAACCTCAGTGGCTGTAGTGGGGGAGAGGTGGCTGAGAGGCACAAGGAGGGGAGAGCCCTCCTTCCCACATCTTCTAGGACATTCCCTCTGTCTGGTTTCTATTCTGAGTCTTCAAAGATTTGGTGTCACCAACTGTCTGTCCATTAGTGATACTGTGGTGAGTCGTGTGTTACTGTGATGTTCGTAGCTATGTGATTGGTATGTTAAATACCAGTAAAATCATCCAGAGTGGAGCTTCCAAACTAACTCAGCCTGTTAGCTTACTTGCAAAATGTAGCCAGTGGAAACCCTATGGGTGACCAGAGGATACAGTGCTGGAAGATGAGCCTCCTAGTTTGGAAGTCACTCACAATACAAGTGTCCGCAACCATGAACTTGTGTACCCCAATGATGGTGACAACGGTGCTTTGTTCTAAGTGGAGTTGCCATGAGTTGAGGCCAGCTTGACGCAACTAATGACAAAGAATTGGTTTTCAGAAAAGGTTCTGTTGCTTTCCAAAAAAGAAAACTCTTTGCAAACTTTGCCCCCAAGAAACCTAGGGCAGAGACTAGAGTAGAGCTGCGTGGTCCAGAAGCCGTTCCACTTCCAGCATTTCGGGAGCCCCATTCCTATCCCAGTCTCCAATGCTACATGCCGTCCACTTGGTTCTGACTCACAGTGACCCTACGCACAACAGAAAAAAAAACACTGCCCGTTCCTGTGCCAACCTCACACTTGTCTTTTCCGTTGACCCTCTACTTGACCAAGCTTGATGTCTTTCTCCAGGGATTGGTCCCTTCTGAAAACATGTCCAAAGTACAAGAGACGAAGTCTCCCTATCTTCACTTTTAATGAATGTTCTGGCTGCACTTGTCTTTCAACACAGATTTATTTATTCTTCTGGAAGCCCATGGTACTTTTATATTTCTTCTCCAAACCATAATTAATATGCACTGATTCTTCTAAAGTGTTCCCTATTCACTGTCCAACTTTCACGTGAGTATGAGGCAACTGAAAATACTGTGGCTTGGGTAAGGCGCACCTTAGTTTTCAAAATGAGATCTTTGTTCATGAGCACTTTAGAGAGGTCTTGTGCAGTAGATGTACCTATTGCAATGTTGTTAGTGGTTGTTAGGTTCTGCCTCGGTTCTGACTCCTAGTGACCTTCTGCACAATAGAACAAAACACTGCCTGACCCTGGGCCATCCTCACAATACTGCTGCCACTGTGCTAATCCATCTTGTTGGGGGTTTTCCTTGTTATCACCGACTCTCCATTTTACATAGCATGATGTCTTTCTCCAGGGACTGGTCCATCTTGATAATGCATCCAAGGTTTTAGAGGCAAAGCTTTTGCCATTTTGGCTTCTAAGAAGCATTCTGGCTTTACTCATGCTGGGTAAGGTGGAGGGTCAGAGAAAAAGAGGAAGACCCCTAACGAGATGGATTGGCCAGGTGGCATCATTGATGGACTCAAGTGTGGCGGCGGTAGTGAGGTTGGCCCAAGATCGGACATTGTTTCGTTCTGCTGTGCATGGGGTCGCTATGAGTCAGTTCCGACTCGATGGCACCTGACAACAACAACAACAACAATAGTTCATGGTACTGTTAATATTCTTCTATAACACTAGAACTCAAATGTATCAATTCTTCTATGGTCCTTATTCACTGTCTAGCTTTCACATGCACACGAGGCTACTGAAAATACCACGACTTGGGTCAGGCGCATCTTAGTCCTTAAATTGACTTCTTTGCTCTTGAACACTTTAAAGAAGTCTTGCGCAGCAGATTTGCATAATGCAATACGTCATTTGATTTCTTGACTGCTGCTTCCATGAGTGTTGATAGTGGATCCAAGGAAAATTAAGTCTCTGAAAAGTTCAATCTTTTTTGTATCAGGATTTTATTGATTGGTCTAGTGGTGAGGATTTCTGTTTTCTGTACATTGAGGTGCAACCCATACTGAAGACTGTGGTCTTTGATCTTCATCAGTAAGTATTTTAAGTCCTGTTCACTTTCAGCAAGCAAAGTTGTATCATCTGCATATCACAGGCTGTTAATGTATCATCTGCATATCACAGGCTCTCCTCCAATCCTGGTGCCATGGTCTTCTTCATGTAATCCAGTTTCTAAGACTGTTTGTTTAGCATATGGATTGACTAAGTATGGTGAAAGAATACAACCCTGGTGCATGCCTTTCCTGCTTTTAAACAATCCAGTGTCCCCTTGTTCTTTTTGAATGACTGCCTCTTGGTCTGTATACAGGTTCCTCGTGAGCACAATTAAGCGTTCTGGAATGCTCATTCTCCACAATGTGGTCCATAGATTGTCATGATCCAGACAGTCAAAAGCCTTTGTGTAGTCACTAAAGCACAGGTAAGCATCCTTCTGGTATTCTCTGTTTTCAGTCTAGATCCACCTGACGTCAGCAGTGATAGTCCTCACTCCGCATCCTCCTCTGAATCCGAGGATTATCCCTGGCAGTTACCTGTCAATACACCGTTGCAGTCATCTTTGAATTACCTTCAGCAGAATTTTACTTGCATGTGACATTAATGATATTGTCCAATGATTTCCACATTCCATTGGGTCACCTCTCTTTGGAAAGAGCAGAGATATGGATCTCTTCTAAACAGTTGTCCAGGTAGCTGTCTTCCAAATGTCTTGACACAAATGAGTGAATGTCTCCAGTGCTGCCTCAGTTTATTGAAAGATTTCCATTTGTATTCCATTAATTCCTGGGGCCTAGTTCTTTGCCAATGCCTTCAGTGCACCTTGGACTTCTTCCTTCAGTATCATTGGCTCTTGATCATATGCTATCTCTTGATATGATTGAACATCACCATTTTTTTTTGGTATAATGATTCTGTGAATTCCTTCCATCTTTCTATTGATGTTTTCTGCATCCTTCAATATTTTGCCCATTGTTGTTGTTGTTAGGTGCTATCGAGTCAGTACCAACCCATAGAGACCCTATGCACAGCAGAATGAAACACTGCCCGATCCTGGACCAACCTCACTACTGTTGCCACACTTGAGTCCATCGATGCTGCCACTTGGCCAATCCATCTAGTTGGAGGTCTTCCTCTTTTTCTCTGATCCTCCACCTTAACAAACATGATATCCTTCTCCAATGACTGGTCCCTCCATAGAATCCTTCGATATTTCAAGTCAAGACTTGAATTTTTCCCTTCAGTTCTTTCAGCTTGAGAAATGCTGAGTGTGTTCTTCCTTTTTGGTTTTCTAACTCAAGGTCTTTTCACATTTCATTGTAATATCCGATTTTGTCTTCTTGGCCTGCCATTTGAAGTCTTCTGTACAGCTCTTTTACTCCTTCATTTCTTCCAGTTGCTTTAGCATCTTTCAGCAAGTTTCAGAGTCTCTTCTGACATCTGTTTTGCTCTTTTCTTTCTTTCTTCTTAATGATCTTTGGCTTTCTTCCTTATGATGTTCTTGATGTCATCCCATAACTCTTCTGGTTAGTGATTATTAGTGTCTAATGCAGCAAATCTATTCATGAGATGATCTCCAAATATATCCAAGGTCAAATTTTGGCTGTTGTGGAGTTGTTTTAATTTCTTTAGTTTCATATTGAACTTGCATATGAGTAATTATGATTTGTTCCACAGTTGGCCCCAGGCTGGGCTTTGGCTGATGATATGGAGTTTTTCCACCATCTCTTTCCATAGATGTAGTCAATTGATTTCTGTGTATTTCATCTGGTGAGGTCTATGTATATGTTGTTGTTGTTATGTGCCGTCGAGTCGGTTCCGACCCATAGCGACCCTGTACAGGGTGTCCGAGGCTGTAAATCTTTACAGGAGCAGAACGCCTCATTTTTCTATGTATATAGTTGACTTAAAAAAGGTGTTTGCAGTGAAGAAGTCATTGAACTTGTAAATTCTGTCAAGTGATCTCCAGCATCCTTTCTATCACCAAGGCCATATTTTCCAACAACTGATCCTTCCTCCTTGTTTCCAACTTTTGCATTTCAATCACCAGTAATTATTAACACATTTTGATTGCATGTTTGATCAATTTCAGACTGAAGAAGTTGGTAGAATTCTATCATTTTATAATCACTGGCTTTAGTGGTTGGTTGTAAATTTGAATAATAGTGGTGTTGACTGGTCGTCTTTGTAGGCATATGAATATTGTATTATCACAGACAGCATTATACTTCAAGACAGATCTTGAAATGTTTTTTTTTGTTGTTGATGAATGCAATGCCATTACTTTTGAATATGTCATTCCTGGCATAGTAAACCACATGACTGTGAGATTCAAAATGACCAGCATCAGTCCATTTCAGCTCACTAATGCCTAAGGTGTTCATCTTTATATGTTTCATTTTTGACAACTTCTAATTTTCCTAGGTCCATACGTGCACATTCTGTATTCTGATTTTTAATGCATGATTATAGGTGTTTCTCCTCATTTTGAGTTATGCCCTATCAGAAAATTCAGGTCCTGAAAGCTTTACTCTAGTCTCATCATCGGGTTTAACTCTACCTTGAGGAGGTAGCTCTTTGCCAGTTGTACCTTGAGTGCCTTCCAACCTGAGGGGCTCATCTTCCAGCACTCTTATTTAGGTCGTGTCTCCTTCTTCCTAGTCTGCCTTAGTGTGTAAGTTCAGCTGAAACCTGTCCACCATTGGTGTACCCTGCTGGTATTTAAAATACAGGTGGCATATCCTACAACAACACACACGTCATGCAGTATGACAGACTGACAGATGAATGCTGGGCCTAATGCTGCTTCCATGAGTGTTACTTATGGATCCAAGCAAAATGAAATCTCTGACAATTTCAATCTTTTCTCCATTTAATCATGATGCTATTTATTGGTCCATTTGTGAGGATTTTCATTTTCTTTTACACTGAGGTACAATCCATACTGAAGGCTGTGGTCTTTTATCTTCGTCAGTATGTGTTTTAAATCCTCTTCACTTCGAGAAAACAAGGCTGTATCATCTACATACCATGCAGGTTGCTAATGAGTCTTCCTTCTACCCCGATGCCATATTCTTCTTCATATAATCCAACTTCTCAGATTATCTGCTCAGCATACAGATTGAATAAGTATGGTGAAAGGATACAACCCTGGTGCACACCTTACCTAATTTTAAACCATGTAGTATATCTTTGCTCTGTTCCAATAACTGGCTCTTTGTTATGAGTGTAATTAAGTGTTCTAGAATACTAATTCTCCACAATGTTATCCATAGTTTGTCATAATCCAGCAGTCAAAAACCTTTGTATAGTCAACAAAGTGTAAGTAAACATCTTTCTGGTATTCTCTGCTTTCAGCCAAGATCCATCTGACATCAGCAATGATATCTGTAGTTCCACATCCTCTTCTGAATTCAACTTGAATTTCTGGAAGTTTACTACTGATGTACGTTGTAATAGTTTTTGAATTATCTTCAAAAAGATTTAACTTGCATGAAATATTAGTGGTATTGTTTGATGATTTCCTCATTCTGTTTGGTCACTTCTCTTGGAATGGCCACAAATATGGTTCTCTTCCAATTGGTTGGCCAGGTAGCTGTCTTCCAAATTTTGTGCCATTGATGAGTGAGCGCCTCCAGTGCTGCATCAGTCTGCTGAAGGATTTCAATTTATATTGGCTCAGTTGCTGCAGCCTTATTTTTTGCCAATACCTTCAGTGCAGCTTGGACGTCTCCCTTCAGTACCATTGATTCTTCATCTTATGTAGCCTCCTAAAATGGCTGAACATAGACCATTTCCTTTTGGTACAGTGAGTCTGTGTATTCCTCCCATCTTCTTTTGATGCTTTTTGCATCATCCAATATTTTACCCAAAGAATCCTTCAATATTGCATGCAAAGGCTTGATCTTTTTCTTCAGTCTTTTAGCTTAAGAAATGCTGAGTGTGGTCTTCCCTTTTGGTTTTCTGACTCCAGGTCTTTGCACATTTCCTTATAATACTTCACTTTGTCTTCTCAAGCTGCCCTTTGAAATTTTCTTTTCAACTCTTTTACTTCCTCATTTCTTCCATTTGTTTTAGTTTCTCTATGCTTAAGAGCAAGTTTCAGAGTCTTCTCTGACATCCATTTTGGTCTTTTCCTTCTTTCTTGTCTTCTCAACGACCTTTTGCTTTCTTCCTGTATGATGTTCTTGATGTCACGCCACAACTTTTCTGGTTATTGATCAGTAGTGTCTAATGCATCAAATCTATTCTTGAGATGATCTTTAAATTCAGGTGGGATATGCTCAAGGTCCTATTTTGGCTCTCATACACTTGGTTTAGTTTTCTTCTGCTTCAGCCTGAGTGTGCATACAAGAAATTGATGGTCTGTTCTACGTTGGTCCTGGCCTTGTTTTGGATGATGATATCGAGTGTCTCCACCGTCTTTTCCCACAGATGATTCCCATAATTTGATTCACGTGTATTTCCATCTGGTGAGTTCTATGTGTATAGTTGTCTTTCATGTTGTTCAAAAAAGGTATTTACAATGGGTAAGTCATTGGTCTTGCAAAATTCTATCACATGATCTTCAACATCATTTGTATCAATAAGGTCATATTTTCTAACACTGATCCTTCCTCTTTGTTCCCTACCTTTGCATTCCAATCACTAGTAATTATCACTGTATCTTGATTGCATGTTTGATCAGTGTGAGACTGAAAAAGTTTGTAGAATTCTTCAACCTCATTTTCACAGGTTTTAGTGATTTGGTGTCATTAGTTCCCAGCAGTTTCCATTGGCCGGGCACAGTTGGAGGTCCTTTTCATGTACTCTGTCCCTTAAGCCTCTGCAAAGCATCTATTATTCTCCACCATACGGAGGAGGAAACTAAAGTTCTGAAGGCTTGAGAAAAACTTGCCAACAGTTACAGGACTTGAGCTCAGGAGCGTATAACCCAGAACTTTTCCTCTGAGCTCCTGGGTATTACGTACTAAAGTCAGCTGAGTTCATGAACCTATGTGTCAAATTCTGGATAAGAAGCTCACCTGGAGGTGGGTGTCAGGATGTCAGTAAGCATGGAAACTGAGAACCAGGTGAAATGAAGAGAAGCTTCCACAAGGGTACCCCACTGGGGGTGAGGGGAGATTCTGAATGGGCTGCTCCTAGAAGCCAAGCTAAATGACCACATCAGGTAGATTATAGGTGGACTCTGCGTCCCTGTCAAGTTAGGCTCCTCTGTGCTGGAAGCACCTGCCCCCACTGCCCTGGGCTGCAGCATAGAGCTTGGACCTCTCTTAGTTCTCTCGTGCGGCTCTAACAGAAATACCACAGGTGGCGGGCTCTGACAAGCACAGTTCTTCTCTCACAGTTTAGAAGTTTTGTTGTTGTTGGTAAGTGCCTTCAACTTGGTTCGAATTTATAGCAACCCAGTGCAGGATCTCCAGGGAGCAGTTGGTGGTTTTGAACCAGCTAGCAGTTGCAGTCTAGTGCTGATCCCACAGCACCACACCAGGAAACTAGAAGTCCAAATGAAGAGTGCCAGCTCTAAAGGAAGATGTTCTCTCTGTCGGTTCTGGTAAAAGGTCCTTGTCTCCTTTCGGCATCTCTAAGTCCAGCATTCCTTGGAGATCCTCAGGTGTCTTGACGTCAGTCTCTCCCTGGATCTAGGAACTTCACAGAGCGGGGACCCTGGGTCCAAAGAACACCCTCCACTCCTGGCCTTTCTTTCTTGGTGGTCGTAGGTCCCCCTGTTCTGCTCACTTCTTCTTCCTTTTATCTCTTGTAAGGTAGAAAGAGGTGCAGGTCACACCCCTGGGAAACTTTCCTGACATCAGATCTGGACTGTGATGGGATGAAGGTGTGGAGTTCCACTCTTACTCCTCCTATTGGTTGATGACATCAGATCACACAATGGTGGGTCATTACTTAACTACCATGCTGTCTGTGATAGGATAATAGTCATGCGCCTACAAGGAAGACAAGCCGATAGCACTATTATTCAAATATGCACACTCACCACTAAAGCCAGTGATGATGAAACTGAAGAACTCTACCAATTTCTTCAGTCTGAAAATGATCAAATATGCAATCAAGATAACTTTGATAATTACTGGTGATCAGAATGGGAAGGCTGGAAACAAAGAGGAAGGATCAGTAAGTAGTTGGAAAAATTGGTCTTTGCAATAGAAATGACGCTGGAGATTGCATGATAGAATTTTGTAAGACCAATGACTTCTTCATTGAAAATACCTTTTTTAAGCAACATAAAAGTTGTCTACACCATGGAGTCCACCAGATGGAATGCACAGGGTTAAAACTGAGTATATCTATGGTTGTATTCTTTTACCATATTTATTCAGCTTGTATGCTGAGCAAATAATCCGAGAAGCTGGGTTCTATGAAGAAAAACGTGGCATCAGGATTGAAGGAAGACTCATTAACAACCTGTGATATGCAGATGATATAACCTTGCTTGCTGAAAGTGAAGAGGACTTAAACATTTACTGATGAAGATCAAAGAGCCTTTGGTATGGATTATATCTCAATGTAAAGAAAACAAAAATCCTCACCACTGGACCAATAAACAACATTCTTATCAATGGAGAAAAGATTGAAGTTGTCAAGGACTTCATTCTTCTTGGATCAACTATCAACGTTCATGGAAGCAGCAGTCAAGAGATCAGACGACGTATTGCATTGGGCAAATCTGCTGCACAAGGCCTTTTTAAAGTGTTGAAGAGCAAAGATGTCAGCTTGAGGACTAAGGTGCGCCTGACCCAAGCCATGGTATTTTTCAATAACCTCATATGCTTGTGAAAGCTGGACAGTGAATAAGGAAGATCATAGAAGAATTGATGCTTTTGAGTTATGGTGTTGGAGGAGAATATTGAAAGTGCCATGGGCTGCCAAAAAGAGCCAATAGATCTGTGTTGGAAGTGTAGCCAGAGTGCTCCTTGGAGGCCAAGATGGCCAAACTTTGCCTCTCATACTTTGGACATATTGTCAGGAGGGACCAGCTGCTGAAGAAGGAGATCATGTTTGGTAAGATGGAGGGTCAGAGAAAAAGAGGAAGATGCCCAACAAGATGGAATGGCCAAGTGGCAGCATCAATGGACTCAAGCGTGGCAACAGTAGTAAGGCTGGCCCAGGATCAGGCAGTGTTTCGTTTTGCTGTGCATAGGGTCTGTATGAGTCAGTACCGACTCGATGGCACTTAACAACAACAACATGGGAAGGACAGTGAAGACACTCCATATCATCAGCCAAAACAAGGCTGGGGCAGACTGTGGAACAGACCATTAATTGTTCATATGCAGGATCAGGCTGAAGATGAAGACAATTAAAACAGCTCTATGAGAGCCAAAATATGACCCTGAATTTTGAGACCATCTCAAGAACAGATTTGATACATTTGACACTAATGACTGAAAGAAAACCGAAAGAGTTGTGGAGCAACATCAAGAACACTATACAGGAAGTAAGCAAAAGGTAATTAAAAAGACAAGAAAGAAAGAAAAAAAACTAAAATGGATGTCAGAAGACTATGAAACTTGCTCTTGATTGTAGAGAAACTAAAGTGATTGGAAGAAATAAGGAAGTAAAATAAATGAACAGAAAATTTCAAAGGGCAGTTCAAGAAGACAAAGATAAGTATTATGATGAAATGTGCAAAGTCCTGGAGTTAGAAAACCAAAAGAGAAGAATATACTCAACATTTCTCAAGCTGAAAGAACTGATGAAAAAATTCAAGCCTGGGCAAAGTACTGAACAATGTAAAAAGCATCAAAAGAAGACGGAGGAATACACAGAGTCACTGTATCATAAAGACTTGGCTGATGTTCAACCATTTCCGGAGGTAGCATAAGCTCAAGAGCTAATGGGACTGAAGGAAGAAGTCCAAGCTGCATTTAAGGCATTGGGGTAAAACAAGGCTCCAAGAGCTGATGGGATACAAACAGAAATATTTCAGCAAACTGATGTGGCACTGGAGGCATTCACTCCTCTGTGCTGAAAAATTTGGAAGACAGCTACCAATTGGAAGTCATGCATATTTGTGCCGATTCTGAAGAAAGGTGACTCAATAGAATGCGGAAATCATCGAACAGTATTAATATTACATGCAAGTAAAATTTTTCTGAAAATAATTAAAAATTGGTTGCAACAGTACACCAACAGGGAACTGCCAAAAATTCAAGCTGAATTTAGATGATGTGGAACTAGTGATGGATCTTGGCTGAAAGCGGAGAATGCCAGAGAGATATTTACTTGTGTTTTACTGACTATGCAAAGGCTTTTGAATGTGTGGATCATGATAACATTGTGAAGAATAAGCATTCCAGAACACTTAATTGTGCTCATGAGGAACCTGTAGATAGAACAGACAAGGGGATACTGAATGGTTTAAAATCAGGAAAGGTGTACACCTAGTTGTATCTTTTCACTATACTTATTTATATGTGAAACAAACAATCTGAGAAGCTGAATTTTATGAAGAAGAACATGGCATCAGGATTGGCAGAAGACTCATTAACCACCTGTGATATGCAGATTTCAGCAACCTTGCTTGCTGAAAATGAAGAGAACTTAAAATACTTACTGATGAAGACCAAAGCCTTCCGTATGAATTGCAGCTTAGTGTAAAGAAAACAAAAACCCATTCTGAGGAACGGCTGGTGGGTTTGACCTGTGCGGAAGGGCCTAGATGTCTGGAGAGATGCCCACACAGGCAGTCCTTGGTCTGAGGTCCTGGTGTGGCACTGCACGTTAATGCACTGGACTGCAAGGTCAATTTGGATGGTAAGGTTTGTTTCAACCTCAAGGTCGGTGGTTCAGGTTCACCAGATGCTCGTCTATAGGGTCACTATGAGTCAAAACTGACTCGCTTAGTGCTTAACAACAAAAACAACAAGGCTAAGATATGCTGTTGACTGTCAGCTGCCTGTAGTGAAATACAAAGACGTAGCTCTCTGATTTCATCATTGTATCATTTAAACATGTTACTTAGGATTTGATTCTTCTAATATCTCATTTTCCCTTCTCTGCCCTCTGTTTTCATCCCCTGCCCCCTGGTTTTTGATTGCGAAATATTAAGAGTATTTGCAGACCAATATCTCCCTTAAGAAAATTCATGTTTCAGGTTGATTTCTCTTTTAAGCATGCACACAAACACACACTACCAATTCTCTTTCTATAAAGGAAGAGGGAGGTAACGACTCTTACGTGGGTCTCCACGATATCAGTGTCGTGCAAGGAATACAAACCCAGCTCAGGGCCCTTGGGTGGGACCCTCTTCTTTCTGGAGAGCATAAGGTGATGGTTACTCAGCGCCACTCAAACAAACAAAACCAGCAGAAAACGAAACCAAACCCCAACCAAACCCCAACCAAAAAGCAAAACACAAAACGGTCTGTTGAATCCAATTAAACAGTAGGTAGACAGGCTATTCATTTGCAGTGAAGTACAACAAATTGTTGTTAAGTGCTGTTGAGTCGGTTCTGACCACATAGACTGGATGCACAATACAACGAAACACTGCTCAGTCTTGCACGATCCTCACAATTGCAACTTGAGCCCACTGCTGCTGCCACTGTGTCAGTGCATCTTGTTGGGGGTCTCCCTCTTTTTTTGCTGACCCCCCCCCACTTTTCCAGGCATGATGTTCTTCTCCAGGGACTGGTCCCTCCTGATGGCTCAGGATTGTGTTTTGTTCTGTTGTGCTTAGGGTCACGATCAGTCAGAACTGACTCAATGACACCTAATAACAGTGAGGAAAAGGTACTGATTTGACTGCAAAGCCATTTGAACTGCAAGTTCACCAGCCAATCCTCAGAAATCCTATGCAGGGTTGTTATGGGTTGGAACTGACCCAAGGACGCTTAACAACCACCTTCTGTTTAAAAGGCCAGGGATATAATAGGTATATAAATCATTTTTGTTTAAAAACTGTTTAGGAAGACTTCTACCAAAATTGTTGTTGTTAAGTGCTGTCAAGTCTGCTTCGACTCTTAATGACCCAGTATAAGGTTTCTGAAGGAGCTCTGGTAGTGCAGTGGCTACAAATTGGGCTGCTAACCTCAGGGTCAGCAGTTCAAAACTATCAACTGTTCCGTGGGAGAAAGATGAGGCTTTCTTCTCCCGCAAAGATTTATAGACTCAGAAACCCTATACAGGGTCGCTATGAGTTGGAACCGACTCCACGGCACATAACAACAACAACAATAAGGTTTCTGAGGAATGTCTGGTGGGTTTGGACTGTTGACTTTGTGGTTAAAAGTCCAATGTGTATCTGAGAGCGACACACCAAGACTCCTCAATCAAAATTGTTGTTGTTAAGTGCTGTTGAGTTAGTTCTGACCCATATAGGGTTACCAAGGAGTGGCTGGTGGGCTTGAATCGCCGACCTTTCAGTTCAAACCAACTTTGCAGTCCAGTCCACTAACGCACAGCTCCATACCCATCAAAATTAGGCAACATAAAATGTGGGCACGTGACAGGGTAAACGTCATCTGTCTGGAACATTCCCTTACAGGGATTGATGTAAACCCTCCACAGTGTCAGACCACGAAACAGTACTGAATCAGAGCTTCTGTATTTTGCCATGGGTTTCTACTTCCTCTCAGCTAGGACAGACATGTCCCACAAACTCTATGATTTCATAATCTTCTCAGACTCTGAGAGGAGGCAGGTTCAAGCTCACCAGCTGATCCTCAGAAACACTATATAGGGTCGCTATGTGTCAGAACTGACTAGATGGCACTTAACAATGTTTTTTTAACTCACTGAACCGGTCTGCTCATCTGTAGAATGGGAATATTAATAATCAGCTTGTAGAAATCTGGTGAGTACATAAGGAATGTAGCATTTCTAGAACACTGCCTGGTTCTTAGAAGGCATTAACATTTAGTTTCTTTTCTTCTTCCTATGCACTTCTATCCCTAACCACATTCCCGCCTTTACCATTCAATCTCCTCCATCAGAAACTTCAGCTGCTGTAATGACAGTCGAAATGAAAGCAGGTACTGAAAGGAATCCTGGTATGGACCTGTAGGATAAGCACTGGACCGCAAGGTCAGTCTGAACTGCAAGGTCGGCAGTTCAAACCCACTAGCTGCTCCTTGGAAACCCTGTACAGAACCGACTCAATGGCACTTAACAACAACTGAAAGCCGTATGGAGCACAGTTCTACTCCAACACACATGGGGTTGCCATGACTTGGACTTGGTTTTACAACAATTCACTTGGCTTCCTTGTGAGTGAGGACCATGATTCATCTTGCCCCTGGTTTCTGATGTTCTCTTTCTTCCCTATTTTTGAGAGCCTTTAATGTTTGCCCTAAAACCTGGCCACATCCTGGGGTACGTGTCAACCATTTTGTTTCTGACAATGCCACAGAAAAAGTGTGAACCAGAGAAAGCAGAAGTAGTCAGAATCCAGCCAAGGAGGAAAGAGTAGTTACCTGGAGTTGAGGTAGAAGGAATGGAGATGTCTTCTAGTGAGGTCAATGTGAATATCGTCAGAACTCAGGGAAACATGCTAAGTCTGTCTGTCCACCCACATTTACTGAGCACCGGCACTATATGTGTTCAGCTTATAAGGAGATTCAATAGAAAGGGAGGCCCAATCTTGCCTTTTCTTCGAGTACTTCCAGTTCAAACAGACACACATACGTCCAAGAAAGAGCAGCAGCTTATTCATAAGTGCCAGTAAAGGGGCTACTGGGTGAGATGAAGGAAGGAAGGCTAACTGAAAGAGGCCAGTTTGAGGGGGTGATGAATGGGGTGTGGCTATGAGGAGATGCGCTTGGGTCAGGAGCAGCAGGTGCAGAGACTTAGTGTGAGGGGTTGTTCAGAGGGTTAACGCAGACCCCTCAAGTGCTCTTTGAGTCCCCCTTCCCCCTGTGCCCTCCTCCTCTGGCCCAACCCTCCAGGGACTCTAACCTCGCTGGACCGGAGAACTCCGAAGAACGGGTAGAGGAAGGCAGGCACCAGGGCTGCAGCTCCGAGTGGTACAGCCTCAGACACCCAATACACAGCTGTGACGATCAGCACATAGGCACACGAGGCCTCCTGCAACATGGAAAGAGGTGGTTAGGGGCAGGACATCTGTGGGCCAGCACAACCCACCGTCAGCCCAGGGCAGAGAGTGTGGCGAGCGGGTCAACTGCTCAGCTTGCCAAGGTGTAGACTGGGACAATTCTACAGATGGACCGAAATCCAGGAGCCGGGAGACTGAACGTTAATCAAGCATCCGGACCCTATACTGTGAAGGCAGCATTGAAAGCCGGGCAGAACATTTTGTCTCCCTGGTGATCTGCGAACAAAGCTTTCAGCAGAGTTGAAGATGTTTCAAAGGACCCCGAGTATCACAAACGGTTTGCACTCAACTAGAAACCCTGATGGCATGGTGGATGAGTGCTCGATAAGGTTGGAGGTTCGAATTCACCAGCGGCTCCTCAGGAGACGGGAAGGGCAGAGCTTCTGTAAAGATTCACAGCTTTGGAAACTCTATAGGGTCGTTCTGCTCTGTTATCAGTCAAAATTGACATGGCTGCTTTGGGTTTTTCGTTTTTTTAAACTAAAGGTTGGTGGTTTGAAACCATCCAGTGGTACCATCAAGATGGCAGACTACAGAGAGCAGTTCTACTCTGTAACACAAGGGGTCGCTGTGAGTCAGAATCCAGGTTTGGTTTCTGGAAGGTGTTTGAAGACTTTGGGGATCGATGTATGTGATGGGTTCATGTATAGATTCTGAGCTAAGTCACCTTTACTTCTGCAGAGAGTGTAAGACATGAGGTTGTGGTGGCATTTGGGCATGTGCCTGATCTGAGAGCCACAGGTCACAGGAAGTGAGATTCTTGGATTAGCAATAACCCAAAAGATGCTCTTGTAGCCTGGAGTTCTGTGTATGTGTGTGTGGTTGGGGGTGGGTTTGTCTCAGAAACATCCCAAGGGACATGAAGAGTCCAGCAGAGACTCCAATCCAGTCCCCTTCTCCATCTTCCTTCTAACCAAGGAACGTCTGCTTTCCTTTGATTTATATGCTGAATTACAAATAAGATTCTGTTTGAAAAGCAAGGCTCCACTGCCTCAAGATGTTCAGATACGACGTGTAAATCTCTGCTTTAGACAAGTCCCCAGAACAGTTCCAAACCGCAGTAAAATACAATGAAACATCTTGTTAGGCAGTGGGCAAACACACGGACTGGTCGGCCAACTCTTCCCCTTCATTCTGCAATCTAGGGTCCCATCGTTTTGTATCTAGGCATCTAGGGGATCTCCTTGCAGAGTCAGTGATGAGTTGAGGGAAACTAAAGGGAAGGAAGAAGGGAGGAGAAGACAGGAGAGGGGAGAAGGCAGGGGAGGTAGGCAGCAATCCAGATAATGGGATGATCTCTTTAGTTGAGGAAGAGGAATGATGTTGGTACTATTGATATTTTGGGCCAGATAATTCCTTGTTGAAAGGAGCTCTGGTAGTGTAGTGGCTAAGAGTCGGGCTGCTAATCTCAAAGTCAGAAGTTCAAAACTACCAGCTGTTCCACGGGAGAAAGATGAGACTTTCTGCTCCCATAAAGATTTACAGCTTACACAGGGTCACTATGAGTCGGAACTGACTCCATGGCACACCAACACCACCAATTCTCTGTCGTGGAGACAGTCCTGTGCATTGTAGGATATTTATCAGCATCCCTAACTTCTATACACAAGGTTCCAGTAGCAACCCCTCCCTTTCAGTGGCAAATAACAAGGTCTCCAGACATGGGGTAGGGCGGGATCCATCCCACCTCCATCGATGCACAGAGAACTTGTTGCTAAGTGCCATTGACTTGCTTCACAGTTAACAGAATGTGTCTTGTCAGCCTGGCCACCCTCACAGTTGTTATGTTAGAGCCCACTGGGCAGCCGCATGGACCTGGTTGCTCCGGAGGGACCACTGGGTCTGTCTACCTTGAAAGGAAGCTCTGGAGATTTATCATCCCCCCAGGCCTCCCACCTTGCTGGTTGTACAATTTACAGATTCACACAGAGTAAGCACAGACACCATTTTTATAGAAAACTCAGCCCTCCTTAACCTTACCCCTGGTGGAGCTATGGGCTAAGCATTGGGCTGCTAACTGCAAGTGTCGGTGGTTCAAACCCAGCAGCCACTCCATAGGAGAAAGATGAGGCTGTCTGTTGCCGTAAGGACTTATATAGTTTCGGAAACTTTGCATAGAGTTGCGACGAGCAATGGGTTTGGTTTTATTTTGGGAGTAACCGGAGCCCGGCACTGCTGACTGTCTTGAGTAGGGCTGATTCATCATGTTGAGAGAGATCACCGAGAAGCCCTCCATGATGGTGATTTCACCGAGCTGGGAGAAAACCCAAGGTGGCTGTGGGCTCCTCAGTTTTCACACTTAGTCTATCCTGTCCCCATGCGTTACACAGAAGAACTTCTCCATGGGGTTTTCTTGGCTGTGATCGTCATAAAAGCAGATCACCAGGTCTTTATTCTGCAGTGGTGTTGGATGGGTTCAAACCACCAACTTTTAAGATAGGGTTGTCACTGTTGGATGCTGTGGAGTCTCTTCTGACTCATAGCGACCCTATAGGACAGTATTGAATTGCCCCTTAGGGTTTCCAAGGCTGTGATCTTTAGAGGAGCACACTGCTAAGTATTTTCTCTCACTGAGCGGTACATGGGTTCAAATGACTAACTTTTTGGTTAACAGCTGAGAGCTTAGTTATTGTACGATCAGGGCTCCTGTTGTTAAGTGCCGTCGAGTTAGTTCGGACTCATAGTGACCCTGCATAGGATTTCCAAGAATCGTCGAGTGGGTTTGAACTACTGATTTCGTGGTACACTACAGTGCCACACCAGGATTTGTGTTTTAGTAGACAAGTACAAACCCTTCGTGCCAAAATTTTTCTTCATTCTAAAATCTCAGGGCTTAGGTCTGACCTGGCCAGAGGTGACATTGGGGAATCTTGTTTTGTTTACACAGCTTCAGTCTCCCACCAAAGTGACAAACAGTCCCGGCCCCAGCGAGGACCTGCGGGAGTGATTAACCCTGTGTGTCTGGACCGAACTGCGTTTCCTCCAGCTACCCACAGATTCCGGGGTTGGGGTTGAGAAATGGGAATGGGACCCAAAGATTGTTCACTGTAGCGCCCACTGACACTTCCTGGGGCCACAAGATCAGAGGGAACTTAAAACCTTTGGAAATGTTAGTCAGACAGCAGAATCCACAGTGGCTGCCAAACTGCTCCTTTTGAAAAAGGATGCACCGGACAGAAAGGAGCTGGAAGTTCTTGGGCCCCACTGAGCCTACTGGCCGTCATCTTTTTTTCTGGGAAAGAGGTGTGATGCAGGGAGGATGGAATGTTCTACATTCCAGTCACCTGCTGGAAGGAGACTCGGTCTGGAAGCTCTGAGGAGGATTGTGCTGCCCCTGAGGCAGCCGCTCTCACCCGGGGGAGCTTCTGCCCCAGAGAGCACATGTCAGTGTCTGGAGCCATGTTCGGTGGTCACCATTGCCCACAATTCTCTGGCCCCACCCCAAATGTCAAGAATGTTCTGTGGAGAACCCTGAGGGTGGAAAGATCAAGGAGCAGAATTGTCTTTTGGCCTAAGGGAGTACAGGCTGAAACCCCTCAGCATTACTTACAAACCTACACAGAGAGGGCCGCTCAGTTTTCCTTTCTCTCTTTTTATTTTTTCCTCCTACAATGCCCCTCTTCCCTCAAAAGTATAAGATAACTTTGCGTACTTCAATTTCCCTCCTTTCAATAGATTCTTCTCATTAGTCATAGAAAACAAAGATGCTCAATGAAGGTGGGAAACACTTAACCCCAGAGTCACAGGCCCTAAAGAATGAATGCAGGGAGAAGCCAGGAGCCCAGTTCACATTGCTGCCTGCTAATCCCAGCCCAGTTTTAATCAGAATCCTCTTGGCACGCTGGGGTGTTTATTCTACTAAAGATTTAAGTCAGTTTGTTTTTAAAAGGAATCCTCCTAATCCTCTCTCTTTAGTTTTTTTAAATTTAATCTTGGTTACCAAGTTACTCCAGGGGCTATGGGGCTTTTTCCTCCCACAAATACACAAGTTAGTTAACTTTTCCTACGACTCCAGGGAGGGGTCGTGGGGCAGGGGACAGAAAGAGGAAGGGAAGGGAAGGGAAGTCAGCCAAACTCAGAGCCAGAGCTGCACTTATGTGCTCACAGGAACCCTGATAAGGATTCTATCGGCGGATGGAGCTCTTCCCATTTTCTGTCTCTTCTGAGGCAGAGTTGCTGACCAACCTCACTGCCGCTGAACCAATTCCAGCTCCTAGCGACCCGGTTGGACAGAGCAGAACTGTGCCCTAGTGTTTCGGAGACTAAATCTTTAAGACCGCAGCCTCAGCTTTCGCGCATGTGGTGAGCAGCCCCAAGCTGAACCCAGGGTGTCACCAGGGCACCTTTAGAAACTGCAGAGGAACACAGATAATCAAAGAGCCTTCCTTATGCGTGGGATTAGGGCAACAAGTCATGGTCCACTTCCAACTGAGAAGTCATGGAATGAACTTATCAGCACCCATTACAGCCAGACCCCAGACTCAGGACAGGTGCCCAAGGGCCCTCGCTGGAACCAGACCCACACCTCCCCATCTGTCTCCTTTGAGCCAGTACTGTGGCATCTTCCTGGGTCTCCAGGTTCATCTTTTGTTTCCAGATAGAGAGTCACATGTTGGCTACACATGCTCAGCAGAGTGTGGGCAGGCTGGCCCACAGATTAAGACCCCGCTCTAAGCTGGCAGACCCCTGACCCCAGGTGTTGGGGTCTGGGAGTGGGTGGGAGGGATGAGGTGAGAATGGCCGTTTTTAGGAAGAAGCATCTTAGCATCATCTTTCAGAAAGACATTCCTAACGTCACACAAACAAGGACTCTTTTCAAGTGTTGCAGAAGCCCCCTCCCCTCGGAGACCCAGGTTGGGGTGGGGGTCATACTCACACTGCTGGGGTGGAGGATGAGCAGCGGCAGCAGCAGCAATGGGACCAGGATGACCAGTAGCAGGTTGCGGGCTCCCAGGAGGCCCTTCAGCAGGCCCATGGTGAACCTGCCCTCGACTCGTCCTGCCTCGCTGCAGGAAGACCGGTGCTCTCTGTCCAGAAAGACGTCTGCAACCTCTTTGGCGTCTTATTTCAGAGACTCCCCTTCTGCCTCAGGGGCTGAGCAGGAGTCAGATACACCTTGTGTCTCCCAAAGGCTAGGTCCTTGTCTTCTGTTTTAGGTGGGGTTGATAAGCATGGTTTTATGACCAGCAAAAAGGAACTGGGAGAGGACCGTAAAGGGGGGCATAATGGGGACCCTCTGGGCTTGCTCAGCAGTCCAACACCTTCATTCTAGACACCAGCCAAGGTCCTGTTAGCCAGTTACAAGGACCCTGAAGGGACCATTCACAGGCCCTCCATCCTGGTTCCTCCCTCGGAAGGTCTGTTCTGGGGCGGGGATACCAGTTTCAGCTCCTACCTGTGCTGCTGGTGATAAAACTCTAGGACCCCCTTCCCGTAAGACAAGCCCCAGAATTTGCTAGAGGCTCATATGGACTTCAGGTAGACCTGTTCTTTCCTCTCTGGACCGGCCAAATGGCTGTCCTTCAAATGGGTTTCACACTTATAATCTGAGCCCGGGCCTCCTGAGCAGAAAAAGCCCGGAAGACATTCCTTTTTGTCCCAGAACAAACACTTGCTAGGGGCCCACCTTTGACTTCAGTTCACCTATGGGAGGCCCTGGATGGAACTGGAGGCCCCGCCCACTGATGCCAGCCAATCAGCACATTGGACAGAACAACCCACCCCTTTTCTCCCCAGGCCGATTCTGATTGGCCACAGCAGGGGCCTGCTGAGCCTGCGGAACCAAGGCCGCTGGCAAAGGTTGTTGTTCAGTTTCTTCAGCAAACCACCCAGGGCCTCAGGGATGACCATTGTCATAAACAGGATCCATGCTCTGCAAGCACTGCTTTCTTATATGGGGAGATAGGCCTTGGAGCTGTTCTTGGGAGGGCCACCTGCTGACCTAGCCCTTAGGGAGATATATCTGGTGGCAGGAAGAAAATGGAATCTTCATTCTGTAGATATTTGCCCCCAGCGTCCAGTTGTAAACCTGCTGGCAGACATGGTTTCCTTCAGCCTCTGGGTGAAAATACTCTACACAAACCAGGTCTTCCTACAGAGAGAGGCCCCTTCCTAGAGAACACAGAAGGGTAGCTGCCTCTCTGGAAACTTTCAGGAGCCAGTCTCATTTGGAGACCCTCTGAACCCAGAGGAGTCCTGGGCTTGGCTGCCCAGGTACCTCAGAAGAAAGGCCTGGCGATCTACTTCCAAAAGGTCACAGCCCTTGAAAACCCTACAGAGTGCGGTTTTATTTTGACGCACATGGGGTCTCCATGAGTTAGACTTGACTTGACAACTGGGTTTTTTTTTTTTTTTTTCCATTCTGTTTTTGCTGGTGGAAACAGTTAAATGGTTGACTATTAACTGGAAGGTTAGTGGTTTAAGCCTACCCTGAGATGCCTTGGAAGAAAAGCTTGGTGATTTACTTTAGAAATATCAGCTATTGCCAACCCTATGGAAAAGCTGAGAAGTTAAGGGGGCAGGGAAACTAGAATACTGGAGATGTAACTCAGATCACAATGAAAGAGCCTGTGGACACATTGTGAAGCTTGTAATTAATGTCACAGAACATTCTGTAAAGAAATTGTTAAGTGGGAACCTAATTCACCACGCACACTGTCATCCAAGAACACAATAGAATATTATTTAAAAAGTCTAAGAAAATCCCATAGAGCAACTGTATTCTGACACACAAGGGGTTGTCTTGAGTTAGAATCAGCAGGTTTTCTGAGCCCAGATGACAGCGGCTAGAGGGGTGCTCCAACACTCCTCTCTGAGGCTCTTTCCCCAAAAAGAAACCAACGTCATCCACAGAGAAAGGAGGAGAGGTTGGAACACATGAGGGGCTGGGAGGGCAGGGAAGACGCTGGCACATTTAGGGACAGGGTCTTACCAGCAGCACCTCGACTCTGGGATTTCTTCTGTCTACAGAACAGGAGGAGTCCAGGAGTCATTGTGGGTCAAACACTGGACTGCTAACCTCAAGGTTGGTGGTTCAAACTCATCAGCTCCTTCGAGGGAGAAAGATGAGGCTGTGTGCCCTAAGGAACAGCTGTATTCTGTCCGTCTGGTCACTGTGAGTCAGAATCCACCGATCAGTGGTTTTATAGAATGGGAGAAGTTACTAGTCTCTTTTCTCAGAAAGGGCATGTGGATCTGGGCAGAGGAAGCAAAAAACACACCCCGAATCTTCTAGAACTGGTAGTCCTGCGCAGTATTGCCTTGATCTGGGAGAAACTGTCCTGAGTCAAGGGTTATGAAACCCACTTCTCTTGAAATTCAGAGAACACAAGGAATGGCGTTCCAAGACTTCACAAATCTATCAGTTGGAAATGATCCCCAGGCTAAAGGTGAATCAGTCAGGGAATGACACCAGAAAACCAGTTCTTCTTGACTTTAAAGGCAGAGCAGTCCTGGCCAGCCCTGGACCCTCTGAAATTCTCTTGTCATTGTAGGTTGGGCTGGAGTGACTCACTTCTATAAACTCATATTAAGGACTGGCTACTGTATTTACTACATTCTGGCCTTGTTTCTGAAATGATTTTGAAACTCTGAGTGAGCAAGTACTACATGTGTGATGTTTTGGTTGCAAACATTAAAGGAACTGGATAATAACGAACAGCTGGGGGTATAGCGGCTGCATGCTGGGGTTCCAAGACAGCTGTGCAGTCAGCAACTGCTGTTCAACCCCAGAACAACGCCAGATTCCGCTGAGTGAAATCATCTGAGATAATAAAAACTCCAGTGATCTCAGAAAAATCCGTCATGACATTTTTATTGTATGAAGATCTGTTAAATAGAAATTAGGTCAGGTGATTCAAGAACTCAAACTATGGTATGAATTGGGCAAATCTGCCTCTAAAGATCTCTTCAAAGTGTTAAAAAGCAAAGATATCACTTAGAGAGCTAAAGTGTGCCTGACCCAACCCGTGGTATTTTCAATTGCAGGCTAAAGCTGGACAGTGAATACTGGAAATTGAACAAGAACGGATGCATTTAAATTAAGGTGTTGGCAAAGAATATTGAATAGATCATGGACTGCCAGAACAACAAAAGCACTGGACCACAAGGTCAGCAGTTCAAAGTCACCAGTCGCTCCTTAGAAAACCTATACAGGGTCGTTATGAGTCAGAACTGACTCAACGACACTTAACAACAACAGGTCAGAAGAACAAACAAATCTGTCTTGGAAAAAGTACAGTCAGAATGTTCCTTAGAAGGCAGGATGGCACTTTGGCCATGTCATTAAGAGGAAGCATTCTCTGGAATCCTGGTATGGTGTTGTAGTAGGATAAGCACTGGACTGCTAACCATGAGGTTGGCAGTTCAAACCCACTAGCTGCTCTTTGGAAAGTCTGGTTCTTGGTCAGTGAAATCATTTGGTCTGGCCCAGTCAAGGCAACTGCACTTCCAGCCATCACATTGTTGTTGTTAAGTGCCGTCGAGTCGGTTCCGACCCATAGTGACCCTGTACAGGGTTTCCGAGGGTGTAAATCCTTACGGGAGTAGAAAGCCTCATCTTTCTCCCGTGGAGTGGCTGGTAGTTTCGAACCACTGACCTTAAGGTTCGCAGCCCGATTCGTAACCACTATGCTACCAGAGCTCCTATAGCCATCACATTAGGGGTGAGTTAATTCAATGTTTGGCCAAATATAGCAGGTTAATTTTTAAGTGGATAATTTTGTACGGCCCATGAATGATGTTATAAATTTTCCATGAATGATGTTATAAATTTTGGTAGAAAAAAGATTCTCCACCCCTGTTATACAAGGTCGCTATGAGTTGGCACAACTGGACAACATTTAACAACAACAAGTCCCTGGAGACAGGCAAATGCTTGGTAAAGTAAGAGGGTCAGCGAAAAAGAGGAAGACCCTCAAGGAGATGGACGGACACAGTGGCTGCAACAATAAGCTTGGACATAGCAAGGATGGTGAGGAGGGCGCAGGACAGGGCAGTGTTTGGTTCTGCTGTGCGTGGGCTCACTAGGAGTCAGAACCCACTCAGCAGTACCTAACGACAACAAGGTGAGCCACACAGTAAGACAAGAAGTTCTCCCTCAGTATTCCTTCCATTTTTTCCAGATGAACACAACCTTGTCCAGGATCATAACTGAGAGATGCAAGACATTAAGATGGGTTACAAAAATAAGGGTGCCCGTAACTTGCATCTTATCTGTGGAAATATCTCCTGACTGAATTACCACACAGATGGAATTCCATTCAGTTCGTTCCAGAGCCATGGAAACTTCTCTACACAGACTCTTGTCAATGTGTCTTGAGTCACCTCTGAGATGACCATGTGGATGCCATCGATAGAGGAAATGTCCAGAATATTGTGATCCCAACATTTCCCAGCAGTTTAGAAACGGTAGAAATGATTGCATAAGTCACAGGCATGTTCCCACCCCTGAGTTACTCTGTCTCTGAGTAGACCTGACCCAAATGTCACCTGACTGTCATGGTGGACAACAGGACATTCATGAGGCACAATGGGGGAAGTCTATACATACACTTTGGCATACACGTTGTTGCTGGTCTGTAGACGATAAAGAGTTTTGGGATTACTCTGTGTGTTGGTCCCTGCTCTATGGCCCTGTGGGGACCAGTTTCTCAGAGTGGCCTACTGGAGCTGGAGGACCTCAACAGGTCATGCCTCAAGGCCTGGAAGAGGCTAAGCAGGGCCTGGGCCCAGATGTCCTTCTGATGTCCCTGAGACATGGCTGTGCGGTAGGCCACATAGGCTAGGGTCAGCACCGTTCTTTCAAAGTCTTCCTTCTTGAGGACGCCTGGGTGGCTGGAGAGGCTGGCGCTCAGCCGGCGGATGTCTGGGATGCGCTTGGGGATCACATCATTGCAGACGGTGCGGAAGTCAGCAGCCTTCCGCAAAGAGAGGAGCTCCTCATCCTTGATGGAGATCTTCAGGTCAGAGCTGATCTCGAGTTCAGCAAGGAGGAACTGATGAGAAACATGGGGTGTGGAAAGATGGTTGAGGACAAGGTTTCACTCATTTGTACACTCATTCATTTAGGGTACCTGGGAGACCTGGGTTCCAGCTGACTGTTCCCATTACTGTGCAGCCTTGGATGGGCTACTCAGTGTCTGATTATCCAATAGGCAAGGTAAGCATGCGTTTACTTACTAATCTCTAGTGTACAATTTCTTAATTTCTCACCACATCAAAGACCTACTTCTAGGTATGGCAGATATCTGCCTCTTTCTCAACCCCACAGCATCTTCCTACAGAATCAAAGTCTTTTCTCTGGGTTAGGTGTTGGGCTACTAAACCCAAGGTCAATTGTTCAAATCCACCAGCCACTCCTCAAGAGAAAGTTGAAGCTGCCTGGTCCTGTAAAGATTTATAGTCTCAGAAACCCTCTATGGGGTCCCTATGAGTGGGGATTGGCTCCATGGCAGGGGTTTTTTGTTTGTTTTTAAACACAGAAAGAGTCCCAGAGGGACACAGCTTCCTTGTATTTACTTACAATCTGCAGTGAACACTTCCACATGGGTTTCACCGTATCTTTGATTAATCTTTAGTGGACCATTTCACAGAAGAGTAAGTAAGTACAGATAGGTCCATTTTTACGTTATTTATTGGGTAATCTGCACTGGTTAACTTCTCAGAGCCTCACTTTCCTCCTCTGTAAAATGGGTAGTAGCATCATGCTATAAGTCCTGGGTAGTGCAGATGGTTACGTATTCATCTACTAACTGAAAGATTGCTGGCTTGAACCCATCCACAGGGATGATCTGCTTCTGAATGGTCTCAGTCTTGAAGACCTAATGGAGTAGTTCCACCCAGTACACTTGGGATCGCCACATGTCAGAGTCAGTTTGGTGGCAACTGGTTTTTGCCACCCTTCTGTGGCACTGTAAGATAAGCACTGGACTGCTAACCACAAGGTTGGTGGGTCAAACCCACCAACGTCTCCTCAGAAATCCTATACTGGGTTGCTCTCAGTTGGAACTGACTTGTTTTTGTTAAGTGCCGTCAAATTGGTTCTGACTTAGAGCGACCCTGTACAAGGCTTCCAAGGAGCAAATGGTGAGTTTGAACTGCTAACCTTGTGGTTCAAACCGACCTTGTGGTCCAGTGCTGTATCCCACAGCGCCACACCAGGACTCCTCGGTGGCACTTAGCAATAACAATAATAACAAGATAAATGTGGACAACATCAAATGCAATGATACAAGGCTGCCATTTAAGTAAACAATGATTACTTCTAATGGCCAAGATTAACCTCATTCTCCTTTTCCCCTCCCACCTACCAAAGATCTTCTAAAGCATATGCTGATCAGTTTGGATAATTATTAAGCAGAAATAGAGTCAAAGGCTACAGAGAATTGTGCTAGGAATGAATTGGGATACAGAGGTATGGCCTTCCTCTCACCTGCCCTCCACAAGCAGGGGCAGATCTGTCATATACTCTGTCAGGCTGTGTATGGCACCAGGCCCATTGTGGGAACCAGGAACCACCTTTCCCATGAAACGACTCAGAATTCTAACAAGAATTCTCTGCTTCCATCTCTCCTGTGCTCTAATCTGTTCTCCATGTCTGTCTGTTGTCTTTCTCACAGATTTGCTCATACAGTGGCCACTTTTAAGACTTGGCTGTGAGGTTTCAGAGTGCTCCCCCAGGCCACAGCGGGTGCTCTCTTTCTTACCTGGTCAGTTCCAGTGCACGGGGTCAGAGCATACCCAGGCTACAGGGGAATTTTGGAGCTCCTTGTCTACCTAGCAGTGGAGGGGACTCAGTCCTAGAGTAAATTGGTGACTTGTGTGAGGACACATAACTGTGGGTGGAGAAGCCCAGACTACAGTTCAACGGTACTGACCACAGCACCACGTGGCCTCAGGACATCCTGAGGAGGGGGGAAGAGGATAGGTATGAGAAGAGAGGAGAGCTTTCGAGGGGTCCAAGCTTTCAGAAACAATGCATGGACACCAGAAATGGCCTTGTCATCACACGGTGCTGCTCACACAGTGAGCTTGGCATGGTTTTGCTTGATGGGCACCCTGGTTGGGATGACTGCCACACACGGTGCCTGGGTGCCAATAGTGGATCCTATGGTCCAAAGTTAGACTTCTAATTTTGCCCAGGCTGCGTTCTCAGTCTCACTGTGTCCTGTTACAGCATGTGGGAGAGGAGGCGTGCTTTGACCTGGGCAGGATTATTCAATCTCCACAAATGAGTCTAGGCCCTAGAATAGCAGAGGCCACTTTTTTTCAGGGGCTCCGAAAATGATAGAGCTGGTGCAGTGTCTTTTGCTGCACCACCCCCACCACCTCCAGGACCCCTGGTGACACAGTGGTTAAGTGCTTCACTACTAACCGAGAGGTTGCTGGTAGGAACCCAACAGAGGCTCTACAGGAGAAAGATGTGCTAGTCTGCTTCCATAACGATGATAGCTACAGAAATCCTATGGGTACTTCTACACCATCCTATAGGATTCTTATCAGTCACAGTCGACTCAATGGCAACATATTTTTGCTGTTTATTTTGATGGTCTTGGTGTTGTTAAGGAGCTCTGGTAGTGTAGTGGTTATGAATCAGGCTGCTAACCTCACAGTCAGCAGTTCAAAACTACCAGCTGTTCTGTGGGAGAAAGATGAGGCTTTCTGCTCCCGTAAAGATTTATAGCCTCAGAAACCCTGTACAGGGTCGCTGTGAGTCGGAACTGTGCCATTGAGGCCGTAATGAATCATAGCGACCCTATACACAAGAGAATGAAACACTGCCAAGTCCTTGGCACTCAGCTGCTAACTGGAAGGTCAGTGGTTCAAATCCACCAGTTGCTCCAAGGAAGAAAGATGTGTCACTCTGCTTCTGTGAAGGTGACTGTCTTAGAAACCCTGTGGGTTGGTTCTCCTCTGTCCTACAGAGTCTCCCTCACTGTGAGTCAGAATCTAACTCGATGGCACCAGGTTTTGTTCTGTTGGGTTTTTTTGCCTACCTCATAGAGCAGTTCCACTTCCTCCAGGGAGCTCTGCAGGACTGGGTTCAGCGGGATGGATAATGACCTCTTTGGCCGGTGGGCAGCAGGGAAGAGCACAGCTGGGAGAGACAGAGAGTGAGTTCAGTGGGTTTCTGTGTGCACCTGTCCTCTTCCCATACCCACCTCCAGGATAATTTTGTGTGCATGCTGTCCTCTCTCCACCCCACCACCCCAAGGATACTTCTGTGTGCACATTGTCCTTTCTCCACAACCCTCAAGGATAATTCTGTGTGCACGCTATCCTCTCTTCACCCCCCGCAAGGGTATGTCTGTGTGCACACTGTCCTCTCTCCACCTGCCCCCCAAGGATAATTCTGTGTGCATGCTGTCCTCTCTCTGCCCACCCCACAAGGATACTGCTGTGTGTACGCTGTCCTCTCCCTGCCGCCTCCACTCCACAAGATGAATTCAGTGTGCACACTGCCCACTCCCCACTCCTGAACCCCAGGCTCATACTGTGTGCACATTGCATCCCAGGAGATACACGGGGCATCCAGGACTGGGAACTAGTGTGCTATCCTGTTCCCCAGCTATATATGGAGTATCTTCTACCACAACTTCTTAGCCCTCTAGCGCGGCTGTGACACAAACACCACCGTGGATAGCTTTAAATAACAGAAATCTAGGTGTCAATTCTAGGGAAAGGCTTTCTCTCTGTGCCAGCTCTGGGGAAAGCTCCTTGTCTCCTTTCAGCATCTGTGGGCTTGTCGTCCACTGGAGGTCTCCATGTGTCTTGGCATCAACCTTCCGCCGGGTCTAGGAGGTTCCCCGCACAAGGATCCGCATCCTTCTTGGTGATAGTGAGGTTCCTCTCTCTGCTCGTGTTTCTCTCCTTTGATCTTTTGTAGATAAATGGGATGCAGCCTGCACCCCAGGACACCTCCCTTACATGGTGGGATCAGGGCTGTGACCTGATGAGCCCATCATGAGGTATGATCACGTGACATCATTACATAACTGCCACATGACATCATTACATAATGGCCACATATTACATCATTATGTAACTGCCACATGACATCATTATGTAACTGTCACATGACATCATCATGTCATTACATAACAACCACATATTACATCATTACGTAACTGCCAAACCACTGAGAATCATGGGCTAACCACGTTGACATATATTTTTTGGGGAACACAATTCAATCAATGACAATAACACAATTCAGTGCTTACTCCCATCACATGGAGTCTTTCAGGGCCATCTTAAATGACCAAAGATGCAGAGTCCTTGGTGGCAGCAGGCAGAGGCACAGAGAGGGCACAGTTGGCTTCTGCTTTCTCCTCAGTGGGAGGTGAGCCTCATCAAGGTCTGACCTGTTCCTGCAGGCTCTTCTCTCCCCTTCAACTGATGAAGTCCTGCTCTCAGGATAAGATCTGAGAGGGACTTTGATTCTTCTCCCAGAACCTTCCTCCCTCTTCTTGAGAAACTAAAGACATGGTTGCTTTTGAAATTAACACCTGTCTTTGTTTCCTACATCCAACTTCAGGAAGTACTAACAATTGTTGTTGTTGT
>NW_006408559.1:9173268-9216905 GCF_000296735.1 Chrysochloris asiatica
GAAGGAATACACAGAGTCATTGTACCAAAAGGAAATGGTTAATGTTCAACCATTTCAAGACTCTGACTCTGCCTTCCCTCTATGTCTCTTCTCTCCTTATACGGACATCCTTCAGATGGCATTAGGACGCATCTTACTCCAGTCCTGGCCTCATGTTAACCTAACTGATAGCATAGTCAAGACCCAATTTCTAAACAAGTGCATATTTACAGGTACCAGAGGTTAGAATGTCATCTCTTTTTTGGGGACACTGTTGAATGATGCATAAAACTTCAAAAGATGATGGAAGAAGTACACAGAGTCACAGTACCAAAAAGAAATGGAAGATGTTCAACCATTTCAAGAGGTAGCATATGATCAAGAGCCATGATACTGAAGGAAGAAGTCCAAGGTGCATTGAAGGCAATTGCAAAGAACAAAGCCCCAGAAATTGATGGAATACAAACTGAAATCTTTCAACAAACTAATGCGGCACTGAAAGCACTCATTCATCTCTGCCAAGAAATTTGGAAGACAACTACCTGGCCAACTGATTGGAAGAGATCCATATTTGTGCCCATTCCAAAGAGAGGTGACCCAACAGAATGCTGAAATCATCAGGCAATATCACTAACATCACATGGAAGTAAAAATTTGCTAAAGATAATTTAAAAATGGCTGCAAGCACACATTGACAGAGAACTTCCAGAGGTTCAAGCCGGATTCAGAAGAGGCCGAGGAATGAAGGATATCACTGCTGATGTCAGATGGATCTTGGCTGGAAGCAGAGAATACCAGAAAGATGTTTATCTGTTCTTTATTGACTATGCAAAGAAGTTTGATTGCATGGGTCATGACAAGCTCTGGAAAACATTGCCGAGAATGTGTATTTCAGAACACTTAATTGTGCTCATGAGGACTCTGTACATAGACCAAGAGGCTGTCGTTCAAACAGAACAAGGGAACACTGAATGGTTTAAAATGAAGAAAAGTCTGTGCCAGGGTTGTATTGTTTCACCATACTTATTCAATCTATATGCTGAGCAAATAATTCGAGAACCTGGTTTATAAGAACATGGCATCAGGCTTGGAGGAAGACTCATTAAGAGTCGATGATACAACCTTGCTTGCTGAAAGGGAACAGGACTTAAAATACTTACTGATAAAGAGCAAAGACCACAGCCTTGTGTATGAGTTGTAACTCAATGTAAAGAAAACAAAAATCCTCACAACTGGACCAACAAATAACACCATGATAAATGGAGAAAAGATAGAAATTGTCAAAGATTTCCTCTTGTTTGAGTCCACAATTAATACTTATGGAAGCAGCAGTCAAGAAATCAAATGATGTATTGCATTAGGCAAATCTGCTGCACAAGACTTCATTAAAGTGTTCAAGAGCAAAGATGTCAGTTTGAAGACTAAGGTGCTCCAAGCTATGTTATCTTCATTAGCTTCATATGCATTTGAAAGTTGGATGGTGAATAAGGAAGACAAAAAAAGAATTGAGGCATTTGAGTTATGATGTTGGAGAACAGTATAAAAGGTACCATGAACTTGTAGAAGAACACACGAATCTATATTGGAAGAAGTACAACCAGAATGTTCCTTAGAAACAGAATGGCGAGACTTCATCTCTTGTACTTCAGATGTATTATCAGGATGGACCTGTCCCTGGAGAAGAACATCATGCTTGGTTAGGTGGAAGGTCAGGGACAAAGAGGAAGCCCTCCAATGAGAAGGACTGTCACAGTGGCAGCAGTAATGGGCTCAATTCACAACACTGATGAGGGTGTCGCAGGACCATGCAGTGTTTCCTTCTGAGTTGGAACCGAATCAACATCATCTAATGACAACATCAAGCCAAACAACACCCAGTAGGTGAAGGGGATGGGAGTGCTGGCATGGAAAGGGGGATCCTTCTGTAGTCAGCATTGTAGCCTGTCAGGAAATCCCCCCACAGCTAGACGTGAGTGACAGAGTCTTGGACTGCGGCCTTCTCCATTCACTCATTTCCCTGTGAAAAGCGACATTTCTATAACATGTAAGCCTCAGTGGACCCCTAGTTCTAAAAGAATTGGGAAGAAAAATTCCTGATTCAAAGCTGGATTAATAATGGAAACCTTTTCATTTCCAACAGCCCTTGTTCTCATACTGTATCAGATAATACCATGGTTTGGGGAAGATCATATAGTAGCCTCATATTGCCACAGAAAGGACATGTGGATCATCCCCCTTCCTCCCACCCCCATCCCATTGTATTCTGGGATCTTGCCCCTCGCTTGCCTGTAGCTGCTTTGATGTGTGACCTGTGAAAGGGACCTTTTATTTCTCCTTCCAGGATCAGATATCCACGGCTCTTCAGCCCCCATTCCCCTGCCCTGTCTGACTGAGAGGAGGGTCCAGAGAGATTCTGGAGTGGGTGGGCAGGAAATCAGCCACCTGAAGCTGATGTCCAAACAGGTGCTCATCTGCTAATGAAAAGGTTGCTAGTCTGAGCCCAGCCAGAGGTGCATTGGAAGAAAGACCTGGCAATCTGGGGTCTACAGTGTTCTTTTTTCTTTTCAACTTGATGTCAAATGGGGGCAGTGGGAAGTCTGTGGTGTACATGTGTAGATGTCTCTCCTTCCCTGCAGGAGAACTGGTTTGAGTCCCAGCCAATGTGCTTCATAGGAAGCCAACATTTGTACCTGCGCAGGCTTGTGTCTTGATTGCTAGGATGCTGACAAGATTTCAGAAGACCTTCCAGACCCTGAGGAAAGGCCTGGTGATCAGCTTCCAGACATCAGTCTGAAAGCCCCATAGGTCCCCACAGACTGGTCTGGTTGTGCATGTGGCCGCCTCCGCAGCATCTAAGGACGACAATCCCGGGCACTAAGCTCCACTCTTTTCACACAGCGATTCACTAAATCCATAGTGTAAGTGGGGTGACTCTAGAACTGATTTGCAGCTCCTTTTGTTGACTCATTATAGGAAAGTCGATTTTGACACCAGCCTCCACCCTCCCCTTATCTCTGGAAGCTCTGCAGCTACCTGGGAGGATCTATTTTAGGGTTTATCTGAGTACAGACGGCCACCTGGCTTTCCTAAGCACCAGCCCTTCCAAGCTCTCTTGCCTGGCCAAACAGCGGAAGAAGACTCCCCAAACGCAGCATGACCCTCTCTTCAACCTCTTATTTCTGGGGTACAAATTTCCCTGTAGGTTTTGCTGTGGTAGAGCAGCTCTGAGACAGGCCCTGGCCTTTGGACAGAGAACTCTGGGGAAGGAGTTAAGTGTCAGACCCTGCCAAAAAAAGCCTTACAAACCCTGCTGCCATCGAGTCAGTTGGCGCCGACTCACAGCCACCCAGTCACATTTTTCATGAATCAGTTGAAACCAGAGCTTCCAACCAGATAGAAGGTCCTTTGCTAGCTCATACTGATGCTGTTTGTGGGCCTGTTCCTGAACCAGCAACTGGAACTCCGTGCAATTCTGAGCAAGCTGGTACCTTGGCAGTGTGGTCCTCTGGGGAAGCTTCCAGAAGGATCACAGCCTGTCAGCTCCCTGACCTGAGGCCCACCACGCAGCAGGGGATCTTAGGGTGCTGGGAAGTGCGGAGTACTCCTAAAAGGATGCAGAAGGACTAAGGAGGGGATGATCAATAAGAATGACATCAGAGAACCTGGGGTCAAGCTTGGCCCCACCCTGGTTGTCAGAAGTGACAGGCTGAGCAGGGTCAGTAATGCCAGGCAGTTAGTTGTCCAGTTGGTCCATCCAGCCCTGCCCTCAGGGAAGGCACACACAACACTGGAGAGGACACCCAAAATGAAGCCGTGTTACCTGCTGGCTGGGGCGGTCATTCCCCTCACTGAGCTGCTTTAACCAGAAATCATTTACACACTTTTAGTGTAAAAGTAGGAGTCCTGGTGTGGTGCCGTGTGATAAGCACTGGACTGCTAACTGAAAGGTCAGCGGTTCAAACCTACCAGTCACTCCTTGGAAACCCTATACAGGGTTGCCATGAGTCAGAAATAACTTGATGGCCCTTAACAACAATAAAATATAAAATATGTATTGAGAGTAATTATTTCATTCATATTAATTAGTAAGTATTTTCATTTCTTTCTAAGTCTGGCTATTTGTTCTTCTTACTCTGTCCCCAAGTGTTCTTCTCCAGGACCTGGGTGTGCCAGGCATGGGCTGTGTGCACGTGACAGAGTGTGTGACAACATGCTGTGTGTGTGTGACAGACTCTGTGTGTGTGTGTGTGGACAGTCAGCAGTGTGGGTGTGACAGAGAATGTGTGTGTGAGTGTGTCTGTGTGTGTGAGTGGGTGTGTCTCTGTCTCTGTGTGAGTGTGTCTCTGTCTCTGTGTGTGTGTGTTTGTGTCTGTGTGTGGGGACAGTCAGCAGTACGTGTGTGACAGTCAGCAGTGTGAGTGTGTCTCTCTGTGTGTGAGTGTTTGTGTCTCTGTCTCTCTGTGCGTCTCTGTCTCTGTGTATGTCTCTGTTTCTGTGTGAGTGTGGGCCTCTGTGTGTGTGAGTTTGTGTCTGTGTGTGGGGACAGTCAGCAGTGTGTGTGTGACAGAGAGTGTGTGACAGAGTGTGTGTGTGACAGTCAGCAGTGTGAGTGTGACAGAGAATGTGTGTGCGTGAGTGTGTCTCTGTATGTGTGAGTGTGTGTGTCTCTGTCTCTCTGAGTGTCTCTGTCTCTGTGTATGTCTCTGTTTCTGTGTGTGTGTCTCTGTGTGTGTGAGTTTGTGTCTGTGTGTGGGGACAGTCAGCAGTGTGTGTGGTGACAGACAGTGTGTGACAGAGTGTGTGTGTGACAGTCAGCAGTGTGAGTGTGTTTAGTGTGTGAGTGTGTGTGCAGGTGGTGACACACCGGGTGTGACGACAGTGTATATGTGTATGACAGAGAGTGTGTGTGCCTGTCTCTGTGTGGGTGTGTGCACGTGTGTGAGTCTGTGTGTCTCTATGAGTCTTGGTGTGTGAATGAGTGTGTGTTTCTGTGTATGACAGTGTATGAGTGTGTGTGAGGGTGTTGTGTGTATATGTGTATGTTTTTCTGTGAGTCTGTGTGTGAGTGTGTATGTCTATGTGTATGTGGTGAATCTGTGGGATTGTTTCTGTCTGTGTGTCTCTGTATATGAGTGTATGTCTCTGTCTCTGTGTGTGAGTGTGTGCCTGTCTGTCTCTCTGTGTGTGAGTGTGTCTCTATTTCTCTGGGTGTGTCTCTGGGTGTGTCTGTGTGAGTGTGTGTGTATATCTGTGTGTGACTGTGTCTCTGTCTCTGTGTGAAGGTGTCTCTCTCTGTGTGTGAGTAGCTCTGTCTTTGTGAGTGTGTGTCTCTGTGTGTATGTTTGAATCTCTGTCTCTGTGTGTGTGTGCCTCTCTCTCTGTGTGAGTGTCTCTATCTCTGAGTGTGTGTCTCTGTGTGTGTGTGTGAGTGTGGGTCTCTGTCTGTCTGTCTGTGTATGTCTCTGAGTGGGTGTGTGAGTTTGTGTCTCTGTCTCCAAGTGTGTCTCTCTCTGTGTGTGTCTCTGACTGTGTGTGAGTGTGTATGTGTCTCTGTGTATGTCTCTCTGTGTGTGTCTCTCTGTGTCTCTTTCTGTGTCTCTGTGTGTGTGTGGCTGTGTTTCTCTGTCTCTGTGTGAGTGTGTGTGTGTCTCTCTCTGTGTATAGCTTTGTCTCTCTGTGTGAGTCTCTGTGTGTGTGAGTGTGTGTCTCTGTGTATGTGTAAGTGTGTGTCTCTGACTGTGTGTAGTGTGTGTATCTCTCTCTGTGTGTATGTCTCTGTATCTCTCTCTGTGTCTGTGTGTGTGTGAGTGTGTGTCTCTGTCTGTGTGTGAGTGTGTGTGTCTCTCTCTGTGTGTCTCTGTGTGTATGTGAGTGTGTGTGTGTCTCTGACTGTGTGTAGTGTGTGTGTCTCTCTCTGTATCTCTCTCTCTCTCTGTGTGAGTGTGTGTCTCTCTCTCTGTGTCTCTCTCTGTGTCTGTGTGTGTGTGTCTTTGTGTGTGTGTGTCTCTCTCTCTCTCTCTGTGTATGTCTCTCTCTGTGTATATGTCTCTGTCTCTCTCTGTGTGTCTCTGTCTGTGTGTGAGTGTGTGTGTGGCAGTCTGGCTGGCCTGAGCTGGCCTCTAACCACAGGTCAGTCACTTGCTCCTGATGGGGGCTGGCAGGCTCACCTGGCTGGGAGCAGGACCTTCCAGAGCAGGACCCTAGAGAGCATGTCTCAGGGAAATGGGAGGACCATGTGGTAAGGAAGTCCTCACAGCAGGTATCCCCTTCAGGTTACTGCCACATTTCTACCTGACGAGGTGGGGTGGCAGTGAGGGGGTGAGAGCAGGTGGAGGAAGGAGAATACTCTCAAATTGTTTCCTAAAGGAATTCTTGTGTCTGAGGAAGTGGGGAGCAGGTTGGGGGTTGGGGCTGGGATATAAAACATATATTTGGAAAACTGTTATTAATTTGCCTGTGATGTCTATTGAGTAAGAAGCGAATGACAAAAACTATGTATTCTTTTTACAGCTAGCAAACAATGTTATAAATGAAGAAAGAAAAGAAAAAAATCAACTGCTTGGGAGACTTTTGATGGTGGGTGGAGGGACCCGTGTCATTTGTTGACTGTGGGCTTTGAGGAACCCCACCTGGCCCCCAACATCAGCCCCTCCTAGCGGCTCTGCCTGGCATGCCACTGGGCATCTCAGTGAGAACATTCTATGGGCCACCTTCCCAGTGAGTCTGTGGAGAACCTCAGACTTTCATGAAGAATGTTCTTTTCTTCACCTTTAGATGTCAGGTAACAGCTGAGGTGGGTGGTACAAACACACACTTGACAGCTAGGTTTGGTGGTTCGAGTCTATCCAAAAGCACCTCAGAAGAAATGCCTGGTGATCTGCTTCAGAAAAAGCAGCCACTGAGAACCCTACGGAGCACAGGTCTACTCTGACAGCCACAGCATCCCCAGGGACCAGAACTGACTCAAGACATTTGGAAACTGGTAACCTAACTAACCAAGGAGCTCTGGCAGTATAGTGGTTACAAGTCGGGCTGCGAACCACAACGTCAGCAGTTCGAAACTACTGGCTGTTCTGCAGGAGAAAGATGAGGCTTTCTGCTCCTGTAAAGATTTACAGCCTTGGAAACCCTGTACAGGGTCGCTATGTGTCGGAACTGACTCCACGGCACGTAACAACAAGAATCCAACCAACCAGCTGCTGTCCAATGGATTCTGATGAAACCCTACATGTTTCAGAACAGAACTGCTCTTCTGTAGAATTGTCATGGCTGTAACCTTTTAGAAGCAGATCGGATCACCAGCCTTTTCTGCTAAGGCATTTCTGGGTGGGTTTGAACTGACAATCTTTCAGTTAATAGTTGAGTACTTAGCTGTTTGTGCTACCAACGTTGATATGATTCTTTGGTGAGGTTAAGTCTGGTTCCTGTTACTATTTCCTGTTAGTGAACTACAGCTCAGAGAGACTAAGAACTCACCAGCGGTCACACAGCCAATAAAAGGCAGAACTTAAATCTTTCGAGAGTTAACGCTTTATCCCTGCAGGTTCATAAGCTCCTGATGGGGGCTGGCAGGCTCTCCTGGCTGGGACCCTACCCAGAGAACATCTCCTGCAAAATTCTAAGATCCTGTGCTTTTGAAGAAGGGGTATTATCTTTGAACAGTGTCCCGCATCACACGGCTTAAGTGGTAGGACAAAACTCCACAGCCTCCTGGCTTTCTGCTTTCAAGAGCTGCCCCCAAAATTTGTGCACATTGTAAGTAGTGAGGTGTGTGTGTGTAATATTGTATGCCTATAAAAGAACAAAACAAACAAAAACCCCAAATAAAACAAAATCACACCTGTTGCTATCAAGTCGATTCTGACTCACAGACCCCCTGAAGGATAGAGAACTGTCCCATAGGGTTTCTAAGACATTCAGCTTTAAGGAAACAGACAGCCTCATCTTTCTTCTGTGGAGCAGCTGGTGAATTCGAACTGCTGACCTTTAGCTTAGTAGCCGAGTGCTTAATCACTGTGCCACCGGGACAGGCTATGTTAACTGTTTGTCTGTAGGCAACAACCATTTCATAGCTCATCTCAGAAGATCAGCAGACCCCTGATCTCAGTCCTGGTGGCACAGTGGGATAAGCACTGGAGAGTTGTTGGATGGTCTGTCTGCTTCTGTAAAGATGATTCTGTAAAACTAGACCTGGGAATAGTGGAGTTCACAATCCAGCACCCAGACCCTCCAGATTTGAGATTCTCTGGCTGTGAGGGGGCAGAAGTGTCGAAGGCAACAAGGTAGTGTAGTTGCTGGGAGTGAGCATGTGTGTAGGTAAGGACCGAGAGTTCTGAGGGTGACTTTCATGACCCACCCCCCACTTTCTGCCCTGTACTTGGACCTGTTTGAGTCTGCCAAATACAGAGGTATTTTCCACGACCATTTAAAAAGAACTGCCATAGGCAAGAAGTGACTGGCTTACGAGCTTTCAAGAGGGAAACTAGATCCAGAGGGCGTGGAGGAAGGGAGAATCTCCATTGAGTAGTATCCAATCTGTCTAGGCGGGCCTGATGAAAGGAGATGAGAATGGGTCTCTTGTGATACAATAGTGAATAATTGTTATCAAGATGAATTGTGAGGGTTGGAAATGTACAGGTAGATGTTTGTAGCAAAAGGAGGGGAGTGATTGACTTTGCAGTGTAGGAGCGGAGGTCCCTGAGATCATCAAGGGAGAAGAGTGGAGTGCCAGACCCTACCCAGAGAAGCAGTGATGCCTGAGATGGAGGCAGAGACAATGACATGGAGAGATGGAGCGGCTGGGGGCTTTAAACCAGAGAGGGAGAGGGGCTGTGTGCTGATGACTGGGGGGCAGGCTTGTAGGGTTGGCTGGTTGATGATGCATGCAGGGGATTGTAATCATGGCAGTGAAACGATATACGATAGGACGAATGTAAAGCTAATGTTCTCCCATATAAATTATCACCAATAAAACATTAAAAACAACAACAACAACACAAAACTGCTACCGAATCTTGGTTGTATCTGATACCATTTCCTCACGGTCTCTGGAGCTAACATAAAGATAACAGCCTTGGAAACCCTATGGGGGAGCTCTACTCTGCTAAAAGTCAGAACTGACTCGGTAACAGTGAGTTTGGTTTGGTTTTTGGTAACCTCAGTCTTAATGTGAGAGGTAAACACCCAGCTAAGGACAGGTGTTCCTGCTTTCTTGGGTTTGGACCCTCCGCTCTACGCTGCTGGTCCTGTCCTTCCTCCCCTGCCAAATCTCCACAAACACCGCTTCCTCCCCACAGCCTTTCCAGGAACCAAGCCTGAACTGACTACAGGTGGCAGCAAGCCAGGCGCTCACATGGGCATGGCGCGGTCATCTCAACTGGCCCCTCATTTCCTAACAGGGATCAACCTGAGTGGATTTCTCTGTGTCCCCCTCATGGAGACAACCTGGGACACTGAACAGTGATTTTGCCTCAGCTGAGCACCCCCATCCCTGGGGAAGGGGATCAGGGGCTGAGAAAAGACTCAGTGGGGTGGGCTGGATGGCTCACCTCAGGCCAGTACACTGATTCTGCCGCTCACAGGGTCTGGCCTGCCTGGGGGCCCCGTGGCCCACTTCTGGCAGGAGACAGCATCCATACAGCATCTGGGTGCACTGGGTCCTAGGTAACCAGTTTCTGGTTCCCCAACACCCTCATTTTAGCACCTGTCCTCTTGCTGGCTAGTCGGCTGGCTACAGCCCCAGGGAATAGGGGAAAGACAGCCACAATTTTTGGCGCCAACATGAGTTTGCCCAAGCAGGTCAGAAAGGGATGCACCCTGGTTCTCCAGATGTTGACCAAGCCCCTTCATCTGCCTCAGTTTTTCCAGGAATATTCTCATCTCCAGTTACTGGGAGTTAGGGGAGGGAGAAGGAAGCCTTTGGTAGAGTTGAGATAAAAGGTGGACACAGGACTTCTCACTACCTTTCCCTTACTCACAGCCCCCTCCAAATCCCTGGCTTCATTCAAGAAAGCAGCAGCCTAAGCATCAAGAACACAAAAAACAGCTCACCTCGGCTCCACCTGTGGGGCACAGTCACCTGCGTGTTGTAGCAAAGTAGCAGAAGCACTAGCAGCTTCCAGGACATCTTCCCCCAGGAGAGCAGGGTGGTCCTCAGATCCAGTCGGACCCCAAGGGTCTCTCACAGGCAGAAGGCCGTTCTAGTCTGCCTTCCCCCTTCTGGAGGGTGGAGGCTGAGGCTGCCCCCTGGGTGGGACCGGAGCGGTGCCTCTCTGAACCCAACTCTCCCTGGGATTGGGACTGGGCTTCCACAGACGGGCTCTGTTTGGAGCACATCTGGAGTGATTCAGGGCCATGTGATCTCCTTGGCCGTGGGGTGGAGAAATCGTCTTTCTGAGCCTGACTTCCATGTGTTGGATACTCCCAGTGGAATTTTTCTTTAGCAAACAGACTCGCGGAACTTGTTGGAGAGCGCGGGAAGAGCTGGCTGCTCTCCCTGCCGTCCACATGGACCGCACCCAGGCCAGGGCGCGGGCCCCAGGGGTGGGGAGACTTGTCTGGCAGATGTCCATTGAGCCCGGAGTGGCCTTCCTTGCCCTGGAGCTAGACCTGGGTATAGTGAAGCCCACAGATTTGAGATTCTCTGGCTGTGAGGGGGCAGAAGTGTCTAAGGCAACAAGGTAGTGTAGTTGCTGGGAGTGAGCATGTGTGTAGGTAAGGACCGAGAGTTCTGAGGGTAACTTTCATGACCCACCCCCCACTTTCTGCCCTGTACTTGGACCTGGACCCAAACCTCTTTGAGTCTGCCAAATACAGAGCAGAGGTGTTTTCCACGACCATTTTAAAAAAGAACTACCACCGAATCTTGGTTGTATCTGATACCATTTCATCACTGTCTCTGGAGCTAATCCATGGGGTCAATGGCAGTGAGGGAGTCATCCACGAGGTGGACAGGCACAGTGACCACAACCAGGGACTCGAACGTGCCAGAGACTATGAAGGAGTGTAGGACCGGGCAGCATTTCCTTCTGAGGTCGCCATGGGTCAGCATAGACTTGATGGTAATTAACTAGAACAGTCATAAAGGTTGAAGGACATCTAAAGCTTATTTAACCTGGTGGGTTTCCACCCTGTGGAGGTGGTGCCAGGGTGAACGGGAATCCCCAAGGTCTCCTGTTTCAATCACAACTCCTCCTTTATTGGTTATGAGAATTGGTCCAAAAAAAAAAAAAAGAAAAAAATCCTCTGACTATAAAAGCCAGTGGTCTCATTAACAGTCAAAGTGACCAGCTGCTGCTGAATTGATTCCAACTCAAGGAGCCCCCAGGTGTGTCGGAGTAAACTGCCCTGTGGGGTTTTCAAGGGGTCACCAGGTCTTCCTTTTGAGACACCTCTGCTGAGCACATTAGCTCATGTTACTGCCCAAGGACTCGAGGCCCAGATTGGATACCCTGTGGGCCAATTCTACTTTGTCCTACAGGTTTGCAGTGGGGTTGCATTTGGTGTGACCCACAGGGAGGGGACAAAGGATTGAATACTCTGACTTTTGTCCTCTCCTACTTTCTAATCTGCTCTGTCTCCCACTGGCCCAACTGTCTGGCAGTCTCAGGGCATGGGAGCCAGTGACGGGGTCCATGGAGGTCAGTGTCCCCAGCCCTAGGAGGATGGAGATCCGAGGGTGAGAGGGTGTGGCCGTCCCGTGGTCAGCTGCATTTTGAATGGATGAATGAGTGAATGAGTACGAGACTGAGACGGAGCCCCAAGGCACCGTGTGTGTCTCTAGTTTGGAAGGAGGCATGAGGAGAGAAGAAGGAGGTTGTAATTGTTGGGGCCTTTGTGTGTAGTCTCCAGCCCTCCCCCTGGCTCCGCACCAGGGTCCCTGTGTCCAGAACCCCTTCAGCTCCCACCTGGTCTGCACCTGTCAGTTTTAAGGTAATCATGAGTTCATCCAGAAGACAGCAGAATCACAGCTGTGATGATGAAGTGCCAGCCTCAAGGTAGAAAAGCCACCCAGGCCTGCAGGGCAGCCAGCAGTGTGCCCACTGTGTGCCCACCGCGGGGCATCTCTGGACAGGAAAAGCGCAGCAGTCTGTCAGTCAGCTCCTGTGTCTACGGGAGGCCCGGTCCTGAACCCTAGAGCTGCTATTCTGGAGAGCAGAGGCCAAGCTCACGGCGTGTTGGTTCCGACTCATAGCCACCCTGTATAGGGTTTCCGAGGAGCGATTGGTGAATTTGAACTGCCAACCTTGTGGTTTAAACTGACCAGTGCATTATCACACAGTGCTGTTTTTTTTTTTTTTTAAATTGAGGCATACAAAGGAGTCCTGATGTGGCGTCTAAGCCTGGTGTGGTGCATCAGCACTGGACTGTGAACCACAAGGTCGTCTATTCAATCCCACCAGCTTGCTCCTCGGAAACCCTATACAAGGTTACTATGAGTCAGAACTGACTCCACAGCACTTAACAACAACAACAACACAACCCAAACCGAAGGAGCGCTGCTGGTTCTATGGCTTAGGCATTGGGCTGCTGACCACGAGGCCAGCTGGTCAAACCCACCAGCCAGTCAGAGAAAGAAAGATGAGGCAGTTTGCTTCTGTAAAGATCTTCAGTCTCGTAAACCCTAAGGAGCGGTTCTCCTCTGGGCGGTAGGGTCTCTGTGAGTTGGAAGTGATGCAATGGCTCTGGCAGAGTCGAGCTGTCCTTTACGGTTTCTAAGGCTGTCTGTCATCTTTACTGGAGCAAATGGCCACATCATTTCCCCCCACAGAGCAGCTGGTAGATTAGAACCGCTGACCTTCGATTCACAGTGGAGCACTGTAACCACTCTACCACCAGGGCTCCTAACATGCCACGCTGTTCTTTGTGTGCACCCAAAGGTTGTGTGTCTTCCATTCCAAAGGCAGGTGCTTGGTCTCAGGGAGGCCCGAGGTGAAGGCAGTCTCATCCAGCCTGGGGTTTTTGTTGTTGTTGTTGTTAAGTGCTGCCGAGTCAATTCTGTTTGACCCATAGCGACCCTGTATAAGGTTTCCAAGGAACAGCTGGTGAGCTTGAACCGCCGACCTTGCAGTTCAAACGACTTTGCAGTCTGACGCATTAGCCCACAGCGCCACATCAGGACTCCTTTGTATGCCTCAATTAAAAATAGCTAGTTCTGCCACTTTTGCTTGTAGGCCTTTTATTTACCTTATTATTGGTTTGTTTGCTACCATTGAGACAGTCCCTGATCCACGGTGACCCTATACACAGGGGACAAAATGGTGGCTGATCCTTCACCATTCCCTTCACTGACAGTGTAATTCACAGGGTCCTTATCGGCTGATTTTAAGAAGCACATTCCCAGGTCTTTCTTCCTCGTCTGGAAGCTCTGTTGACACCTGCTCAGCCCTAGCAACACACCAGACAGACGGGGGTGGCTGCCCATGAGGTGCCTTGACGGGGAATCAAACATGGGTTTCTTGTGTGGAAGTTGAGAATCCTAGCCCTGAGTGAGGCTCATCTAGCTGCTTCTGTGTAAATCATTCCTGGTCATCATATTTCGTGGGCTAAAGGAAACCCCTGGGAAACTCCTGAGTTCTGCAGGAGGTGAATGTATCATTGTTCTAAAGGATGGAAAAATATTTGGTGAACGGTGTTTGGTGAACGGTAATAAACTCGACCACACACATTTATACCTTTCCCCTGAAAGGCGATTCAGCATCAGGTAGATCAGTCTATTGGGGTACAGTCCCTGGGTGGTACAAACAGTTAATGTGCTCAGCTGCTAACCAAGAGGTTGGTGGTTCCAATCTACGCTGAGATACCTTAGAAGAAAGGCTTGGTGATCTACTTCCAACAAATTAACCATTGAAAACCTATGGAGCAGAGTCCTACTCAGACCCACACGGTGTCACTATGGGTAGGAATTGATTCCATGGCAAATGGTTTGTTTTGTTTTGGTGGGGAAGTGGGGAAGATGTTGGATTGGAGTTTGGAGAGGAGAAGACATCCTGGGCCCTTTATAGAGCCAAGTGGTTTGTGTCTCTGCAAAGTTAATCCCCTCTTCTCCTCTGAATGCCCACCTAGAATGGAGTTGATGAACAGGTATGAACATACACAGTGAAGTTGTAAGCACAGTAAGTGGCTGACCGCGGGTGTCTGGGCTGAAGGCTCCTGTCCCAGCAGGCTTCAGGAGGAGAGATTAGTTATGCCGGGAATTTCCTGCTTTTTCAATTCTGAGTGCCAGAAACCACAATTTAGCAATTTCACCTTCTGGCCACTTTGGTGAATTTTCACAAAATTCCTCAGAGGCGTTTAGGTTTGTCCTCAAAATTAAAATCCAGTCCAGCACTGAATTTGCTTCTAAATCAGAGTTTGGGTACATAACTGACAACTTGGTTGATTTCATCAACTATTGAGGTGGAAGAAGAGACTCTCCCAAACCCCATTTCTTTTTATTTTCCTCTTAATTTAGAACTCAGAAACGCTGGGGAAAGAATTTGTTCTTGAAACACAAGAGGTGGCTGGAGGGTGGGGTTAGAAAAATACCCTGGGTTTGGATGGCGTCAAGGGCTCCTGCTGGCTGGGGGAGGCTGGGATGGGGCTGCCTGGCTGGGAGAAGACTGTCTGTCAGGAGTGAACTTGGGGACCCCCATCTGCTCTGTAGAATCAAAGGGAATAGCCCCACTCCCCACCTTGGTGCGTGGGCTGTAGGAGATTCCGGACTTGATGAAAGCCGATAAGGTTGGCTGGTTCTGATAAGGGCTTCATGGGTGCTTGAGGAGGCATACAAGAATCTGAATGGTTGGAATAAAGATGATTGAGCTGTATCATCTACATCCAGCCCCTCTCTTCCCGGTTCTTGTGAACTCATAAAGAGCAGAGATCTGTCAAGAGAAGAGATGACTCTGGAGAAGGGCTGAGAGGAGAGACCTAGTGCCGAGTCTGGAGGTGATGAGAGAAGACAGAGCAGGAATGGGGTGGAATTGGGGTCTCCCCAGAACCCTGTCCATGGGAGAGTCCACCCTGTCTTAGGTGTGAGGAGATGTTTAGTTGTTATCTGTGAGAGAGACTGTGTTCTCCCAGAATATATGGTGTTGTTATCAGGTGCTGGTGAACTGGTACTAACACCGAGTGATCCCAACAGAATGAAATGTGTTCAGTCCTGTGCCGCCCTCACAACTGTCCTGTATTTGGGGACATTGTTGCAGCCATTGTGTCAATCCATGTCTTTGATGGTCTTTCTCTTTTCCTCTGACCCTTTCCTTTACCAAGCATGGTGTCTTTCTCCAGGGACCGGTCTCTCTTGACCACAGGTTCAAGAGACGAGGTCTCGCTATCCTCGAATCAAAGGAATATTCTGGCTGTGCTTCCGATACAGATGTGTTTGTTCTTCTGGAAGGTCATGGTATATTCAATAATCTTTGCCAACACCCATTCTTCTTCGGTCTTTCTTACTCATTATCCAGCTTTCATAAGCAGATGAGGTGACTGAAATGGCCATGGCTTGGGTCAGCCACACCTGAATCCTCAAAGGGACATCTTTGCTCTTTAACACATCAGAAAGGTCGTTTGCAGCAGATCTGCACAACACAATCCATCATTTGATTTCTTGACTGCTGCTTCCATGGGCATTGATTATGGATCCAAGTAAAATCAGATCTTGTATGTTTTTCTTTTTAAAATGTGTATTTGCCATTTCAACCAAGTTTCCATGTACAATTCAACCACGCCAATCACACTCCCATGTTACACAGCTGTTCCCACGATCCAGTTCTCAATCTGTTTTTTTTCTCTGTCTCCTTCCTTTTTTCTCATTTTCTTCTTCCCATTCCCTTTTTGTATTTGTAGGAAAGTTTACAATCAAATCTTTGACAACTTCAATCGTTTCTTCATTTGTCATGATGTTACTAGTTGTCCGGTTGTGAGGAATCTTATTTTCCTTATGTGGCTGTATAATCCATACTGAAGGCTGTGTGTAGTCTTTGACCACCAGTAATTGCTTCAAGTTCTCTTCATCTTCCTCAAGCAAGGTTGTGTCATCTGCATAGTGCAGGTTGTTAATGGGTATTGAGGACTCCTGGTGTGGTGCTGTAGGATCAGCACTGGACTGCTGCAAGATTGGCAGTTTACACCAACCAGCTGCTCCTCGGAACCCCTACACAGGGTCGCTATGATTCAGAACCGACTCGAAAGCACTTAACAACAACAGAATGAGTATTGAAATCTTAATCCCTGAAGCTGTAATTGAGTTGGTTCTGACCCATAGAAACCTGTGTACAACAAACAGAATGAAACACCGCCAGTCCTGCGCAATCTTCATAATCGCTGCCACGTTTGAGCCCCTTGCTGCTTCCACTGTGCCAATCCATCTCGCTGGGGCTCTCCCTCTTTTTGCTGACCTTTCATTTCACCAGGTACCATGTCCTTCTCCAGGAACTGGTCCCTCCTGATAATGTGTTCAAAGTATAAGTGACGAAGTCTGGCCATCTTGGCTTCTAAGGAGCATTTTGGTTGTGCTTTTTCCAACACAATATTTTGATAGTTTTTTAATATTCTTCTCCAACACCATAACTCAAATGTATCAATTCTTCTGTGGTCTTTCTTAGTCACTGTTCAATTTTCACAGGCATATAAGGCTATTGAAAACACCATGGCTTGGGTCAGGTGCACCTTAGTCCTCAAGCTGACGTCTTTGCTTTTGAATGCTTTAAAGACATCTTGTGCAATACGACCCTGTATAGTGTTTCCAAGAAGTGGCTGGCAGGTTTGAACTGTTGACCTTGAGGCTGATAGTCTGGTGCTGATCCTACAGTGCTATCTCAGACTCCAGTCCTAATTCTATTCCTGTCTAAACCGTGTCGTATGAAAAGGAAAACAGATACAGAGAGGCAATAAGGGGGTGGGGACCATGTGAAGAAATATCTACAAGTCAAGAGATACCCAGGGCTACCTACCAGTACTGACGCACCGTCGTCTAGAGCTAAGGCCTTGATTTGACTTGTAGCTTCCCAACTTCGAGACAATACATTCTGTTCTTTAAATCCACCCACTGTATTGTCATAGCAGCTCTAGGAACCCAAGTCAGTCCCTGGATAGGATGTTAGTTATCGTAGTGATACCACTGAGACCTCATTAGGACCCTTCAACCAGAGGGCATGCACATCCTTTGGCACACTGACTATTTGTTCATTGAATCTAAAGACAAAGTGTTTTTTGTTTGTTTTTAGTGTGTATCATCCAAATGATCATCCCCAATATCTTCTTTGCATGTCCAGAAAGAGTATTAAAAATAAACCTTCCTCAAGTTAAATAGATGCCGAGGAGGCCTGGTGTGGTGTCGTAGGATAAGGGCTGAACTTCAAGGGCTGTTAGAGTGGAAAGACTGTCAGTTCAAATCCACCAGCCACTCCTCACGAACTCTATACAAGGTCACTGTGAGTCGAAACCAACTCAACAGCACTAAACAAACAAAACACTGAAGGCTTCATGAAAGACTAAAATTCTGCATTGCAATTAAACTCATGAGGCACAGGAAGGGTGTATGGGAGTCAAGGTGATATATTTGAAAAACACCAGAAAGAACTAAAATAAAAGGTAGAAACACATTTGTTGTTGTTTTTGTTGTTAAGTGCCTTCGAGTCGATTCTGACCCACAGTGAACCTGTGTAGGGTTTCCAAGGAGCAGCTGGTGAGCTTGAACCACCAACCTTATGGTTCAGACTTCACAGTCTGACGCATTAGCCTACAGTGCCACACCAGGACTCCAGAAACACATTTAAGCATCTGGTGGAAATGCTCGAATACCTGATGAGGAGTCCCACTGCAGGTCTTATTCATTTCAGCACATCTTAAGGGAGACTCGGCTGTGGTTTTCCAGGGAGGACACACAGTTGGCCGAAGCCAATGTATTTACTGACTTCCCACCATTTCTGCTGGCCTCTCCCACGTCACCCCTAGTGGGTAGAACAGGAAAATATCTTTCCATTGGGAATAGAACTGCAGAAGAGAAACGGATCTTCTGTCTTGGTGGATGAATTTGTAAGTGAAGCCGTCACATCTCTGTTTTGGGGGAAGACAACCACTCCCCACGTTGCTCTAACACCAGGCACAAGTTGATGTTCCATAAAAGCCCTCAGAGAAGAGGGTGAGCAAGAGGATTCAAGGCTCAGAGACCCTTCAAGGTCACCCAGCATCTCTCTTGAACTCAAGCTAAGACCTCGAGGTGACGTTCATTAGAGTTTGTTGAATTGTGAATGAAAATAGGCACTTGATGTAAGAAGAATTTGCAACAAAAAAATCACCACCATCAAATTTATCTCTACAGAGCAAAGGAGTATAACAGTAAAAAGCTGAAAGTCACCTAAATATTCCTCAATAGGAGAATGGAGAACAAAATATGGTATTTTCATACCAGGGACTACCAACAATCATAAAGAGCAGATTACTGGCACAGCCTGATGAACCTCTGCATGGAGCCACAGAATACGAAGTTGATAAGAAGTTGCAGAAAAAGGAAAACTAAACTATGACAATAGAAATAATAACAATAAAAGGGGCTACTGTTTTAGGGGGTAGCTATTGGCTGGAAGGGAGTCCTGGTGTGGGGTTAATGCGCCAGACTGCAAAGCCATTTGAACTGCAAGGTCGGCCATTCAAACTCACCAGCTGTTTCTTGGAAACCCTATACAGGGTCGTGTTATGGGTCGGAACTGACTAGATGGCACTTCACAACAACAATTGATGTGAGGAATGTTGTTGTGAAGTACCGTCGTGTCAGTTCTGACTCATAGCAGCCTTGTATAGGGTTTCTAAGAAGCGGTTGGTGAGTTTGAACCACCGACCTTGTGGTTTTCAAACTGACCTTGAGGTCGAGCGCTTATTCTATGGTTCCATGTTTAAATAGTTTGATCTGCTGTTCCTGCTACATGTGTATAAACATATGTTAATGTCAGTGAGTGGTATAGGCACTTTTTACTGAATGTGAATTATACCCCAAACAACAAAACCAAGCCCAAACCAACCCCAAACCCAAAACAGTGGATGCCTACAGAATGGGAAATTCATGGTTAACAGACTTAAGAACGTTTCTTGTTGATCAGCTCAATAAAAGCACATTTGACAAGAAGCCACATTATGAGAAGCACCTAGTAGTTTAAGTAGTTTCAGCAAGTTACTTAATGTCTCTGGATTTTAGAAGCCAGGATGGCCAGACTTGGTCTCTCATATTTTGGACATATTGTCAGGAGGGACCAGTCCCTGGAGAAGATATCATGTTTGGCAAAACAGAGGGTTAATGAAAAAGATGAAGCCCCCCTAAGAGGTGGATTGGCATAGCAATGGGCTCAAATGCAGCAACAATTGTGAGGTTGGTGCAGAACCAGGCAGTGTTTTGTTCTGTTGTGAATAGGGTCATTATGAGTCTGTGTCAACTCCATGGCACCTAACAACAAGAGAAAATTAGAAAAGGAGCCAGGATGCTCCTTAGAAGTGAGGATGGTGAGACGTCTTCTCTTTTACCTACACATGTGGTCAGGAGGGACCAGTCCCCTGAAGAAGGAAATTATGCTTGATAAAGTAGAGGGTCAGTGAAAAAGAGGAAGACCCTCAAGGACATAATGGGTTGACAACAATGGTTACAACAATGGGTTCAGACATCACAATTGGGAGGATGGCACAGGGCTGGGCTGTGTTTTGTTCTGTGAGTTGGAACCACTTCGACAGCACTTAACAACCATACAACAATCACTAGGAGTCGGAAGAAATTTGACAGCACGTAGCGTAGTGGTTACAAATCGGGCTGTGAACCTTAAGGTCAGCAGTTCGAAACTACCAGCCGCTTTGCGGGAGAAAGATGAGGCTTTCTACTCCTGTCAAGATTTATAGCCATGGAAACCCTGTACAGGGTTGCCATGGGTCGGAATTGACTCGACGGCACTTATCAACAACAACAACAACAACAACAATTTCAATAACAACATTAAAAAATAAAAAAAAAGAAGTCTCAGTTGTTCATTCCACATCAGGCTGACCTTGGACCTGGTGCCCAGGTACAGACTATTCTGACCGGGGTCCATCAGCTCAGGAGCACAGATGCCCCTTGGCAGCAGTGCTGACTCCCTTCCAGCCTCTCCCTAGGACACTGAAAGGCCCCTGTGTCCAGGCCCAAGCGCTTCTTCCTGCCTTCGAGTCCTTGCTTTCCCTCTGCTCCCAGCTGTTCCTCTCTCTCCGTCTGAACACCTCTTTCTGTCTGGGAACGTGTTTAAGGCCACAGAGGTTGTACATACCGGATTCACACCCAGTACCTCAAATATGCAGCCAAGAATCCCAGCCCAACTTCTTCTCGGGGAGACAAAGGACAAAGATTCTACTTAAGCCAGTTTCAAAGACATATAAAGATGTGACACCCGTATCCCAGCTCAGCTTGTGCCCCAAGGTCTCTGAGCAGTGACTTTCCAACCCCCTTCTTGGCTTCACTGGGGGAAAAAGGCAGAAAAGTCGTGCCTGGGGGTAATTTTCAACCAGAGGTCCCTGGGTGCTGGTTTAGACACCACTGTCTACTAACCAAGGAACCCTTATGGGTAATGGGTTAAGCACAGGACTGCTAATCAAAAGGTGAGTGGTTCAAACTCACCGGCTGCTCTGCAGGAGAAAGATGAGGAGACTGTTGGCCCCAATAAAGATCGACTGTCCTATGGGGGAGCAGTTCCACTTTGTCCTGTTGTCTCACTATGAGTCCAAACCGACTTGCTGTCAGTGAGTGGCTGGTCTATTAACCTGAAGGTTGATGGTTTGAACCCACCTAGCAGTTCTGTGATAGAAAGGCTTGGCAATTGAATTCCATAAAGCCTACAGCCAGAAAATCCCCTATGATTCTACAACAACCTCGTGAACTCCTTGAATTGCAGAAGCCCACCTGAGATTTCTCCCCTCTAGGTCAAAAAACTGTACTGGTTGCTTTCACACAACAGACAATTTTTGACTTACACAAAGAAACAAAAGAGGTGGTTCAAACAAATGACCAAGATGCAGAGACAGAACATATTTCTGAGGGAAAAAAAGGTAGTGGAATTAACTGAAAAAGAATTCAAAACAATACTTACATACCTTGAAAGGATTGCTAGACAGATCATGGAAAGCAAAGAAAACACAATAAGAATATAGACAAATTCAGGAAAACACTACAAGAATGAATAAACAGACAAAATAAGTGTAAAATTTGAAGCAATACAAAACATGCAATTAGAAATCTAGAAAATGAATACTAAACTCTTAGAAATGGACAATACATTGAAAAGACAAAGGAGTAGACATGAAGTAATGGAAGTCTGAATTAGTGAGCTTGGAGATAAATCTCTCAATATAAGTATGCTAAAAGAACGATCAGAAATCCAAAAAAAGTCTAAGAATTATGTGGGACACCATGAAGAAGGACAAATTATGGATTATTGGAACTCCAGAACAGAAAGAGACAAGCACAGAGAAAATTGTTGAAGAGTAATTGGAAGAAAGCTTTCCTAACATCATGAAAGATGAGAAAGAAGCATACAAGAAGCAGAATGAACCCCAAACAGGATAGATGCCAAAAGAAAATAAACAACAAGACATATCTCCAAAACCAAAGGCAAGGCAAGAATCCTAAGAGCAGCTTGGGATACATGAAACGTTATCTATAAAGGAGAACCAGTAAGTCTAAGTTCTGACTTCTCAGCAGAAACCATGCAGGCAATAAGGAAATGGGATAACATATACAAAACTCTGAAAGAAAAAGATTGCCAACCAAGAATCATATACCCAGCAAAGCAGTCCCTCAAATACGATGCAAAAAGTTGCAACATTTCCTGATAAACAGAAATTAAAAGAATTTGGAATGACCAGAACAACTTTATAAAAAATGCTAAAGGGTGTTATTTCAACAACAGCAGAATACAGTTTGGGATTACATGACAATATTACCCAGAACTCAATCCAGATATGGAACTCTTTAAAGTAAAACAAACCTACAAGACTGAAAATAGGGGAGCAGAGACATCAGTGTATAATGAAGTCAACTACAAAGCAAAAAGAGGGAATAGTGTCGTTTCAGAACCTCCAAATGGCAAGGAAGTCAAGTAGATTTCAAGATAAAACAGGCTGTTTTAAGCAGGGAAAAAAATTAATAAAGTACAGGGCAACCTCAAAGAAAAATAATATACCTGCACATCAAAATAAAAAACAACAGGAAAATCAGAAATATTTAATAAACATTGTTGTTGTTAAGTGCCATCGAGTCGGTTCCGACCCATAGAGACCCTGTACAGGGTTTCCGAGGGTGTAATAAACATTAACACAACAGAAATGAAAATGAAAAGAAACCGACAAACAAAATGAGCTTGGTGGTGGTGGTTATATGCTGTGGAGTTGGTTTTGACTCATAGTGACCCTGCACAGGGTTTCCGAGGCTGTAAATGTTCGCGGGAGCAGAACGCCTCATCTTTCTCTCACGGAACCTCTGGTAATTTCGAACTGCTGACTTTGAGGTTAGCAGCCCGATTTGTAACCACTACGCTATCAGAGCTCCTTAAAATGAACTTAGTATAGAAAATTATGTGGAACAAAGAATCGAGCAGTACCATTAAAACACCATAAAATACCCAGAAAAATGACAGCAATCAATTCATGCCTATTTATGATTACACTAAACAGAAATGAATTAAATGTATCAGTCAAGAGACATAAAGAGCAGAATGGATAAGAAAACAGGATCTATCAATATGCTGTCTGCAAGAGACATAACAAAAAGAGGGAGACACCCTAAATGCTCATCAACAGAAGAATGGCTAAACAAACATCTGTACATACACACAATGGAATATTACCAAATCTTGAAGAATAACGGATGAATCTGTTAAACACCTCACAACACAGTTGACCCTGGAGGATATTATGCTGAGTGAAATAGTCAATCACAAAAGGTTAAATATTGTATGGGCCAATGTAAAAAGTTAAAAAAAAAAAAAAAAAGGCTTTCTTAACACAAGAAACAATCTATGATGGTTGAAGTGGGGAGGGAAAGTTATTCACAGGCTAGGGCGTGGATACATGTTAACATGAATGTCAGGGCAGGCGGTATGCAACAAGAAGGAGGTTAGCAGAGGAAAGATGAAGGTAGAGGGGAGACACAGGGAGGAATGCAATCATTAAAGTGAACAGAGGCAAATGTTGCTAGCTGTTGGTACAGAGAAGGGATTGCAAAAATATAATGAAACAAAGTATATGGTTTGTTAAAACTGATGATCTGCTTAGTAAACCTTCACTCAATTGACAATAAGAAGTAAAAAGAAAGAAGGAAATCAGATGACGTATTGCATTAGGCAAATCTGCTGCACAAGAACTCTTTAAAGTGTTGAAGCACAAAGATGTCAGTTTGAGGATTAAGGTGTGCCTGACCCAAACTGGTATTTTCAATCACCTCATATGCATATAAAAGTTGGCCAATGAATAAGGAAGACCATAGAGTAATTGATACATTTGAGTTATGGTGTTGGAGAAGAATACTGAAAGTACCATGGACTGCCAGACAAACAAACAAATCTGTGTTGGAGGAAGGAAGTACAAGCAGAATGCTCCTTAGATGCCAGGCTGGTGAGACTGTGTCTCTCATACTTTAGACATATTGTCAGGAGGGATCCGTCCCTGGAGAAGGACATCATGCTTGGTAAAGAGGCAGAGCTCTAATGAGATGGGTTGACAACATTGTCAGCAGCAATGGGCTCAAGCGTTACAATGATGGTGAGGATGGCACAGGACTAGGCAGTGGTTTGCATATGGTCGTTATCAGTCAGAATTGACCCAACACCAATAACAACAAAACAACAACAACACAGTATTTCAATGTTGTGTTTACAGTGGTGGGCATGGAGGAGAATGAATGAATGAAAGACCCCAGTACATAATCTTGCACTCACTGGATAACCGGGTATGATATTAAACATCGAAGTCCCAGGGTGGCGCAGAAGGTTAATGCGCTCGGCTGCTAACCAAAAGGTTGGAGGTTCACACCCACCCAGAGGCACCTCAGAAGACTTGGCAGTTTACTTTTGGAAAGACTGTGGTTCTGCTTTGACACACGTGGGGTGGCTATGAGTCAGAGTCGACTTGATGGCAACTCTTTATTTCCTAAATGAAACATCAGCCTCGGATTAGACGCACAAGGTTGGCAGGCGAAGGAAGAGGATGAAACACTGGGACTGTCCTGAGGCTGCCTTCTTCCTTATGTGATTTCTTTTCATTCTTATAAAACAATAGAAAATGATACTAAACCCAAACACGCTTTTTTGTTTTGTTTTTTCCTCACTGGGGATCCAGCCAGCATTCTGGAATGTTAAGCCTTGAGGTTCTCACCATTAGAAGTAAACAGCTTCCTGCCACTTGCAACCCTGAGAATCAGGGGGAGAATGTTGGCCACAAGATCAAGAAATTTTGGCACTGGGAAAAGTCACAAGTAAAATATAAAAGGGAGAATCTCTACCACAAAGTTCTGCTTGATTGTTCTTTCTTCATCCCAGAAATCTTCAACAACATTGACTTTGGGCGAGTGACTAAACCCTTCGCCGTTTCTTTTTCAGGAGTGGAAAAAAAAAAAAAAAAGGAAAGAAGTGCTTTTTGTCTGTATTTTCATTTTGAGGGGAATCTACATGCAAAGTTACAAAATTCAGGTTCCGGAGGTTTTTGAAAGAGTGGGTCTACTTTGCACAGAATGAAAGAGGGAAGAGACTAAGTATGAGAAAATACAAGCTTCTGGGGGGATAGATTGATCTTACAGAGGGGGCAGTGATAGCTCGGTGGCAGAATTCTCATTTTCCATGGAGGAGACCCAGGTTGGATTCCCAGCAAATGTACCTCAGGTGTCGCCACCACTTGTCTGTCCGTGGAGGCTTCATGTTGCTGTGATGCCGAAGAGGTTTCAGAGTAAAATGGAGGAGGAAGAAAAGCCTGCCATCGATCTCCCAAAGTCATAACACAGGGAAATTAATACAAACTGTTGTCTGGACTTCCCTGGTATGGCGCTGTAGGACAAGTACTGAGCTGAAAGGTCAATTTGAATCGCAAGGTCGGTGGATCAAAGTCACCAGCTGCTCCCTGAAAACCCTGTACTGTGTGGCTGTGAGCCAGAAGTGACTCAATGTCACTTAGGACATTTCAATTGGTTCAATTCAAATGGACAAATTGTGTTGGATAGAAACAGCAAAAGTACAGTTAAAATGGAAGAGGGACAGGAGTCATGCCGACGAGGGGAAAGAATGATTATGTTACAGGAGCGATGGGGCAGTGAGTATTGGGCTAGTTAAAAGTGAATTTTACCAAGCTATTGAAGGAGCTCTGGTAGCGTAGTGGTTACGAATTGGGCTGCGAACCACAAGGTCTGCAGTTTGAAACTACCAGCTGCTCCACGGAGAAAGATGAGGCTTTCTGCTCCCATAAAGATTTACAGCCTCAGAAACCCTGCACAGGGTCGCTATGAGTCGGAACCGACTCCATAGCACTTAACAACAACAATAAACATTGAAGTATATGGAGTCCTGGTGTGGCGCTGTGGGCTAATGCGTCAGACTTCAAAGTCATTTGAGCTGCAAGGTTGGCAGTTCAAGCTTATCAGCTGCCCCTTGGAAACCCTATATAGGGTCGCAATGGGGCAGAATTGGCTAGACGGCACTTCACAACAACAACATTGAAGTATATAAGAAACTCCACCAACAAGCTCTCATTATGCTGAGATTAGTGTGATTCGCTTTTTCAGCCTGAAGCATGTTGTTGTTAAGTGCCATCAAATCTGTTCCTATATAGTGTTTTTGAGGAGTGGCTGGTGGATTTGAACTATTGACATTATGGTTAGCTTGTCCTACAAGTCACACCAGGACTCCTAAATGTATGCAAATCACTATTGATCAGGAATAATGAGTGCAGCTTCTTATTGGCTGACTGTTGTTTGGGTAGACATGTTAGAAATGAACCAGGACCAGTGAGAGATCCAGAGGGCTGTCCGTCCCAATTCAACTGGGGACCCCTGTCAAGGGAAAATGTCAAAATGTGTTCAACCCCCACCAAAAAAGAACATCTATAGACCTACAAGGAAGATCAATTAATGCCACTATTATTCAAATACACATACCAACCTCTAAAGCCAGTAATGATGACATTGAAGAATTCTACCAACTCCTTCAATCTGAAATTGATCAAGATATATTTATTGATAATTACTGGTGATTGGAATGCAAGAGTTAGAAACAAAGAGGAAGGATCAGTAGTTGGAAAACATGATCTTAATGATAGAAACGATGCTGGAGATCGCATGATAGGATTTTGCACGGCCAATGACTTCTTCATTGTAAATACTTTTTTTTCCCAAAGCTTTTATTGGGCAGTGAGTGATAGTTTACATGGCAGAACATCAGTTTTCCAATCATCCTATTGTATTTATATCATTGTAATGATTTCAATCCCCTCTGCATCACCATTCAACAGTATTTGCTTATATTCCCTCTATTTTTTAAATACCTTTTTAAAATAACAGCTGGAATAGACAGAAATCCAATTGACTACATCTGTGGGAAGAGATGATGAAGAAACCCCCATATCATTAGCTACAACAAGGCCAGGGGCAGAAAGTGGAACCAGATCATCAATTGCTCAGATGCAAGTGCAGGCTGATGCTGAAGAAAATTAGAAAAAGTCCATGAGAACCAAAATATGATCTTGAATAGATCCCACCTGAATTTAGAGATTCTCTCAAGAACAGATTTGATGCATTAGATGCTAATGACCGATGATCAGAAGAGTTGTGGGATGACATCAAGAACATCATATGTGAAGAAAGCAAAATGTCATTTGAAAGATAGAAAAGAAACAAAAACCCTAAATATGTCAGAAGAAACTCTGAAACTTGGTCTCCAGTGGAGAGATAAGAAGATAAAAGAGCCAAACAGAAAATTTCAGAGGATGCCTTGAGAAGACAAAGTCAAGTATTATAATGAAATGTGCGAAGTCTGCAGTTAGAAAAACAAAAGGGAAGAAAACACTCAGCATTTCTCAAGCTGAAAGAACTGCAGAAAAAAATTCAAGTCTCACTTGCAGCAGTGAAAGATTCTCTGGGCAAAATATTGACTGATGCAGAAAGCATCAAAAGGAGAAGGAAGGAATATACAGTCACTCTACCAAGAGGAATAGGTTGATGTTTAAGCCTTTCAGGAAGCAGCATGTGATCAAGAACTGACGGTACTGAAGGAACGTGTCTAAGCTTCACTGAAGGCATTGGGGAAAAGCCAGGCTCCAGGAACTGACAAAACACAAATTGAAATGTTTCAACTAACTGTTGTGGTCTTGGAGGAGCGTACTTATCTATGCCAAGAAATTTGGAAGACGCTATCTGTCCAACTGATGGATAGAGATCCATATTTATGACCATTCCTAAAAAAAGGTGACCCAATGGAATGCAAAGACTATCAAACAATATTATTAATATCACATACAAATAAAATTTTGGTAAAGATCATTTTAAAAGTTTGCAGCAGTACCTGGACGGGGAGCTGCCAGAAAGTCCAGCTGGATACAGGACGGGACATGGAATGAGGAGGAATGTCATTCTCTGAAAGCAGAGGACACCAGAGAGATTTTTGTTGTTAGGTGCTGTAGAATTGGCTCCAAGCGACCCTATGCACAACAGATGTTTACTTTCAATTTACTGACCATACAAAGGCATTCAACTATGTGGATCATGACAAATTTAGTGAAGAATGTGTTTTCCATAGTAATTAACTGTGCTCACAAGGAACCTGTACATAGATTAAAAGGCAATTGTTAGAACAAGGAAATACTGAATGGTTTAAAATCAGGAAAGGTGTGTACCAGGATTGTATTCTTTCACCATACTTATTCAATCTGTATGCTGAGCAAATAATCTGAGAAACTGAATTATATGAAGAAGAATGTGGCATCAGGATTGGAGGAAGACTTATTAACCACCTGTGATATGCAGATGATACAAGCTTGTTTGCTGAAAGTGAAGAGGACTTAAACTACTTACTGATGAAGATCAAAGTCTTCAGTATGAATTACAGTTCAATGTAAAGAAAACAAAAATCCTCACAACTGGACCTATAGATAACATTATGCTAAAGAGAAAGATAAAAAATTTCAAAGACTTCATTTTGCTTGGATCCACAATCAACACTCATGAAAGGAGCTGTCAATACATCCAATTACATATTGCATTAGGCAAATCTGCTGCACAAGACTTCTTTAAAGTGTTAAAGAGCAAAAATGAAGCTAGTAGGTGGAGAAGCAGTTTGTTGGTGGGACCTTCAGAGAGGGAAGGGGCAGGGCCTGGTGTCCCAGGAAGGGACTTGAGGGTCCTGTGAGCTCAGACTTTAGAGCAGGGAGCACCCTAGGAATCTTGTCTAGACCTTATAATTTCCGGCTGAGGCCCAGGGAGCTCCACATTTCCCAGACACTTCCTTTATGCCCTGGTGGTACAGTGAGTTAGGCATTGGGCTGCCAATTGAAAGTCAGTAGTTCAAACCTACCAGCTGCTCCTTGGGAGAAAAATGAGGCTGTATGCTCGGTAAAGGTTTAGTCTGGAAATCTTAAGGAGAAGTTCTACTCTGTCGTACAGTGTTAACATTAGTCAGAATGGAGTCGATGGCAGTGTGTGTATGTGTGGGGGTCCCTGTATGAGAGCAGAGGCCCCCTCCTCTCTTACAGCTTCCACTCCTCTGAGAACTCAGAATTTACTGGCTGACTTCCAGGTGTTCGGTGTGGCCTTAGGTGAAGCTGCCAGACATGAGAGTTCGCTCTAAAGCTGTTCGAAGTTAAACACAGGTCTACACCATGCCTCCGTGGCCTTGGTCTGTGTCCTCAAAAACACTTGTCCACAGTGGACGGGCCTGGGTGTGTGAGGACCACAGCTAGCTACGGAGGTAGTACAGGTGGGGAGACACAGGATCTGACAGGTCTGACAGAAGTAGCAGATAAAACACAGGGCACCCACTTAAATGTGACTCTACCATGGTCCCTGATCCCTGGTGTGGTCCTGTAGGATCAGCATTGGACTGAGAAACACAAGGTCAGGAGTTCAAACTCACCAGCTGCTCCTTGGAAACCCTATACAGGGTCACTATGAGTCAGAACCGACTCGATGGTGTTTCACAACAACAACAGCAGCATAGCATGATCCCTGGGTGTGTAGCGGATACAAGCTATGCTGCTAACTGCAAGGTCAGCAGTTCAAATCTACTAGCTTTTCAATGGGAGAAAGATGAGACTTTCTGCTCCTGTAAACATTGAAAGTCTCAGAAATCTGATGCAGGTTTACCAGGAGCTGGAACCGACTCTATGGTATTACTCCCCCTCCCCTTCCAAAGCATAAGTTTATCCCCAAATCATTATTGATTGAAGTTGTCAAGGATTTCATTTTGCTTGGATCCACAATCAGCACACATGGAAGCAGCAGTCCAGAAGTCAAACGATGTATTGCACTGGGAAATCACTGCAAAAGTCCTCTTTAAAGTGTTAAAGAGCAAAGATGTTAGTTTGAGGACTAAGGTGTGCCTGACCCAAGCTATGGTCCTTTCAATCTCCTCATAGGAATGTGAATAAATAAGGAATAATGAATAAGGAAGATCAAAGAGGAGTTGATGCATTTTATTATAGTATAATGAAGACTATAGAATATACCGTGGACTTCCCGAAGAAGAAGGACACCTGATGTCACAGTGGGATAGTCATTGGCCTAAAAACTGCAAGGTCAGAAACATAAGGCTGTCTGTTCCCTAAAGATTTACTGTCTTGGAAAGCCATAGAAACATTTTACTTGTTTTAGGAATCGGCTTGATACCATCTATCTTGGAAGAAGTACAGCCAGAATGCTTATTAGAAGCTAAGACACAGACAATTGGTCTCTTGTACTTTGGACATGTTGTCAGGAGGGACCAGTCCCTGGAGAAGGACATCATGCTTGGTACCATGGAGGGTCAGCAAAAAAGAGGAAGGCCCTGCATGAGATGGAATGGCACAGTGGCGACAGCACTGGACTCAAACATAACAATTGTGAGGATGGAGCAGGACTGGGCAGTGTTTCCTTCTGTTGTGCATCAGATCTCTATGAGTCAGAACCGACTCGATGGCACCTACCCACAATAAGAACATATCCTGGGTGTCGTATTGATATACGGATACAGGATTCATTGCTTATGTGACATTTGAAGGTAAGTGGGTGCCCTGTGTTTTTTCTGGAGATGCTCAAGCCTGCATCGTTTGTGGCGGAGTGAGGGTGTCCTGTTTCCTTGAGTTCAGGTGGAGGATGACTGCCTGCGTCCTTGCTTGAACCTTCTGGAAGTTTCTAGAGGAGACAGGAAATGCCAATGTCTTTGAGAAGCTCAGAGAGCAGAGGCAGGATTGAGGAGCTTTCTGAGGTCACTAGGACACCCTGCTTCATTCTCCAGCTCCCTTTGTCTCACTCCAGCCCAGAAACAGTGGCAGGCGGGCTTTCAGGATTTGGGCAGAAGGCAGGCAGCAGATAAAGCCATGGCACCAGCTGTGTTCTGCAGAGATAAAGCCTGTGAACCTACCAGAATGAACAGCCTGCTTTGTTCTCGAAGCATCTTCAGTTGGAGCTTGCTTTCTTCTTCCTAGCAGTGAGTGAGGAGATTCAGACTCAGAGGGTGGCCTGGGGCTGGCCGTACTGGAGATAGGGAGGGGATGTCACTAGGACAGGCAGCTCCATGTGGTGACAAAGCCCTGCCTGAATGTCTGACCTTCCCCTGAGAAACACAGCCTTTGAATACCACTCCTTACCATGGGTCAGTTCTGTGCAGTCAGCCTAAAACCAAGTTAAGGGTCCTGGCTGGTGCAACGGGTTCTGTATCAGCTGTATAACTAAAGACTGGCAGTTTGAACCTATCTGGTGATATGCTTCTGGAAAGAGGACAGCCCATGGTTCTTCTGCTTGATAACACATGGGCTTGCCGTGAGTTGGAAGTGACTTGAAGGCAGCAGGTTTGGTTTTGGTTCTGCCCCCACATTTGGCTAAGACCAGGGTCTTGGGGTTATTGAGTGACAGGACAAATGTTCTTTGGGGCTGAGTGCTGGGGAGGTTGATCACATAGAGACGGAGCGTGTAGAAAGGTCAGCGGTTACAGAGCGGGGTCAAGATTGGAGCAGGTGGGGGCACGGGAGGCAAGAGGGAAGAGGGAGCACTAGAGGAGGTGGTGGGGTGAAGCTACTACCTGCTGCCATCTCTGCTGGGGCTCCTATGAGTAGACATGTCCCCCACTGGTCCAAACTGTGGTTGGGCCTGGCTGAGGTAAAACAAAAAGCAAAAAAACCAAGCCCTTTGACAATGAGTCAATTCCAATTTATAGCAAGTCGAGGTGCCCTGATGATGTTCTTGCTAAGCGCCTTCAAGTCAGCTCAACTCATAGGAATCCTGTATAAGGGTTCCGAGGAGCGGCTGGTGAATTTGAAACACTGACCTTGTGGTTCAAACCGACCTTATGGTCGAGTTCTTATCCTATAGCACACTTAGTGGGTTATGAGCTGGACTGCTAACCACAAGGTCAACACTTTGAAGCTGCCAGTCGTTCCTTGGGAGTAAAATGAGGCTTTCTGCTCCTGTAAAGAGTTACAGCCTTGGAAACCCTCTGCAGGATTGCGGTGAGTTGGAACTGACTCATAGACAAACCACCAGGATAGAGTAGAGCTGCTTGGTAGGGTTTCCAAGACTGTAATTCTACATTTTTCTCCTGTGGAGTCACTGATGGGTTTGAACCACCGACCTTTCAGTTAGCAGTCACGTGCTTAACCACTGTGTCACTGTTCTTGTTGTTAAGTGCCATCGAGTAGGCTCCAACCCATAACGACCCTGTATAGGGTTTCTAAGGAGCGACTGGTGAACTTGAACCACCAACCTTGTAGTTCAAATGGCTTTGCAGTCTGAAGCATTAACCTGCAGTGCCACACCTGCATCACTAGGACCCCTGAATTCCTGGCCCCATCGTTTGTATGAGTTGGGGTCAGTCGCTTCTGCCCATTTCTCCTACTCCCTCCCCCAGCGTGCCTGCCGGAAGGACAAGTGAGAACACCTAGAGAGATGCTCTGTAAGTCTTCAGCTGGTAGGACTGCATTAGGTGGCAAGTAGGGAAACCCACAAACAGGGTTCACATCTACAGGGGATTTTTCTCAAGGCACAGCCAGTTCAGAGGTCTCAGTACAGGCTGACCCGGCATTCCAGCACGTTGTCTGGGATGCAGACACATTTCCTTTCCTACAGTAGGGGAGGGCAAGGGGGGATGGGTTTGAAATCAGTGTTACATAAGCTGTAGAGGCCCAAGGGAAATGCTAGAAAATACTGAAGATAGCTCTTGGTGTGGGCTTATCCATTGGCTGCCTGCAAAATCCAGCCTTCCAATGGTGTGGCTTCCATCTGGATGAGTAGTTGGATGCTGTGCTTTACCTAGAGATAATTGGGGTCTCTTAATGGTTCAAGATAGGCTGGAGGTTTGAGGAATAAGGCCTGGCAATTTACTTCTGGAAACTCAGCTGTTGACACTTCTCTGGAGCGCTGTTCTACGCTGACACATATGAGTTAGAGCCAACTCAATGGTCACCAGTAAGGGCAGACTTCAGTTGCGGCTTGCTTTCTCTCTGGGAGGGTACCAGCAGCAACTGAGGGGTCCCCCTTTTGGTGTCTGGGCCTCATTAGATTCTCTGGGCACACAGATGACTCTTTCCCTCACTCTCCACTAAAATCCACTTTCTAGAAGATCAGGGGTCAGAGCTCTGTTCCCTGTACAAACAGTTCTTATGCTGTGGTCTGCTCACTTCCATGTAATTCCTGAAGATTCAACCCTCAGAGTAGCTGAAAGGTCAGAAATCTCAGATTAGCTGACCCAATGCATGCAATTTCCCACGGAGACTAGATTATGCTGCATACTGTCCCCACCAGGAGGCTGTGGGTCACCAAGATTTCCCTCCATTCAGTCTTGGCTGTCTGACTGAATATTTTTAACTCAGATAGCAGCAGAATTTGGAGTTATTTGAAACCAACTGTGGAATTCTCTCTATGGATGGATACATCATGGCACTAACGGAACAAGGGTTCCCATAGATTGTACCTCGACTCTGACCATCTGTCCTAGAAGGTGGGGCCTTTGAGTTCCAAAGGGCAAGGGGTGCTGTGTACCCCTCCAAGACTCTGAAATAGGAGCACTAAGAAAGGAGGGCTCTAAAAAGGTTCTAACTCAATGGAGTCCAGGTGTGGCACTATAGGAAAAGCACAGGACTGCTAACTGAACAGTCAGTGGTTCAAACCCACCAGTCACTCCTCAGAAACCCTCTATAGGGTTGATGTGAGTTGGAACTGACTCAAAGGCACTTAACAACAACAACAATGGAATAAACATTGGACTGGGAGCCACAAGGTTGGCAGTTCGAGCCTACAAGCAGCTCCATGGGCATTCTGTTCCTGCAAAGATTGGCACAGCTTCAGAAACCCTATATAGGGTCACTATGAGTTGGAGTCTAATCGATGGCATGTAATAACAACAATATCAACAGTGGCACTGTAGGATAAGCACTGGACTGAGAGCCACAAGGTCAGTGGTTCAAATCCAGCAGCCACTCCTTGGACATCCTATACAGGGTCACTATAAATTGGAACCGACTCGCTGATATTTAACAACAACAAAGTCAAATAGTCATCTTAGAACAATGTCTTCTCCCTTTGTTTAGTTAATGACCTGATAAAAGTACATTTAAATGGGTGAGAGACAGAGAATGATCGGATTGACTTGTTTTTCCTGGTCGCTCAAGTTTTCCTGCCTTGAAAGGGTACAATTTTACCACCTTTCTGTGGTTCATTTTAGTGAAACATATTTGAGTTTTCCTCCTCCTCCTCCCCTCATATGCAGGTGAAAGTTGAACAATAAATAAGGAAGACCATAGAAGATTTGATGCAGTTGAGTTATGATGTTGGAGAAGAAGAGTAAAAGTACTATGGACTGTTAGAGGAACAAGGAAATCTGTATTGGAAGAAGTACTACCAGAATGCTCCCTAGAAGCCAGGATGGCCAGACTTCGTCTCTCATACTTCAGACATATTATCAGGAGGGACCATTCCCCCGAGAAGGACGTCATGCTTGGTAAAGTGGAGGGTCAGAGAAAAAGAGGAACACCTCCCAATGAGATGAAGTGGCACAGTGGCAGCAGCGATGGGCTCAAGCATAACAAGGATTGTGAGGTTGACACAGGACTGGGCAGTGTTTTGTTCTGTTGTGCATAAGGTTGCTATGAGTTGTTACCAACTCGATGGCACCTAACAACAACCACCACCTTAGGAGCACCACTGTGAAATTGTGATTAGAAAACCTAGAGTGCCTCTCTCATAGGAGCTGATGGATAAGGACACAGATTTCAAAGGCTGAGCCATCACACCTGTCTTAGCTCTGCAGTCCTGGTATAACAGAATGCCTTAGACCAGTGGCTTAAGGCGTTAAGAGCAACAGAAGTTGAATTTCTCACAATTCAGGAGGCTAGGCATCCAAATTCAGGGCAAGGCTTTCTCTCGCTGTTGGCTCTGGAGAAACGTCCTTCCCACTCCAACTTCTGTTTCCTGCTTCCTTGGAAAGCTCCATGGGGCGTGGACTGAACTATGTCCCCCATGATATGTGTCATCTTGACTGGGCCATGGTTCTCAGTGGCTTGGCAGTTCTGTAATGATGTAATCTGATGTGATCCGTCAGTTGGAGGTTAGGGTGGGATACAACACCCTCACTCAGGTCGCCGACCAGTTCCGATGTAACAGGAGGCTTCATGGTTGTGGCCTGCACCATCCTTTATTTTACAAAAGATGAAAGGATCAAGAGACATGAGCAGAGAAGGAGGGGTATGATTACCACCCAGGAAGAAGAACCGGGACCCTCTGGATTCAGGGTCACTGTGCTGAGAACCTTCGAGGCCCGGGGGAAAACTGATGCCAAGACACATGGAGACCTCCAAGGGACCGTGGAATCACAAGTATTGAAAGGAGACAAGTGCCTTCTCCCAGAGTTGACAGGGAGAGAAAGCAGTCCTCTAGAGTTGGTGCCCTGGATTTAGATTTCTCAATTCCTAAACTGTGAGGGAAAGACACTCACATGCGGTGATTCTGCTACACTAACCCTAGATAGCTAAGATCAGCTTCCTTCATCTGCTCCTTTAGTATTTTGTAAGAAATTGACTCAACACACACCCTACAACAATCTTGCCTCATTAACACAGCAAAGGCAACCCATTCCCAGATGGGAATATAACCATCGGCATGTTGCTGTTGATTGATGTCAAGTCTGTTCCTATGTGTAGTGACCCTGTACAGCGTTTCCGAGAGCTACTGGTATGTTTGAATTGCTGACCTTGAGGTTGGTGCAGTTAGCAGCTCAGTGCTATGAAGCCACACCAGGGTTCATAGCTACGAGTTGTTGTTAGGTGCCATTCAGTCAGTTCTGACTCAGCGATCCTCTGCACAAGAGAATGAAATACCACCTGGTCCTGCACCCTCCTCATAATCACTGTTACCCTTGTACTCTTTGCTGTCAACGCATCTCATTGGGGGTCTTCCTCTTTCTTGCTGACCCTCCACTTTACCAAGCATGGTGTACTTCTCCAACACTGTAAATCAAATGTATCAATTCTTCTAAGGTCTTCCCTAGTCACTGTCCAACTTTCACATGCATATGAGGCAATTAAAAATACCATGGCTTGGGGCAGGCATACCTTAGTCCTCAAACTGGCATCTTCGCTCTTAAAAACCACAGATATAGAGGTTAGGATTTACCGCACATATTTTGGGGGACACAACGTAATCCATCACAACACCGCTTAAGAGGTGTTGTTTTCTACTTGTGATCGCAGCTGGAGGTGGGGAACATCAATTTCATCCGAGATTGGATTTCCTGTCCCCGGAGAAGATGGTGGTTTCTAATGCAGAGTCTTGGGCACAGTGGCTGCTCATCCAAGTCAGAGTGATGTGTATCAGTCCATGTGAGCAAATGTCAACGGCTTCTCTCATCTTGGCGTCCAGCAATACTGTCTGTGTGTGTGTTTCCAGGTGCTACCGTAACAAAGTACTGAGACCGGGTGGCTTAACACAACAGAATAGATTTCTGAATGTCAGCAGAGCCATGCTGTTTCTGGAGGCTTTAGAGGAAGATCTCTCTTTGCCTCTCCAGCTTCTGGTGGCTCCACTAGTCCTTGGTGTACCTTGGCTTATGGACACATCATCACTGCAGTCTCTGCCTCCTTCTTCACATGGCCTGCCTTGTGCGTCTCCTCTCTACTTTTCCTTTATAAAGACACCAATTACTAGACTTAGCGTCCACCTTCATGTAGAATAACCTCATCACAACTTGATGACATCTTCAAAGACTCTATTACCAAAGAAGATCACATTCATAGGTACCAGGGTTTAGGACTTGAACTTATATTTTCAGGGGACACAATTCAACACCGTCTAAAGGAGTATCTGTTCTGGGACCCCAGACATCAGTAAATGTGCCCATGAGCATGAGCTGGGTGCCCATAAGGTGAAGTTCCATCAAATCAGCCCCTTCTGCTGAGAGGACACAAGAACCTATCTCCTGTAGATATTACTGGTAGACTCTTGTTCGATCTTTCCCAGAACCTCCTCTTTCTACTGAAGAGTGTCTATCCATCTTCTGTTTTTTTCTTTTTTTAATACTAGCATAAAAACTCATTAGCCATTTCCAAAATGGCCAGCAAAGGCAATTATCTAGATGATTTGGGTAAAATTTTTCGTGAATTCAGGACTCCTGTGAATGGCTAAGGGGGATATAAACAGACAAAACAGCAATGTTCTCTATTCCACGAGTAGCTTCTGCATACCAGACATTGCATGCCGCATCTAAGCATCTCATTTCACACAGAGAACTTGGGAAGTAAGTGCAACAATTCCGTCCAACTTCCAGAGGAGGAAGCTGAGGTTCAGGGGCCACACATCCACACAATTAGAAAGCAGCAGGGCTGGGACTGAACCCCAAACTCTTTGATTCCAAAATCTACTCTCACCACCATGCAATTCTCTACCTCACTGCTTTTTTCTCCCCAACTTGTAATTTCCAATGAATCTACCAGAAGGCATACCCTCTGCTCTCTAACTATTGAGAACTCTCTTTATTGAGTGGTGGTTGTTGTTGTTAAGTGCCCATGCGTCGGTTCCAACCCATAGCGACTCATAGGAGAGGCTGTTGACCTTGAAGTTCAAACTGACCTTGTAGTCCTTGTAGAAACTAACATCTTGTTAGTTTCTCCTGTTAGTCACATCTTGCAATGCCTTGATACGTTTTTTACAACTGATGATCCAGGAGGAACTGAAGTCCACTTTGCAGCAGGGCTCATGCTTCATGGTAGGGTCTTGTGGGTTTTGGCAAATGTGCAATGTTGATGCCCACCATAGCAGTGTCGGGCAGAACTCTCACTGCCCTGAAAATGCCCTGAGCCCCACCAGCTCATCCTCCTCTTCCTCCAAGACTCCTAGCAACGACGCTCCCCCCCCACCCCATTTCTATACTGTTGCCTTTTTTCAGAATGTCATATCATTGTAACCATACAATATGTAGTCTTTAGAGACTGACTTGTTCCACTTAGCAATATGTACTTAATGTTCCTTTATGTCTTTTGAGGAGTCCAGGTGTGGTGCCATAGGATAAGCACTGGAAGTTAGCAGTTCAAACCCACCAGTCACTCCTTGGAAACTATGAGTCAGAACTGACTCGATGGCACTTAATAACAATAACAACACTGTCTTTTGAGGGGTCTTGGTGTGGTGCTGTAGGATAAGCTTTGAACTGCTAACCACAAGGTTAATGGTGCAAATCCACTAGCCATTCTTTGGAAACCCTATACAGGGTCACTGTGAACTGGAACTGACACAAAGGCACTTAACAACAACAACATATCTTGTGAAGGAGTCCTGGTGGAGCAGTGGGTTAAGCATGCTAACCATAAGGTCGGCGGTTTGAAGCCACCAGCCCCTCTGAGAAAGAACGATGCGGTGGCCAGTTTTGTAAAAATTTACAGCCTGGGAAACACTGTGGAGCAGTTCTACTCGGTGACACTATGAGCTGGACCCACTTGGTGGCAGTGGGTTTGATTTTGGTTTTATGTCTTTTGACCTGATAGTTCATCTCTTTTTATGGCTGAATAATTCCACTAAACGGCTGTACCAGTGTTTGTTTACCCCTTCCTCTAGGGAAGGACAGCTTGTGGCTGGTTGCTGTCGAGTCGTTTTTGACTCATGGTGACCCCTTGTGTGCAGAGGAGCGCTGCTCTGTAGGGTATTCATGGCGGTGACCTTTTGGAAGCAGATTATCAGACCTGTCTCACAAGGTACTCGGAGTGGGTTCCAGCTGCTCATCTTTTGGCTGATACTTCAGTGCTTAGCCGTTTGGATCACCCAGGGACTGAAGGACGTTTTGGTTGCTTCCAATTTTTGGCAATTATGAATAAAGCTATAAACATTCATGTGCAGGTTTTTGTGTGGACACAGTGTTCATTTGGGTAAATCCCAGGAGTGATTTCTGGATCATATGGTCAGGCTGTGTTTAACTTTGTAAGAAACTGTCAAACTGTCTTCCAAAGTGAATCAACCATTTTTCACTCCCACCAGCATTGATTGAGGTTGATTGTCAAAGCCCTTTCTCCTCTCTCTTTGCACAGCTTCTTCACTGGGCTGTTCTTACTCTCCTTCTTCCATCAACACAGCAGGTGCTTCCTCCAGGTAGTCTTCCTTGGGACCCAGGCTGGCTGATCCTCTGTACGGCTTCCCAGAGCCCCTGTGCATTCTGCTATTGGAGCATTTGCTCCCTGTCCACTTTCTCTTTCCCCTCAGAGGTGGCACGACCTAAGGGCAGTATTACCAGGTACTTCAAGTGTGCTGGCGGATCTGAACTATTCAACTGAATTGAAGAAAATATCAATGTTGTTAGGTGTTGTTGTGTTGGCTCCAACTCAACGACACTGTGTACAACAGAATAAAACACTGCCAAGTCCTGCTTCATTCTCACAATCATTGCTGTGTTCTGTCTCCTTGTTGCAAGCACTATGTCAGTCCATTTCTTTGGGGCGTTTCCTTGTTTTCTTGCTGACCCTCTCTCTATTTTACCAAGTCTGATGTCCTTCTGCAGGGACTGGGTCTCTCCTGATGACATATCCAAAGTATGAAAGATGAGGTCTCTCCATCCTCACTTCTAAGGACCATTCTGGCTATACATCTTCCAAGATTGATTCATTCATTCTTCTGGTATATTACATGGTATATTCAATATTCCTCACTGACATCAAAAATTAAAGGTATCAATTCTTCTTCTGTCTTCCTTATTGATGATTTTATCAATTTCATGTTTCTCTTTGTAAGATTCTTGATTTTTCCTGTCTTTTGTTGTTGTTATTAGTTGCTGTTGAGTTGGATTAGATTCGTAGAGACCTCATCCACAACAGAGAGAAACACTGCCCGGTCCTGCAACATCCTCACAATTGTTGTAATGTTTGAGTCCATTGTTGCTGTCACTGTGTCTGTCTGTCTCCTTAAAGGTCTTCCTCGTTTTTACTAATCCTCCACTTTGCTAAGCATGATGTCCTTCTCCAGGTACTGGTCCCTCCTGACAACATAGGTCACCATCCTGGCTTCTGTGGAACATTCTAGAAGCACTTCTTTCAAGACAGATTTGTTTGTTCTTCTGTCAATTCACGGTCTTTTAAACATTCTTCACCAACATCATAATTCAAATACATCAATTCTCTGATTTTCCTTATTTGTTCAACTTTCACACTCATATGAGGTGACTGAAAATGCCGTGGTCAGGTGCACCTTAGTCCTCCAACTTACATCTTTGTTCTTTGACACTCTCTTTTTGGTAGAGTTATTCTTCAGAATTTTCAGAGGTCTTTGACCGTTTCCTTGCCTCCTTTAGCTCTTCTGGCTCATGTTTCAGTGTTCTCGGGGGATTCCTGGGGAAAAATTCATTTCGATTTTGCAAACCCTGATTCCACTGTTCTGATAAAGGATCCCAGCTGTGAGAGGAAGATTATTTACTTGAAGCTAATAAACAAAGCTAATTACTGCTGTAGATTTGGGCAGGGACAGTGTGTACCCGAGCGGGTCCTGGCAGCTGGCCTGAGCCCTCAAAGTTGGCGACTCTGCCGGGGCCCTCCAAATGACAGAATCAATGTGGCCTTTTGCAGTGGTTGTTCAATAGCAAACAGACTTGAAGATTGTGGTTTGGGGCTCAATTGTCTGAGAGGCGCCCAGAACACATTCTTGTGGCTTGTTCTTTTCTTCACTGATTCCAAGTTTTAGAAAATATATACGAAAGCAATTAAATTCTGACTTATTTGAGTGTCTGGGAGTTGAATCCACCCACAATTCATTCCTCACAGCTTCTATTGAATTCCTTTCCTCCAGGCTCCCGGGCCCTCAGCTCTGCCCATGTCCGGTCTGTTCTCTTAGCCTGATGTCTGAACCAGGCTCCCACCTCCAAATGCCACTCAGCCTCACCTGACAGGAACTCCTTTTCCCACTGGCCCCACCTGACTGGGACCAGGCATTTCTTTGGCATTCTGAGCTGTGTTTGTACCAGATGCCAAATCCCATTATAATGAAGGATGTGGGACATTCAAATTCTTTCCTTGTGGTGGAATTCTGTTAAAATTAGATCTGGGAGGAGGTAACAGGGGCACAGGTTGAGAATTGGGTGAGTTCGCACGATTATGTGTGCTTCTTAGGCATTTTGTGATCCTCATCTTTAGGAGTTATGTGGTAGTTCTTACCTTTCATAGGGGAGCTCTGGGTTCGATTTCTGGCCAGTGCACCTCATGCATGGCTGTCAGTGGAAGCTGTGTGTTGCCGTGATGTTGAGCAGGTTTCTGTGGAGTTTCCAGATAAACCATTCCCAAACCCACTGCCACCAAGTCGATTCTGACTCTCAGTGATCCTATAGGGCAGGGCCGACTAGACCTGCTTCCTTAGAGCTTTCCAAAACTAAACCTTTACAGGAGCAGAAAGCCTCATCTTTCTCCCTCTAAGCATCAGGTGAGTTTGAACTGCGGTCCAATGGGTAACCCAATACATCAGCAGGGCTCCTTAAACTAGATGATGATCTATTTCCAAAAATCAGTCAGTGAGAACCACTATGGATGACACCAGTCTGATCCTGTTGTGAGTGGGGTCGCTATGGGCCCACTCAATGACAGCAACAATATTAACAATGGCAAAGCATCGTAAAGCAGACATTGCAAACACTGTAAGGACAAAAACGAAACAACTATCTTACACGAAGCACAGCCTCGTTCTGACAGTGTTCGCCATGTAGAGGGAATGACAAGACATGTGACAAGCAAAGAACTCCCATCATGTGATGCACAGGGTACCGATTGAAGAGAATGGGGGCAAAGCAGGCAGAAGGGACCTACAACTGATTGGTCTCAAATCTGTTCTGACTCAGAGTGACTCTGTAGGACTGAACAGAACTGCCCTGTAGGGTCCCAAGGCTGCCATGTTTATGGAAAGGAGCCCAGTGGCACTGTGGGTTAGGCATTGAGTGGCTAAGCACAAGGTTGGTGGTTCAAGCCCACCAGCTGCTACTAGGGAGAAAGATGAGGCTACCTATTCCCAGTCTCACTATCAGTTGGAATCGACTTGATGGCAGTGGATTTGTTTTTGATTTGATTTGGTTTTTAAGCTTTACAGAAACAGACTGCCACATCTTTCCTCTTGCAGAGCACCTGGGAGATTTGAACTGTTAACCTTTGAGTTAGCAGATCAATGCTTAACCCACCATGCCACCAGGCCTTCTTACAGAAGGAGCAAAGACATGTAAAGTGAGGCAGGGATGGAAAAAGGGGGTGAGGTTAGCTGGAAAAGATTTTGTGGAGACAGGTGACCGAAAGTGTGGGTTCAGTTTGGCAGAGACCACTGCAGATGGCCTGTGTTCTGTGGAGTCTGGAGATGGTTACCATGGGAACATAGGATGCAGGAAAGTCTATGGTGCAGGAATTGGGGGGCCATGGTAGAGTCTGTAAGAGTGCTAAGTGATGGTCCTCAAAGCGGAGGTTGGGGGTCTTCGAGGAAGAACATGAGTGTTGTATCCATGTTTCCTTCTATTCGAAATCTCCCACCCATGTCTCTGGGACTAGACTTAGCCCCTCCCCACGAAACTCTCCCTTCCTCTACTAACAAACCACATCCCATAATCAGCTGGTCACATGGTGGTGGGCTGTGTGCTGCTGGGATGCTGGAAGCTGGACCACAGAGTTTCCAAATACCACGTGGTCACCCATGTGGGCATGTTTCACCCGAGCCTGCAGACTACGAGAGACCAGGGAGGAAGATCTGGATATCTACTTCTTCAGAGATACCCATGGAAACCCTATGGATCACACAGGATATAATGCTGGAAGATGAGTCCCCAAGGTTGGACGGTCAATGGCTGCAACAACAGATCCGCCATGATGAAGATGGCATTTTGTTGGGCATGAGGTCATGATGAGTTGGAGCTGACCGCCACCTTTAATGAAGTGACCTACATCTGGCAGGATTAGCTGAGTGTGAGGAATGGTTGACTGAGAACTGGGCTGGAGGCTAAGACAATCCACTGGAACATGTTGCCTTGGAGTGCACTAGGAACGGAACTGAGGAAGCTCCCTTTTCTGCTGCCAGGTTTTCCTTCCAGCCCAAGGAGAGCAGTGAGGAGCCAGGAGTCTGCAGTTATGGGGAGCCAGCACCCCAGCTTCCAAGGTAGGGAAGATGCTCAGAGTGACCACAGTATCAGATTCACCAGGAAGATGGTTGGAAATGCTACTTCTCAGTCTCCACCTCAGACTGACCGAGTCAGACACTAATCCGGGGCAACCCGCGTTTCCGCTCACCCACTGGTGATTCTGATGGTCCCTAAAATTTGGAATTTACTGTCCTTCTTGAGTGATCCTGCAGCCAAGGCTCTAAGGGCACAGTGGCTGTGCGCTCAGCTGCTGACCAGCCATTCCACAGGAGGAAGACGTGGCAGGCAGTCTGTTTCCATAAGGATCACAGCCTAGGAAACTCCGTGGGGTAGTTCTCATCGGGTCACTAAAAGTCAGAAGTGACTCGATGGTACACAACAACAACCAGCACCCAGAGGATCCATAACAGAAAGATTGGAGGTTTGAGTCTATCCAGAAGCACCCCAGAAGAAAGACCTGGTGATCTACTTCTGAAATGTCAGCTACTGGAAACCCCATGGAGTGCAGTACTACGCTGACACACATGTGGGCGCTTTGATGTAACCAACTTGATGACAACTGGTGTACTAGCACCCAAAAATCAGAAGTCACTCCCAAATTGGGATATCCTTTTGGAAAAGGTCAGGAAAATGTCATTGCTCTTCTGTAAACTACCCCCACTTCTCACCCACCACCACACATCCAAAGGAGGAGGAGGACTTTGCATCTCGGCACCACATTAACATCTGTTGCCCAGGCTTTGCTTGTTTGAGCAAGAGACTTCGCATCAGAAAGCAATATGGTGTTTTCTCAGAAGGTTGCAAATAAAAATACCTTATGATCCAGCAATTCCTTACTTGGTATTTACCCACAAGAAAAACGAGCCATGACACGAGTAC
>NW_006408559.1:9218821-9244922 GCF_000296735.1 Chrysochloris asiatica
GGGGACTCTAGACCCAGGGAGGGAGAGGGGCTGTGTGCTGATGACTGAGGGGCAGGCTTGTAGTGTATACCCTTTAGTTGGTTGATGATGCATGGAGTGGATTGTAACCATGGCAATGAAACGATATATGATAGGATGAATGTAAAGCTATTGTCCTCCCATGTAAATGATCACATAATTCACAATAAAATATTAACAAAAAAAAAAAAAAGAAAGGCTTTGCATCAGAATAACTTGCTGGCAGGGTGTCTGAATGTCAGGTTTACCCACCTCTTTTCCTGAAAGCTGAGAACAGACTCAGAATGAAGAGGCCAAATCAGCCTCTGCTGCCATTGGCAGGGCTAGATTGTAAGTTTCACTGGGCCAATGTCCCTGGAGTGCCGTCTTACCTGGGGGCCTTTGTTAAAAGCAATGGTGGTCCCTGGGCATGCTGAGTCTCTACTGGATGTGATTGTGTAGAAGAACCAAGGTGGAAAACTAGGACTTTTGTTTTTTCTCCCCTCTGAGAGCTTTTTCATGAGATCCTGTCTCCAGTTTCCTGTTTGGTGTCTCATGCACCAGGGCTATGCTAAAGAGGTTTGTTAATCCGGGACAAAGGAGACCTGGTGTCACAGTGGACTAAGCATTGGACTGCTAATGGAAAGGTTGGTGGTTTGAACCCAACTCCACAGATAAGGTAGTTTGCTTTTGTAAAGATATATTGTGAAGGGCTAACCAGACACTCCATGGCAGATATACCTAGTTGGCAGTCTGTTCCCATAAGGATCACAGTCTGTTCCCCTAAGGATCACAGTCTGTTCCCATAAGGATCATAGTCTGTTCCCCTAAGGATCACAGTCTGTTCCCATAAATATCACACCCTAGGAAACTCCAGACTCTAGAGAGTCACTGAGTCAGAATTGGCTCCCTTGCAATAGGTTAGGTTTGGTTTTTAAGACAAACATCGGGTAACCTCTGAGTTTCTCTTGTTCACCACAGACTTTCTGATTCAATTTGGGCCCCACCTCATCCCTCTAGCAAAGCTCTACCCCTGTCCAGCACCTTCTTACTAATTCTCGGCTGCTCTACCTTCTTCTCTTCCAGAGGGTCTCTGTCCCTTCCCCTTGGGTCTTTCTGGAAATGTCCTGGTGTCTACAATTGATTTGGAAGCTGCATCACTGATCAAAATATTTAATGTAAAGACGAAAACACCCACTAAAAAGTTGTTTTGTTCTTACATGCCATTGAGTCAGTTCCGACTTATGGGGCCCTGTGCACAACAGAATGAAACACTAGCTGGTCCTGCGCCATCCTCACAATTGTTGCTACGTTTGAGCCCACTGTTGCTGACACTGTGCCAATTATCTTGTTGGGGGTCTTCTTTTTTTTTTTTTGCTGACCCTCTACTTTACCAAGCATAATGTCTTTTTCCAGGGACTGGGCCCTTCCTGATGACATATCCAAAGTAGGAGAGATGAAGTCTTGCCATCTTTACTTCTAAGGAACATTCTGGCTGTACTTCTTCCCAAAGAGATTTGTTCATTTTTCTGGACTATTCAGTGCTCTTTGCCCTGGTAGAGTCAATATTCTTTACCAATAGCATAGTTCAAATATATCAATGGGACTTCGATAGAGCACGTGTCCAGCTTTCACCTGCATATGAAGTGACTGAAAAGACCATAGCTTGGGTCAGACCCACATTTAAATCTTCAAAATGACATCCATCTTTAACACTTTCAAGAGATCTTTTTGCAGCAGATTTGTCCAATACACTAGGCTGTTTGACTTCTTGACTGTTGCTTCCACAGGCATTCATTGTGGATCCAAGTAATGTAAAATCTTTTAGAACTTCAAGCTTTTCTGTGTTTATCATAATATTGCTTATCATTCCAGTTGTTAAGATTTTTGCTTTCTTTATGCTGATTTGTAATCCATATGAAAGGCTGTGGTCTTTGACCTTCATCAGTAAGTGCTTCAAGGTTTCTTTGCTTTCAGCAAGCAAGGTTGTGTCATCCATATATCGCAAGTTGTTAATGAGTCTTCCTGCAATCCTGATGCCACATACTTCTTCATATAATCCAACTTCTCGGATTACTTGCTCAGCATACAGATTGAATAAGTATGGTGAAAGAATACAACCCTGAAACACACCTTTCCTCATTCACAACCTGAGATATGCAAAGAGGATTTAAAATACTTACTGATAAAGATCAAAGACCACAGCCTTCAGTATGGGTTGCACTTCAATGTAAAGAAAACAAACATCCTCACCACTGGACCAATAAATAACATCATGATAAATGGAGAAAAGATTGAAATCGACAAAGACTTCATTTTACTTGACTTTGCTGTAAACACTCATGGAAGTAGCAGTCAAGAAATCAAATGACATATTGAACTAGACAAATCTGCTACACAAGACCTTTTCAACATGTTCAAGAGCAGAGTCAGTTTAAGGAATCAGGTGCGCCTGACCCAAGATATGATATTTTCAACAGCCTTATATACATGTGAAAGTTGGACAATGAATAAGGAAGACCATAGAAGAATCAATGCATTTAAGTTAAGGTGTTGGAAAAGGATATTAAAAGTACCACAGACTACCAGAAGAACAAACAAATCCGTGTTGAAAGATGTGTAGTCAGAATGCTCCTTAGAAGACAGGAGGGCAAGACTTCATCTCACATATTTCAGACATATTATCAGGAGGATCAAGTACCTGGAGAAGGACATCATGCTTAGTAAAGTAGAGGGTCAGCCAAAAAGAGGAAGACCCCTAATGAGATGGATTGCAGGTGGCAGCAGCAATGGGCTTAAGCGTAGCAACGATTATGAGGTTGGAATGGGACTGGCGGTGTTTTCTTCTGTTGTGCATAAGGTTGCTATGAGTCACAACCGACTTGAGGGTACCCAACAAAAACAAAAGTGATACCACAAAAGGCAAGGAGTGGTGATCTGTTCGGATGGAACAGTTCTACTCGGGGGTTGTCATGAGTCAGAACTGACTCAACGGCATCTAGCAATAACGAGACAGAAAGGATCTCTGTTTGGTAGGACAGGTCCCCAAAGTTATTATTGTATTGCCCAGAAGCACATGAAGCAGTTTTTTATCCAGCCTAGCAACCTTATTTCAACGTTGTCTTTCTTTAATGACCAGATCACGCCTCAACTTAATGCTTTTCCTTTGAACCAGCTTCACTATCCTCATGAATGAGGCGTACAGATATTTGACACATTAATTTTGTTTTGTACAATAGTCACTATTTTTTTTTTTAACCCAGAAAAAGAGGAGAAGGTTTAGGCTGACACCTCAAAGGTGTCTACAATAGCTTCTGTTCTGGTGCCTGTGAATTTTCTGCTTTGTGTGGTTTCTACAACATACTACTAATGACTGTGACTTTTGTTTTAGTGAGAGTCTACTCTCTCTGTTCTCAGTTGTTGTTGGTCTGAAACGAATGTGTTTCATATTTGCTTATGAAAGAAACATTCATACATTCTAAGATGACAGTTATTCTTTGCTAAACCAAGCACAAAACCTGTTGCAGTAGCTGCAGTAGCGTCGGCCCCTACTCATAGTGACCTGGTGGGACAAAATAGAACTTCCACATAGGGTTTTTTTTTTTTTTAAGGTTTTTATTGTGAATTGAATGACAGTTATACTCATTATTTCATTGCAATGATTACAATCTCCTCCGTGCATCATCATTCAACAGTATTTGTTTCTATTTGCTCTTTTTTTTTGGATGTACACAAAAGCATTCAGGAATATATAATCATTTAAACAACTAAAGGGCACGTTCTGTAAGCCTGCCTCCTGGCCGCCAGCTCTAAGTCCCTTTCTTCCCATGAATCTAGAGTCCTCAGCAGCTCTCTCTCTCCATGTCCTCATCTCTGCCTCCATCTCTGGTGTTGCTGCTTCTCTGGGTTGTTGTTGTTGTTGTCAGGTGCCATAGAGTTGGAACTGACTCATAGCGACCCCATGCACAGCAGAATGAAACAATGTCCGATCCTGGGCCAACCTCACTACTGCTGCCACACTTGAGTCCATCAATGATGCCATCTGGCCAATCCATCTCATTAGGGGTCTTCCTCCTTTTTCTCTGACCCTCCATCTTACCCAGCATGACATCCTTCTCCAGCGACTGTTCCCTCTGGACAATATGTCCAAAGGATGAGAGACGAAGCTTAGCCATCTTGGCCTCCAAGGAGCACTCTGGCTGCACTTCTTCCAAAATAGATCTATTGTTTCTTTTGGCAGTCCATGGCACTTTCAGTATTCTCCTCCAACACCACAACTCAAAGGCATCAATTCTTCTACAATCTTCCTTATTCACTGTCCAGCTTTCGCATCCATATGAGGTTATTAAAAATACCATGGCTAGGGTAGGGTCCCACATTCTGCTTGTGCCCATAGGGTTTTTGATGCTGTAAATGTTTATGGAAGACAACTGCCTCATTTTTCTCCCACAGAGCAACTGGTGGGCTCAAAGCACCGACCTTCTGGTCAGCAGCTCAGCTCTTCAGCATCACTCCCCTGTGCTCTGGCTTCCTGTCTGGCTGTTGAGAAATCAGGAGTCAGTTTAAGTGTTGTTTAAGCTAGGCAAGATTGGTTCAGCATTTAAAATCTACGGATACAGTTTTACATATTCACATATCAAAGGAATCCACATATAGCTCTTTCTATAAAAATGGAAAAACTGTTCAGTATAACCCAACATCAATTTATGATAAAGACTCTAAGCAAATCAGAAATAGAGAGGAACTTTCTAAGCCTGATAAAAGAAATTTATATAAAAATAATTTACAGTAAATACAACACTTGATGGAGTCCTGGTGTGACGCTGTGGGTTAATGCACTGGACTGCAGAGTCATTTGAACTTTAAGATCAGTGGTTCAAGCTCCCAGCTGCTTCTTGGAAACCCTATACAGGGTTGCTATGGGTTGGAACTGATTTGATAGCACTTAACAACAACAACAACAACTACACTTGATAAGATATTAAAAAATTGGTTCTTTAGAAAGGAGGAACAAGACAAAAACCTGGAGTCTCACTACTTTTAATAAATACCAAAAGATTAAAAAAAAAAAAGATTTATAAAGCATAAGGTGGAGTCCTGGTGTGGCACTGTATGATAAGCACTGGTCTATGAACCATAGGGTTGGCAGTTCAAACCCACCAGCCTCTCCTCAGAAACCCTACACAGGGTCACTATGAGTCAGAACCCACTGACAGCACTTAACAACAACAACAACAAGACTTAAAAAGGAAGAAATACAACTGTCATTATGAATGGGTGTTGTGATTGCCTACATAGACTCAGACAATTTGCTTGAATTAACAAGAAAGGTTATCAAGCTTGCCAGCTATAAGTACAATGTAAACAGGTCAGTTGCATTTTTATCCCAAAACACTGGGAAATTTAATTAGATAAAGCTATCATTTACAATAGTAATCCAATTCTAAAGTCTCACGAATAAATGTAGAAACAGAGGCATAAAATAGATCTAGATAAACATGCTCAACTTTATTGAAAGACCTTAGAGAAGAAATAAGTGGCACACTTTGGAAATGATGCCCATTTTTCCAATCTTGTGCTCTAGATTTCAAGCATTTCCAATGAAAATACCAACATCATTTTTCACAGAAGTTGACAAGCTGATTCTTATATGCATATGGAAAGGCAAGTCCAAGAATAGCCAACATGGTCAGGAAATACAGAAGGACAGAGTAGGAGAAGTTTTCCTGCAGGCTATTAAGCCTAATTAAAAGGCAATAGTAATGAAGACAGTGGGGTGTCAGTGCAGGAACAGACTAATAGACAGACCCCTGGAACAAGAGAAAGAATGCAGAAATGTTTGGAAACTATCTCTTTGGAAACTCAACAAATAACAAAAGTGGGGAGGTGCTATATGATTTTGTGATTATTTATAGGAAAATTACATTAAATTGGAGTCCTACATTGCACCTTGTTCAAAAATCCATTCTGGATTGATCAAAGACTCAAAAGACAAAACTTGAAACTCTTTGGAAGAAATATAGAACATCTTTAAGACTTAAGTTAGAGAAGAATTTCTTAAACATTACTCAGAAGTACAAATAATCAAAGAAAGACTAATGAATTCAACTATCTTATGAATTGGGCTGCGAACCTTAAGGTCAGCGGTTCGAAACTATCAGCCGCTCCACGGGAGAAAGATGAGGCTTTCTGATCCCGTAAAGATTTACAGCCTTGGAAACCCTGTACAGGGTCGCTATGGGTCGGAACTGACTTGATGGCACATAACAACAACAACAACAACAACAACAATTTAAGAACTACTAAGCTTTCCTGTGAGGAGTCCTGGGGTGGCGCTGTGGGTTAATGCACCAGACCACAAAGCCATTTGAACTGCAAGGTTGGTGGTTCAAGCTCACCAGCTGCTCCTTGGAAACCCTATACAGGGTCGCTATGAGTCAGAACTGACTCGACAGCACTTCACAACAACAACAATATCAACAACAAGCTTTTCTGTAGGCCGAAACTGAAGAAAATTAAAATGAGCCTGGAAGAGACAAAAATCTGACCTTGAATATTTCCCACCTGAATTTAGAGACCATCTCAAGCACAGATTTGATGCATTAGACAGTAATGAACAAAGATCAGAGAGTGACATTGAGAAACTCATACAAGAAGGAAGCAAAAGGTCATCAAAAAGGCAGGAAAGAGAGAAAAGACTAAAACAGATGCCAGAAGAGACTCTGAGAAACTTGCTCTGAGTGTAGAGAAGCTATTGTAACTGGAAGAGATGAGGAAGCAAAAAGAATTAACCAGAAAAAGTCCAATATTACATAATGAAATGTCTGTAGACCTGGAGTTAAAAAACCAGAAGGGAAGAACACGCATAGCATTTCTCAAGCTGAAAGAACTGAGGAAAAAATTCAAGTCTCAAGTTGAAATATAGAAGGATTCTATGGGCAAAATATTGAATGCTGCAGGAAACATCAAAAGAAGCTAGAAGGAACACACAGATTCATTGTACCAAAAGGAACTGGTTGATGTTCAATAATTTCAAGAGGCAGCATACGATCAAGAACCCATGGAACTGAAAGAAGAAGTCCAAGCTACATTGAAAGCATTGGCAAAAGGATCCAGGAATCGATGGAATACAATAGAAATCTTTCAACAAACTGATGCAGCGCTGCAGGTGCTTACTCATGGATGCTAAGAAATTTGGAAGACAGCCACTTGGCTGAGTGGACGAGATCCACATTTGTGCCCATTCCAACAAAAGCGGAAATCATCAGACAATATCATTAATATCACATGCAAGTAAATGTTTGCTGAAGATAATTCTAAATGGCTGTAACAGTACATTGACAGGATATTGCCCGAAATTCAAGCTGGATTCAGAAGAGGATGCAGAGTGAGAGATATCACTGCTGACATCAGATGGAGCTTGACTGAAAGCAGAAGGATAAATACTTGTGCTTTATTGACTAGGCAATGGTTTTCAACTGTGTGGATCATGACAAGCTATGGATAACATTTTGAAGAATGGGTATTCCAGACACTTCATTATGAGGAACCTCAACATAGATTATGAGGGAGTTGCTCAAACAGAACAAGAGGATACGGAATGGATCAGGAAAGGAATGCATCAGTGTTGTGTGATTTCACCATACTTATTCAATCTGTATGTTGAGCAAATAATCCAACAAACTGTATTATATGAAGAAGTACAAGACTTCAGGATTGAAGGAAGACTCATTAACAACTTGCAATATGCAGGTGATACAACCTTGTTTTTTGAAAGTGGAAAGGACTTGAAATACTTAGTGATGACGATCAAAGACTACAGCCGTCATATGGATTGCACCTCAAAGGGGAAGAAAGTGAACATTTTCAGAAATGAACCAATAAATAATATCATGATAAATGGAGCAAATATTGAAATTGTCAAAGATTTCATTTTGCTTGGATCAATCATCAACACTCCTGGAAGCAGCAGTGAAGAAATCAAATGACATATTGCCTTAGGCAAATCTACTTCAAAAGATCTCTTTAAAGTGCTTAATAGCAAAGATGTCACTTTGAGGACTAATGTGCATCTGAACCAAGCCATAGTATTTTCAATCACTTAATATGTATATGAAAGTTGGACAATGAATAATGAAGACTGTAGAAAAGTTGATGTTGGAGAAGAATAGTGAAAGTCTCAGAACAGACTAATCTGTTTTGGCAGAAGAACAACCAGAATGTTCCTTAGAAGTGAAGATGGAGAGAATTTGTCTCATTTACTTTGGACATGCTGCTCAGGAGGAGACCAGCCTCTGGACAAGGACATCATGGTTGGTAAAGTGAAGGGTCAGCAAAAAAGAGGAAGACCCTCAATGAGAAGGATTAGCACAGTGTCAGCAACAATGGGCTCAAACCTAACAACAATTGTGAAGATGGTGCAGTACTAGACAATGTTTATTGTTGTGTGCACAGGGTCAGAATTGACTCAATGACATCTAACAACGCCATATGGGATCAAATTGACAAGAGCAACCTGGAAAGATTCGAGAGGAATCTTAGGGGACAGTGAGAAGAACAAGTCAGGAGAGGAGGGCGGTACACCCTGTGGATTTAAGTAATGTCACTAAATGGTACAGTGAACTGGCGCATATTTTGTGTGCATATTTTCAACAGCAAGAAATATATATATATATATTTAAAGTGACAATTAAAGACAAAGAGAAGACATTTGTAACACCTAGCCACTTGTTTAAGGAGCTCTGGTAGCAGAGTGGTTACGAATTGGGCTGAGAACCTTAAGGTCAGCAGTTCGAAACTACCAGCTGTTCCACGGGAGAAAGATGAGGCTTTCTGCTCCCATAAAGATTTACAGCCTCGATAACCCTGTACAGGGTCACTATGAGTCGGAACCGACTCCATGGCACACAGCCACCACCACCACCAGCCACTAAAAGGACTCTACTCAGAATGTAGAAAACACCCTTGAAAATCACTAAGAAAAAGATAAACCACACAGTACACAGAGATGACAGATGTGAACAGGAATAATAAAGAGGAGGAAGCACAAATGACCGAGGCCATATGAAACAAGGTTCCACTTTATTATTAATCAGGGAATGCGAATTAAATCCAGGAGGGGAAGTATTCTGGTACACCCCAGCACTGGCAACAATGAAAAATCCAGACTGTACTAAAAATGTGGAGCAAAACACTCTGGATACAAGTATGTTGTTGTTGTTAAGTGCCATCGAGTCGGGTACAAGTATAAATGAGTATAATTCCTTTGGGGGAGAAAACAGCATTATCTAGAAGCACTTTATATGCCCAGGCCTCGAGATTCAGCAGGTTCACTATGCACCCCTTGAGAGTCCGGTCCACATGAATCCCAGGAGACACACACACACACACACACACAAACACATACACACACATCCCCCCCCACTCCCAGGACAATTATCTGTAATCACAGAACACTGCAAACAATACAATGTCCATCCAAGAGAAAAATGAATACACATATTGTACTATACTCCGTGAAAAATAAATGAACTACAGCTCAGGCATTAACCTGCAAAACAATCTCAGCTGTTCAAAGATGAACATGAACCCCACGACCCCATTTATATAAGGGCTCACAGACAGGCAAAATCAATCAATGGAGTCCACTTTGGGGTGTGGATGCATGCTGAGATAGTTTTCAAACGAGAGTCCTAATATGGGAGCGGATACCTTCCAATTTTGGCCAAAGGACCCAACCTGCAGTCTTGTGATTCTCTAGAGAAATAGAACTAATGGGAGATCGCTATCTCTATGACGACCAGCCAGGCTGTCTGAACTCTCATCCCAATAGCTGGGGCCAGTTAATCATCGCTTATCTTTACTATTAGTCTCAGTTGGCCTCTGGGATTGAGCCAGGACCTATTTCAGAAAAGGAAAATGTCCAGTAAAAACCAATGGCTGTTGAGTTGATTCTGACTCGTGGTGAACTCACGTGTGTATTGCAGAACTGTGCTCCAAAGGATTTTCAGTGACTGATTTTTTTGGAAGTAGATGCCCAGGCTTTTCTTCCCAGACACCTCTGAGTGGATTTGGACCTCTAACCTTTAGGTTAGCGACTGAACATGTTAGCTATTTGCACCCCAACGGACTCCAGGAGAGCTGAATGGACCACTAAAGTCCAAAGTTCTTGTCATGAGCTTAGTTTTGTTGTAGCTCTCCTGACATGCTAGTATCTTTCATTTTAAAGCCCAGGGTGGGATGTGAGAGGTCTATCATGGAGCTTCGGGCTACAATGGCATAGAACGTTAGGAACCTGGTCCTGCCTGTTCTGCTGCATTGGAGCCCCAGGGTCCAAAGCAGACCTGAGACTGAGGTGCTGCCACACCAGTTTCCATTAAAGGAATCTTGTGGAGCACTGAGGTCATAGTTCTGGTGGAATCTTGAGGGTAGATGGCAGAGAAGGAGGAAAGGAGTGGAGGGAAGTGAACGGAGTTAGAGAGTGAGAGGTCAAGACGGCCTGGCTACCTTTTGGAATTCCCCAAGACCTTTCTCAGCAAGTCTCCCAACAGAACCCCTAACATTATAGAAAATGACCATCAGCAGCTGCAGCTCCTGGCTGAAGGTGCCTCAGGGTAGCTCGCCTGCTGGCGCCATCATTGCCCATAGACGCCTGGGGCCTAAAAATAGCCTTTGCTATTGCCCCACCCTCCTCAGCTTTCCAGGGACTCTTTGTCCGTGTGACTGGGGTGGAACCTGAGGGTGTTTCTGGAAAAATAATTTTTCTAGCATGAGATACTTTTTCCTTCCAAGTAAGGCCACTTGCAAACATTAGCCTCCAATAAAATATTCACTTAGAAGGGATTTCTATGGAATGTGAACACCTCTCTGATTCAAAACCAGATACAATTAAAGGCCGAGATCATACGAGCGTCCTGAAGTGATACAAATAGAGAGAGACAAGAGATAGATGGTAGGCAGATGATCTATAGATGGTTGTTGTTGTTGTTGTTAGGTGCCATCGAGTCGGTACCGGCTCATAGTGACTTTATGCACGACAGAAGGAAACACTGCCCAATCCTGGGCCAGATTCACAATTATTGTCACGCTTGATGCTGCCACTTGGCAAATCCATCTTGCTGGGGGTCTTCTCTTTTTCTCTGACCCTCCACCTTACCAAACATGATATCCTTTTCCAGCGACTGCTCCCTCCTGACAATATGTCTGAAGTATAAGAGACGAAGTTTGGCCACTCTGGCCTCTAAGGGGCATTCTGGCTTCACTTCTTCCAACACAGATCTGTTGGTTCTTTTGGCAGCCCATGGTACTTTCAATATTCTCCTCCAACACCGTACGCCAAATGCACCAATTCTTCTACAGTCTTCCTTATTCACTGTTTAGCTTTCACATGCATGTGAGGTTATTGAAAATACCATGGCTTGGATCGGGCACACTTTAGTCCTCAAGCTGACATTTTTGCTCTTCAACACTTTAAAAATGTCTTGTGCAGTAGATTTGCCTAATGCAATACGTCATTTGATTTCTTGACTGCTGCTTCCGTGAGTTGATCCAAGAAGAATAGGTTGATGGTAAGTTGATGATAAATGGTAGGTAGACAATAGAACATGATAGGTAGATGATCGACAGATGGTAGGTAGGTGGTGGAGAGGTGGTAGATAGATGGTAGGTAGATGATAGAAGATTGTAGGTAGATGATAGGTTGATGATAGATGATGGGTAGATGATAGAATATGGTAGGTAGATGATAGATAGTAGGCTGATGATAAACAGATGGTAGGTAGGTAGTAGAGAGATGGTAGATGGTAGATAGATGGTAGTAGATGGTAGGTTGATGATAGATGGAAGAGAGATAATAGAATATGGTAGGTTGATTAGCAAATGGTAGGTAGGTGGCAGGTAAATGATAGATAGATAGATAGATAGATAGATAGATAGATAGATAGATAGATAGATAGATAGGTAGACAGCTGCTGTTGAGTGTCTCTCACTCATGGTGACCTTATGTACAGCAGAATGAAACACTATCCCTTCCTTCATCATCTTCATGATCACCACCATGTTGAAGTTCATTGCTGTGGAACTGGGGACATCTGGGCCAATCCTTTTCTCTAGAGTCTCTGTGATAGTTAAGGTTTTGTGTCAATTTGACTGGGCAGGATTCCCCGTGGTTTGGCAGATGAGATGTGGTTATTCCCACGGTGAGATCTGATATGTTGTTCTTGTTGTTAGGTGCCACCCAGTCAGTATCAACTCATAGGAACCCTCTGCATAACAGAATGAAAGAGTGCCTGGTCCTGTGCCAACCTCACAATTGTTGTTATGCTTGAGCCCATTGTGGCTGCCACTGTGTCAACCATCTCATTGGGGGTCTTCCTCTTTTTTTCTGACTCTCCACTTTACTAAGCATGATGTCTTTCTCCAGGGACTGGTTCCTTCTGATAATATGTCTGAAGTATGAGAGACAAAGTCTGGACATCCTGGCTTCTAAGGAGCATTCTGGTTGTAATTCTTCCAACACAGATTGACTTGTTCTTTTGGCAGTCCATGGCGCTTTTAATATTCTCCTCAAACACAATAACTCAAATGCATCAATTCTTCTATGATCTTCCTTATTCACTGTCCAACTTTCACATGTATATGAGGCTATTGAAAATACCATAGCTTGGATCAGGCACATCCTAACCCTTGAACTGACATCTTTGCTCTTCAACACTTTAAAGAGGTCTTCTTGTGCAGCAGATTTGCCTAATGATATACATCGTTTGATTTCTTGACTGCTGTTTCCATTAGTGTTGAAGTTTGACAGCTTCAATCTTTTCTCCATTTATTGTGATATTATTTATTGGTCCAGTGGTGAGGATTTTTGTTTTCTTTACCCATACTGAAGGCTGTGGCTTTTGATCTTCATCAGTAAGTATTTTAGGTCCATCTCACTTTCAGCAAGTAAGGTTGTATCATCTGCATATCACAGGTTGTTAATGAGTCTCCTTCCTATCTTGATACCACATTCTTCTTCATATAACCCAGCATACAGATTGAATAAGTATGATGAAAGACTACAACCCTGGCATACACCTTTCCTAATTTTAAAGCATTCAGTGTTTCCTTACTCTGTTTGAACAACTGCCTCTTGGTCTATGTACAGTTTCCTCATGAGCACAATTAAGTATTTCAGAGTACTCATACTTTATAATGGTGTCCATAGTTTGTCATGATCCACACAATCAAACTCCTTTGTGTAGCCAGTAAAGCAAAGGTAAAAATATTTCTGGTATTCTCTGCTTTCAGCCAAGATCCATCTGATGTCAGCAATGATATCCCTCATTCCACTTCCTTGTCTGAATCAGGCTTGAACTTTTGGGAGTTCCCTGTCAATGTATGGTTGCAACCATTTTTAAAATTATCTTTAGCAAAATTTTTCTTGCATAAGACATTAAAGACAATGTACAATGGTTTCTGCATTCTGTTGGGTCACCTTTCTTTGGAATGGGAACAAATATGGATTTCTTCCAATCAGTTGGCCAGGTAGCTGTCTTCTGAATTTCTTGGCAGAGATGAGTGAGTGCCTCCAGTGCTGCCTCAGTTTGTTGAAAGATTTCAATTTGTATTCCATCAATTCCCACAGCCTTGTGCTTTACCAATGCCTTCAGTGTACTTTGGACTTCTTCCTTCAGTATCTTTGGTTCTTGATCATACGCTACCTCTTGAAATGGTTGAACATCGAACATTTCTTTTTGGTACAATGACTCCGTGTGTTCCTTCCATCTTCTTCTTTTTTTTTTTTATTAAATGTTTTTATTTTGGATTGAGTGAAAGTTTACAGAGCACATCATCAGCTTCACATTCAACCATTCATATAGCTTGTTTCATTACATTGATTATTATCCCCTCCATATATCATCAGTTAACAGTGTTTCTCTCTATCCTCTTTAGCTTTTTTTTTTTTTTGTGGGGGGGAGTTCCTTCCATCTTCTTTTGATACTTTTTGCATCATTCAATATTTTGCCCAGACAATCCTTCTAGATTTCAAGTCGAGACTTGAATTTGTTTGTCAGTTCTTGAGAAAAGCTGATCACATTCTTCCCTTTTGGTTTTCTAATTCCTGGTCTACTACAGATCGAACATAGGCATAGTTAACTCTGTGACGATTGGCTATGAGCAACCAATCAATGGAAAGGATATTTCCTAGGGGGTGTGGCCTCTCCCAATATAATGGCATGCTGGGAAAGCTTGACCTCTTTAACTGGATCTGGATCTCATATCTGGGTTGTCCTCTAATCACTGGATCTTTGAACCTGAACCAATGGTCTGCTCTGTTGTTTGTCTGCCTATCTGCGTGTTGGACCTGCTTGCTGATCTTGGCTCACTTGACCCAGACTGGGGCTCTCTTACCTCTATAACTGTGGGCCATTTCCTTGATATAAACTTCTCTTTACATATACACATGTACGTTGCATTGGTTTTGCTTCTCTAGAGAACCCAGCCTAAGACAGTCCTCTCCCTCATTGGCCCTTTAGCTTATCAAACACGATGTCTTCCTCCAGCAACTGGTCCCTCCTGATGACGCATCCAAAGCTAGTGAGTCAGACCGTGTTCTGCTCTGGTTCATACGGTTTTCTTTGGCTAATTTTTGGAAGTAGATTATTAGGCCTTCCTTGCTTCATTTTATTTTGGAAACTCTGCTGAAACCCATCCCCTGTGGGGACCTTGCTAGTATTGGAAATACGAGGGACATAGTGTCCAGCATCACAGTAACACAAAAGCCACCACAGCACTGAGACACTGACAGACACAAGCAAAAACCTAATTAAGGTGGAGGGTCCAGGGCCCCTGCGCAAACTGTTGAGCAGGACCTTCCCCATAGCAGCTGGAGTCTGTAAGCCTGCGATGTGAATTAAACCCAGCACCACTTTGGGTTCAGAAAGTGTGAGCCTGGCAGTAAGGGAAAACTTCAAATGGCTCCTGAGTTTATAGGCAATGGACTTAGAAATTATAGAATAGGAAACTGTCACTGCATTAGAGCATGAGAACATGTACTAATGTTGGAAGGGTTGAAACCTGTAGAAACAATCACACAGGCTCCTGCCTCCGAATAAAATACTCCTGAAGGTATTTAGAAGGAACCCTGGTGGCACTGTGGGTTAGGCACTGGACTGCTAACCTCAAGGTTGGCGATTGAAACCCACAGCAGTTCCATGGGAGGAAGATGAGGCTGTCAGCTTCCATAAATATCCACCGTCTGGAAAACCTTATAGAGAGTCATTGTGAGTTGGAATAGACTTGGTGGCAGTGGCTTGTTAGGTTGGAGGGTATTTGGAATTCTGTCACCGCCTCACCATGCTTCTCCTCCCAAACTCATGAATGCCATTCATTAACCTTGCTCAGTACAAACAGCTAATATGTTCCACCGCTAACTGTCAGGGTTGGAGCTTAGTGGCTACCCAGAGGTACCTTGAAGAAAAGCATGGCTATTTGCTTCTGAAAAATCTGTCATGGAAAACCCTGCGGAGCACAGTTCTCCTCTGACCCACGTGGGGCCACCGTGAGTCAGCGTTGACCGCAACTGCTTCATACTCAACCTCCCAAGCTCTCTTCCAACTTTCTCGGCCAATGACTCACTTTCCACTGGGGATCTGCCTGTCATCAGTCCAACATAGAGGGTTTCCTGGGTATTCCTTCAGTAATACAGGTACAATGAAATATAAATATGTAGCCAAATATGAATATGTAGTCAAATATGAATATTCAGTCTTTCCTCTCCAGCTGTTTAAAAACAACTGACAGTATTTTAAATTTACATTTTATTTACACCATCCTGTTTTTTATCCCCCTTAATATATCTCAGAGCTCTTTCCATATCAGTTCTTCGAGGCTGTTATCTTTCCTTTATAGAATTGCATACTTTCCCACCCTGGAACGGGACCATCATTTATTTAACCAGTTTCTTACTGATGTACACCTAAGTGGATTCCAGTCTTTCGCTATTCCATAAACTTCTGTGAGTAACTTTGTTCATAGGTCATTTTGAGTGTGCCAGCATTCCTAGAAGTGGAATTTCTGGGCCAAGGGAACGTGCCTTTGCAGTTGGATGTCATTGTTGCCCTTGGTTACCGTTGAGTTGGCTCTGACTTATGGTGACTTCATGTAAATGAACCAAAATACTTGTAACGGAGGGAGATGGTGCTCAGCCCAGCGTCACTGGTGACTGCTGGTGAGCGGGAGTTCGTTGTTGTAGCTGGTGTCAGTCCATCTCACTGAGGGCTTGTTTCCCTTCTTTCCCTGGGTCCTCTACTTTCTCAGATATAATTGACTGTTGTTGTTGTTATGTGCTGTGGAGTCGGTTCTGACTCATAGCGACCCTGTACAGGGTTTCTGAGGCTGCAAATCTTTATGGGAGCAGAAGCCTCATCTCTCTCCTGTGGAACAGCTGGTAGTTTCGAACTGCTGACCCCTAGGTTAGCAGCCCAATTCATAACTGCTATGCTACAAGAGCTCCTTATAATTGACTTGTTGTTGTCAGGTGCCATCGAATAGGAACCTACTCATAGTGACTCCATGCACAGCAGAACGAAACAATGTCCGATCCTGGGCCAACCTCACCACCGCTGCCACACTTGAGTCCATCAATGATGCCACCTGGCCAATCCATCTCGTTGGGGGTCTTCCTCTTTTTCTCTGACCCTCCACCTTACCCAGCATGACATCCTTCTCCAGCGACTGTTCTCTCCAGACAATGTGTCCAAAGTAGGAGAGACGAAGCTTAGCCATCTTGGCCTCCTAGGAGCACTCTGGCTGTATTTCTTCTATAATTGACTAGATGTTGGCAAATTATTTCCAAATGGATTGTATCAATTTACAACCCCACTAGCTATATTTGGAATTACAGTGTGGCGCTGTATGATAAGCACTGGACTGCTAACCAGAAGGTCAGCAGTTCAAACCCACCAGCTGCTTCTCAGAAACCCTACACATGGTTGCTATGAGTCGGAACCAATTCAACTACCTTAACAACAACAACAACAACAACAGCAACATTGTCTCTTAGCTTTCTGCCTCTTTAGACTTTTGGATGATTTCCGAACTACTAAATCAATGACTTTATTTCCATCTCTATTCTGAGCGAGTGAGAACAATTTGTATTTTCTTTTTGGGTCATTGGACTTATTCTTATCAATTGGTAAGATTTCCACTCAAAGTCCTCAGAAGGACTCAACATGGTCGGCACCCTGATTCAACACTCCCAATTTTAAATTGTTGTCAAGTTGGTTCTGACTCATAGCGACCCTGTACAGGGTTTCCAAGGAGCAGCTGGTGAGTTTGAACTGGCGACCTTATGATTCAAACCGACTCTGTGGTCCAGAGCTTACTCTACAGTGTCATGCCAGGACTTCAGAACTGTGAGAAAACACATGCTTATTGTTTTCAGACACCCAACTGTGGTCCTCGCTGCAGCAGCCTTAGGGAACCAGCACAGGGCTCCCTGTCCTCACAGGGGTTCATTGTAGATGACATGGAAATGATTGTATGGAAAAGTGCCCCCTCTCAAGGGTACATCTTACCTAGAACTGGCTACAGATTCACAAGGTTGATGGTGGTGGATCCAGGAAGGTCTGATGAATGGCACTTTGCGATCTGATCTGCTTTAAGTGGGGAAGCTTGCGTATACTTCATGTACCATGAAGTACGTGTGCATAAACAGAGCTGGGCTTTGGGGAATATTCAGGGAAGGAAGCTCTGGCCAGTGAGGGCTCAGAGAATGAACAAGAAATGTGGCTTTATTTCATCCCGGGCTAGCACATGAGACACAGCATCAGATCTGGCTTCTTCCTTAACGCACATCTCTCTTTGCAGGTCCTGCATTCTTGTGGAGTTGGGGAAACAGAGGCAAATACCCAGGGCTGAGGTCTTCTGCCTTTCCACACACTATGCTCAAGAGGGTGGGGGCCAACAGCTGCCAAGCCATCAGTGCTGGCTGGACACTTCGCTAGTAGAAGGCCTCCCAAACTGCAGACGGACAGTCCCCGAGCCCCAGCCGGAGTCTGATGTCTAGCACGTGGGAATGGAAAGAACCAGAAGACTCGAGCTTCAGTTCTGGACCCATGTCCGAGCTGTAAGAGCTCAGGCCATGTTTACAGACCCAGATGCCCGGACTCTTTCCCTAGGGCTAGGTCTGGGTCAGGGCCCAGTGAGAGGCTCAGATGTCCAGTCCAGGCTTGTCCCAGAGCAGTCACTAGGGAGCTGGGGGACTTTTGGGAAAATCATTTTTGTTCTCCCGACAGCAGTTTCTCATGTATGAAGTCAGGATTTGGATTGGAGGCATCCAAACCTGGCTTCAAGATAGACATGTGAGGGAACTTGAGGGAAGACATATTCCAAAGTCCAGCTCCGGGCATCTTTGGGTCACTTGGCCCCTCTGGCTCTACAGTAGCTGAACACATGTGTAAGGGTGATGAAAGTTACATCGGGGGCCAGCAATGGTTATGGTTTTCACAGTTGTACATTTTTGTGGAAGCAGAAAGCCTCATATTTTTTCCTAAGGAGCAGCAAGTGGGCTAGAACTGATGAACATGTGATTAGCAGTCCACTACTTATCCACAGAGCCACAATGCTTCCTATATAATGTGTCTGTGTATATATATTTAAAATATTTTTAATTAACGCATTTTAAAAAAGCAGTAACTCTTTATTCCCTGTTCCTCCAGTCCCTGGTAACCACCAACGAAAGTTTGTTTCTGCGCTGACCTATTCTAGATACTTCTATAAATGGGGTCCTGCAATATTTCTCTGTTGTATCTGACTTCTTTCACTCAGCCTCATGTTTTCATTGTACTATATGTATCAGGACTCCACTCCTCTTTATGGTTGAATAATATTCGATTACTCAAATAGATACCACCATACAAAATTATAACATACCACATTACAGAAGCATGTTTCTTTAACAACCAGGGCCACAAGCATTGATGCCTTCTGCTCTCTAAACCCACTACCTCTGGGCTCTGTTCTGCCTTGCCCCTTCTCCTCTGACATTGAGTTTCGTTCCCTTGGAAGTTGGTGATGATTGAATTGATCCCTGTCCCTTATTAAAAAGACTAATAACTGATTTTAAAACCAGGATGGTTCCAGGAGAAGGTCATTAGAGAAGAACCTCTATATCCATCAAATTAATAATAAATTCACAGTAATAGGTAACATGGAGATAATATTCCAAGTCCCTAACCGGTGACACCCTTGGCTGCCTCTGTGCTAATCCATCTCATTGGGGGTCTCCCTTTTTTTCGCTAACTCTCTATTTTGCCAAGCATGATGTCCTCCTCCATGTACTTGTACCTTCTGGTCATATGTCCAAAGTACTAGAGACAAAGTCTTGTCATTCTATCGTCTAAGGAGCATTTGGTTGTACTTCTTCCAGTACAGATCTGTTTGTTCTTCTGGCAGTCCATGGTACTTTCAATATTCTCTTCCAACACCATAACTCAAATGCATCCGTTCTTCTACAGTCTTCCTTATTCACTGCCCAACAGTTACAGGCATATGAAGTTGTTATTAAAAATATCATGGCTTGGTGCACCTTAGTCTTCAAACTGACGTCTTTGCTCTTGAACACTTGAAAGGTCTCTTATGCAGCAGATTTGCCTAATGCAATTCATCATTTGATTTCTTGACTGCTGCTTCTGTGAGCATTGACTGTGAATTCAAGCTAAATGAAGTCTTTGACAACCTCAGTCTTTTCTTCATTTATCATGATGTTAGTTATTGGTCCAGTGGTGAGAAGCTTTGTTTTCTTTACACTGAGGTGCAATTCATACTGAAGGCTGTGGGGTTTTTTTGTTTTAATTTTTTTATCTTCATCAGTAAGTATTTTAAGTCTTCTTTGCTTTCAGCAAACAAAGTTGCATCATATGCGTATGTCAGGTTGTTAATGAGTCTTCCTTCAATCCTCATGCCACGTTATTCTTTTGAAAAACTAGCCTTTGACAAATCTATGGAGTGCAGTTCTACTCTGACACACATGGGCCGCCAGGAGTTGGTGGTGTCACAATGGATGCTGGTATGTGGTGCTTACTTGGGCTGGTTGTTCTAAGGATATGACATCTCAGAGACGAGAACATGGAGTTACAATCATGCAGCTCAGTGTAACTCTTGGTCTATTGGTCCCTCCCACACAGCATGCTGCTGAATCCTTCGATTCTCTGTGGAACTTCCTTTTCATCTCTTCTCCCTACTTCACCATGCCAGCACTTTTGAGAAGATACTGTTGCCTCTACTGACTGGAAATTAAACTCAATGCCATTGAATTGATTCCAACTCACAGCGCCCCCTTGTGTTGCAGAGCAGAACTGCTCCATAGAGGTTCCTTTCTTTTATGTGGTGGTGGTGGTGTGCCATGGAGTTGGGTCCGACTCATAGCAACCCTGTATAGGGTTTCCGAGGCTGTAAATCATTATAGGAAAAGAAAGCCTCATATTTCTTTCTTGGAGCAGCTGGTAGATTTGAACTGCTGACCTATGGTTAGCAGCCTATCTTACAGTTTGGGTGACAGGTTACCGAGCATGATAGCTCTCCATTAGACAATGTAAACACATTTAGTTTCCTGGCACTGTCATGGGCAAAAAGATTCTTTATCACCTGCCACCAAGGGTGCCGATATTCAGAGTCAGGACTCAGAGTAAAGAGCAAAGCTTTTATTTAGTATTGATATTCAGGAGAACAGGGGAGTAGAAACTCTCCCAGATCTGTACCCTGGTGAAAAAGGAAGGGGAGTTTTACAGGGATCTGGGTATGAGGTGGGTGGGGCTCTGAGGAATTTCAGGAACTCTCTGCTATCTGTTTATTCAGGGTGAAGATGGTCAAGACACTATTAGTGTCTCCCAGAGGTGATTATTAGTGGTCAGCATCAGAGACCTATGGTGGCTTTTCTTCTGTTTCCGCAATAGTCCACAGAGTAGGGGTTGACTAGTAATTTAAAAATCAGAAGTGATCAGTTTTAAAGAAGAAGGGAGTAACTTTGGAATGCAGAAATTGACTATAGCAGACAGCGAGGGATGAGGCATAGCTGTGTGTGTGTCTGTAAAAACCTAACTATACTTATTGTATTAGAATGACAGGATAGTCACTCGGGCCTTCATCTATATTTTGCTAAAAATCCCTGTTAACATTTTGGGGTTCTCACTGCCCAGGCTTCCACACTGGTTGCGATCAGCCTTCTTCCCCTTTTCTCCCTGGGTTCCCTGTTTCCACTTGTCCTTCTTTCCTGCCCCAGCCTGCCTTCTGAGCTTTGTTTTGGGGCAAATGCTGCTCTTTTGGTCCCCCATGGTTGATTGTTCTGAGGTGCACGTTCCACCCTGGTGTTACTTTATAGGCCTGTCTACTGTTTGGCTGAACATGGATGGGTTCAGTGCTAGGCTTAAAGGGTGTCTAAGGGCTACAGTCTCGGGAAGACCCACCCGTCTCTGTCTGACCAGTAATCCTGATATACATTGTTTCCCTCCTTCCTATGATTTTCAGTGGTTACAAATCGGGCTGCGAATCTTAAGGTCAGTGGTTCGAAACTACCAGCCTCTCCACGGGAGAAAGATGAGGCTTTCTACTCCCGTAAAGATTTATATCCTTGGAAACCCTGTACAGGGTAGTAATGGGTCAGAACTGACTCGATGGCACTTAACAACAACAACAACAACAATCTTTATGGGAGGAGATCACCAGGTCTTTCTTCTGCAGAGCCACTGGGTGGGTTTGAACCACCAACCTTTAGTTTTCTTGTCAAGCACTATCTGTGTCACACCAGGGCCTGCCTGAGAGAAGTGGATTCCTATAGACTCGGAGAAGACTGGGAAATTCTAGGCCCCGCCCGGTGCCTCACCTGCGGGGAATGTCAGCCTTCCTGCCTTCAGAGAGGCAGGCAGAGTGTCCAACCCAGAGCAGGGAAGTGAAGATACTGGGAATTTGTCAGTGTGTCTGATTGGAAACCCAGTTTCAGCTCAGCCAGTTAATGAGTGTGTCAACCCGAACGAGGGCCATAGCCTTCTAGTCCTTCATTTTCTCAGCTGTGGAAGGAGAGAGTGAGCTCTGTCTCAAAAATTTCCAGGCCATAGGGGCAACAGCATTTTCTTAAAAGTGCTGGAATGGTGACGAAGGGAGACAAGACGAAAGGGAAGTTCCACAGAGAATCGAAGGATTCGGCAGTATAATGTGCAGGAGGAACCCAAAAGACCAAGAGTTACAACCAGCTGCATGATTGTAACTCCACGTTCTCATCTCTGAGATGTAATGTCCTTAGAACAACCAGTCCAAGTAGACACCACATACCAGGAGCCATTGGGACAACACCAACTCCTGGTGGCCCATGTGTGTCAGAGTAGAATTGCACTCCACAGGATTGTCAATGTGGTTTTGAACCACCAATCTGGTGGTTAGCTGTCCAGTACCTACCCCACAGCACCACACTAGGACTCCAAGTGTGCAAAAGCATGATGAAGATGTCTGAGATATGAAAATGACCAAAAGAGGACACAGAGACAAAATGAACCCATGCTGTTGTAAAGTGTCAGCGGTAGACTTGCTGGATGCAGGGTTGCCATAAAATTACCCCAAAGCTTGGGTCTGGTGCCCTGGAGTGATAGTGCAATGAACAAACACTCCAGGTCAATGAAGAAAGAGAAAAGCTTTTATTATTAGAAAGTAAACTAACGGAACATCTGGCAGCAAACAGGCGCATTTATTTGGTGGTCAGCTGATTGGTTGTTAGCAGCACTTTTTATACAGTTTCTTGATAAGGTTGGTCACGTACTACATAGAGGGGGGCGACAATTCCAACATTCACAAGATGGTCACGATGGTCACAAGATGGTCACGATGCCCCAGTTAACATCTCAAAGCGTGTATGATTAACTATCCTGGTGCCTGTTTGTCCAGATGGCCACTTCTTATCAGAACAGCAACCAGGCTCCAGGCAGAGCCAGGCAATTATCCACATTCCAACCTAAAATAGCCAAAACACACATTTAAGAAGCAAGAATACGGTGGGGGTGGGGTGTGTATAAAATGATTTTAGGCAGTGCTTGATTATATTTATTCTTTTAGGAAAATAGTGATGCTCTCAAAATCCTCAATTTGTTAAAAACGAACTATCTGTGAAGTGCAGTGAAGAAAAGGCACTATAAAATGAGGTGTGTGCGTACATACAGGTTTCTAGAAGTACACAACTGGCACAATATTGGTGCTAATAACTGGTGTGTTTGTGCCCCGGCATCTCTGTTTTCTTAGCAAATGCATTTTGACTGGTAGAGCGTCCACGCATGTGTCTAGTCAATTTCCTTATCAAAAGTTGTATCCTTCCAGGGCCAATGAGTGAGATCCTATCCCTAGAGGGTCACATGGAGCTCGCTGGGAGGGAGCTGCCCAATTACAGGCCATTTTCTGTATTAAGAAAAACAGTGAGTTTTGATGATCCTTTTTGGTGTGGAATACAGAGACTCTGTACAGTCTTTCGAAGCTTGACTCGGAGAGGTGAACTTCTCTTTGAGGCGAGATCAAGAGAAGTCTCTCTGGGCAGCACATCACTTCCCTTTCATTCTCACCTCCACCACTGAATGTGGCTATAGCAAGTGTTAGAGTTTCAGTTGTGTCCCTCTAAAGGTCTGCTGATACCCTAACCCTTGTACCTGTGAGTTGGACCTTGTGTAATGTTAATGAGGTCACACTGGTGTGTGACCTCATACGGCCCCAACCTAATCCCTGGGTAGAGATGTCTTGTCAAAAGGGAAGAAAGATGTGGAGAGGCGGGAAGTAGGTACCATGATTGGACAGTTGAGATTTCAGAGACATTAGTTCCCCTGTCCCAGACCATACATCTAAGTTACAGAGAGGGGATTTGAACCCTGGTCTCTCAATCTGAGGTCCTGGGTTTAAATGATATTATTTTTAGTTCTGTGGAATGCCATGGGTTGCAGAGGACCCTTCCAGGCAGGGATGTGCAGGTCTGTACTGGGTCCACTTTGACTTTCTGTGATGGGGAGCCCCACATCTCACTAAAACTCCAGCCCCCAATGTGTTCGCTAGCTTTAAAACACACATTGGAGTAATTGTTAGCACGATTAATTGTGATTGTCACACCTGTAATTGTAGAAGATGTGTAACTAAAAGGGGGCAGTAATTAATCTTTCATTTCAGTAACAGATGGATCCCAGGACCATCAAGAAGGAAGAGCCTGAGTGGAACGTGAGCTCCTATCTAGAAAAGTGGTGACAGCAGAGATGGTGGCAGAGGCGATGGCATGGAGAGACAGAGCAGCTGTGGGCTCCAGGCCCATGGACTGAGGAAGGCTGTGTGCCTGCGGGCAGGAGGCTGGCTTGCAGCATTTGTCTTTAGGACACTTAAATGAATACATATTTTTTGTTTTGTATGTGTACATCACATATTTTGCCTTGTTCATTTGTGAAATATAAGATGTAAAAGGGAAGCCACAGGGAATAAACCAGATTAAAAAAAATAACAAATAAAATGCATATTGGTTTAGCTGCTGTTCAGTTCCCTCCTACCCCGGAGCCAGACCTGACCATTATTATTGTTCTTGCTGTTGTTAGGGGCCATCGAGTCAGTTCTGACCTCATGGTGACACTATGCACAACAGAATGAAACACTGCCCGGTCTTGCACCAGTCTCACAATAGTTGTTATGCTTGAGCCCGTTGATGCTGCCCCTGTGCCAATCCATCATGTTGGGGGCTTCCTTTTTTTCACTGACCCTCTACTTTACCAAGCTTGATGTCCTTCTCTAAGGATTGGTCCCTTCTGATAACATGTCTGAAGTATGAGACACGAGTCTCATCATCCTGGCTTCTAAAGAGCATTCTGGCTGTACTTCTTTCAACACAATTTGTTTATTTTTATGGAAGTCCATGGTACTTTGAATATTCTGCTCCAACACCATAATTCAAATGCATTGATTCTTCTACGGTCTTCCTGATCCACTGTCCAGCTCACTCAGGCATATGAGGCTATTGAAAATACCTTTGGGTCAGACACACCTTAGTCCTCAAACTGACCCATTCTAGGTGGTGGTGTGTCATTGCGTCAGTTCCAACTCATAGCGACCCTGTAGTCTGAGGCTGTCATCTTTATGGAAGCAGAAAGCCTCAGCTTCCTCCTTCAGAATGACTGGTAGATTTGAACTACTGGCCTTGCAGTTAGCAGCCCAACTTATAACCCACTATGCTATCAGAGTTCCTTGACCCATTCTTAGCCTTTAATATTAAAATGGTGCTGTCTTGACAAGATGTGAAATATCTGAATAAAAAGTTCCCCCATGGAGCGTCTCAGTGCTTCTCTCTCCAAATGTTTGGCTGTAAGGGAGCTCTCATAGCTGCCTGCATTGAATAGATACCCAGGCTTCTGGAGGAAGAAGGAAAACCTCAGCCAATACCCGGAATGCCGGTGTCTTGCACAGATGAGTTAAATGCTGGACTGGTCCTCAAGGTATTTCCAGCGATTTTACATCACGCAGATTCTCAAAAAAGGACTCCTGAGTCAAATGAACGAAAACAGGGCAGCATCTAAGATCCCCTTCTCTGAACTCAGTTCTCTGCCCGTGTTCATCTAGGTCCTGGGCTTGGGGCGTGTATGGACATGTGCAGCCCCAGGAATCTGCTTTCTGAGCCCTGGCCTGCTTCAGAAGGCAAAACAACTCTCTTATGCCAGCATTCCACAGATACTTAGATGTGGAAACGTAACCTTTGTAAGGTCAAAACTTCATGCCTGGCCCCGGCCATTCTTATTCTGGAATGACTATGTAGCCTAGTAGATACATGAATCTCAGTAGGCCAGCGAAGGAAGATTTCACCTATCTTGCATCTACGTTAACTATAAAACTGATCATTTGCAGAAGGAAGTACATTTGGCCTAAGACAAACACACAAGGAACTCCTACACATGGCAGTTTTGTCATTTTCAGAATCTCCATTGTCATAGAGAGGCAGGGAAAGAGAAAAACTTTGGGAATACTCAATTCTACTTGTTGTTGTTAGGTGCCATCGAGTCGGTACCGACCCATAGCGACATTATGCACAGCAGAACAAAACACTGCCCAATGCTCGATCAACCTCACT
>NW_006408559.1:9252481-9258546 GCF_000296735.1 Chrysochloris asiatica
TCTTGGGCCCAGAGTCAGTGACATAGCCACAGAGGACTAGAGTGGAGAGTGAAGCATCCAGCTGATAAGAAGAGAGGGCATATGCATAAGAGCACCCATACTTGCAGATAATACCCACTTGACCTGGCTTCAATGACTGGATGATCAGAGCTCAAATATAAGAGGAAAAAAGAGTAATCTGATACAATTTGATGAACTTGACCTACACCTATGGATGCTGTAGCTCAATAGAGGGAAGAAATCTTTATAGCAAGGATCATTCCCACCCCCTCCATACACAGAGTAGACAGTGATGGGCAACTTGGACATTGGCTACCCAAAATGGCGGGGGGTGGGTGGCTACAAAGACAAGAAGAGACTGGCTTACAAGCTTTCAAGAGGGAACCTAGATCCAGAGGGCATGGAGGAAGGTAGAATCTCCGATGAGTAGTATCCAAACTGTCTGGGCGGAGCTGATGAAAGGAGATGGGGATAGGTCTCTTGTGGTACAATAGTGAATAATAGTTATCAGGACTGGCTGTGAGGGTTGGAAATGTAATGGTAGATGTTTTACAGCAAAAGGAGGGAAGTGATTGACTTTGCAGTTTAGGAGCGGAGGTCCCTGGGACCATCAAGGGAGAAGAGTGGAGTGTGAGACCCTACCCAGAGAAGCAGTGACGCCAGAGACGGAGGCAGAGATGATGATGTGGATGGGGACTTTAGATCCAGAGACGGAGAGGAGTTGTGTGCTGACGACTGGGGGTCAGGCTTGCAGGGTATACCCTTTGGTCGGTTGATGATGCTTGGAGGGGATTGAAACCATGGCAAAGAAATGATATACGATAGGATGAATCAAAGCTAATGTTCTCCGATGTAAACTGTCACATAATTCACAATAAAGTATTTTAAAGAGTGATAGGTTAATGACACAGAACAGAGACAACACTACGAACAAATGAAATGACATCCTCAAGTATGCTGTGTGTGCTTTCTACAAGATTCCAACTCATAGTGACCCCATGCGACAGATTAGAGCTGCTTCAGAGCGTCTCCAAGGCTGTAAATCTTTACAGAAGCAGACAGTCGCAGTTTTCTCCCACCAGTGAGTTTGAGCTGCTGATCTTTTGGCTAGCCACAGAGCACATAAGCACAGACACCCCTCGCCCACCAGCCAGGGTTCCTTTTCACAAGTATGTGGCAGTTGTGTACCATCATGTCTGTTCTGACTCACAATGACACTGGGTTTCCAAAGCTATAAATCTTTCAAGAGTAAAAGCCTCATCTTTCTCCCAAGGAACATCTGGTAGGCTTGAATTACTGATCTTGTGGTTATCAGCCCAACGTGTAACCCATTATGCCATAAGTATTTGTTGTTGTTGTTAAGTGCCGTTGAGTCGGTTCCAACTCATAGCGAACCTGTATAGGGTTTCCGAGGAGTGCCTGGTGGGTTTGAACTGCTGACCTTGTGGCTCAAACTGACCTTGCAGTCCAGTGCATTATCTTGTAGTGGGATTTATAAGACATAATTTTGGGGACAAAATTCAATCCACACAGGCAGATGAAGATGGAGACACAGCCATGATCCTAGAGTATAGCACTGTAGGATCAGCATTGGACTGTGAACCAAAAGGTCTGCAGTTCAAACCCACCAGCTGCTCCTCAGAATCCCTCTACAGATGGCACTTTAGCGACAGAGTGTTATAAACAAAGCCTGTCTGCTTCATTTCTCTCAAGGTGCCCCATGAACTTTGCTCCTCCATCGTTTCCTTCCTGTTCCACTGCAAGGCCGATTAGATTACCCAGAAAGCACATTCTTTGCACAAACCATCAACACACACTCTTTCCTTTGAACAGCAGAATCAAAGGAACGAAAACAAGAGAATCAAAGAGCCATGTAGTGCGTGCAGCTGGGAGGTGTGGTTCTGAGTCCAGTTGAGCCTCTCAGAACAGGCTGAGCCTCAGTCTCCCATGGGACAGTGACCCCTACCTTCAGAACCCCGAATCTCCTTCCACAGCTCCTCCAGCTCAGCTGATGGGAACACTGGGTGTGTACCAAACATGAACTCTACTGGCCATCGTCCATTGGCTGGAGCTGTATTTCCAGATTAATCAATGACACCCACTGTTGCTGAGTGGATTTCAACTCAGAGCAAGCCTCTAGACAGAGTAGAAAACAGCCCATAGTATTCCCAAGGTTGTCATCTTTATGAAAGTAGAATGCCTCATCTTTTCCCCAGGGAGCAGTGGGTGGGTTTGAACCACCAACCTTTTGGTTAGCAGCTGACTGCACTATCAGAGCTCTTTAATCCCATGATAGCTTTGCCACCAAGATTGTATTATTAGCCTCAACTGAAGGAGTGCCTGAAAGGAGTTAGATTTGTTCTTACTGTTAGCTGCCCCTGACTCCTGGCGACCCCACGCACAAAACCCTGCCCGATTCTGTGCCATCGCCATGGTCACATGGGAATTTATAGGGTTTTCATTGTCAGATGTTCAGGCCTTTCTTGCTAGTCCCTCTTAGTCTGGAAGCTCACAGCAACACACCAGCCTCCACTGACAGACAGGTGGGGGTTGCCTATGGGGTGCTTTGGTTAGGGATCGAACCCAGGTCTCCTGACTGGAAGGCAGTACTCCTACCACTGAGCCGCTGGGGTCTAGGGCCCTGGGTACAGGTGACAGAGAAGAGGGAAGTGGGCACAGGGGCACAGGGGCACATTAAGGAATGCACTGCATAGGGCCAGGCTGCAGAGGGACATTCTGTGCAAAGAGAGTGTCCTCGCACAGAAAAACGCCTCCTCGGAATTCCGCCTTCTCTCACGCAATGGCCACGTGGAAGCTCAAGACCGAGTAAGGAGCTGTGAGTTGGACCCATGGAGTTTCAGTCACTCCAGCTCTGCCACTCTCTCACCGCGGGACTCTGGACCTCACCCAGAATCTCAGTACCCACATTCCTTGTCTCCTTTACAGAGTTACCACCGTGAACATGAAACAAGCTCTTTTGATGCTTCCTAAGTGCCTGTGAGGAGTCCTGCTGCGGCGCTGTGGGTTAATGCGCCAGACTGCAAAGCCGTTTGAACTGCAAGGTCGGTGGTTCAAGCTCACCAGCTGTGCCTTGGAAACCCTATACAGGATCGCTATGGGTCGGAACCGACTCAATGGCACTTCACAATAACAAGTGCCTGTGGACCTAGGGTTGTGTTCGCCAGACAACTGCTTACAAATCTCACGGCTGGCCCTTTTAAAAGAAAAACACTCAACGCATTCCAGAGACTGCTGGCTTAGCTGTTGGAGATTGAAGGAGATATGGTCACTCCCCTTGGAGCTTAATTGAAGAAAGGAACTGATGTACCAAGGTATTTGGCCTGGTGAGGCATCCCTGGCGCTAGAAGAATCCTGACAACAGCCAAAGGTGGTGCAGTGGGTTAAGCACTGGGCATTGAACTAACAGCAAGTTCCCCAGTTCAAACCCACCAGCCATGCCTTGAGAGAAAGATGAGGCTGTCTGTCTGCTTATGTCAAGATTTATAGACTCGGAAACCCTATGGGACAGTTGTACTCTGTCCTATGGGGTCACTGTGAACCAGAGTTGACACACTGTGTGACGTCATCTAATTGAGAGTCTTCTCCTTTTGTGCTGACCCTCTACTTTACCAAGCATGATGTCCTTTTCCAGGAAATTACATCTGGCTATCTTCGCTTCTAGGAGCATTCTGGCTGTTTGCTTTCCTATTGTTGTTGTTGTTGTTGTGAAGTGCCATCGAGTCGGTTCCGACCCATAGCGACCCTGTACAGGGTTTCCGAGGGTTATAGTCTATGGTATATTCCAATATACTTCCCCAGCACGATGATTCGAGTAATCAATTCTTCATTGGCCTTCCTATTCACTGTCCAGCTTTCACATGCATATGAAGCAACTGAAAATACCATGGCTTGGGTCAGGTGCACCTTAGTCCTCAGAGTAAAATCTTTGCTTTTGAACATTTTCAAGAGATTTTTTGTCAGATTTGCCTAATGTAGTATGTTGTTAAGTGCCGTCAAGTCAGCTCATAGTGACCCTGTACAGGGTTTCCAAGGAGCCGCTGGTGGGGTTTGAACTGCTAGCCTTATGGTTTGCAGGCCAGTGCTGATCCTATAATGCCACACTAGGAGTCCTAGAATGCTTCTAGTAAGTTCAAAATTGTTGTTATTATGTGCCGTGGAGTCGGTTCCAATTCATAGCAACCCTGTACAGGGTTTCCGAGGCTGTAAATGTTTACAGATGCAGAAAGCCTCATCTTTCTCCTGCAGAACAGCTGGTAGTTTCGAACTGCTGACCCTGAGGTTAGCAGCCCAGTTCGTAACCACTACGCTACCAGAGCTCAAAATGGAAGAGGAACAAAAGATGGGTCTTTAAAAACGACACTGAGAGGTAGCTTCTGGGGACCAGGTGTATCTTGGTCCCCAGAGGAACAAATCTGTGTTGGAAGAAGGATAGCCACAATGTTCCTTGGACATGAGGATGGTGAGACTGTGTCTCACGTACTTTGGACATGTTATCAGAAGGGACCAGTCCCTGAAGAAGTCCATCATCTTTGGTAAAGTTGAGGGTCACTGCAATGAGATGGAACGACATGGTAGCTGCGGCAATGGGATCAAACGGCAGTGATGGCAAAGATGGCGCAGGAATGGTCGGCGGTTGGTTCTATTGTATGTATGGTCACTCTAAGTCAGAACCTACTGAGAACACCTCACAGTAACAAACTGGTAACAGCTTCGTCTGCTCAAGGACATGCTGCTTTGATTACAATGCAACGTCTCTGAGCTCTGGGCATTAGACCAGAACCACGGGGTGCGTTCGAATTGACTCAGTGTCCTAGGGTTTTCAGTGGCTGATTTTTCTGAGAATCACCAGGTCTTTCTTCCAAGGCACTTCTGGGTGGACTCAAGTCTCCAACCTTTTGGTTAACCATTCGCACAACCTAGGGACTCCAGTCCTTAAACAAGAGGCTCAGAGAAAGTGTCGGCATGCCCTGAACTGCAGCGTTTGTACACAAGAGGGCACTGTCTCCTTGGGAAAGGGCTGGATGTCTCCTCTCCCTACAGGCTGCTTTGCCCAGTCCTAGTGCATGAGCGCCTTTGGCTGGAGTTGAGCCACGTTAAGGTCAGAATCTCTGGCTTGCTGCCTTACCATCGTAGCTCTGACACCACATGAGTCAGCATGAATCCTGGGGGTGGGGAGGTGGAGAGAGAAATAGCAAGCAAGTCCTGTTACTTAGGCATCTTAGGTACACGGAAGAAGGGGAAGACATTGTAATGGACACCCCTATGCTGGGAAAATGGCCCAAGGCGAACACAGACAGAGGAGGAGGTCAGGGAAGCCTTCTGTCCCAGCTTCCCTGGAGAAGGACACCATGTTTGTGAAGTAAAGGGTTAGCGAAGATCAAGACCTTCTATAAGATGCATTGACACTGTGCAACGGTGGGCTCAGATAGGACCAGGCAGCATTCTGCTATGAATGGGAAGTGGCTTGATGTCACCTAACAACAACAATGATAACAGAAATACTACAAATGGGTGGCTTTAACAGACATCGATTTTCTCACCATTTAGGAGGCTCAATTCAGGGGGGACTTTCTTTGTTCTCTTGGAAAATCTGTGCCTCAACTTTTCTTAGCATTTTGGAGAATCCCATGTGACATCTATTTCTCCCGCCTTGGTGCTGACTTACCTCTGTGCCTTATCTTCTCCCATGAAACCATGGAACCTGTGAGAGCCAGCACACCACAGGATGACCTTGTTTGTTGGGTCTGGCAGGGTACAGTTTTACCACTTTTCTATCAAAAGATATTTGAGACCGACAGGAAAAATACAAAACAGTAACAGGAGTTCGATGGACTACTACAAGAACAAGCAAGTTGTTTGCCCAGGAGACATCAAGGCAAGTGGTTGGGTCCCCTCAGAACAAACCCCCTTCCAAGAATGAGACTTGATGGTAATACACGAGCAGACACGTGCTCTGACTGGTGACCACGTTGGTCACCATGAAGGGGAAGTGTCGGGGACCCGCCTCAACATAGGGGTTCAGTTCACGAGGAGGGGATACCTGA
>NW_006408559.1:9259451-9260453 GCF_000296735.1 Chrysochloris asiatica
AACCACGGTCAATAGACTCTTGTGAACACTGGTGGAGACCTGGTTGGCCGGCAGTGTTGCAAGACCTGGGGACTCTTGGGCCCAAAGTCAGTGACATAGCCACAGAGGACTAGAGTGAGAGTGAAGTGTCCAGCTGATAAGAAGAGAGGGCATATGCACAAGAACACCCACACTTGCAGATAATACCCTACCCACTTGACCTGGCTTCAATGACTGGATGATCAGAGCTCAACCAGAAGAAGAAAGAAGAGGAAAAACCTACACCTATGGATGTAGTAGCTCAAAAGAGGGAACAAATCCTTACAGTAAGGATCATTCCCACCCCCTCCACACACAGAGTAGACAGGGATGGGCAACTCAGACATTGGCTACCCAAAATGGGGGTGGGGGGAGGGCTACAAAGGCAAGAAGTGACTGGCTTACAAGCTTTCAAGAGGGAGCCTAGATCCAGAGGGTGCAGAGAAAAAAAAGAAAGAAAGATATTTGAGTTTTTCTTCTCTGACATGGTTCTGCCCAGTTTGGGTTCTGCCTTTCTCAGGTTTTACTGCACCTCAAAAGTGATTTGGTTTACGACACACTTTACAATGGCATGACCTCATTGACGTAAGATTTCATCTGCAGGTGCAAACCCAGCTGTCACTGAGTTGAGTTTGCCTCCGTCACCCACTAGGACAGAGCAGAACTGCTGCATAGGTACAGACTGTAATTCTGGACCGGAGCAGACAGCCTCATCTTTCTCACAGGGAGCGGCTGGTAGGTTTGAACTACTGATCTTGTGGTTATCAGACCAGTGCTTATCCTACACTATGAGCAGGCTCCTTTAACTACAGCTATGCTACACCTGTGTGCCATCGAGTTGGTGCCAACTCATCTTGTAGAGGATTTCCACAGCTGTAAACAACATACAGATAAATAAAGAAAACACTGAAGTTGTCTAAGAAGTCATTTTGCCCAGATCCACCATCAGCACTCATGGAAGCAGCAGTCAAGAAATCAAACAAC
>NW_006408559.1:9260853-9263709 GCF_000296735.1 Chrysochloris asiatica
ATGTTTGGTAAGGTGGAGGGTCAGAGAAAAAGAGGAAGCTCCCCAGCGAGATGGATTGGCACAGTGGCAGCAGTGATGGGCACAGAGGTAGCAATGACTGTGAGGTTGGCCCAGGACCGGGCAGTGTTTCATTCTGTTGCGCATAGTGTTGCTATGAGTCAGTAATGACTTGATGGCATTTGATAACAGCAACAAATCTTCACGGGAGCAGAAAGTCTAATCTTTCTCCCACAGAGCATCTGGTAGACTTGAACTGCTGCCTTGAGGGCTCAAGGTTAAGAATTGCAACATGAATTTGGGCGACCTAATTCAATCCACACACCTTCTCTAGAACCTGATTCTGAAATCACACTCTTCCCCTGTTCCCCTCATCTCTGCTGGCCCATTCTCCTACTCCCTTCATATCTCCAGTCCCAACCACACTGATGTCCCCTACACACTTGGCAACAAGGTACCAGGGAGATGGGAAACGCTGTTCTGATGATGTCATTTCAAATGAAATCTACAGATAGAGTTCCTTGTCCTTCCTTCACGTTTGGTCACCCACCAATTTCCTTAGGTCCCTTCTGTAGTCCCCGTCCCTGGCTTGGCCAGGGTCTTGGAATGACCATTGTGTTGGTAGTTTGGTCACCTGAACACTTCCATGCAAGACCAATCTTTGTTCTTTGGCTCATTTTAGGCCCAGATGCCTGCTCTCACCTTGTACCCAGGCGAGACTGCAGACTGGCTAGTGGCCTCTGCAGGCATCACTTCTAGTGGGTTATTTTTTAGGATTTGCTGCTGCTGCTGGCTCTCTGTATTCTTTCTGAGCTTGGACAGCGCTCTCTGGCCCACATCCCTCATTGCCAACTTCTCCCCCTTGTTCTTGGGTGTTTCTTGTGCTATTCCCAGCTCCTTAGCTCCAGATTGGTTCTCCTGGGTTGTCTTGTCCCTTCTCTGCCTCACTGAGAAACTACAAGCCCTTCCTAAACTTCACAGCTCTGCTCCCAGCATCCTCCTTTCTGTCAGAATCATCTTTAGGATGCAGCCTCTAGGAGGTGTCTCATGAACTAGCTCTATCATCTCTTTGTCAAAATTTGAGGAGGCTGCAAACATTTGAGCATGCTGGATTATTCCACATGTCGGAATCCCTGAGGAGCAAGATTCCTGGTGGCCTCTCAACATCACCTCTTCAATCTTGGCTGGGGACACAGGTGGTCGAGATCCTGCCTGACCTCTCCAGCTGGCCATGACCCTGTCCTTCTCCCAGCCTAAGTCTCACCCTCTAGTTTCAAGGGAACAACTCTTAAAGAACACCTGTAGTCTTACTTCCCCTCTGTTCCTTCTGTTTCTTTCAGTTCAAGGATGTTGGTATCTGAAGAGGCATGTTTGAGGTCAAGGGAGAGTTATTTAAGGTGAACAGATAGTGTTTGCTGAAGGGAATGATTCAGTTGGGAGGAAAAGCCAATGCATTTATGAGGTTCCATAGTGGAAAGCAAAATAGCTAGGGATTCAGATGCCCATTGTCCAAGTGGTGACTGCTCCCAGGCTTGGGGAGGCATTGATGACCATGGGGTGAGTTTGAGACTTATCAACCTTTCTAGCACTGAAGGTTCCTCTCTACTGCCAAGTTTATTAGGACTGCTAATGACTCCACGTGTGTCAGAGTAGAACTGTGCACCACGGGGTTTTCAATGGCTGGTTTTTTGGGAGTAAATGGACAGAGGTTTCTTCTAAGATGTATCTTGATGGACTCAAACTTTCAACCTTTTGGTTAACAGCCAAGCGCGTTAACTATTTACACCACCAGGGATTCCAACCCTTGCCAGTACTGTCTCCCAAACATGGCTCCATGCTGGCCTTACTCCAAGGTTTTGATCTGCTCTTGGAATTCAACCTTCTCCAGCCTTTTCTCTTTGAGGCACCTGCAGGTGGACGCTCTTAAGGGCCTTAAAGAGGTCCTTTCTCTCCCCACGCTCTTCTCTGTCTCTACCCACTCTGACGTTAGGTTTGGACACATCACTTGCTGTGTCTGGTGGGGCAGGAGCAAACTTGTGAAAGGACTTGTTTGTTTTCCTCTTTCCCTTCAACGACACATCACTTGCTGTGTCTGGTGGGGCAGGAGCAAACTTGTGAAAGGACTTGTTTGTTTTCCTCTTTCCCTTCAACTTTCCTCTTTCCCTTCAACTCCTGCCCACTCCATGAGGACAAGTCTGGTGGAGCCTGCTAGAGGAAGAGAGGAGACATGGAACTGAGCCCAGCTGTCTCAGAGGAGGCCATCCTAGACCCGCCAGTTTCCATCTGTCCTACTGGACACACGAGTCAGCAGAACAGCCCAACCAACCCAGTGACTCATGAACAAAAATGGATGCTTCTGGTTGGACTCCACTGACGTTATGTGGTTGTTTGTTGTGGAACCATGTTGTGGAACAGATAACTCACATTTAATGTGAGTGCCATCGAAGGCACTTTAACCCCTGAGGTTCTGAGGGAGGTGAGGCTGGCCTCTTTGGCATTCCGCTATCTCGGTTGCTGGAGTCCTGGTGTGGCACTGTGGGTTAATGTGATGGGCTGCAAAACTGCAAGGTTGGAAGTTCAAGCTCCTCAGCCGCTCCTCAGAAACCCTATACAGGGTTTCTATGGGTTGGAACAGACTCAAAGGCACTTTACAACAGCAATAGGCTGCTCGAAGTAAACCAGGAAAGTGTGTTGTGATCCCTCCGACCTATTTTAATAAATACAGAACACAGTACATGACTCTTTAAGTCAAATGTGTATGGGAGGATGTGATCTACCAGAATTTGGGGAGTGACTCTTGTAATCCTCACCTTGCTGTTGTTAAGTGCCCTTGAGTCAGTTCCGACCCATAACGACCCT
>NW_006408559.1:9264580-9281045 GCF_000296735.1 Chrysochloris asiatica
GTCTGAAGTATGAGAGACGAAGTTTGGCCATCTTGGCCTCCAAGGAGCACTCTGGCTGCACTTCTTCCAAAACAGATCTATTGGTTCTTTTGGCATTCCATGACACTTTCAATATTCTTCTCCAACACCATAACTCAAAAGCATAAGTATATGAGGTGATTAAAAATACCTTGGCTTGTGTCAGGTGCACCTTAGTCCTCAAAGTGACATCTTAGCTCTTTAACACTTTAGAGAGGTGTTTTTTGTTTTTGTTTTTGTTTTTGTTTTTTAGCAGATTCTCCCAGTACATCTTTTGATTTCTTGACTGCTGCTTTCATGAGTGTTGACTGTGGATCCAGTAACATGAAATTCTTTTCAATTTCAAATCCTCACCTGGGTTTCACTATTGATGCTTTCTGGTAACAAAACTTTATTCGCTTTATTTAGTTAAAGAAACGAGCATTTCTGTTTGTAAAGCTCATTTCTAGACGTTGGATTTATTATAGTGATATGGCACCCACCTTTCTGAAGTTAACATCTTCATCACCTGTGCTTATATATATATGTGTATGTATACAATGTATTTAATTTTTGTTGTTACTGAGAATATACATGGTAGAACATACACCAATTCAACCTGTACAATTTCTACATGTACATTTCAGTGACATTAGTTACATTCTTTGAGCTGTCCAACATTCTTACCTTCCTTTTCTGAACTGTTCCTCCTGCTTATAAAAACACTTATCTTTTGAGTTGCTGTTGTAAATTTGGTCCCAGCTAGAAAGATCTTAGGAGCTCTGGTAGCGTAGTGGTTACAAATTGGGCTGCGAACCACAAGGTCAGCAGTTCGAAACTACCAGCTGTTCCATGGGAGAAAGATGAGGCTTTCTGCTCCCGTAAAGATTTACAGCCTCAGAAACCCTGTACAGGGTCGCTCTGGGTCAGAACTGACTCCACGACACATAACAACAACAACAACAGACAGATCTTACAAATCAGGTTGCTAACCTCAAGGTTGGCAGTTTGAAACTACCAGCCGATTCGCAGGAGAAAGATGAGGCTTTCTGCTTCTGTAAAGATTTACAGCCTTGGAAACCCTGTGCATGGTCATGATGAGTTGGAACCGACTCTATGGTATTTAACAACAACACCAGCTAGATCTTGGAGTCCTGGTGTGGCACTGTAGGATAATGTGCTGGACTGTGGGTCAATTTGAATTGCAAGGTCAGCAGTTCAAACTCACCAGCCATTCCTCAGAAACCTTATACAGGATTGCTATGAGTTGGAATCGACTCGACAACACTTAATAACAAACAAGATAGCTCTTAAAAGGGCATAATGCTTAGGCAGCCCTTGTTTAGTAGTAAAACTAAACTATTGTTTATTTTAAAGAAGACTTCAGGGAGTATTTTTGGCTTAAGGTTGCAAGGTTCTCTCAAAGCAATCATTTCAGGGTTTCATCCAGCCTCCACGGCTACAGACAGTCTGCCTCTCCTGTACTGTTGCAATAGCTCCGGAAGGATGGGCTTCCTGTCCCCCACTGCCAGATCCATCTGACCTGAATACCATTTCATTTCTACCTACCGTCTCCTCTGTACTCAGAGATGTTCAGGAACTTCTGTGGACTTTTGGACCAAGTCTAAACTCCGGCTAGTATCTCAGGAGTCCCATAGGTGAGTCCTGGTGTGGCGCTGTAGGTTAATGTGCCAGACTACAAAGCCGTTTGAACTGCAAGGTTGGCGGTTCAAGCTCACCAGCTGCTCCTAGGAAACCCTATACAGGGTCGCTATGGGTCAGAATCAACTTGACGGCACTTAACAACAACAACAATAGGAGGGTCAGAGAAAAAAAGAAGACCCCCAGCAAGATGGATTGGCCAAGTGGCAGCATCAATGGACTTAAGCGTGACAACAGTAGTGAGATTGGCCCAGGATCTGGCAGTGTTTTGTCCTGCTGTGCATAAGGTTGCTATGGGTCGGTACCGACTCGATGACACATAACAACAAACAACAACAACATAATCTAGTCCCACAACCCACCTTGTGAGTTTGCCATACTGTGGTGGCTTTCATGTGAGGCTAGAAGTTATGCATCTGATATTTCAAATACTTCCCAGATCACCCATGGTGAACAGGTTTCAGTGGAGAATCCACTCTCAAGCAGACCAGGAAGAAAGACTAGGAATCTACTCAGCCAATAAAACTTTATGGATCACAGCAGAGAGCTGTCTGACATTGTGCTGGGAGATGAGCCCCCTAGGTTGGGAGGCAACAATGGACTCAATCAAGACCACAACCATGAAGATGGCATGGGGCCGGAGAGCGTTTTGTTCTGTTGGATCTAGACTCACCATGAGGTAGAGCCAACTCAGTGACAGCTAGGGGGTCCACTCTCTCTCTCTCTCACTCACACATACACACTTTCTCTCTTTCTCTTTCTCTCTCTTCAAGGCACGCAATACCCACCGAAGAACACTTGCAGGGCAGACTTGGTTGTTTACAGCCCTGTCCCCAGAAGACCTCCCTTACACCTGGAAATCCAACCTTTTTATCTCCGGGGGAAATCTAACCCTGGTCCCATTTTCAGTGAGGTCTCCAGTATCAGCAGGGCTGTGTTTCCCCATGAGCCAGCTCAGGCCACCAGGGGTCAGAGCTCCTCCCTCTCTGGGCTCCCTCGGGTTCTCTGGAGGCTCACTATAGCTCAGTTAGCTCCAGGCCAAGTGAGCCAAGGCCGACATGTCCACCAGAAATGGACAGGACAGAAACGTTCCCCATCCACAGGCTCCAGGGCTTGGAGTCAAGACTGAAGGCAGGACAAGAATCTCTGTGGGTTAGGTAGACCCAGGAGTCTCCGTTTTTACCAAAATCTCAAGACCAAGCTCACTGCCATCAAGTGGGTTTCGATGCATAGAGATCCTGTAGCACAGACTAGAACTACCCCTTAGAATATCTGAGGCTGTAAATCTTTATGGAAACACACTGCCTCATCATTCTCCTCTTACATTGTAACACCAGTTCAGTTTGCTTTCTGTGGGAATTCTCTCTGTCCCTTCTGTCCTCCTCTCCCTGCTACCTCCCAATCATGCCCTTCTTGTTCAGAACATGTGTCAGACAAAAGCTTGATTTCTGTCTGGGAAGAAGTACAGCCAGAATGTTTCTTAGAACTTCTTTTCTCATACTTTGGACACAGTCCCTGGAGGGACCAGTCCCTGGAGAAGGACATCATGCTTGGTAAAGTCGAAGGTTAGTGACAAAGAGGAAGACCCGTAATGACACAGTGGCAGCAACAATGGGATTAAACACAACAATTGTGAGGATGCTGCGGAACCAGGAAGCATTCCTTCTTTAGTGCATAGGGTCGCTATGAGTTGGACCAAGGACAATGCTTGACTGACCAGAGGCACAAACAGCTTCAGCTTCCTGGCACATCCTGTTCCTCTTATTTGTTGTTGTCAAGTGTAGTCGAGTTGGTTTTGACTCATAGCAGTCCAGTGCTGAGGAATCCACACCTGGACTCCTCTAGATGGCTAACTAGCACCTGATTCTTATTCCAGGCAAAGTTCTCATCTCTTGTGGTTTCAAACGGGCCTCCCAGTTGGCTAGATTTCAAAGTACTTTCAATAGTTTGAGATTTTGTTGAATGTTTTACTTACCAGTGGCTTCTAAACCTGGCTTCTCATTAGAATCACCTGGGGAGCTTTTGAAAAATCCAGTTTCCTATCGGTTGAGATTCTGAATGGGCCAGAGTAGCTGGTGGGTTTAATCCACTGACCTTGGGGTTAGTAGCCCACCACTTAATCCACTGGTGGTTGTTGTTGTTATGTGCTGTGGAGTAGGTTCCGACTCATAGTGACCCTGTACAAGGTTTCTGAGGCTGTAAATCCTTACGGGAGCAGAAAGCCTCATCTTTTTCTTGTGGAACAGCTGGTAGTTTTGAACTGTTGACCTTGTGGTTTGAAGCCCGATTCGTAACCACTATGCAACTGGAGCTCCTTAATCCGCTGGTGGTACAGGGGGTTAAGTGTTGGTCGGAGGTTCAAACCAGCCACAGAGGGTCCTCCTTCACTATCCCTGGGGAAAAGCAAATGGCTCCCAGATCTTTCCACCTCACATCCTCAGCTGATTAGAAACAGAAAATGTCCACAAATACTTTCACAAAGTAAAATATGTATTCTTTACATTTTCTGTTTACGATTCGCTCGCCTAGATACAAGCAGTCAGCACACTAGGCTAGCTCCCCCAAAGACCAATAGAACCTAATCAGAAAGGACATTTATTTATTCATGAGAACGGTACTTGTAGCAGCTACTCCCAAGGCTGTTCTGACTCGTGTATCAGGGTAAAACTGCTTCGCAGGGTTTTCAATGACTGACTTTTCAGATGATCACAGACCTTTCTTTCAACCTTTCAGTTAGCAGCTAGAACACTCGCTGTTGGCACTGCCCTTACAGCACAATGGTTAAGCATTTAGCTGCTAACAGAAAGGTGAGAGGTTCGAACATACCAGCCACTTTCAAGGAGAAAAGACCTGGTGATTAGCTGTAGCAAAGATGACAGCTTAGGGAACCCTCTGGGGCAGTTCTACTCTGTCACATGGGGCACTGTGAGTGAAGCTGTGGGTTAATGTGCTGGACTGCAAGGTCACTTTGAATCACAAGGTCAGTGGTTCAAGCTCACCAGCCACTCCTTGGAAGACCCCCGATGAGATGGATTGGTCAAGTGGCAGCATCGATGGACTCAAGCATGGCAACAGTAGTGAGGTTGGCCCAGGATCGGACATTGTTTCATTCTGTTATGCATAAGGTCACTATGAGTCAGTGCCGATTCAATGGCACCTAACAACAACAACAACAACAACAACAACTAGAGAGCTGAGTGGACATTTAAAATTTTCCTGAGGTGTGGGGCATTATCAGACCTAAGGCCCAAGATATTCTGATCTACAGCTCACTTACCCTCCTCTGAATCCCTCCACCCCAGTGTTTCTGAGGACGACTTTGTATGATGAGAGATGTCACTCACGGGGACACGCTGAACTTGTAGATGACAGGGAACAGAGGAAAAACAGAGAAACAGTCATTCATTCATTTATTTATTCACCTTCCAAACTCATAGAGTGTCCCTGGTGTGACACTGGAGGATCAGCACTGGACCTCCAGGTTGCTTTGGACCAGAAGGTCAGTGATTCCGATTCACCAACCGCTCCTCAGAAACCCTAGACAGTGTCGCTATGAGTGAGAACCGCCCCGTTGGCACTTAACAGCATGTCTGGCATCTTCTCTTCACTCTTGCTCCCTATGGACCTAAATGGAGGACATTAGATCCAATATCAAATTTGGACTCTTTATAATACAAAGAAACCAACTGACTCTTCAGCCATGGTGTGGGGAAGGCCATTCAAGAGACCAACTTCAATGATGGAGAATGGAAAGTCTCCTTGGTCTCTGGAGTCTTCTATTTGAAATCTGAACACATTGGCACCTCCCTAGGACATGTTCTATTCTCCTCAGAGCTGGATGCCTGACTTGTGTTCTGTCTTCTTCTTACCTTGCAGGAAGACCTGGTCTGATTTGGCCAGTGATTTGGAGGACAATTGATTCCTATTAAGTCTAGGTGTTCTGGAGGGGGAAGTCAGTCAGCCTGCATCCTGCAATCAGGTGCTCAAATGCTGAGGGAGAATTCAGAGAATGTGCGGTTCATTCAACCTCAGAAAATAATCAAGTCCAATCTTCTCTTCTCCAAGACTGAATGAGTTTCACGTCAAAGTCCACCATGGAAAGGGAGTCCATGAAGCTCTGTTGTTGTTGTTGTTAAGTGCCATCAGGTTGGTTCCTACTCATAGCGACCCTGTGTAGGGTTTCTGAGGAGCATCTGGTGAGTTTGAATCGCCGACCTTGTGGTTGAAACTGACTTTGCAGTCCAGCACATTAACCCACATTACCACCCCAGGACTCCCCATGAAGCTCTAGTTTTCATTTATTCCGATCTTTCGGGATTCCTTCTTTATGCTCAGTCAGTGTTTCCAGTAAAAATTCTTAAGGAATCATGAAAAGAAAAGATAAGACAAAGACAAAAATGAAAATGCCTACCTTGACTCTGCATCTGTGACCATCTGAGAACGGCAGAGACATCAGTGGTTGTGGATTGAATTGGGCCACACACACCCCCCTCAAAATATGTATCAGACTCCTGGTACCTGTGCAATCCTGGTTTTATGTTAGAGTAATGAGGCGGTTCTTGTGTAGGCTGAGTCCTGAACTAGTCACTTCTGAGAGATCTAAGGAGCAGCACACACACAGAGGCACAGACGAGGGGAATCAGACACCAGAAAGGATCATCAAGAGTCCAAGAGCTGCTGATCTGGATGTTCAGAATCACGAGAGCATCAATTCCTGCTCCTGAAAGCCACACGTTGGGGTGTCTGTAACGGTGGCACTGGTAACTAAGACATCGGGGTTTATAATACACTGAACACAATCCCCTTAGCATTTTTCCTTGTCTTGGTTCTCACCATCTCGACTTTTACTTCCTACATATACAGATGCCTCTTGAGGGGACCAACTGAGGATTCACATGGAATCTGCGGGCATCCACTGCCCTCGGGACCAGGTGGGCCATTGGGAACTCGTATCCTGGAGCCTGGATCTCTGCCAGGGTCTGGGCTTAGTGTAGCCCGGGGACCCATGGGACTGGAGCCAGGGGTGAAAGGAACCATACTGGGAGGCTGGTGAGTGGGCAGATGCCCACCCAGAGCTCTCTGAAGTAACATGTGGAGATGCCAGGGGGGTGCATACAGCTGTTACATGCCAGTTGAGCTCATCTCATCTGCCTCCAGTCTCCAACTGTTTGCTAGCAAATTCTCTTATTGACCCTTCAATACATGCACAGAGCAGTCCCCTTCTTCCTGTTCCCATATCCTTGGAGTTTACCTACTTATGGAAAATACGAGAAAAACAACTGAGCAGGTGTCTTTGACTGACATCTTATTTGGGAAAGATAATGCTACTTACAAGGAGTACTGGTGTGGTGTTGTAATGTTAACTACAAGGTCTGTGGTTCAAACCCACCGGCTACTCCTGGAAAACCCAATACAGGATTGCTTTGAGTTGTAACAGACTTGACGGCCCATAACGACAATGCTATTGTTGTTGTTGTTATGTGCTGTGGAGTCGATTCCGACTCATAGTGACCCTGCATAGGGTTTCTGAGGCTGTAAATCTTTACAGGGGCAGAAAGGCTCATCTTTCTCCCATGGAACAGCTGGTAGTTTCGAACTGCTAACCGTGAAATTAGCAGCCTGATTCATAACCACTACGCTACCAGAGCTCCTTAACAGTGCTATTAAGACAGTGAAATATAAGCTCTTAAAATTAGACTCTGGATCTTTACAAACATTCCCAATACAACCCACATGTAATCCAAGTCTACCAAACCTGGCCTTCTCCTCTCTCACTCCTTGGCCTCCAACCCAGACACTGCAGATCCCCTCTCGCTGGAAGCCCTGTTTGGTGGTCCCCACAGCCCAGTCAGTCTCTGCTGGGAGCAGCTGCAGGAATCATTCCATCCGGGTGCACCCTGTACTTAGAGTTCCATCTGCTTCTAATCCTAATCTATCTTCTTCTATGCCATCCCCTGCATCTCAGAGGGGGCTGGGCACCATTGGTTAGGCAGCAGGCGGGTGTCCTCCTGGATGTCTTCGGCTGGTACAAGCCTGGGGGACCACTTGGAACACATCCATCATGTGTCTTCTCCTCCGCATCATCACGGGCTAGAATGCACTCATGCAGGCCGCTCTGGGAGTAGGGACACTGTGGGGCCAGTGGAGCAGAGGACCAATGACCCCACTGGGAGAGAGCCCCTCCAGTCCATGGCCACAGATTAACTCTGAATGCTGGCTAGACAAGTCACAAATGTCCCCTGGTCTCAGGGGAGACTGGTAGACAGTGTGCAGCTCTGGTAAAACTCAGCCCCCTTCCTGAGAGTCCTTCCCCACAATCCAGATGACAAACGCATTGTTGACCTTGTTGATTCTGATTCATTTCTACTAGTTTTTTCTCCGAGCCCGGGGATTGCAAACTGGAGACCGAAGCTGTGCCTGACTTGCAAGTGTGTTTGGTTTGGCCAAGCTCACTTAAAAAAACAAAACAAAACAAAACAAAACAGTTTTGTTTTTTTTTACTTAATGCTTTTATTGTGAATTGAGTGATAGCTCACATGGGAGAACATCAGTTTTGCAGTCAACCAATTATATTTTGTTTCAATGCAATGATTACAATCCCTTCCATGCACCATTAGTTAACAGTATTTGCCTCTATCTGCCCCCACCTTTTGATGTACACAAAAACATGCAGGGATATATAATCATTTAAACAACCAAAGAGCACATTTTTCAAGCCAGCCTCCTGCCCATCAGCACTCAGCCTTTCTCTTTCTATGAGTCTAGCATCCTCAACTGCTCATCTCTCCATGTCCTCATCTCTGACTCCATCTCTGGTGTCGCTACTTCTCTGGTTAGCATCCCATCAAGCTCATTTTAAAACTTGAACTTGAACCTGTAGGTGGCAGGTGTCTATTTTCAGACCCACTGTCTTTCTGGCCTTTGTGATCCTTGGGGTTTGTCAGCTCCGTGAGCTCTCTGCCAGGTATAGAGACATCTATCTGCTCAGCTCATGCTGGATCCTCATGAATACTTTCAGGACACCTTCCAAATCATGGGGACATCTCTTTGTTCCATTACCAAGGAGCATGAGTGAAGCAGCACGGCTTAAGATGCCGTCCACATAGACCCTGGAGAGGGCGTGCTGGCCTGAGTGTGTGCGGATGCTGTCAGCTCCGTCTGTCAGTCTGGCTGTATCATTCTGCCCTGGTTATGCCAAAAGCTCATGGCCCAGGACTGGTCCAAGGGCGTCCAACTCAGAGTCAGAACCTCTTTGTTGTCAGGAACATGTGCCCCATGCTGTGGCCGCAGTGACATGTGGGGACCAATGAGGTCCTGGGGCCTTTGACACATCCCAGAGCACAGCCCTGCAGCCTGCGGTCAGGGGTCAGGGTGCAGGTGAGGGGTCGCTGGTCTTCTCTCCTGCCCTGAGCCAGTGCATACAGAGCAGATGTACACACAGCAAGACGCCAAACGTGGTCATGCTCAGACAGACAGACACACACACAGATGCATCTGTGTGGACAGAAAAACCTTCAAAGGCAGCTCCAGACATGCACAGATGCAGACACTGCCCCCACCAGCCCCGCCGAGGGCCCCCAGGCCACTGGCAGCCCCTCTCACCCCCACACTTCCTCCTTCCTCAGGTCTAGGACCCCCAGATGCCCAAGGGTGGGAATGATAACATCACCTTTTTCTCTTCTTCTGATGCTGCAAGGAAAGTTAAGGAAAGCCCGTGGGCTGACATGTTCAGGTCTGAGGCTCGGCCCTGCCCGTCTAGTGTGGAGACCTGAGCTTCTCCTCCTAGACCTCCCTGGGCTGGCTTCACATGGAGGGTCCAACACAGGGATAACAGGTGCAGGTGGAGCCAGGGGCCTCACACCTGAGGAGAGAGGCTGGCAGGAGTGGACATTGTACTGAGCTGTCCACTTCTCCTTGCTCTACAGTCTTCTCTGTGTGAGAGCCCCTGGCCCCTCCTTGTCTCCCCAGGAAAGAAGGGGTGAGGAGACCCTCTACCAGGAAACACATTTCATTCCCCAAATTCACATTAACCTGTGTCTCTTTCCTGACCCAGGGACTATTTTAATCCTATCAATGACGTGCTGTGTGGGAAACAATATGGTTGTTTACTGAAGCGTTGTTGCCAAGTGTTGTCGAGTTGGCCTGATTCATAGCAACCGTGTATAGGGTTTCCAAGAAGCAGCTGGTGGATTAGAACCACTCGCCTTGTGGTTCACAGTCCAGTGCTGATCCTACAGTACCACACCAGGAGTCCTAATCAGTTGAGAGATGGTTTCAGAGAAAGGAGAAGGAGAAGTCTTTTCCCTCATTCATTCTGTGTTTCTTGCTGTTGTTTTCTGGGCCAATTGAAGCCTTCGTGTCTCGTGGATCAAGATGACAGATCAGGACAAGGAGCCCAGCAGGGGGCCTGTGGACAGGCCTGGATCACTCCCACTGAGGGGTGGCAGTTGGAGTGGAGACCTCCTTTCAGGGGAACTTAGAGGACTAGATTGTGTTGTGCATGGAGCTCTCTGCCCACAAGAGGGGGTGCCAGGCCTGCTGGTAGCTTCTGAAACATGTCATTGATGGCACAGTACTTCTTGAGTCAGATAAAGGGAATATTCTGCTCAGTTTAAGAAGAACGAAGATAGGTCAAACAGAACAAGCTAAGAGGACTGCCCAGGAACCCTGACTGGGAAATGATGGAGAGGCAGACTTCCTTCAGGCAGAGCTGGGAATCTGGAAGGTTTAGCCTTCCTTTCTTAGAACATGTCCATGTGTCTGGAAGTAGGGCATGGGCCTTGTGGTGGGTTTTCCTAAACGTAGTCTTCTCTGACCCTCTATATCTGCTAGAGGAGCCAGTCCTTTCTCTAATTCCTCTCAGGTCACAGAGAGGTCTGAACCACATTGGATCACAACTATAGTCTCCGTGAGTTCATTTGGAATGTCTCCTTCAGGTTGTGCAAATGAATGGCATGCTTGGCTGTTAACTCTTGTTGGTGGTGGTGTGCCGTGGAGTTGGTTCCGACTCACAGCAACCCTGTGTAGGGTTTCTGAGGCAGTAAATCTTTAGTGGTGGTGATAGTGATGTGGAGTCTGTTCTGACTTACAGCGACCCTGCGTAGGGTTTCCGAGGCTATAATCTTTATGGAAGCAGAAATCCTCATCTTTCTCCCACGGAACGACTGCTAGTTTTGAACTGCTGACCTTGAGGTTAGCAGCCTGACTCATAACCACTATGTTAACTGAAAGGTTGGAAATTCAGGTCAGAAGTTCTGGGGGAGCAAAGTCTGGTGATTTTCCAAAAAAACAAGTCAGTCACTGAAAACCTTATGGAGCACAGTTTTACTGTGACATGCGTAGTCACTATGACTGGGGGCCAACTCAACTGTAACTGGTCAGACTGGTCACTCCAAGATAATAATCAACATTCTCAGCGTCCTGGCCCTTCTGTGAAGGTGGGAGTTGATGAGGTCTTTCTCTCCCTCCTAAGGTAGGCTCCTTCCTCATTCTAAACTTGTGAACTGTGCTTCTTCCCCTTGGGTGTGGGTGGGTGGGAGAGCTATTACTTGGCTACTTCTAGGTCCTGATGGCTTTGTCCTCTCAGGGGCTCCTGGAAAGAAGAGCCTAGGGGTATCCCCCCAAAATGAGCCAGTGGATGTTTCCACGGCTCTCGGAAGGGTCTTTCCAGACGCAACTGCTCAGTGAATGTTCCCTTGGCTGTCTCTGCCTCGCCCTCAGTTTTCCCTCACCTCTGCCCCCACCCCCAACCGGCACCTCTTACTGCTGCAGGCCTCTCTCCCAGAGCAAGAGTGAAGCTCCTTCTCAGAACAGCCTCCAACCTGCTGCCTCAGGCAGAGCCTAGATCCCAGGGGCTCCTGTGAACCCTCCACAGATCTTATTAACACTCACTCACCCACTCCAGGTGAGGGCAGATATCCCTTTGTCCCTCCAGCCTTGGAGAACACACACAGCATTCTAATGGTGTCCTCCAAACCCTTTTCCATCCCCCACTCCAGTGAGGGTGGGAGCTGAAAGCCAAAACCAGGCTCTTAGTTACTCTCCTCTGAAGTCCATGGGGTCCTGCACCTCCTTTGCCATTCTGGCAGCATGGAGGGGAGAAGGCAAATTTTCAATGAGAGGATGAAGGAAGAGTTGATGGAGCTTCCCCTGAGGGTTCCCATGGAGGCACTGTGAGGAGAAGCAATCTTGCAGGAATTGGTGTGACCATTTGTACTGTGGAATTGGTATGAGGAGATTTCAGACCTGGTTTAAAGTTATGAATCTCATGACAGGCTTCTGAGTCTCCATGGTGCAAGGGGAATCGTACTCATCAACCTCAGTGAGGTTAGGAGAGATGAGTGTGTCCACAGACCAGAGAAAGAAGACTGTTTTGGTACAAAGGATGATGACAAAACCCCTAAAATGTCAGGTCCCTCAGATTAGAGGGGGAACTTTTCATCTCTGCAAATCAACCTACATGTCAGGTTTGAATGCCCCGAGACACAAAAGGCCTGACTGCTACAGTAGCCAGCAGAGTCCCTCAGCTCCCAGAGCAAGATGTTCCATAAGACACGTTCCTGCCCACTCTCCAAAGATGCACAGGCGTTGGTGGCTGGTGGAGGGGTGAAGGATGGTGTGCTTTGGGGTGTTTCAGCCTCGGAGCCCACCATCTCAGATGGTTTGTTTAGATGGAGTTAGACTGTTGATTTTTGCTCCGAGGAGTCCATTGGTCACTGGGATGGAGAACTGACCTTCTGACGTCTCAAGCACCTGCCTCTGTTGAATGTCAAGGGGACTGGTGCTATATTAAGCTGGTTTCCTGTACCATCAAACGCCAATGCCATGAGCAGCTTCTTCAACTGTGGGGATTAAGGGGCAAGAACTGAAACTAGCATGTCGGCAGGAACAGGGAAGAGAAAGTGAAGCATAAGAAATCCCCTCAAAGTGAAACTGCTACTCACCAAACCCAAACCAAACCCACTGTGTCAGGTCAACTCTGACTCATGGCGGTCTGGCAGGACCGAGTAGAACTGCCATAGAGGATTTCCACTGGTAGCGTAGTGGTTACCAGTCGGGCTGCCAACCTCAAGGTCAGCAGTTCGAAACTACCCATGGTTCCGCGGGAGAAAGATGAGGCTTTCTGCTCCGGTAAAGATTTGCAATCTCGGAAACCCTATGCAGGGTCGCTATGAGTCGGAACCAACTCCAAGGCACCTAACAATAAGAACATCTTTACAGGATGAGATTACCACAACTTTCTCATGCAGAGCGGCTGGTGGGTTCGAATCGCCGACCTCTGCTTAGCAGTCCAATGCTGAACCCACAGGACCACCAGGCTTCTTCTGTTACTCATTTAAGAGACATTGGAGAGTCACAGTGTGAAGCAGCAACCCCTGAAATCTCCACTACGCTCAACAGGCAGGCCAATCTTGGTGGTGTTGTTAAGTGCCATGGAGTCACTTCTGACTCATAGCGCCCCTGTATAGGGTTTCTGAGAAGCGGCTGGTGAGCTTGAACCACCGATCTTGTTCAAACCTACCTTGCAGCCAATGCATTAACCCACAGCGCCACAACAGGACTCCGGTCAATCTAATAAATAACTTTTTAACAAGTTGATTCTGACTCATGCTGACCTCTAGGTGTCAGAATAGAGCTGTGTTCCATCATGTTTCCAACAGCTGATTTTTCAAAAGTAGGATTGTCAGATACTTCTGAGGTGCCGCTGGGTGGACTTGAACCTCTAACCTTTCTGTTATCAGCCCAGCACCACCCAGGGACTCCAACCCTATGAATGCTGTCAGTTCTGTCGAGTAGGCTGGGCCCCATGAATTACAGAATGAAATACTGCCCAGTTCTGTGCCCTCGTCACCCCGGGTATATTTATTATTATTTGTTGCTGTTGCCGTTATTGTTAAATGTCATCAAATCTGTTCCTACTCATAGTGACCCTGTATGGGGATTCTGAGGAGCGGCTGGTGGGTTTGAACTGTCAACTTGTGTTTATAAGATCCAGTGCTTATCTTACAGCTACACCAGGAGTCCAATCTTATTCATTAAGTTAAGTGCCGTTGAGTCAATTCCGACCCATAGTGACCCTGTAGAGGACTTCTAAGCAGCAGCTGGTGAGCTTGAACCACCAACCTTGCAGTTCAAACGACTTTGCAGTCTGACGCAGTGGCGCTGTGGTTAATGCACTGGACTGCAAAGTCAATCTTATTCATATTGTATCCTAAAAAGAGGATGTTTATTGAGGATGGTCTCCTTAAATTGTCCCTGTATCTTTTGGTGTTTTTCAAGGGGAATATGCTGGAGCCACTGTATGGGTGAGAAAATGAGAACCTGACCCTTGCTCCTTACAGAATGTCTAGTCCTAGACTTGTCCCATTGGAGAGACAAGTGGGATGGGTCCCCGGTCTTGCAGTACTTAATGGATGTATGTGATCTGGACCTTGCTGGGTAACGGAGCAAAATCTGAGCAAAGTAAAATGTGTTCTAGCGACTTCTGAAGGTAGTTACCACCCATAAAGGTAACATGCAGCCACAGTGGGAATAAACTAAACCAAGCAGATCTCCCCAATAAGGCTCCAGGTAAAACTTCCCAGTGTGAATTACTACCTGGAGAGATTCAGCAGAGAAGCTTCTCAAGTCTGCTTGACTGGGTGTGAGGTACTCCATTTGAATGCTTCAAAATCTCCCACACAATCACAAAGGCAGCTGCTTACCGTACTCTGTTTATGCTACACCTGCTATGGACACTTGGATATGTGTGGGGAGGGTGATTAGGCTGATGTTTGATCATGTTCTGAGATGTAATGTTACTACTTAGCAAGTAGTTTTATGCCGCAATGCATAAAGTGGATTGTTGTTGTTGTTAGGTGTTGTTGAGTAGTTCTGACACGGAGTGACCCTCTGCACAACAGACATAACCGTGCCATCGTCACACTTGTTGTTACGATTGAGCTCATTGTTGCTCTCACTGTACCAATCCATCTCCTAGGGGGTCTTCCTCTTTTTTTGCTGATGCTCCTCTTTAACTAGCATGATGTCCTTCCCAGGGACTGGTCCCTCATGATAATATGTCTGAAGTATGAGAGACAAAGTCTTGCCATCCTGGCTTCTAAGGAACATTCTGGTTTTACTTCTTCCAACACAGATTTGTTTGTTCTTCTGGCAGTCCATGGTACTTTCAACATTTTTATCCAAAACCATAATACAAATGTTGTTGTTGTTAGGTGCCATTGAGTCAGTACCGACCCATAACGACCTTATGCACAGCAAAACGAAACACTGCCTGGTCCTGGGCCAACCTCACTATCGTTGCCATGCTTCAGTCCATCGATGCTGCCACTTGGCAATCCATCTCATTGGGGGTCTTCCTCTTTCTCTGACCCTCCACCTTACCAAACATGATATACTTTTCTAGAGACTGCTCCTTCCTGATAATATGTCCAAAGTATGAGAGAGGAAGTGTGGCCATCTTGGCCTCTAAGGAGCACTCTGGCTGCACTTCTTCCGAAATGGATTTATTGGTTCTTTTGGCAGCCCATGGCACTTTCAATATTCTCCTGCAAAACCATAACTCAGATGCATCAATTCTTTTACCATCTTCCTTATTCACTGTCCAGCTTTCACATGCATATGAGGTTATTGAAAATACCATGGCTTGTGTCGGGTGTACCTTAGTCCTCAAGCGGACGTCTTTGCTCTCTTCAACACTTTAAAAAGGTCTTGTGTAGCAGATTTGCCTAATGCAATATGTTGTCTGATTTTTAGCTGCTGCTCCCATGGTGTTGATGGTTGATTCAAGCAAAATGAAATTTTTGACAACTTCAATCTTTTTCCCATTGATAGGAATGCTGTTTATTGGTCCAGTGGTGATGGTCTTTGTTTTCTTTACACTGAGATGTAATCCATACCGAAGATTATGGTCTTTGATTTTCATCAGTAAATGTTTTAAGTCCTCTTCACTTTCAGCAAGCAAGGTTGTATCATCTGCATATCGCAGGTTGTTAATGAGCCTTCCTCCAATCCTGATGCCACGTTTTTCTTCATATAACCCAGTTTCTCGGATTATTTGCTCAGCATACAGGTTGAATAAGTACGGTGAAAGAACACAACCCTGTCACACACCTTTCTTAATTGTAAACCATTCAATGTTCCCATGGTCCCTTTGTTGTTGTTGTTAAGTGCCATCGAGTCGGTTCTGACCCATAGCGACCCTGCACAGGGTTTCCGAGGATGAAAATCTTTACGGGAGTAGAAAGCATCATCTTTCTCCCGTGGAGCAGCTGGTAGTTTCGAACCGCTGACCTTAAGGTTTGTAGCCCGATTCGTAACCACTACGCTGGCATTAAATTGGTTCAGACTCACAGCAACCCGATGTACAACAGAACAAAACACTGCCCGGTCTTGTGCCATCCTCACAATTGGTCCTATGTTTGAGTCCATTGATGTGACCACTGTGTCTATTCATCTCCTTGAAAGTTTTCCCTTTTTTTCATTTACCTTCTACTTTACCAAGCATGACGTCCTTCTTTAGGGGCAGGCCCCTCCTGGTAACATGACCAAGCCTCACCATCCTTGCTTATAAGGAGCATTCTGAGTATACTTTCAAGACAGATTAATTTATTCTTTGTCAGCCCATGGTCCGTTCAATTTTCTTTGCCAACACTACCATTCAAACACATCACTTCTTCTTTGGTCTTCTTCATTTATTGATAAATTTTCAGATGCAATATTTGTTGTTGTTGTCAGGTGCCATCGAGTTGGAACCGACCCATAGTGACCCCATGCACAGCAGAATGAAACAATGTCCGATCCTGGG
>NW_006408559.1:9283030-9287332 GCF_000296735.1 Chrysochloris asiatica
CTCTTCTGGTCTTTGGTCTTTAGTGTTTAATGCATCAAATTTATTCTTCAGATAATCTCTATTCACGTCATCATGGTCAACTCTACTTTGAGGAGGCATTTTTTTCCCCCCAGTCGCATTCTGAGTGCCTTCCCACCTTCCGGTCCTGTATCTGACAGTGTTTCTCTGCTATTCATAGAGTTATGAGGAGAATGAAAATACCATGGCTTGTGTCAGGTTTACCTTAGTCCTCAAAGTGACATCTTTGCTCTTTAACACTTGAAAGAGGTCTTGTGCAGCAGTGGATTCGTTGTTTATTGTTTTACAGAGGTAAATAGTATTGTCTACACAATCCAGCAGTAACAGTAATAGCAACAACCAGCGAGTAGATTCAAAACCAGATACGTAAGTAGAACAAAAGTGGGAAGTGAATGAGTGTACATTCATGAATATAAGTTTGACAAAGGCTATTTCTGCATACGGATTTATATGTGCTACAAATAGTTCCATGAATATAGGAGAGCACACATGGGGCAAAGTTCTGAAAACACCTTGAAGAAATGAGTTGCTGGGTTTGGGAGCTCAGGACCATAGTCTTTGGGAACATCTAAGTCAATGGACACAACGTAGTTCGCAAAGCCAGTGTTCTGCATTCATCTTTGGTGAGTAGTGACCGGAGTCTTCAAAGCTCGTGAGCAGTCATCTAAGGTGTTTCTATTAGTCTCTCTTCCTCTGAAACAAAGAAGAAAGAAAATCAAAGATGCATGAAAACAACCAGTTCAAAATTACTAATGGATAAAGCAAATCCCAGCCTCCATGCCCCTGAGACCAGAAGAACTAGATGGTGCCCAGCTACCACTGCAGATTATTGGATAGAGTGAGAGAAAAATGTGGAACGAAACTCAAAGTAATAAAAAAGGTCAGCTTATCAGTCTGATAGAGACAGGTTGAACTCCTTAGACTATGGCCCTTACATCCTTCAGCCTTTAGACCTGGAACCAAATTCCCCTTACACCCACCTAATCCCACCTCAACTTTCAGCCAAACAATAGACAGGCCTATAAAGTGAACAACATAACACCAGAGAGGTTGTTATTGTTGTTAAGTACTGTCAAATCTGTTCTGACTCACAGTGACCCTGTATAGGATTTCTGAGGAATGGGTTGGAGGGTTTGAACTACAGGCCTTGTGGTATGCCGTCCAAAGTTTATCCTACAGTCCCATACCAGGACTCCATGGGAGGTTGTTGTTATTAAGTGCTATCGAGTCGATTCTGACCCATAACAACTTTGTATAGGGTTTTCAAGAACAGTTGATGAACTTGAACCACTGACCTTGCAGTTCAAAGGACTTTGCAGTCTGATGCATTAGCCCACAGCGCCACACCAGGTAGCACCTCATAGAACAACTGATCAAAAGGGCAGCATTTGCCCCAGGATAAATCTCAGAAGACAGGAAGGGACAGGAAAGAAGGATGAAAGGAAAAGGTAACACATGGGGCAGGGGCAGTTGGAAGAATGCTGTTATATTGTCGGGATGGCGATCAACATCATAAATCAAATTGCATATGAACTGTTGAATAGTAAGCCAATTTGCACTATAAACTTTCACTTCCATCAGAGTTCCTATTCACAACTTTTTAATTTTAATTTTAACTTTTTACATTGAATTGAGCAGAAGTTTACAGAGCAGATCATCAGTTTTACATTCAGCAAGGCATAGACTTTGTTCCATCTCCATGACTACAGTCCTCTCAATGTAACATCACCTTCAGCCCTGTGGTTCCAGGTTCCGTTTCTGCTTCTTTCCCAACCCTTCTGAATTTTGCCCTTAAGTAAATGCTGTCCTTTTTTCTGTCCCCATCTTGTGGCTGTTGTTGGTTGTCATTGAGTTGGCCCCTGATTCATGCAAACCCCACACACAATGGAACAGCACGCTGGCTGGCCTGGCACCATCTCCATAATCAGTTGTGAATCAGAGGGCAAATCATTATGATTTGTACTATTTTCATTGCCAGATTTTCAGGAGTAGATCACCAAGCCTTTCTTTCGAGTTTCTTAGCCTAGAATCTCCACTGAAACCTGTTCAGCATCAAAGCCTTCACTGACAAATGGGTGGTGGCTAAGCTTGAAGTGTATTGGCCAGGAATTGAACCTGGGTCTCCAGCATGGAAGGCTAGAATTCTACTACTGAAACTTCACTGCCTTGTCGCAATCCTAACTAAGTGAATTAGGATCTCTGAACATGCACCGAAGAACAGATCATTTGAATGAATTTCATGTATAGAGAAATAATACTTGAAGAGAAGGCAACATTCAGTCAGTCGGGTCAGAAGTAGAGCCAGCAGCTTTCTGGGTAAAACGTCAGGATCAGACCTGTGGGGTCAGTACAAACAAGGCTTTGATTCCATGGGAGGGCACTGGGCATTCATACCACTACCTGCTGGTTAGTAACTGTGTGCCCAAGGGTTCCAGGAAAGCAAGAAGAGCACCTAAGACCATGGTGTGGAGCTGAAAGGGACCATAAAAGTACCTGTTCTGTCCCCTTCATTCCACACATGAGAGAACTGAGGCCCTGGAGGTGACAGATGGGCTGAAGGCTGTGCACTGCAGAATGGAGACCAGAGCCCACTCCCCTCAGCCCCAGCTCATTGCTCTTATTCCCAAGTCACCAAAATGATACCATTCTAAGAGGCCAATCTTTTGGACATTTCCATTGGCCATTCTAGCACCACTCCCAATTCAACAGAATTTTCTCTTTCTTTTTTTTCATTCTATTTGAATTTGATTTATGTATTTTGAGGCTCTTTTATTGGGGCATAGATATGTATGGGTTATGTCCTCTTGTTCTATTGACCCTTAGTTGTGATCTGATGATGTGTGTTTTTGCCTAAAAGTTTATTTTATCAGAGATTAAAATTGCTGCTCCTGCTCATTTTTGATTGTCATTAACTTGGTATATTTTTCCATCCTTTGATGTTGAATCTATTTCTGCCTTTGTGTGTAAGATGTGTCTCTTAGAGACAGCCTATTGAAGGGTCCTGTTTTCTTATCCATACTGTGACTCGCTGACTCTTGACTGGTACATTTAATCCATTTATGTTCACTCTAGTTATTGATAGGTATGAATTGATTGCTGTCATTTTGCTGTGTGTGTGGTTTGTTTTTTGTGTGCTGCTGCTGGTTTCTGTCTTCCACATTATTTCTGCTCTGAATGAATTTTGTTTGTGGGTTTTCTTTTCATTTTCATTTCTGTTGTGTTCATGCTTACTAATTCTTTTTTATTTTTCTTTTGATGTGAAGGTATACTAATTTTCTTTGAGATTGTCCTGTAATTATTTTTTTCCCATTTAAAACAGTTTGTTTTATTTTAAAATTTAGTTGATATCCTTGCCATTTGGAAGTTCTGTATCTGTGTTGTTTCTTCCTTTGGCTGTGCAGTTAACTTCATTATAAATTGATATCTTGGATTCCCTATTTTCTGTCTTGTAGGTTTGCTTTACTTTATAGACTTCTATATCTGAACTGAGTTCTGGATGTTGTTGTCATGAATGCTAAGCTCATGTTATTGTCACTGTTATTGGCTCTCAGTCCAAGAACATCCTTTAGTATTTTTTGTAAAGTTAATCTGGTTATTACAAAGTCCTTTAATTTCAGTTTATCTAGAAATGTCCTAATTTTGCTGTTGTATTTGAGGGGCAGCTTTGCTGGGCAGATGACTCTTGGTTGTTGTTTTTTTCTTTCAGAATTTTGTATATGTTATCCCATTGCCTTCTTGCCTGTGTAGTTTCTGCTGAGAAATCAGAGTTTAGTCTTTTTGTTTCTTCTTTGTAGGTAACTTCATTTTTTTCTGAGTGGTTCTAGGGATTCTTTCCTTGTCTTTGATTTTAGAAAGTTTGACTATGATGTCTTGGTGATTTTCTTTTGGAATCTATCCTGTTTGGGATTCATTCAGTTTCTGGTGTGCTAATCTTTTTGTCTTTCATGATATTAGGGAAGTTTTCTTCTAACAACTCTTTGACAAGTTTCTCTGTACTTTTTATTGTCTCTTCCTGATTACCCATAAGTTATACCTTTTCATGGTGTTCCACATAACTTTCAGGCTTTCTTCAGATTTTTTTCATTCTTTGTTTCTGATCATTCTTGTAGTATATTAGTCTTGAGAGAGTTATCTTCCAGCTCACTAATTCAGGCTTCCATTGTTTCAAATCTGCTCCTTTGCCCTTTCAATGTGTTGTCCATTTCTGAGATCTTAGTATTCATCTTCTGGATTTTTAATGTCAGGTCTTGTATTGTTTCAAATTTTACATTTATTTATTTATTT
>NW_006408559.1:9289162-9292615 GCF_000296735.1 Chrysochloris asiatica
ACCTTTTTAAAGTGTTGAAGAGCAAAGATGTCAGCTTGAGGAGTAAGGTGTGCCTGACCCAAGCCATGGTATTTTCAATAACCTCATCTTCATGCGAAAGCTGGGCAGTGAATAAGGAAGACCATAGAAGAATTGATGCCTTTGAGTTATGGTGTTAGAGAAGATTACTGAAAGTACCATAGGCTGCCAAAAGAACCAACAGATCTGTGTTGGAAGAAGTGCAGTCAGAGTGCTTCTTAGCAGCCAAGATGGCCAAACTTCGGCACTCCTACTTCAGACATATGTCAGGAGAGGCCAGTCGCTGAAGAAGGATATCATGTTTGGTAATGTGGAGGGTCAGAGGAAAAGAGGAAGACCCCCAATGAGATAGACTGGCTAAGTGGCATCATCAATTGACTCAAGCGTGGCAACAATTGTGAAGTTGGCACAGGACCGGACAGTGTTTCATTCTGGTGTGCATAGGGTCTCTATGAGTTGGTACCATCTCGATGGTACCTAACGACAAAAACAACCATCATTTACTCAGCAACAAAATCCAAACCTGTCCCTATGAAATTGAGTCCGACTCAAGGCTAGCCCATGTGTGCAGAGTAGAACTGTGTTCCGTAGGGCTTCCAGAGGTTTTGATCTTTTGGAAGATGATTACCATGCCTTTTTGCCAAGGTACCTATGTATGGATTTGGCTCATCCACTTTTTGGTTGCTTACCCATTCCTTCTACCCAGGGACTCCATTAGCCACCCACCTAATAGACTCTGAGTTTGCTTCTAATTAGGTGACAGCCCTATGCAGGGTCACTATGAGTCAGAACTGACTTGAAAGCACTAAACAACAACAACAACATTAGTACAAACCATGTGGCAGTGACTATCCTGCACATCTGGTGTTCATTTCACACGTGCACCACAATACGTGGCAAACAGCATGTACTTTTACAGTGTGAGAGTGCATCTCAGACATGTCTGATTTGTACTTGGGAGAAGCGATTCCCCTGAGATCATGGCTCAGTCAAGCACATCTAATCCCCCAGTGTGAGTTGGACACTCCAGACCTTCCCACACTTAAGTTCCTGACTGATGTCTTCCAGGTTATAGAGGCAAAACTCTGCCACACTTCCTGCCTTTTTAGCTGCTTTTGCTGAGTCAGCTCATTAGCCTTAATTGTCTTCCAAATGATCCCCAGCTGATTTGTTCTTCAGGGACCTGCAGAGTTATAGGAAGTGTCCTGAAAGCCAGGGGTGTGTCTGCAGGGATGAGCAGGTCTGCTTGGCCATTGGCTGGAGGACAAAGGCAGCAGGCACCCAGAGATTCATGCTGGACTGGATGGAGTTCAGATTTGTCTTTTTCACGTCCACACCACTGTGAACACACGTGTTTGTGGGTCAGCAGCACTTCTCAACCCTGTGATCACCAGCCATACTTCTGATTCCCAAATATCTGGAGGCTGCAGTGTCCCGTTAGCCATGCAAGGTGTGTGTGAGCCTGTCCTATCAAGAAGTAACAGCTGAGTGGTACATTTTTAGGAATTTTCTGAGTTGGTTGCTAAAGAGTCATTAAAAACACACACACACACTATACATTTGGTTTTGTTTTTTGTTTCTGCATTTGAATCATGGCGTTGGTGAAGGTGAAGAACATTGACTATACCATGAACTACTACTCTGTCTTGGACGCATAGCCAGGAGACTCCTTAGAAGTAAGGATGATGCAGCTTCGTCTTGTGTATTTTGGACAGGTTATCAGGAGGGAACAACCTTGAAGAAGGACATCATGTTTGGTAAAGTCGAGAGTCAGTGACAAATAAGGAGGCCCTCAATGAGATGGACTGACGTAATGGCTGCAACAGTGGTCTCAAACGTAGCGGTGACTGTTAGGACGGTGCAGGGCCAGGTAGAGTTTGTTCTATTGCACATAGAGTCGCTGTGATAAAATGACACCTAGCAACAACGACATCATACAAACTTACAATTCAGTGTATCTATTAAAAACAACAAAATCCTCACTACTGAAGCAACAAATAACATGATAAACACAGAAAATATTGAAGTTGTCACAGACTTCATTTTGCTTGGATCCACCATCAACACTCATGGAAACAGCAGTCAAGAAATCAAATCTGCTGCACAAGACCTCTTAATAGTGTTCAAGAACAAACATGTCAGTTTGAGGACTAAAGTGTGTTTAACCCAAGCTATGATATTTTCAATAGCCTCATATATGCATGTGAAAATTGGACAATGAATACGGAAGACCATAGAAGAATTGATGCATTGGAGTTATGGTGTTGGAGGAGAATATTAACAGTACCTTGGACTACCAGAAGAACAAACCAATCTGTGTTGGAAGAAGTACAACCAGAATGCTCCTTAGAAGCGAAAGGAACCAGACTTCTCCTCTCATACTTCGGATATATTATCAGAAGGGACCGGTTCCTGGAGAAGGGCATCAAGGTTGGTAAAGCGGAGGGTCAGTGATAAAGAGGGAGACCCCCAACGAGATGGATTAGCAAAGTGGCAGTAGCAATGGGCTCAAGTGTAGCAACAATTGTGAGAATAATGTGGATTAAACGTAAATATAAAAATCAGTTACGACTAGTGCCATCTATTTAATGCCATGGTATTTGTTTGGCTTTTCATTTTTGTTGGTGATATTGCTTGTTAAAATGACTCCAAAGTGTAGTGTTGAGGTGCTGTCTCGTGTTTCCCGCTGTGATATGTGGTACCATGAAACTATGTGCATGAGATGATCTTGTTCAGGCCTGAGCTATCATTGCTAGCCAGGAGTTCAATGTTAATCAATCAGTAACAGTTGTAAATATCACAGTGTCTTTAAGCACCAACACACACAAAACCAGGTTATGTATTGGTCAGCTGATGAACATACTATGACCAGAGGCTCTCAGGAATCTTACCTTGTATTTCCCCAAGGAGAAATGTCTCACTCAGTGTTGATGGTGGTTGGATAGGGCCTAACAAGGGATAATGAGTATGTCTTCTTCTCCTTTTATGTTTTAAGCACTGGGTGCTAATTTTACTAGCACATCCCTGTCTCCAGCTTCAGAATTCTGTGAGTTTTATAGTAATACTTGGATTCATGGGATTCCCTCAAAAGACACCTTATATCCACAGGCGCTTGTTAGGTGCTGTTAGGTGGCATTGAGTTGGTCCTGACTCATAGGGATCCTATGCACAAAGAACAAAGCACTGCCCAGCGGTGGGCCGACCTCACTACTGTTGCCACGCCTGAGCACATTGATGCTGCCACGTGGCCAATCCATCTCGCTGGGGGTCTTCCTCTTTTTCTCTGACCCTCCACCTTACCAAACATGATATCCTTCTCCAGCGACAGGTCCCTCCTGACAATAGGTCCAAAGTATGAGATACCAAGTCTAGCCATCCTGGCTTCCAAGGAGCACTCTGGCTGTACTTCTTCCAACACAGATCTGTTTGTTCTTT
>NW_006408559.1:9292735-9308806 GCF_000296735.1 Chrysochloris asiatica
TCACATGCATATGAGGTTACTGAAAATACCATGGCTTGGGTCAGGCACACCTTAGTCCTCAAACTGACATCTTTGCCCTTCAACACTTGAAAGAGGTCCACAGGCACAGTGGGTTGAAAGGTGGTGGGGATCCTCTTCTGCCTGCTTTTAGGAGGCAAGAACTGAGGGCTGGAGGGCAGGTGTCTCCGATGGCTACTGAACAAACGAATGAGCCAGCCAAGGAGCCGACTGGCGTGGGTGCATGTCCTTTCTGCAGAATCTTTTTCTTCTGCTCAAAGGCCAGTGGTTTTCGGCATTTTTTGGCAGCCTTTCTGAAGTAGCAAGCCAAGTTCTCATTTGTCCTACTAGGGTAACTGTACCAGGAACACATTTTAACTTGTAAAAGTTCTCTCTGCTGATCTAGTCACTATATAGAATTCTTTTTAAGAGGGAAATTACAATTGACACATGAGCCCCAAAATATGCAAGCATTTTCAATTAAAAAAAATTTTTTTTACTGTGAATTAAGATTTACGGAGTCGATCGTCAGGTTTCTGTTCAACAATACAGACACATGTTGTTGTATGTCATTGATTGTGATCCTCACACTGCAACATCACTCTTTCCACTTCCTCCCCTGTTTCCTATTTCCATTCCTCCTTGTTTCCTTATTGTTGTTGTTAAGTGCCATTCAGTCGGTTCCTACTCGTAGCAACCCTGTATAGGGCTTCTGAAAAGCGGCTAGGGGGTTTGAACAGCCAACCTTGTGGTTTGCAGTCTAGTGCTTACCCTACAATCCTGCAGCAGGACTCCTAACCCTCCCCAGACAGGCAAGTTCTGGAAACCTCTGACATGGCGCCATCTTGACTCGCGATTGCAGGGAGGTTTTCAGCTTGCTCCATGGGATTTGAGCAGTAGGGCATGGCCCTCAAATCAATGCCCCAACTCAGGACACCAGTGTCCCTGAGTCACTGAGTTGGCAGTTAAAGGGAAGGATGGGTAGGTAGGTGGCAGGATATCTTTGAGTCAGGCCTGGGATGTTAACTGTGAGCCCTCTTTTACTCTGTCTCCAAGGCAAACAACAGATAGTTGTTGGCTGCTCATGTAAGAAATGAACAGATTTCTCCAGCAGAGAACCCAACAACTCAAGGAATCCCCAGGAAGCTACAGCGGCAGGCTGGGGGGTGGTGGTAGATAATATCAAGGTACTAGAAGTCAGCTAGGACCACAACCAAAACCCCACTCCAACAACAGCCTGACAGACACCCTCAGCTGTGACTGTACCACCTCTGGCAACCCTGGACACCGTTGTCTCAGTCCCTAGAATCTCAAAGCTCTACCCACCCCTAAAGACCACTGCCACCCTACTGGATGGATTCTCTGCCTGTGTTTCTGGTGGGCACTTGTTGTTAAGTGCTGTTGAATCGGTTACGACCCATAGCAACCCTGGATAGGGTTTCTGAGGAGCAACTGGTGAGCTTAAACTGTCTATCTTGCCGTTCAAACTGACATTGTGATCCAGAACATTAACCCATAGTGCCACACCAGGACTCCTGGTGGATACTAGACCTGATTAATGTTAACATTAATTAATTAATACTAGACCTAATTAACTAATCTACATGCTGATGAAGATGAAAGACCACAGCCTTCTGTAAAGGCTCCACCTCAATGTAAAGAAAAAAATCCTCACCACTGTATCAATAAATAACATCATGATAAATGGAGAAAAGCTGTCAAAAATAATTGATGCATTTGAGTTATGGTGTTGGAGGAGAATATTAACAGTACCATGGACCTCCAGAAGAACAAATACATCTGTGTTGGAAGAAGTACAGCCAGAATGCTCCTTAGAAGCCAAGAGCGCAAGACTTTGTTTCTCATACTTTGGACATATTATCAGGAAGGACCAGTCCCTGGAGAAGGACATCATGCAAGGTCAAGTGGAGGGTCGGTGAAAAAGAGGAAGACCCCCAACGGGCTCCAGCATAATGATTGTGAGGATGGCCCAGGGCCGGGCAGTGTTTCCTTTGGTTGTGCAGAGGGAGGCTGTAACTAACTCAACGGCTCTTAACGACAACAGCAAAAGGCCTGATTCAAGATCCAGGGCCTGTGAGTGGAGCTGCAGGGAGGCTGGGGGCTTCAGACACACATTGTTTTATTGCTCTTCACTTGGCTGCTCTTTTTTAGATACTGGGCTTTTTATAAATTAAAGGTTTGTGGTAACCCTGCATCCAGCAAATGTGTTGGCACCATTTCCCCAAAGCACGGGCTCTTTTCACATCTCTGTAAGATTATGGTCACCCTTACAACATTACCCACTTTTTCATAATGCTATTGCACACTTAATACAGTGTAATATAAACAAACCTTTTATAAGCATGGGGTAACCAAAATATTCTTTTGACTGTCTTTCTTGTAATACTCGTTTTATTGCAGTGGCCTACAATAGAACCTGCAATATCTCCGAGGCATGCCTGTGTTAGACTTTTGTTCCTCATGGGAAGAAAAGGAGTCCTGGTGGTACAGTGCTTAAGCATCCAGCTGCTCGCCGAAAGGTCAGTGGTTCAAACCCATGGAATGACCCATGGGAAAAGATATGACGTCTGCTTCTGTAAAGATGGCTACTTGGGAAACTGTAAAGGGACAGTTAACTCCTTCCTGACCCAAGCCATGGTATTTTCAATAACCCCAAATGCATGTGAAAGCTGGACAGTGAATAAGGAAGACCGTAGAAGAATTGATGCCTTTGAGTTATGGTGTTGGAGGAGAATATTGAAAGTGCCATGGACTGCCAAAAGAACCAATAGATCTGTATTGGAAGAAGTGCAGCCAGAGTGCTCCTTGGAGGCCAGGATGGCCAAACTTTATCTCTCATACTTTGGACATATTGTCCGGAGGGACCAGTCCCTGGAGACAGATACCATGTTTGGTAAGGTGGAGGGTTGGAGAAAAATAGGAAGACCCCAGCGAGATGGATTGGCAAAGTGGCAGCGGGAATCAGCTCAGGTGTGGTAGCAATCGTGAGGTTGGCCCAGGATCGGGCAGTGGTTCATTCTGTTGTGCATAGGGTCGCTGTGAGTCGGTACCCACTCCATGGTCCCCAACAACAAAAACAACATAGGTTGCTGTGAGTTTGAATTGATTTGACAGCACTGGCTTTTTGTTGTTTAATGAGTAGAATGTTCTGCTTTCTTCTGAAAAGTTTAAGCAAGATCTACAAAAGAAGGGAGTTTAGCTTAAAAACAAAACCAAAAAACAAAATGCCTGTTGCCATTGGGTTGGCTCTAATTGCTGGTGATGCAGTGTGGGTCTGAGTGGGACTGTGCGCCGTCGGGTTTCTGATTGTTTTGTAGGAACTAGTCAGTCAGACCTTGCTTATGAGGTACCTCTCGATAGACTCAAACCTCCAACCTTTGGATTGCAGCCGAGTGCGTTAACTGTTTGTATCATGTAGGGACTCCTCAATTATTGCTGGGTAACGAAAATGAAACGACAATTCTTTTTTTTTCTTTTTAGCAAGAATTGAATTCCCTTTATTTGTATAAATGAGATAAAAGCAAATATCCATGACCCCTGACCTCACACTGCAGATTTATGTAGTCTCAGATGTCCCCACCCAGGTTCATGAGAGCTCCTGGTTACCCCTGACTCCTTGGGGCCACAGCTCACTGTGGGGTACGCTGGGACCCTCTGCTGGTCTTCAAGGTGAGCCGGGAGAGATGCTGACGTTAGCATGGCCCTCCTACCTGCTTTCCTCTCTCTCCTGGGGCTGTGCCTGGGGCTTCTCCGTGGTCTTGTGAGTCGTGATGCCTCCCCGTCCTATTGCAAGGAGCGCCCCCTACTGATCCAGTGTGGATGTGGCATCCCACCAACCACAGGGGCGGGAGAAATGGGGGGGCCCTTACACCTATGCTTCTTTCTGGGTCTCATGTCGCTGTGCACAGTGTCAGGCAATCTGTGTCTCGGGATTTCATGATGAAAAATGTTTAAGTGGCATTTTCAGTTAGACAACTGGCAGGGACTCTCTACTGGCACAAGCAGTTAAGTGCTCAACTACTAGCTGGGTGGTTCGAACCCATCCAGAGACACCTTGGTGACCTGCTTCTAAAAGGTCACAGTTTTGAAAAGTCCTATGGAGCAGTTCTGCCTTGAGCACGTGGGGGCACCATGAGATGGCATCAACGTAATGGCAACTGACAACAATAATACACAAGAAACAACAGAACATGTCGTGTCTGGAAACACTTCCACAATGGTTCCCTTGTTTTATTGTCTTAGCTACCCTCTGAAGTAGGTGACCGGTAGCCACAGGGGGATTTGCACTCAGGGATTTCAAGGCTGTGTTTTGGAGGCAGATTGCCAGGTCTGTCTTCTGAGGTCCCTCTGGGTGGATTTGAACCACCGATCTTTCCATTGATGGTTATTGTAAAGTGCCATCGAGTCAGTTCCTACTCACAGCAACCCTGTATAGGGTTTCTGAGAAGCGGCTGGTGAGCTTGAACCGCTGACCTTGCAGTTCAAATAGACCTTGTGGTTGAGTGCTTATCCTACAGTGCCACAGAGTCAAGTGCTTAACCTTCTGCACCAACTAAAGACTTCCTAAAACAGAATGAGGGTCGAGGTCATGCAGCTGCTTGGAAGCCCACTTTTCCTTACATCCACCCAGGCTCAGGGACCCACCTGTAGGGTCAGGAGGCTTCTAATGAAGGTTCCTCAGGCTGGTATCAGGAGGTTGGCTCCCTGCCTGGTGGTTGTCAGAACTCCTGGGGTATATGCAGGGCTTCAAGGCTCTGGGGGCTCATTAGCCCCCTGCCCCAACCCCCAGGCCTCTCCTGGGGGTGGCAAGGTGTTCCCAAAGAAGCCGATATGAGAAAGCCTCCCCAATGGCTCAGGCTCACTGTCATTTCTCCTCCCTCTCAAGCAAGGACTCTTAGAGTTGAGGAAAAGCAGTAGACGAAGTAGCCAGAACCTCTGAGCAGAGGTCACCCACCTGACCCACAACCATCAAGTTGATTCTGACCCACTGTGACCCTATAGGGTCGAGTCAAACTGCCCCAGAGGTTTGGTGGACGCATGCTGCTGCATCTTTCTCCTGTAGAGCAGCTGAAGGGTTTGAACCACCGACCTTTTGGCTAACAGCCACTGCACCATCTGGTCTCCAGGAGGAAGCCAGAGGTTGGAATTCTCAACCAGCCCAGCCCTGAGGTTTGGAGGACAACTGGCTTCTGTTTAGAAGGATGGGAGTGTCGCATTCTGTCAGCCTGGTGAGAATTCCAGCCCAGGGATCATGAGGAATCTACTGATTCCTACAGAAGAGGAAAGGGCACAGGAGGTGAGGGGGCCACAGGTCCTCAGGTTCCAGGCTAGGGAATGGGCATATCAAACAAGTCTGAGAATCAGCAAGTGAGGAGCCCAGGGACCCCTGAAAATGCAACGTGGCTTTGCTGATCTGGAGACACTAGTGGTGGGATCCCTTTGCCCAATCCAGACACAGGAAGGGGAGAGAAGGGTCCACAAGGGGATGAGGATGTCCTGGGGTTGCCAGATGAAAGGGGAGGGGAAGGAGCACACAAAGAAGGGGCAAGGGTGAGGGGTGGGGAGGGTGGGAACTGGCCTTGCACACAGATTTTATGGGGTGCTCAACTCCCAGAAACCAAGACACATCATGTGTTCATGCAATGTTGGTAAAAGTCGTAATCAATACAGAAATGATCTGTGATGGAAAAAAATACCAACATTTTCCAAGGAAGACGGGGGTGGGGGAGCAGGGTGGTGGTGGTGGTGGTGGTGTGGGGGTCAGTAGCAGAGCTGTGTCTGATGTTTTACCTCCATGTTTATTTGAATGCTTGTCATGGTAGCTGAGTTCTTTGGTATGCCCTCAGTTTTGTGTATGGACATTTCCTCACTTGCCCCACCACAAACCCGGGCCTGGGACTCCAGCTGTCACAGCCTGAAGCTTGCTGTCTGTCTGGCAGCAAATGCAGAATGAAGGCGCCCTCTCAGCTCTTTTCTGGAACAGCAGGGGACCTGTGTTTCTCCTTTGTTTGGGAAGATGATGCTCTGGGTTGTGTTTCCAGTCATGAGGTCAGGTGGCACCAAGCCACACGCACGTCTTGTGACATGGGCATGGGTTTGTACAGGAGCTGCCAGGCTCAGGGTGTGACAGCACAGAGACGGTGTTCTGTCACTGCGATGCTGACCTGCCTGGGCACGTGACCTTAAACTTCACCAGCGGCTTGAACACCGCACAGCCCCTCATTTCCCCGAGTCAGTTTCTTTTCCAAAAAACCCACTAACCAGGGTTTAAACACTTTCTCCAATTTTTTTTTCTTTGATCATGGATAAAATGAACAGTGACCTCAACCCTCAAATTACACATGACCTGCGTTCTGACACATTTGGGCATCCCGAGTATGTTCTGGAAGGACAGCAATGGGCTCAAAGGAGAAGCAGAATAGGTTTGTATGTGTTGTCTCAAGACTGATGCCTGTGAGGGTCCCCAGGCATCTTCTGGAAGTGAAGGCTGTATTGGGGGTGGATACACTGGGAGGGCCCCACAGAAGCGCCGCCCATTTCTTGGGATTTTTTTTTTTTCCCTCCTAGCAGTTTATTTTCTCCTTGTCTTTTTAGGTTAACCATGAGCTCTGGTAGCGTAGTGGTTACGAATCTGGCTGCGAACCTTAAGGTCAGCGGTTCGAAACTACCAGCCACTCCGCGGGAGAAAGATGAGGCTTTCTACTCCCGTAAAGATTTACACCCTCGGAAACCCTGTACAGGGTCGCTATGAGTCGGAATGTTCCAGGGCCGTTGGTGGGTGGGTCGCCTTTGTGCTGTCCTGGAGGGAAAGAGCTGTGTCAACTATAGTGTGTGAGTGTGTGAGTTCAGTGCTGTGATACCCATCTGCCTCCTCAGTCATTCCTCATAACAACTGTGAATGTTTACAGAACACTCATATGGTTTCTTTCGGACATGTAAACAGGAAAATCAGAGACAAGGTTCAAGTCCAAGCCCAGAGCCTTGGGCAGCCAGAGCCTGCGATGAAGTATCATTTGGAGATGTTGGGTTAGGTTGGCCAAATGAACATTCATTCATGGGATGCATGTGGCAATGCCCAGAACAGGCAGAACCAAGGACACAGTATGCTGAAAAGATTTTCAAAGAACAACTACATTATTTTTACCCCCTGTAATCTGTACATAAAAATGAAAAGAGAGAGAGAGAAGAAAACAGTAACAACATGGATCTGGCGAAAGGGGATGGGAGATGATGCTGATAAGATTTTAAGATTCAACAGTGAGTAAATGTTGTTGTTGTTGTCAAGTGCCATCGAGTCAGAACCGACTCATAGCGACCCCATGCACAGCAGAACAAAACAATGTCCGATCCTGGGCCAACCTCACTACCGCTGCCACACTTGAGTCCATCAATGATGCCACCTGGCTGATCCATCTCGTTGGGGGTCTTCCTCTTTTTCTCTGACCCTCCACCCTACCCAGCATGACATCCTTCTCCAGTGATTGTTTCCTCCAGACAATATGTCCAAAGTAGGAGAGACGAAGCTTAGCCATCTTGGCCTCCAAGGAGCACTCTGGCTGCACTTCTTCCAAAACAGATCTATTGGTTCTTTTGGCAGTCCAAGGCACTTTCAGTATTCTCCTCCAACACCACAACTCAAAGGCATCAATTCTTCTACGATCCTCCGTATTCACTGTCCAGCTTTCACATCCATATGAGGCTATTGAAAACACAATGGCCTGGGTCAGGCGCACCCTAGTCCTCAAGCTGAGTAACTGTTAGCAGAATTAATTCTGATTGTCACAACTGTAATTGCAGAAGATGTGTAACTGAAAGGGGGGAGTAGTTAATCTTTCCTTTCAAGAACTGAAGATCCCAGGACCATCAAGAAGGAAGAGCATGAGATCCTACCTAGAAAAGTGGGGACAGCAGAGACGGTGGCAGAGGTGGTGGCATGGAGAGACAGAGCAGCTGCGGGCTCTAGGCCCATGGACTGAAGAAGGCTGCATGCCTGTGGGCAGAAGGCTGGCTTGTAGAATAGGCCTTTAGGACATTCAAATGAACATACATTATTTGTTTTGTATGTGTACATCAAATATTTTTGCTTTGTTCATTTGTGAAATATAAGATGCAAAGGGGAAGCCACAGGGAGGATGTAGGATAACTGTTGTTGTAGGGAAGGGATTGTAATCATTGAGGTGAAACAAGGTGTATGAACAAGGCGTATGGTTGTTGAATGTAAAGCTGATGATCTTGTCTGTTAACCTTCACTCAATTCACAATAAAAAGTTAGAGAACATAACTAGCAGAGAAAGTCATAGTATTCAATTGCATGGGTAGAGAATCATTTATATAACTAGTCTGTTGTTATTGTTGGTAGGTGCTGTTGAATCAGCTCTGACTCATCGTGACCCCATGTACAATGGCATGAAACACTGCCTGGTCCTACGCCAGCCTCACAATAGTGGGCATGTTTGAGATCATTATTGAAGCCACCATGTCAGTATATCTCATTGGGGGTCTTGCTCTTTTTCTATCATCCTCTATTTTACCAAGCCTGATGCCTTTCTTCATGGGTTGGTCCCTCCTGATAACATGTCCAAAATACATACTGTTCTTCACCAACACCATGATTCAAATGCATCGGTTTTCTTCATTCTTCTCTATTCATGGTCCACCTTTCCCACACATATGAGACAACTGAAAATAGTATGACCTGGGTCAGGTGTACCTTAGTCTTTAAAGTGATGTCTTTGCTTTTTAACTCTTTAAGGTGTTTTGATAACTAGTTTAGTTAGTCTCAGTAGAACCTTACAAGTCTTGATACCAGATAGGAGAAAATTGTTCCAACTTATTCTTTAAATCATCTTAACTATCTTAGCTCTTTGTCTTTTCTTATGAAATTTAGGATCAACTTGTCAAGTTCCATACTTTAATCGTTTTAATTGGAATTGTGTTGGGCATTTGTGTAAGGTACTGAGTCTTCAATAGGGTTACCTTAAACATGGTTCTCTCCACTTAACTAGAAATTTTAAGTTTGTCAGCAACAGCTTGTCTTTTTTCCCTTTATGTTTGATACTTCTTTTGTTAGATTGTTCTCCTCTTAAGGACCTATTATTTTTTAAGTCTGTTTGGGGATTATTTTGGATAACTTTCTAATTGTTATTGGTGTAACTATCAGAAGGCTATTATTATTATTTCATCTTGTATCCAGCACCTTATTGAACCCTCTTATTAGCTGTAGACCTCCCAGTGTGGCACTGTAGGATATGTACTGGGCCACAAGATTGTTTGAATGGTACTGTAGGCAGTTCAAACTCACCAGCCACTCCTTGGAAACCCTATACAGGGTCCTAGGAGTAAGAAACAACTCGATGGTACTTAACAACAACATTAGATATAAGAAACTGTATACAGATTTTCTTTTATTTTGTATGTGAGCAATCCTACTTTCAAGTATGATAGTTTTTTCCCTTTCTTTCCAGTTCTTATTCTTATATTTAAAAAGCCTTTAAGAAGACCTTACTGCATTGACTAGGACCACCAGACAATATCAAATAAAATACATGTTCATGTTTTATTCCTGTCTTTAATAGAAATATTTTAAATATTTTCTCACTAATAGGATGCTTGCTATAGGTATTTACAATGGTCTAGGTATTTGGTTAAGGATATTTTAAACTTGTAAATGTTTCCCCCATAAATCATTGTTAAATAACATGCCTTTCCTGCTTCCATTGTTTATGATCCAATTGTTTTCACTTTTAAACTATTAGTTAAGCACATTAATGTTTTTTTGATATTAAACTATCTTTGCCTTAAACTGATGAGCTAAATTTGATCATGATTTTTAATGTTTTAATTTTGACATTTCTGAATTTCCTTTTCCTTATATTTGTGTTTAGAATGTTTGCATTCATACTCATAAATAGGAATTGTCTTCAGTTCTAATTTCTTATAATATTTTGGATCAAAATGGCATTGGCAGATTTCTGGTTTTGTTTTTTCTATTCTTTGATACGGTTTGATAGGGATTAGCTTTTTCTTTTAGGTGGGTAAACTTGCCTAAAAGACCCTAGGGGCCTGATGTTTTTTCTTTTCTCTTTTAGGGATTGAGGGAGAAGGGAAATTTAGGTTACCAATTAGTTTATGAAAATAATTATTGGCTTTATCAGGTTTTTGTCTGTTCTTGAGTCAATTTTGTCATTCTTGTTTTTTAGAAAATTCTCTATTCTATTCAACTTTAAACTTGATATCAAAAATTTCACTGTATTGTCTTAAGATTTTTAAATCTCTACTGTAACTATAGTGAGATGTGTTTTTTGTTTCAATATTTTTTGTGGCAGCCAGTTCTAATTTTTCTTAATCATCCTTAATAGAAATATATCAGTTTTTAAAAGACCTAGTTCTTACATTATTTATCTTCTTTATTGTCTCTGTTTACTCTTGTGGGTGGTTTTACCCCCAACTGTCTTTATCATTACTTGCTTATACATTCTTGATAGAGCCCCGGTTGAGCTGTAGGATAAGCATTGTACTGCTAACTTCAAAGTTGGTGGTTCAAACCCACCAGTTGCTCCACGATAGAAAGGGGGGCTGTCTGTTCCTATAGGGATGAACTGTCTCGAGGGTCCCAGAGTGTCTCTGTAAGCCAGAGCTGATCCAGGGGCAGTGGGTTTGGTTTATATAGTCCTTAGCGTTTTCTGCTACTCTTTCTTCAGTTCCTGGAGTTGTATTTTTTCATTTTATGTATTTTTCAGGTGGATTTATTTTAAGCTTGAATTGTCTATTAAGTGTATCTCAAACTGCTCCCAGAATTTACAACGTGCAGTATTTGCATTGTAGTTCAATTTTAGATATTTTATAATTTCATTGATGATAACCTATTTATTTTACACATACTTTAACGGTACATTTGAAATGTTCAAACACATGAGCTATTGTTTGTTCAGATTATGTTTTGGGTCCCCAAAATAGTCGCAACCCATGTAGGAGGGTTGAAATCAGAGAGAGCGAACATGACAATCTAATGTAATTAAATGAAAAATCATCATCATCCACAATAAAAAGAAAAATATCTTACATTTGGAAATCAAGAATACACTCATCAATAACCTATGTGTCAAAGAAAGCCAAAAATCATTTAAATGTATTCTCTGTGGACTGAGCCCCCAGCAAGCTAAGAATCATCTTTCCAAATGTAGAAATCCTGTTTAGGTGATGGAATACATACAATATTTTAGGTTCAAATTATTTTTATTTTAATCTAGATAATCTATCTCCCACAGAAAACTGATCTATGAGATTTATGTGAGTAGAAGATATACAAGGCTAAGGAGCTCTGGTAGAGAAGTGCTTACGAATCGGCTGCGAACCTTAAGGTCAGCTGCTTGAAACTACCAGCTGTTCTGTGGGGGAAAGAGGAGGCTTTCTGCTCCCGTAAAGATTTACAGCCTCAGAAACCCTGTACAGGGTCGCTATGAGTTGGAACCGACACCATGGCACATACCATGCATGCAGTCCTGGTATGGCGCTGTAGGATAATGCATTGCCCTGTAAGGTCGGTGGTTCAAACTCACCTGTCACTTCTCAGAAACCGTACACAGGGTGTCTATGACTCTGAACCAACTTGACGGCACTTTACAACAACAACAACATGCATGTCTGATTCAATCTTATCCAGATGAGATTTAGGTAGAGTTGGACTTTGAGAGCTACGAGTCAGAAATGACTGGACAGCAACAAGAAGAGCTTTGAGAATTGTATTTTCTCTGATCTAGCAAAAAATGAGAAGAAAGTACTTAATATGCATATTGGACTCTCTAGCAGCCCAGTCTAGTTTTGTGGACAATCTCTAGTAAACTCCATACACCCAACTGGATTACTTTCCTTTATATATCTCCCTTATCAGAATTATTCCCTTTGAGAGTCTAATTTGGTATTTAATAAGCCATTATTTACTGCACAAACACAGATCAACTTTCTGAAGTACATACGACTCAAACAAAACAACATGGGAGTCAACTGAAATATGAAATGAAATACATGTCTGATAAGTTATAACTTCAAGGAGAAAGATGAGGCCCTCTGCTCCTGCACAGATTTAAGAAAGCCTTGGAAACTCTATACAGGGTCACTATGAGTTGGAACTGACTTAATGAGACTTAATAACAACAACAACAATTGATACCTTCTAAATTCCCACTTGATTTTTCTGTTGTCTCTATGTGCTGTAAAGAACGCTGGCAATTTTGAAAACTATGTGGTTGGTTTGTTTTTGAGTAATCTCTCTGCCCAATTCCAGACTCCCTGGTGGAAAACAGGTGTTTAGCAGAAATCACAATGTTTGCAGTTCGTTGTTGTGGCTGTTAAGTGCCATTGAGTCAGTTCCGATTCTGAGTGACCCTGAATACGATTTTGGAGGAGCACTTGGTGGCTTTGAACCGCTGACCTTGTGGTTCACAGTCCAGTGCTTATCCTACAATGCCACACCAGGACTCCATTTGCAGTCTTGTTAAGTGCTGTGGCGTTTGTTCGGACTCATAGCAGCACTGTATAGGGTTTCCAAGGAGTTGCTGGTGGGTTTGAACTGCCAACCTTGTGGTTCACAGTCCAGTGCTTATCCTACAGTGCCACATCAGAACTCCCACTCCTTGCAGTCTAGGTAACATAAAACATCCTTATCAGTAGGGAACTGAGTGCCAAGTTCCCAGATACCAAACTTGCAAGCAGGCGTTTCTAAGGTTAGGGGCGTAGGTCTAGTATGTTAGCTCTTTTCTCCATAGACCACTGCCCTCAATAAGGGGAGAAGAATGAGAAGGCAACATGCAAAGTCCACGGGTGCTTTGAACTCGGAGTCTTCAGGATATGGCAGACCCACCTCCGCAGGTGGTAATGGTGTGCAGCATTCTGCCTCCCAGGCACCTTGTGAGTATTTGTTCTTATTCACTCCTGCTCACCCTGGACTGAACAGCATTCTCCCAGGGCTCTGTCTCCTCACGGGCTGCTGGGAGAAGCTTCCTCAGCTCCCGTTTTTCTTGCATGCTTCTGGTGTTCAAGCATCCAAGGTGCCATTTCTGCCTGTTTGCTGACAAACTTGAGAGTGTTCTCATTCACATATGGAATCAGCTTGGCCCTCCGCTCCCTTCTCTCATGTTTCAGAGAATGAAGTCTCCGTCTCTCTGCTGAGGCTACCACCACCACCGGTGTCAGGGTCCCATGCTCTGTGCTCCCCTCTCATCTCTAGGGCCAGGCCCCATCACTTATTTCTCCTAGATCCAGCTGCCTCCTCTTTACCGGCTGTTTACCCTCACACAAAAACACTGCAATAAGTCTTTCTTGTCACCAGAGTTCAAACACTCAGAAACGAACTGAAAGGTGGTCAGTTGGAACCCACCAGCCTCTCTGTGGAAGAAAGATGGGGCAATCTGCTTCTGTAGAGACTGAAGCTTTGGAAACCCTGGGGGGAGGGGAGGGGCAGTTCTCTGTTCCATAGGGTCACGAGGAGTCAGAATTGACTTGATGGTAGGGTTTGGGGTGTGTTGTCATTAAAAAAAAGAAACCCTTAAACAAAACCTCCAGTGACCAATTCAGCTGCTGTTCAATCTCCTTCCAGGTTCATTCAAGCTTCTTGAAATAACTTTCAAAAAATGATCTCTTCATCTCTGATTCCATCTTCATTATACTGCAATTTGAGTTCCTCCTACACAGCTCTACTGAATATTAGCAATGGATGAGCATCTAATTGCCAAATCAAATGATCACTTTTCATTCATTATATCCCTTGCCCTCTCTGTTAAATTTGACACTATTAATCACTCCTGCTTCCTTGAAACTTTTATGTTCCCTTGGCTTCCCTGGAACATAGAAAACGCTCCTTGTTTCTCCCTATCTCTCTTGGGCTATTTCTTCTGGGCGCCATTTTCTTTCTCCTCTGTCTAACTGTTGGTATATCCCAAGACTGTGTCCTTCATGCATCCATCTTATCATAGTATATACTCCCTTTGAGCAATAGGACCCCTATCTGGATACTGACAGTCCTTCAACTGATGCCTTCAGCACAGACGATTCTCTCAAGCTTCAGGCCTAGTCATTCATCTCTATCTGGATGTTCCAGAGAAACTTCAATTTCATCCTGACCAAAACTGAACTCATCATTTCCTGCCTCTGGGATGTCATATGTCATCTAGCTGCATTTCCACTTACTAGGTGCCCAAGATAGAAGTAATCAAATCATCTTTCTTTCTTTCTTCATTGACGTGCTTTATCTCTCTTCAATCACCAAGTCTATTGATTCAAATTCTGAAATATTTCTAAACCTACCAATACCCCTAGTCTAGGCTTCATCTGTTCTTGTCTGGATGACATCTAATAGGTCTTCCTGGTGCAATGTTACCTCCATGAACCCATTAATTCAACAAATGTTCACAGAGCATCTGCTATATGTACTGTTTGTTCTAGAGGTTGGGGCCCTAGCTCTCACTGAGCTTATATTATAGTGAGTGTGTTCGTGCGTGTATGATATTAGATAAATGACTACAAAAACTTAAGCAAGATACTACATACCACAGACCAGTAAGTGTTCCAAAGACAGGACAATGGGAGTTGCTGTTGTTGTTGTTATGTGCTGTGGAGTTGGTTCCAACTCATAGCGACCATGTACAGGGTTTCCGAGGCTGTAAATATTTACGGGAGCAGAAAGCCTCATCTTTCTCCCATGGAACAGCTAGTAGTTTCAAACTGCTGATTGTGAGGTTAGCAGCCCAATTCGTAAGCACTATGCTACCAGAGACCTAAGAGCCACCTCTGTCAGACCTGAAGGAAGAGCATTCGGGGGAGGAAGAACAGCAAGTAGAACAGCTCTGAGGCAGCTGTAAGTTTGGGTGTTTAAAGAACAAATAGTAAGCTGATATAGCTAGAGAAGAAGTAGCTAGAGAAAATGGGGGTAACTCAAAAAGGATTGCTGCTAAGGTTCCAGTTCACACATGCTCAGGTTTATTCCAAAGAAAATGTGTTGAGATATAGCTCGGCAATCAGTGGATGACCACGGACAAGTTCTTTCAGCAGTGCCTTCAAAAATGGGAATACGTTCTGTGCCATGGAAAGGTGATTATGAGGTAACAAATGGCATTGGATTTTTAACAAAATTCAAGTGGATGTCTTCCCAAATCTTTGGCACTTTGTAACAAGTTTGTGGGAATGTGGCTCTACATAAAACAAGAGTTTTTAGATGGATCAAGTTGGAATGATTCAAAGATGAGCCATGAGAAGGAAGACGGTCAGCCTTTACGAATGAAAAAACAAACTATGGCTGAAGCCCAGAAACAGGTGGGAAAAGACCACAGAATTCCTATTGATACAATACCTACTGAAGGTGGGACCTCATATGGCTTGGAATTTTCCATTTGGAATGAATGTCTTGGCCTTAGCAAGCTTTTGGCTGGACAGGTGCCAGAATCATCGCACAGGATCATTTAGCTCAACGAGTTGATACTTCCATCAGCCTTTTAATCAAGACTGGAGCTAACAAAGATGCTTGTATGGAAAGATTTATAAGTGGGGCAAGCCTTGATTTACCAATATGATCCAGAGAGCAAGGTCCAGTCAAAACAGCGGCTTCTGAGGGCATCTGCTAGGCCAGTCCAATTCCTAGCAGACAGCTTGGCTAAGATGGTAACGGAAGCTGGATCTTCTCAGAGGACATAGGACAATCCCGGGGGCTTACGAGGAAGAAGTGTTAAGAAAATTGAAAACAGAACTTGTGAGAAAAAGGCCAAGAAAGTTGCACGGAGGAATTTTTCCCATCACAATGCATCCCATCGTTCTTTGAGGGTGTAAAGGGCTGTCTTAGGAGAACTTCCTCAGGAAATCTTACCGCCTCTACCCTACAGCCCTGATCTTGCCCCCTCTGCCCTACAGCCCTGATCTTACCCCCTCTACCCTACAGCCCTGATCTTACCCCCTCTACCCTACAGCCCTGATCTTACCGCCTCTACCCTACAGCCCTGATCTTACCCCCTCTGCCCTACAGCCCTGATCTTACCCCCTCTACCCTACAGCCCTGATCTTACCCCC
>NW_006408559.1:9309283-9370896 GCF_000296735.1 Chrysochloris asiatica
TCTGCCCTACAGCCCTGATCTTACCCCCTGTACCCTACAGCCCTGATCTTGCCCTTTCATCTTACCCCGTCTGCCCTACAGCCCTGATCTTGCCTTTTCAGACGTCTTTTTGTTCCCCAAACTCAAAGAGCATTTCAAAGGAACATGGCTTGAGTCCCTTGAGGGTACAAAGAGTGCCTTTTTGATGTGGTGTAAATTGAAGAGGACAGAGTCTTGGTGTGGCGCTGTACAAATAAGCACTAGACCACAAGGTCAGTTTGAACTGCAAGGTTGGTGACTCAAACTCACCAGCCACTCCTCAGAAGCCCTATAGAGGGTGGCTTTAAGTCAGAACTGATTAGACGGCACGGAACAACAGCAAATGGAAGAGTACAGAATTCGTCAGGGAAGGTTGTTGTTGTTGTTTAGTGCCCTCAAGTCGATTCTAACCCATAGCGACCCTGTATAGGGTTTCCAAGGAGCAGCTGGTGAGCTTGAACCACCGACCTTGCAGTTCAAAAGACTTTGCCGTCTGACACATTAGCCCACAGCGCCACACCAGGACTCCTTAGAGAGATAGACACACTGCTTTCAGAAGCGTACAGACTTAGTTGGAAGATATTTCAGAAACAATGTCACATTTTGATATTTTTGTTTACAAAGGTTTCTATGATTATGTAGACTGTAGAAGAACTGATTTTATTTGAGTTATGGTATTAGAGGAGAATATTAAAAGTCCCATGCACTGCCAAAAGAACAAACAAATCTATATTGGAAGAAGTACAGCCAGAATGCTCCTTAGAAGCCAAGATGGCCAGACTTCATCTCTCATACTTCCGACATATTATCGGTCTTGTTCCTGGAGAATGACTTCGTGCTTGGTAAAGTGGAGGGACAGTGAAAAAGAGGGAGACCTCCAACAAGATAGATTGGAACAGTGGCAGCAGCAATGGACTCAACGATTGTAAGGTTGGCACAAGACCAGGCAGTGTTTTGTTCTGTTGTGTATAAGGTCACTGTAAGTTGTTACCAACTCAACAGCACCTAACAACAACAAAATTAGGTGGCAATATTTTTTTACTTACTCTTGTTTCAATAAACAGGGAAATAGTATGTGATGGGGTAAGTCTGTATAGAACATGGTGCGGGTTCAGGATTTAAAGATTAAGGGGGGAGGTTCTTGTCAGGGGAGTGAGGTGATCCCATCTGCTTTGAAACATTACTGCAATTGCTGTATGGAGAATGGATTGTAGGGGCACGTTGGAAGTTGGAGGTGCAGTTAGGAGGTGAAGGAACTTAAAAAAACGAGGTGCTTGGCATCAGGAGAGGAGAGACTTATGACAAACTCCATTATAGTTTCTGTTTTCTGTTCTTCAGAGGTGACTTTCAAAAGTCAGATACTCCGCCTTCTTCAGGCGGCCTGGGGACTCCTCCCTTCCTCCCCCTTCCTCTCCCAGCATTCTCCCAGCCTTAGCTCAGCTGGCACTGGAATATCCATGGAATAAGCTGTTAAATGACTGGTACCGTATTGGTTACAAATTGAGCTGCAAACCGCAAGGTCAGCAGTTCGAAACTACTAGCTGCTCAGGATATGGACATGTTGGACTGAACGGCCATGTAGCCAGTACCCTGTTGTCAACCAATCAGAATTTTCATGTTATAAGTTTCTGGATCTGCTGTCTTTGTTGTTGTTTTTGTTAAGCACTGTTGAGTCAGTTCTGACTCATAACAACCTTGTATAGGATTTCCAAGGAGTGGCTGGTGGTTTGAACCACCGACTTTGCAGTTCAAATCGACCTTTTGACCTAGTGCTTACCCTACAGCGCCACACCAGGACTCCCCCCTCTGTCTTCAAGCTCTGTGAAAATGTCCTTTTGCTGTAGTATTTGGTGACTAAGGAAGCACTATCAGATCCGAGATTGTTTTGCTCATTCAAGAAACTCTTGAATTGTAACAGAACTCCAGTGTGCTCTTTGAAGCAAGACTGGATTACTCCAGGTATAAACGAGGGTGGCAGGAGTAACGTGGCTGTCAGTCAAAAGGTTGGCAGTTCAAAGCCACAAACCTGAGGGAGAAAGATGTGGCGGTGTGCTTCTCTAAAGATTTGCGGCCTTGGAGGCCCTGTGGGATAGCTTCACTGCGGCCTTTAGGCTTGATGTGCCTCAGAATCACCTCAGTGGCAGAAGGGTTTTTGGTTTTTTTGTTTTGTTTTTTGGAGGGGGAGCTTGGGTTGGGCCTAGGTGGGCACCTGTGGATGTTATGCCCAGAATTCGGGGTCCCCAAAGACCACCCAGGAGCCGTGTACCGATGCAAATACATAAGGGTTGTTTATTCAAGCTCGAGCCAGGTCTCTAAACTTATCCGACACTTCGGAATAGGGAAAGAGCCCCGAATTCATTGTCTGCAGGGTTTTTATAGAATTTTCAAACAGCTCAGGTTTCTCAGCTTTACAATCTTTGGATTGGTTAACAATTGGCAAACTATGAGATGTTACAGTTTAATTGGTCAGGACTGGTGGTCTTTGTTCTTAGGCTAGGGTAAAGGAAAACATCTGGCCTCTGGCCTTGAGCTGCCTGGCTATTTATACATATATCATTTTCTTGGAGCTAGAGGACGTGTTCAGGCTAATGTACAGAATGGAGATTGACCTTGTTTCTGGAGGGAACTAAAAACTGAGGCCTTGTCTATTAAAAATGCTTTCCTGAGCCTGACTAGAGTTTAGTCAAGCAGTCTCTAGGTAGGCAAAATCAGGTAAAATCAGTTTGGACCTTACATGGAGATGAAAAGAAGTGGACAGGACTGATAGATCATTTGAATCCAGAGTTAAAACTACTTGATGAGGAAGGACTCAAGATGACTCCTCAACCTTCATCAGGCCCTCCAGACTGCGCCCAATCAAGCCACCATACTGCTTCCCTGCTTCCAAGTAGACCCTCAGTGGTTCTTCGTGGCTTAGCAGTCATATTCGGAACCCTGTTGCCAGGCAACTCCGGTGTCTCTCTCTCCAGAAGCAGCTCTGGTAGAGCAATGGTTATGAATCGGGCTGCTAATCTCAAGGTCAGCAGTTCAAAACTACCAGCCATTCTGTGGGAGAAAGATGAGGCTTTCTGCACCCGTAAAGATTTACAGCCTCAGAGACCCTGTACAGGATCGCTATGAGTCGGAACTGACTTTACCACCACCACCGCCGCCTCTCCCCAGAGAAGTCCTGGACTACAAGGTCAGTTTGAACTACAAGGTCATGGTTCAAACCTACCAGCCACTCCTCGGAAACCCCATACAGGGTCACTATGAGTCCGAACTGACTCGACGGCACTCAACAACAACAACAGCCTCTCTCCAGAAGACTCCCTTGGCATGCCTTTCTTCACAGTTGTGAGGAGCCTCTTCCTCGTGGCCTAGCATGTGCCCCACCCACCCCATGAACATCACCGGGAATCACCTGACACATGTCCACAAGCTCCTCGGGGGCGGGGACTTCTCCTTGTCTGCCATTGTATTGCCTCCACTCAGTCCCTTGCTCCTTGGGGCTTGGTCCTCGGAGCAGCATCATTGGCACAATCTGGAAGTTTGCTTGTTGTTGTTGTTATGTGCCGTGGAGTCGGTTCCGACCCATAGCGACCCTGTACAGGGTTTCTGAGGCTGTAAATCTTTATGGGAGCACAGAGCTTCATCTTTCTCCTGAGGAACAGCTGGTAGTTTCAAACTGCTGACCCTGAGGTTCGCAGCCCAATTCATAACCACTACGCTACTTGCTTAGAAATACAGAATCTCAGGTCCCACCCTTGACTCAGCAGGCTAGAATCTGCGTTTTACCAACAAACTCTCCAGGGCACTTGTGTGCACATGCCAGTTTGAGAACATGGTTTGTTCCCTGGTATACAGTAGGCACTCATTGAATAGACTGAATAGGACAGGCTAACAAATCCAGACTCCTCAGAGCTCTACAACGGTTTCTTTTCACTGACTAGACCCGAGTCTCATAGGAGCCAATGGATGCATGGGAAGGACCTGCCCCCATGGGAGGGGCAGCACCTATTGGCAGTACCATAGGACTATGTGTGGTTACTTCTACTTTGAGATAGGAACTGAGAATATCAGCGATTTCAGATTCAGTGTATTTAGTTTTTAGGAATACTCTGGAAAGCCATGAGTATAATTTAACACCTAACTTTCTCCTTTGAATAGAGAATAACTATTTAATTAAGTGTCAGAGAACAAACTTCCAAGTACCAAAGGCAGGTGCTCTGTTCACATATGAACTATTAGCAAACAATGCAAAAGTGCTAATTAGCTCATTAACACTTCGCTGCTACTGTTGGAGAACACTTCTTTATTTTCAGTCTAAGTAAATCAGTAAGGTCAGAAGTTTCCAGTTCTGTCTTAACTTTTTGTCATAAACTAGGGCAAACTTCTGCACCTCTTCTTCCAGGAACCATGCAACGGGGCTACTATACCTTCCCATAGAGTCCTGGCATACCGCTATAGGATAAACACTGGACCGCTAACTGCAAAGTTGGTGGTTCAAACCCACCAGCCATTCCTTGGAAGTCCTGTACAGGGTAATTGTGACTTGGAACTGACTCAATAGCACTTAACAAAAACAACAACATTCCTTCCTAAAGAGTCTCTGAGAACCCCCCACCCAGAGACACCTTGGTACAAAGGCCTGGAGGTCCGCCTGTGGAGCACAGTTCTACTCTGGCCCACAGGGGGCGCCATGAGTTGTAATCTACTCTATGGTAATTGGTTCAGTTCCTTCCCAACCAGCTCCCAGGAGCCCGTCAAATGATGACGAATTAGAGAGCAGGGATTCTTACATGCTTTCCAGGTCCTAGTCACTCTGGGTCAGGTCACTTAGAGTCCCCAGGGCATGGTGGCAAACACCAGAACTGAGGACACTTTATAGCATCTCGGTTTATAGCAGACATGGACTGGCCTGAACCCCTCACACTCTGAATTCTACATTGCTAGACTGTCTCTTTGATGTTGACCATTTAAGATTCCGGGAACCTTACCAGGAGGCACAAGCCTCCCGTAGCTCAGGGTCTTCCTGCTTCCAGCAGAATTCACTCCCTATTAGGGAAGCAGGAACTTGACTCTTTTTCATAAGATATTTGTGGAATCCTTGGGTTACTTGCCTGATGAAAATGAAGCACTTGAAGTTGGAGGATGGATTCCCGGGCCTCTTGTGGACATGCAGAACATCGTGGGACAGAGACATTTGGAGACTGTCCTCTTTGTCAGCACCCGGAAGTGGGACCGACATTCTTGTTATCTCTTGTCACTAGGGGACCTCTGGCATGCCTTCTAATCCCACCATGCTAGGGCTCTATCTTTTCTGCTGTTTCCTGGAGAGCATTGAAAAGCAAAACAGCTCAAATTCTGGTCCTGTCTCTATAATCCCAGGAATTCTATGCTGGTGAATGTTTAACAACTAGCAACAATGTATGGCAGTTGCCAAATCCCAAACCGAAACAAAATCAGTGCTGTCGACATGATCCTGCAGATTCTCTGTAGGGTCACTGTAAGTAAATGATCCCACCCAGGTCAATTTCAAGCTATCATGGCTATGTCAACAGACTCACAAATTTCCCTATGTTCTTGCGGATGCCATGAGCTGCCTCTAGCCACCATCATGAACAAGGTTCCTTGTCTATTATTCTGAGAGAGACAGGACTTTCAAGGGAAGGGGCAGCGATGTTCACTCATGCTCTTGGCTCTCTGCCTGGCTATTGGAAAAAGTCAGCATGGACATCAGAAAGTGATGGAAGACTGGCATTGGGGTGTGGGGCCAAACACTGGGGAAAGATGGTTCCTGTTTATCAGGATGTCAGACAATTTCCCTGGGGCCTTCTGCCAGAAAGCCATCACTCTTTGTGCTTGAAGAAGGGCACACAGTGACACTCAGAAATGAGAGTGCCAATACAACCGCTTCAAGGACAATGGTATGCCAGGTGGGGTGTAACAGCACGTTGAGTATCACCTCTCTTATTTAGTCTTGTGCTCATCAATTGAAACCAACTTTTTCTTCTAGGCCGACTTCTTGCTGTTTCTGAGGGGCGAGTACTATAATTTCCTTGCCTTATTTTTTTTTAAAGATAAAATTCCTCTAGTTCCAAGGATTTGTTCAGAGACGGGTTCATATTTCATTCTTATTTAAGCAAAATGAAAGGTCACGGGTCCAATTCTGCAGTATCTAGTTGAATTATACTGTGAACTATTTTGTCTCTCGGCCATGGGCTGTGTGCTGTTTAACTGAAGATTTCAATAAGAAAGGTTGTTTGAGGCATATTCTGTCTCCTAAGGGAGATCAAAGGATCCCTGGTGGTGCCGTAGGCTAAATGTTGGACTGGGAACCACAAAGTCAGCAGTTCAAACCCATCAGCAGCTCCACAGGAGAAAGATGAAATTGTCTGCTCCCCAAAAGATTTAAGAGCAGTTCTATTCTGTTCCGTATGATGGCTACGAGTTAGAATTGACATGGCGGCAGCGGGTTTGGGCTTGTTTTTTTTTTTTTTTTTTTAAAGGCTGCAGCAATGGGTTCGAGCATAGCAATGGTTGTGAGGTTGATGCAGGACCCGGCAGGGTTTCATTCTGTTGTGCTTAAGGTCGCTGAGTCAGAACTGAATCGATGGCACCTAATAACAATGTCCACTGGTTGGTACTCTTGTTAGCTGCCACTGATTCAAACAAAACCCTGCCCAGTGCTGGGTCATTCCCTGATTGGCTGTGGGCTGAACTGTTGTGATCCGTAATCACCATTGGCTGGTTTTTTGAAAGTAGACCAATCACCAGGCCTTTTTTTTCCTGGTCCACTTTAATCTGGAGCTCCTGCGGAAACTTGTTCAGCACCATAGCAACACACACACACACCACCACTGACAGGTGGGTAGGGTCTCTGCTTGAGGCGTCCTGGTTGGGCCTTGGACCTGGCTCTCCCCACCGGAAGGGGAGAATTCTAGCAGTGAAGTAGCACTGCCGCCCGGTGCTCGGCACACTCGTGATGATACCACGGCTCGGTGCGCAGGCACCACACGCTGTCCAAAGTACTGATGGGAAAACTGGACAGGAAGTCTGACAAAAAATTCACAGCCCTGCAGCCTTCTGTCCCATTCCCAGGACAGCTTGGCGCCACCATTAAGAGTTCCTGGTCAGGGAACAATGAAGCAGGGGGTGACCCCAAATGCAGGTTGACCTGGCGGCAAGAGGCTGGGACCAACAAAGTCCAGAGGTAAGGAAACCTTGGCAGAGCGCGACCATCCATCCTATAAAGAAATGCTGTTGGGCTCAAGGGAGACGTGGAAACTGGCCCCATGGAACTCTTACTGGACAAGCAAAACCACTCAGCGTGTCTTTTCTAGAATATGGGTGAGGACTGGGGAGGGGGATTGGGCTTGTCTCAAAGACAGTGATGAAAATTAGCTTGTTTGTGAAGAACTGTTTTAATGAGAAGGGGATTTCACTATATGATGCTTGCGCTGTTGTGTGCCACCGAGGCGATTCCAACTTGTAGTGAACCTACAGGACCAACTGGAACTGCCCATAGGGCTTCCTGGCTGGAAACGTTACAGAAGGAGACTGCCAAGTCAAGAGCAGTTCATGAGTTCAAAATGCTGATCTATTGGCTTGCAGTCGTGTGTTTAACCATTCTACCACTTTGGAGAGATTATATAGTAAAACCTGCAACAGCTGAATAGCTGTGGAAACTAAAATGTTTTCCACTAATAGAAAGGGAATGTGTGGACTCTTGGTGTGGTACTATAGAATACGCACTGGACTGTGAACAACAAAGTTGTAAGTTCAAACCCACCAGCAGCTCCTAGGAAACCCTAGACAGGGTCTCTAGGAGTCAGAACCGACTTAACAACACCTAACAACACACTTAGGTAGGTCTTTGTATAAGAGTCTCTGTACATAACACTAGAATTTGTCTAAGTAACACTTTTAATGTGTGTGTGTGTGTGTGTGTGTGTGTGTGTGTGTGTAGATAGAACCCTGGTGTGGTGTTGTAGGATCAGTACTGGATTGGGAACCACCAGCTTCTCCTAAGAAACCCTATGTAGGGTTGCTATGAGTCAGAACTGAGTCGACAACACTTAACAAAAACAACAGAGAGGGCTAGAAAAGTGTACCCCGTTCAAAGCATAAAGGCTGCGAGAGAGATGTGGAGAAACAAAGCAGGCCCGGCGAGTTCCGGCTCTCATAGGTTTCATTGTAATGACTGCATACTATTTATGCACAGGGATACAGGAGAAATGAAAATTAAGGTTGACTGGTAAGAGTAATTTTTCGCCACAAATTTCCCTGATTTGATAATATTTGAATATATTTCGGTCTTTTGTGAAAAGGATTTTCCGTCTTCACAGAGAACAAAAAGAGCAGGAAAGTTCTAAAGGTGACTTTGTTTCCCTCTTTCCTTCTACCTTTGCGAATTGGTTTATTTATCCAATTATTTATTTCTAGCAGCATAGACTCATGTTAGTTTGTTGTTAAGTTCCGTCAAGTTGGTTATGACTCATAGAAACCCTGCATAGGGTTTCCAAGGCTGTAAATCTTTGGAGGGGAGCAGAAAGCCTCATTTTTCTGTGGCAGAGTTGTTGGTGGACTCCAACAGCTGATCTTGTGGTTCGCAGTCCAGTGCTTATCCTACAGCACCATTGTGTTCCCGTAGACTCATGTAAATTAATTTTATCCTAAGGATTACAACCCAATGTTACTTTTGCTCCAAGGGTTTCAGCTTTGGTTCTTAGGAGTGCCTCCAGGCTGGTTCCTGTGCCCTTTAAAGAGGTTCTCAATCTTTTCAGAACACTTCCTAAGTTCTCAGCACAAGACATTCCAGATCACCTTGTGTTTATGTCATCCAGACCTACCATCAACCACCTCTTCAAGGAAGTCTGCTTTTCTTTACTGGAGGCTGCGTTTTAAAGACCGAAATCTGGCTGTTGGGTATGTTCATGGCTACTGGGGTGCACACTGATGAAAGGACTTATTTTCCCTCCCTAAATATTCTTCTTTGCTCCCACCTGAATTCTAGAACTCAGAGCAACCTGCATCATTGAAAACATCTTGTTGTACTACACTTCAGCTACCTGTGAGAAGGAAGCGTGGGTCTGGAAGGCTGGCCAGTCCCTTTATTATATTAGAGGATGATGTGACAGCAAGTGAAAGCAGGCTCCTGAGCAGGAAGGAGGCCAGGGACAGTCCAGCCTTAAGCACAGCCATGGCTTCGGGGGTAGGAGAGGAAAATTGATGAGGAAGGAGTGGTCATTGGGCCTGCCGGAGCTTACCAAAACATCCCTCTGAAGACAAAACATTCTATTGGGGATGTGATGTCTTTTGAGAATTTGGGGTTAGAAAGTTGCTGAAAACAGAATATTGGCAAAGATAGCTAGTTAAGGAAACCTTATTAACACTTCCAGGGACCATGGGCCTACATGTCCACTTTCTATGTGTTCACTGGCAAAACTTTGTCCCTTTAATTGATCTCGATGTTCTCTCAAGTGCATTCAATCAACTATAAACACTTCTTAGAACCTATGTGAGTCATCTCATACTTTCTTCAGTTAAAAACCACCTAAGGTTGGACTCTTCTACCCAGTCCCTCTCCGGCCCCAATTTTAACCCATTAACCAACCACCCAGTGCAAGATTAGGGGATGTGTGTTCTGATGATCAAAGTCAAGGCTAAGGACGTACTGCTAAGTCCATCAGGGATCCTGACTCCCAGTTCTGGGGAAAGGGAGTATGGCTGGGCAGTGAGAGGAGAAAGGGCAGTGGTGGACAGATCCAACTGAAGCAACAGTGGCCATCCTCTGGGCTCCTTCCCTTCCAACCCCCTTGAGCTGCAACTCCCCCTGCTCAGGCCATGCTGTGGCCCCCATAGGCTCTAAGATGCCGGCTCTACCTGCAGAGCCAAGACCCAGGCCATTTGCAAAGTCCACTGCACTGGAGACCAGGGACAGAACGCTACTGGAAGGTGACACTTAAGCCATCAAGCATCTCCATGAGCAGGAGAGGATAAAACCCAAACTCAGCCTACTGCGCGAGTCAACTTCCACTCACAGCGACGTTACAGAACAGATTAGAGCTGCCCCCACAGCGTTTCCAAAGCTGACATCGTTAAAGAAGCAGGCTGTCACATCTTTATCCAGAGAAGTAGCTGGTGGATTTGAACTACTGGTCTCTCAGTTAGCAACTACAGCGGAGCTCCCTAACTGGGCATTTGTGGTGCCAGATCATTGTGCAGAAAGCTGTGGGGCTTCTCGGCCTTGACAAAATCCTGGGGGTCGGAGACCAGCCTGCTATCATTTATTTATGCTAGCCGGTAAACCACAGGGTGGAAGAACAGGCCTGTCATGTATTAATAAGCAGGAAGCCTGCGATCTGGGAGGAGGGCTGCCCCCTTGGGCACACAGATGGGTCACAGGGGACAAAGAAGGCTCCCTGGGGCTCCAGGTGGGCCCTTCTAAGGACTCTTGAGTGAGGCTACTGAGGAGAGAATGGTATCATCTTTTTTTCTCCTCAGCACCTTTCTCTGAAGCACCCTCAAGTATTTCATGAGCAAGTTCTGTCTTGACGGATGGCAGGCTTTGTGGGAACTGTTTCCTTGGGAAGGAGAGGAAGGTGCCTTGGGAGCAGAGGTGCAGGACTGGTTCAGGTTGGCAGGAATTCCTGGGTGTTCTTCCCGCCTCCACACTCCTAGAACCTACCTCACGTGTTGGACTGGTGACAGAAGGCTATCAGATCTCCTCAAATCGAGCACATCTGCTTTTTCAAACACGTTGTTTTTGCTGTTGCTGTCGAGTCAATTCTGACCCACAGTGACCGTCTGCACAACAGAACGAAACACTGCCCAGTTCTGTGCCATCCTCACAATTCTGCTACACTTGAGCCCATTGCTGCTGCCACTGTGCCAATCCACCTCGTTGTGGGGCTCTTCCTCTTTCTCGCTGTCCCTCCACTTTACCAAGCAGATGTCCTCCTTCAGGAACTGGTCCCTCCTGGCAACAGGTCTGAAGTATGAGAGACGAAGCCTGGCCATCCTGGCTTCTAAGGAGCATTCTGGTTCTTCTTCCAAAACAGATTCATGGCACTTTCAATATTCTCCTCCAACACCGTAACTCAACTGCATCAGTTCTGCTACCGTCTTCCTTATTCATTGTCCAACTTTCCCATGCGTATGTTGTTCTTGTTAAGTGCTGTCAGGTTTAGGTCAGGCACAACTCTGTCCTCAAACTGACATCTTTGCTCTTGAACACTTTAAAGAGGTCTTGTGTAGCAGAATGATTTTTCTCCTAAGCACCTTTCTCTGAAGAACTTGGAAGTATTTTATGAGCAAGTTCTGTCATGACAGATGACAGGCTTTGTGGAAACTGTTTCCTTGAAATCATTTGACGTTTTGTCCTCAAAAATCAGTTCAATCAGGGCTCTCCTTGCTTTATTACATTATCTTTGACCTGCCACGGCACTGTAAGGTAAGCACTGGATGGCAGGCCAGTTTGAATCACAAGATCAGCGATCCAAACTCACCAACTGCTCCTTGGAAACCCTATACCAGGGTGCTATGAGTTGAAGCTGACTCAAAGGCACTTAACATCTTTAACACCATTAGTAAATTTGTGTTTACATCTGGCTCATCAAGATGACCCAGTGGTTCCTGGTAGTCTTCACTGTACCAGCAAGGCTGGACAACGAGGGCCTGGGCACTCAGTCTCCACTGGGTAGAGATGCTTGTGGGCACAAGGCCTTGGTAATCGTCAGAGTTGTTTCTGGGTCTCTAGGCAACCTCTTAACTCAGCCAACTGTAAGCACAGGAAACCAGTGTTAGTTCACTCAGGATGCTAGTTAACATGTACTAGGGGCCTGATGTCTCTATGTGTAGGAAAGACCCAGAATGTGACCACAGGAAGGGCAGCTCCAAGAAGTCAGCTTTGATTAAAGCTCATGTCTTCATCGTCCTGTATTGTGTTTCTGCTTCTTACACTTTGCCACAATCAGCTCGCAGGCTTATTAAAGCACCCCCTACCCCCACCCCAACAGCTTCAAAAAGAAAAATGTGGATGCAATGTACGGACAAGCATTTCTGCAGAAATGTGTCACCTCTGGTATATGTTTGGGCTGCCCCTGCCATTCAATTTGTTTCTCTCCCTGCTCTCCGTGTCCCAGGTTTTGGTGGCTGTCACGCATCTCAGGAAGGCGGTGCTGGGATGATGGAAAACCTGGAGCATGAGCGACCGCCGGCTGCTGCCGTCACTCTGGCCCAGCCTCCTGTACCCACCCTGTTCAGACTGACCCCTTCTCCAGTGAGGCCAATGGTTGGAATCTCCTGTGACAATCTCAGTCCTGAGGCTCCCCTTGTCCACACCACACTGTCCACCTCAGCAGCCCTGACTGTGCAGATTTCCTCATTACAATGAGGTCTGCCTTAAAGAACTAAACAGCTCAGCAGTTATTATTGGCCCCTCCCACCAAAGCCACGTCTAGCTCTCGAATCCTCAGCAGGTCCTTCAGTTAGATTCACCTCAATTGGGGTCACTCTAGTTAGCAGCAGCTCACCTGTATTGAAGTCAGCTGGGACACCCAGATCTTCATGTGCCCTCTCCTGCAGGTTAACCCTGGGCTGCTTAACACGATGAGTTTCAAGAGTGGGAGCCCAGTGAGGAAGCACTTACCAAGTTTTGTTGAAGCCCTCATTTGACCTAAGCAAGTCATGGATTTACACAGTGCGGCACGGCTCTCGGGACCACTGCGGTACCAACCTGCCACCATGCTTCATAAGACCACTATAGTACCAGCCACCATGATCCACGTGACCATTACTGTACCAGCAACCGTGGTTTGTAGGACCACTATGGTACCAACCACCATGCTTCCTGAGACCACGATACTGTACCAACCATTGTGATTCCTGAGACCACTATACTGTACCAGCCACCGTGGTTTGTGGGTCCTACTGTACCTACCATAGTGGTTCACAGGACCATTAACATGTACCATTCTGCCACTGTGGTTCATAAGGTCACTCATCCACTGCCCTAAGAGGCCTGATTGTTCACTTGCTTAACGAACTCATCACAGTCTCCCTTGGCTTTGTCATCTCTCTGAGTAGTTACTGGAGAATTCTGGGGGGCATTTCTCAGCTTATTCCACCTAAGCCTCCAGCTCAGGGGAGTAGCAAACTTTCTGCAAGGGACTGGAGAGCCACCGTGTTAGACTCTGGGAGTTACAGGATCTGCTGGATCAACCCCTCTGCTGCGGAAGTGTGGAAGCAACGACAGCCAGTCTTTCAATGAGTCAGTGTGACTTTTTTCAATAAATCTTCACAAAAACAGGTGGCAGTGTGGATGGCCAGATTGGGCTTGAAGTTGTTGATTCTCGATCAATATCCCAATTGTCTAGACTGTCAAAAAACTGTACATTACAGTCAAGTATTGCTCTCTATCAAACTTGAAGATGAAATGTCCTTATGGTAGAAACGGACCTCACCATGAAAGGGGACTGGCCACTGTGTGCGATACAAGGTTTTAAAGATGGTTTAAATCAGAAACAAATCCATAAAACTGTTTCTAAGCATCTTTTTAAGAATCTTGAGAAGAGTTATATTTACAGAATAAAATGCCATGGGTTGGCTTAGTAGAAGCTGAGAGGCAGTAACAGATCCCAAGAGCAAACACTCGGAGACAGACAGCCGACTTCAAATCCCGGCTCTGCCACTAACCAGCCCCATGACAAGGCACGAGCTCTTGAAGTTCCCACTTCCACATCTGAAAACAGGGATGAGAGCTGCCACACTTCCTAGTTATTGTGAAGACTGTGTTGTTGTTGGTAAGTGCCACTGAATCGGTTCCAACTCATAGCAACCCAGTACAGGGTTTCCAAGGAGTGGCTGTTGAGTTTGAACCGCCAACTTTGTGGGTCAAACCAACTTTATGGTCAAGTGCTTATCCTACAGTGCCACACCAGGGCTCCCCATTATGAAGATGAGTCAGTTCACATAAAATGCTCATAAAGGCGTCCGGATCATGGCTGAAGGATGTTCAAATGGTAGAACAAGTATCAAAATCCAGTGAAATCTGTGTGAGGCAGAACTAGCTGTCAGGGAAGGCAAACTCCGTTACTTTCCACTAGAACACGCACTGGACTGCAAGGTCGGTTTGAACTGCAGTCTATGGTACTCAACAAGCGACACACCAAAGTGGTGTGACCCACTCTGCCAAAGGTGGGAAACTTGTCAGATACAGAAAAAGCACAGTCCTGGAATGCTGTGGTTCTTACGGGTTTCACTGTATCTAGGATTTTATGATACAGTCAAAGGAGCTCTGGTAAGCGTAGTGGTTACGAATTGGGCTGCTAACCGCAGGGTAAGCAGCTCGAAACTACCAGCTGTTCAGTGGGAGAAAGATGAGGCTTTCTGCTCCCGTAAAGATTTACAGCCTCGGAAACCCTGTACAGGGTCGCTATGGGTCAGAAATGACTCCACAGCACATAACAAGAAGCCTTTAGTGACTTTTGATTATCATGGGTTTGAGAGCTTCCAGGTTCAGAGCGCTGTGGTAGGGTTTCAATTTTCGTTGTAAAATTAACATATATTGGCCTAGATCTGAGTACTTTCAAACCTACTGAAATTTGCCTAGCAAATTGGAAGTCTCATTAAGAGCTGATTTTGCATATGCCAGCCACAGTGGGGGTACATTATTAGTTATCAGAGAAGGAATACACAAAAAGGGGCTTCAAAAAGTCCATGGAAAATGGAATGAAAAAATAGTGCAATTTTTCCAGGAACTTTCTTAAGCCCCCTCAGACAGACATGTAAGACAGTTTCAGAAATTATAGTAAACCACACGCAACTGTTTGCTCTGGGTAGTATCTGGGGAGGACTGCTGAATTGACACAGTAGGCTGGTCACCCTGCCATGTGGAGGAAGGGGGTCCCCCTCCACCCCAAGTACCTGGCACCACGTGGCTGCTGCCAAGTAGAGGTGTAGCCCTGGTGGTGGAGCCAGGCTAGCGGCCATAGTCAAGAGACCTGCTGTGTGGGACACACAGGGCATTCTGAGACAGGCTGGCTTCCCAGCAATTTGGCTTTGGGGATGGAATGCTAGGCTGCTGGGATGGTGGAAAACTGTCCACAGGCATCAACAGCACGCATCAAAGGGAAGGCTCCCGCTCACCGTGGAGACATCCAGGGCTTCAAACTCCTCTTGACAGTCTGAATTTTCTGTGCTGGAAGCTTCCATTGACTCTCTCAGGGAAGGTGGGGCAGACAGCGCTCTCACCTGCTCAGAAGCTCCTCTGCTGATGAACAGGCCACTGAATGGCTGGGCTGTGGCCCGAGCACCCGCATGACCCTCCGTTTCCTGGGTTAGGCTGGTGTTGCTCATCCAGGCACTACTTGAGAATCACTGGTGGTGGTCTTACACAGAAGAAAAACCTTCAGCATCTTCATCTACTGGGGGCTGTGGTAACTCTTCTCTGCTTACAGCGCAACTTCATTCAGCTTCTCCCTCCAGACACCCACCTTTCATCCAGAGACTGGTCACAGGCAGGGGCTCCGCTTCATCAGCCCATCTAGCCGGATTTAAACAATTTGTCTACAGCCTTGAATTCTTCAAACAAGAGCTTCACCACCTTCCCTGTACCTTAGCATCTGCAAAGGCTTTTCTATCATCAATGGACCACGTCCAATGTCAAGTACACTAGCTTAAGGGTGTTGACAAGATCGCAATAAGCAATCTCAAAATTAATTATATATATAACTTTAGTCGGTGTGAGGCTCAAAGAGATCTAATGTTCTTGTCAGAAGGCCAGTCCTAGAAAGTATGCTCTGCCCAAAGTGTGCGGAAGATCCAGTGAGCTGGGGAACATGAAGCCACATAAAAGGAGTATGTTGCAAGATCCAAGTGATTTAAGATGACTTTCTTTGACCAACCTCCTAGGACTCTGGGACAAGCAGGTTTAATGTCACCCAACTCTCCCTAAGCTGGGAGGGGGTTTGAATGTTTACTGCACAACACTTGCCAGGGGCTGAGCCAAGAGCAAAATCTCCTTGTAAGTAACAGTTTTCATTCTAACTAAATCCTTGAAATAAACTCTTAACTCAATCTGTGAAACAAATGAATTTTCTTTCCATGTCTCACCCCCCCATCCCTGCTGACGTAGAATATAAAAAAACGCTGCAGACACATCACCTATATAGCACAATTCAAGTTTATTCCATTTGTTCTTGCAACACAAAACTGAAACACAGTATTAGTTAGCATTCGATGTACATGAACTAGTAGGCTAATATGAGAAACCCAACAGTGTCAAAAGTATTACATGGTGGAAGGAAGAACTCAATATATCAAGATGCACAGAGCACTAGTCTCCTTCGTTAGCGCTGAGGAGGACAGGACCGTCTCTCCATTGACAACATCGAATCAGGACGATCTGCAGTCTTGAGATTCTGCATGCAAAACACGGCAACTGCTCCTGTCCGCGCGCATTCTCACCAGCTTCTTCTTGGCACAACTGCATGTGCAATGTTGCCGGGAAGAATACTGCCACAAGGGGCCAGGGGGAGTTGTAATCAAGAAAAGCCAAACTCAAATAGGTAGAGAGCGTTAAAATCCATTTTTTAGGACATTACCACACTGCACACCTTTGTCCCTCTGCTCCAGGCCCACTGGGTTCGGGGAAGTGTGCTTCCTGGCACAGAAGGGCACCAGGATGAGTAGGCGCTGCGCCTGCCCAAGAACCCAGGCGGCAGCTGCAAGGGGCAGGTCTGCAAACACCAACAGGCCAGCCGCCTGCTGAGACAACTGGCTTTATATAAAACTACAGACCATGCACGTGTTTTCTGCAAGGTTAGACATCACGTCACTGGAGAAGAGAACTTAACTGGACCCTTTTGCTAATAATGCACATAGTACCAAAAAGCAGACATGGTTTTAGCTTCCTTTATTCAAAATAAGTACAGTAAGTGAATTTCTCTGCCAAGTGGTTCAGGACTACATTATAAATAACCTAGTTTGAAGAAAAGAAGGAAAATGGTAGCCATCTTGGTCAGTCTAGTCTACTCTATGTTTCTATGTTATTTTCTCAAGCAAGGCTTCATCATCAGGGTTTACAAAACGGCGGAGACCCAGCGCAGGGCGGATCAGCGCCTGCTGTGGGGCGAGGAGCCCCGGGGAAGCTGCACAGCTGGGAGGGCGGGAGGAGGCGACCAGCTTGGCCAGGACAGGGTCATGCGCTGTCTCCAACAGCCAACTACAAGAACACACGATTTGAAAAGCAAGGTGGAAGTCGTGTCGAAGGTAAAATTCAAGTCGCCCAGGCCTGCTTGCCCAGTGCTTGTGTTCCGGGTGGACTGAGTGCCGCCACTGTCCAGGGGGTGGACTCAGTGACATATGACTTTAAAACCACACCCACCCCACTGAGCCCATCCCTTTCACCCAACTCTAATGAGACAGCAGGAGTAGCCAAAGACCAGGGGGCCTCAACAAGGTCTTGGAAAGTTCCATGATCTACTGATTCCATTTTTCCAAGAACTTTTTGAAGGCCCCTTGAATAATAAAGCATTTAAACCACCACTTTGTGATTGTTTCCTTGGACGAAGGAGAATTGTCAGGTGAGGCGAATTGTGAGTGAAAAAGCCACAGGATAAAAAAGGGGGGTATTGGGGGAAAAATAGACACACACATCCACACACCCACCAACCAATCAGCAACTGATCGCTAGGATTTGTTATTAGCCAGGCCAACTGTTCTTGGTAATCACTCAACCCTGCCGCACAAGGCTACACTGCCTTAAAAAAAAAAGAAAAATCACCAATAATGTTTTATCTTCCACAATTTGAATATAAGTCTCTATCCCACCCTGCTGCCCCTTTTAAAAAAATTTGAGGTACATTCAATTATTGCATGACTTGGCTAAGGAAAACTCTAATATTTTGAGTCAGCTTCTCTATGGGTAGCAGGTCAAAGAATCGAGTTGTGTAGTTTGAACTCACTGAACCACTTCTGGAGAAGGACCACGTGGGCCCCCCTAGGGCACTGTGCTCCCAGAGCACAGAAGGCCAAGTAGAAGGCGCCACACTTTACGCAAGACAGGACTTCTAAAGCAACCCGCTATGCAGGTGGGCTGCCATGTGTCCAGAGAAGCCCATCAAGTCTGCAAGGACATCTGATAGCAAGCATTGGATTGGCAGGGATGGGTTAAATCTGCGCACATCTCACCCCCAATAGTGGTGGTGTAACAAGTAACCAGCACTCAAGCTGGGTCTGAGAGGCATTCTCAAGAAGGGTTTCCGATTCTGCAAACACAACTTGAGTCCAATTCACCCAACTAGCAAATGAAGCAAACCCAGAGGCCTGAGGACAACTGCTCTGTGTGCAGGGTACCAATAGGCTTATGGCTGATTCTACTGTAAATCCCCTTTTCACCACCAGCACAAGTCTGCAAGTGTTTCAATGTTAGATAATGCCTGGGCCTAGAGGAGAAACAAAATGAGGCCTACTGGAATGATTGCTCCTGAAGCCTGTCGAAAGTGGACGGATTTTATAAATAACACGAGTCAGTTCTAGCTAAAGACACGTGAGTTCCACGGGGCAGGGAGAGTTATTCCAAAGTTGAGTCATCCGGCAAAGTCGGGGTGTGCCCGTCCTCACCCTGACTGAGTTTAGTGTCAGAGGAAAGATTTGGTCCCCAACCACAGGCCGCGCTCCTGACAGTACCAGCAAGTCTCCTGGGAAGCGCGCGCTTAAGGCAGAAGGCTGGAGTGGGGTGCTTTTTCTCAGCACCCGGGTGGAACCCCCCTACAGGTGGGGCTGCCCTGTGGGTGCAGCTGGCCTTGGTAGCATCAGCTCTCCAACACAATCTAGTTCACAAATTAGCTAGGGAGCTGAAAAGGTCACGTGTGAACGTCTAGTTGCTCTTCGCTCTCCCTTGGGCATTAAGCTGCGGACTTTAGTAGAACTGGGGGAGAGGCAGACTCGTTCAGGAATCCTGGTAAAGCCCGATCGGGTTTCCCCCTCCTCCAAACCTTTTGTTTCTTTCCCGGAAGTCTGATTGGTTATGAATTTTGCTCTCCCCTCACCCCTCATCAAGTATTTAGCTGAAGAAGCTGGCAGATAGAGAGGGACAGACAGACAGGCAGCAGTGAGGCCACACGGGTCGTCCTCCAGGACCGCCGCTCCACGGCCATCACTGGAGCAGCGCTTTGATGGCCTGGTTGTCGGTGGCTTCCAGAGCAGTGAGGCCGTCAGGGCCTTTCACCGTCTTATCCGCACCCTGGGGAGGAGAGGAAAGCTGTTAGCACTTTGAGAAGAGTGGGTTCCTGGCTTAGGCTAGTGTTTACACAAAGAATTTAATCCCTCTACTGATGGAGCCCATTCTACTGAGGAGAAAGCTGAAGGGCTGTGGACTATGCGGTGAAAATGCCATTCAATTTTCAGGCACAGGAATCGGGACACACGCACACCAACCAAACAGGCGAGGACTCTTCCAGGTGTCTGTTTACACTGCCACGCCATACAGTGCTCTGATGAGCGAGCCGCAGATCCCTCTGTGCACAATGAAACTGGGAAAAAAGACATCGCTTTTGCTGAAGAAGAAAGTATTCCCGTGACTAGCTCAGTTTTCTTTCTTTCTAACACTGTTTGGGAGGTGACTGAGTGTGCACCTCTCTAGAACTTACAAGCTTTCTACTTCAGATAGGCTCCCTTGCCTATAGAAATGTCGAAAACTGGCTGTTTTCCCTGTGGACAACTGGCAAGGCTGGGGGCTTTGAGGGCCGGAGCCCCCTGACACTCCGGGGAAGCCCTTTGGCTCCAGGTGCAGAGACCAGACTCCTAACCCCAGCTCTAGGCTGTGTGGGCCAGATTCACGTTCTGTGGAACCTGGGACTTTAGTTCTCAGAATGTCTGTCTACGTGTTATTTCGATCACGGCCCCCTTTCTAGAAGGAGCACCCCATTCACGCATGCAGGAATCCTCTCTCTAGAGCTCATGGCTTTATCCCTGGGACCTCACCAAATGCCCAGTGCCCAGTAGGTGCCCCATGACATGCCGAGAGCATACCAGTTGGTTTGTTCTGCTCCTCCTAACCAGGCCCTTGCCAGACCTAACACTGTGTCTCCCGTCTGAGGGTTCTTTGCTAGCTAGCTCCAGCTTCCCAGCCTGCACCAGTGTTTACTGAGCACAAAGTCTCTAGTGTCCCCGTCCCCTCATCAAGCCTCATCCTTCCTTCTGCCTGTTCCTACCAACACCCACCAAACCCACCGCATGGCACCCACTCTGACTTGGAGCAGCCATACAGGGCGGAGGGAAGCAGCCCCATAGGAGTCCAGGGCTGTAAATCTGGCGGTCTCATTGTTCTCCTACAGAGCAGATGGTGGGTTTGAACCACCACCCTTTTGGTTATCAGTCAAGAACGTAACCACTATGACACCAGAGCTCCTCTGGGCAACACATTACGTCTAAACTCGGCCTAAATGATCCTTCAAAGTCGAACTCTTATCAAACTCCTTGGTTTCTTCTATTCAGTTTTTACTCAGATCCTATGGCATCTCCCACAAATCCCTGAGCTTGCCAGATGCCATGCCTTTGTACACACTGGGCTTGACAAGGATTAAATGCCTTTCCCCTTTTCTCTGGCAAACTTGTTCATTTGTTCAACCAATCTTCAGAGCTCCCTCACTCTGCCAGCTTTCCTGTTCATTCTCAACAGCCCAATTCTTTTCAGAATATCCTTTCTACTTGCTGGAGCCAATTTCTGATACTTGAAATAAAAAAAATCCTTAGCTGACTGGAAAAAACAACAACAACAAAAAAACGAATTTGTATAACCATCCTTTTTTTCCAAAACGATAACAACTTATCACAGTAAATTCAGACTACACACAGAATAGCCATAAACTCCATATTCCATTAAGCCAGATCCAAATGATATTAGATTTGTGCTTTTTCTACTCTTCTGTCTACAATCTGCTCGTGTAAAAGCATTTCTTTGGAACAGAATGTGCTAACCACAAGAGCCAAATGTTTGAGCATGCGCCCGGTGGTGACGGAGAGAGGTGAAGAGGTCCCCGAAGAAACACCACTGTCATTCTCAGGAGTAAGAGCTGAGATGTTACGTGTCAGCCACTGATCTTCCACAGTCGTCTAGACAATCCAGTGCTGTTGGACAGTATGTGGGTAAAACTGGGGAAGAGAATCTATCAGGTTCATGTATCTCCTCTGGAGCTCCGAGGGCCCCACACACTATAATAAATACACAGACAGGCCGCGAGAAGTAGCTGGGTAAATGAGCCTCGGAAACATGTACTGAGGCTATCTGATGTTATCCCGAGCAAAAAGGAGGCTTTTGTTGTGAGGCTGCTGGTTCTCTTCAGACACATTATCTGCACACACAGCAGCAGCTCGGCTTCCATGCAAAATCAATAAAAAATGTAGTGCTTCAATATACGATCAAACACTAAAACTCCTAACTACTCAAAACCCAGCATCGTAAACACTGACTTTTAAACTTTGTTTTTAAAGTCTTGGTAGACATTTCTGTGTAAGGTGCTAGAGACACTGGTTTACCTCCTTAGAATGTGATCAATTACTTCTAGAAAGAAAGCATTTTAGAATCAAACACAAAACGACTGCCTGAAAAGATCCGACTACAACGAGTCTAAAGTCACACCCACAACAAGGTCTCTCAACTACCCCTAGTAGGACAGACACTTCTGAGATCAGGCGTCCAGTCACCTTGTGCTGGTTTGGGTGAGGATGCAGGTCTGAAAGTTTTGAAATCACTGCAGGAGCTGTCCAGAGCCCAAGTGCTTCCTCACCCACTAGAGGCAGCGCTGGGGCCCCCACACAAAAAGTGCCAACCACCGCCTCCCAGTCCTCTCTACTTCTCTGGGTTTGGTCTTTCAGACCTCAGACACCTCACTCATGGTTGTGGGGCATATTTAGGAAGTGGACAGGTCACAATTCAGGGGTAGGAAGGTCCAGGGCACAGTTCTTCCAGTCAGGGAGGCCTCTCTTTGCCTGGTCAACATTACAAAATTCTCTTATGACTGCTGATAAATGCCCACAGGACACACCACTCCACAAAATCCTCAGACTGAAGTCATCCGGCTCTAGCTCATGGGCTAGCAAACCTGCCAACAAGTCTCCTGCCCAAATGCACTCCGCCTTCCTCGCTCCGCTCTGTAGGCTGGGATACCCACTGCTGGCTACTGCTCTGCCCCTCCTCATCGTCACAGATTTCTGTCCCTGGGTTGAGGAGGTCCAATCTCGGGGCCCAATTGGCTTTTGACTTGATGGTAGTGAGTCCCCGCTCCTGCTTCTGAGATGGCTCATTTTAAGCTCACCAGGATGGTAACACTGACCACTTCCTTTGTGACAGTTCAGGTTTTGTGTCAACTTGCCTGGGCCAAGATTCCCAGTGGTTTGTTAGCTGAGATGTGGATATCCCCATGGTAAGCTATAATACAGTGCAGTTACCTGTATGATGGTTGGTTATGAGCAGCCAATCAAATGAAACGATGTTTTCTTGGGGGCGTGGCCCGCTTCCAATGTAATGGACACTCTAGCAAAGCTGGCTTGCTTTCTGCTGGGTCAAGACCTTGCATCCGCCTAGTCCTCCGAGCTCGGATTCTTCGGATTTGAGCCTGTGGTCTACTTTACTATTTGCCTGTCTGTAGATCTTGGTTCATCTGACCCAGACTAGGGATGTTTCCATCTCTACAATGTTGAACCATTGCCTTGATCTACATCTCTCTCTCTATACACACCTAGATGTTTCACTGCCTTTGTTTCTTTAGAGAGTCCAGCCTAAGGCACCGCTCATTAGATTTCCAAGTGTTTACAGTCACAATCCTGGTAACAATCATTCACAAGTGACATCAGCATCTTCCCCACCTTCTCTTACCCTGATCGGTCGGAAAAAGGCATTTGGCGGAGGGTACCAAGACTGTGGCTAGGAGGGACATTAAATAATTCACTACACTGCAGGTTCTTCTCAGAAACATCTAATGCAGACTTAGAATCTTGTTTCAAGTACTCTCAGAAACAGAAGAAAGCAAGAGAGGGAGAGAACCTACTGGAGATCAAGAAAGTCAGTCTGATAGCAGTAATTTCTGACAAAAGCTTGAAATGTTGGAGCAAGAAAGCAACTGAAATTCAACCACCATCAAAGCTGAGCTCTGAGCCAGAGCTACTCAGACGACAGGACTAATGACTTATGTTTCCGCAGCACCCAGAGGCCCAACAGCTGCCACTAATGGGGGCACTCTCCATTCAGAACAGGATAAAGCGTCTTGATGTTTAAGAAGGCATCGATCGGTACTTTCTCCCGATTTCTCACCACTGGAATCCCATGACATCGATGTGCTAAGAGGCTGAGCTCTCCAGGCCAGGTGTTTGCCCCTGAGCCTGGCACCACGTAGTAAACCCCACCCCCCGCCCCATCTAGGGCACTGTCAGCTCGCACCTATAGCCAATATTTCAGTGAAAAAATGTTTTCATGACTATTGCCTTTGGGTGCTGGAATCATTACATATAAACTTACGGATACGCTTTAACACGCTGTTGCTCAGTGCTATTGACTTGGTTCTGACTCATAGCGACCCTGTATATAGTTTCCGAGGACTAGCTGGTGGGTTTGAACTGCTGACCTTGTAGTTTGCGGTCCAGTGCTGATCCTACAGAAGCACCACACCACATATATAAACATACAAAAATCATAAAGACAATACTATTAAGGGATAATACATAAAGGAGATTGTAATCACTGATATGGAATGAAGTGTATGATTGTAAAGTTGGGGATCTGCTCTGTAAACCTTCACTCAATTCACAATAAAATGTTTTAAAAAAACTATACACACATACATATATGTGTAGAATATATACTCTGACATAAGTGGTTGGATGACAATGGTATTTTGTCAGCTGTGCCAATAGTTCCATTGCTGAAGGTTCTAGATCATCTGAACTGTCCCTAGGAACGGGGAGGGCTTGTCTAGTCAGATTAGTAGTAATTGTCTGTGTTACTAACTGCCGTCGAGTCGCTGAGTTTGAACAACCTTGTAGTCCAAACTGGCCTTCCGGTCCCATGCTTTACCCCACAGCTCCACACCAGGACCTTTACCCAGGCGACACCTCAATGCTTCTTGACTCTGCCTATCAACTTAAGCCAAGTGAGCCTCATTTGGGCCCATGCTTTCAAGCAACTCGGTGCCACCGAGTTGTTACTCATAGTGAGCGACCTTACACATAGCACAACGAAACACTGCCCGATCCTGGGCCAACCTCCCAATTGTTGCCAAGCTTAAGTCCATCAATGCTGCCACTTTGCCAATCTATCTCGCTAGGGGTCTCCCTCTTTTTATCTGAATCTCCACCTCACCAAACATGATATCCTTCTCCAATGACTGGTCTCTTCTGATATGTCCGAAGGATGAGAGACGAAGTCTGGCCATCCTGGCCTCCAAGGAGTACTCTGGATGCACTTCTTCCAACACAGATCTGTTGGTTCTTTTGGCAGCCCATGGCACTTTCAATATTCTCCTCCAACACCATAACTCAAAAGCATCAATTCTTCTACAGTCTTCCTTATTCACTGTCCAGCTTTAGCACACCTTAGTCCTCCAGCTGACATCTTTGCTCTTCAACACTTTAAAAAGGTCTTGTGCAGCATATTTGCCTAATGCAAATTTCTTGACTGCTGCTTCTGTGAGTGTTGATAGTTGATCCAAGAAGAATGAAGTCCTTGACAACTGCAGTCTTTTCTCCGTTGATAAGAAATGTTTATTGGTCCAGTGGCGAGGAGTTTTACATCGAGACACAATCCATAGGGAAGGCTGTGCTCTTTGATCTTCATCAGTAAATGTTTTAAGCCTTCCTCATTTTCAGCAAGCAAGGTTGTATCATCTGCATGTCACAAGTTGTTAATGAGTCTTCCTCCAATCCTGATTCTATGTTTTTCTTCATAGAACCCAGTTTCTCGGATTATTTGCTCAGCATACAGGTTGAATAAGTATGGTGAAAGAATACAACCCTGTCTCACACCTTTCTTAATTTTAAACTATGTTTTAGTTAAGGCAAAACTCCAGTCATCCTTCCACTATGAAAACTTTTGACAATTTCTTTCCTTTCTCTTCTTGTCATCTTGTCTAGCTCATCCCTGAATTCTTGGGGCAACTTTAACATCAGCACTTCCTGCTTCTCCAGTTACATACGTTATGCCATCCAAATCGGTACTAAAAGCTGTGAGATCCGCCTTTGCTGGAATTAAAGTACGTGGGGCAGTCTTCTCTGGATTGGCCCTCTCCTCTTCTTTGCTCAAACTGTCCATTTTATGCCACTCCTTTAACTGCCTCCAAATCTTACTCTTACCCTTAACAGACGTGACTGGATGGTACAGTCTTTCCTCACGTGCTATTCTGCCGACTCTTTTCCCTTTGCCACTGATCTTAGTGAGCATCTTAATACCCACGTCTAGCGCTTTCTTTTGTGGATAAGACCTTTTGGGGGCATGCCTTTTTTTGCTAGACATATTGTTGGGAGTTTAAGGAGGTGTTACAGTGTGAGAACTTTGAACAACTCGGCATTACAATCCTAGCTGTTGCTTTGTATCATAGGAAATGCTGAGTAAAATCACAGTATAAAACCCTATACAGGGTTGCTATGAGTCAGAACTGGCTCAGTGGCACATAACAACCTAGGCCTGGCCTACAATGATGTCAGCATCAGTTGTGAAACCACAAAGTCTGAGTAGTATGCTGTTAAGAGTTGGACACGGTCCAACTTTCTATCTGACCCACCTCCTACCACGGACTTCACTGGAGACCTGGTTAGGTGCTATAGTGAACATGAGACAGGAAGCAGCGCTGCTTGTTACTCACAAGAGGTACTCTGCTCCCACACAAAAGGACAGTCCCAAGTGTCGGGACGACTTGTACTTCCTTACCTAACTGTGTCATGCTGTGACTCATGGAGACACGGCATGTACAGAGCAGAACTGCTTTGTCGTTTTGCTATGACCCTGATCCTTCACAAGGCCTCTGAGGGGGTGCAAATGGCCAAGCTGTCGCTAGCAGATGAACGCTGCGCTGCTGGCATCACCCCGGGACTTCTGTTGTACAGACAGAGGTCCTTAAGCTCAGAGAGGTTAAGGAACATGCCCATGGTCAGCTAGGAGTTAGACTCATAGTGACCCTGTACAGGGTTTCCGAGGCTATAAATCTTTACCAGAGCAGAGAGCCTCATCTTTCTCCCGTGGAACAACTGGCAGTTTCAAACTGTTGACCTTGAGGTTAGCAGCTTGATTTGTAACCACTAACCTATGAGAACTCCTCAGACATTGGCTACCCAAAATGGTGGGCCACAAAGACACAAAGGCTTACAAGCTTTCAAGAGGGAGCCTAGTTCCAGAGAGTGCAGGGGAAGGTCGAATCTCCACTGAGTGGTTTCCAACCTGTCTAGATTGCAAATGTAAAGGTAGACATTTTGTACCAAAAGGAGGGGAGTGGTTGATCTTGCAGTCCAGGAGCGGAGGTCCCTGGGACCTTCAAGGAAAGAGAGCGGACCGCGGGACCCTACCCAGAGAAACAGCAACGCCAGAGATGGAGGCAGAGACGCTGACGTGGACAGACGGAGTGGCTAGGGTCTCTGGACTCTAGGAGGGAGAGGGGCTGTGTGTTGACGGCTGGGGGCCAGGCTTGGAGGTGTACCCTTTGGCTGTTTGATAATGCATGCAGGGAACTGTAATCATTGCAATGAAACAAAATAAGACAGGATGAATGTAAAGCTAATGTTCTCCCATGTAGACTATCACATAATTCACAATAAAAACTTAAAAAAAAAAAAAAAAAGGAGGGGGGGTCCAAAACAGCAGCTTACCCCTACAGCCACCAGGAAGATGCGTGACACTGGTTGCTTGGCCACCCCGACCTGTGCTGCCTTCTGTTGACAGAACTCTGACTTCTTGTTGGCAAGGTTAGCTCTTCCTTTCCTGTGACAGCCCAGGATAAGGCTGTTGGCTTAATTAACAGCCATGCTAACGATTTTAGCTGCGTCCAGAACTAGACCCAAGGGGATGCCAGGCAGCCCTTTCCAGAGGCAGCACCGGGACAAATCTGAATAGTTCAGAGCAGGGGCTGTGAGCAGAGGAGTGACGACACGCTGAGGAGGAAAACCAACTGAGAGAGACAAAAAGAATCCAGATCCTCGTCATGTGGGCTTAGGCCCAGGGTCCAGTGTGCCTCAGTGAAACTCCTTTGCTCCCTGTCTGAGTTGGGTTAGTTCCCTAAGGAGCCCTACCTAATACAATATGAAAACCATAAATTACTGATGAACTACAAACCAATACTTGGAGCCTGTGGCAATCGGTTCTTAATGTGGTAAGTAAAACTATTCTCCAGTGACAACATTTTCAAAGGTACATTTTAATCTTGTCCTGGGCATGGGGGAAGGAGGGTGGGCAGCAGGAGAAAGACACAGAGAGATGAAACCTGTGTGGGCACATCCCACAAGAGATTCTGGATCCACTCCAGGGTAAACGATAGTATCTCCACTACTCACATTAGTATGGTGTGTGTTCTTGTTAAAAGCAATCGAGTTGGTTCCGGCTCATAGCAACTCAAACAGGGTTTCCCGAGGAGCAGCTGGTGGGTTTGAAGCATTACAGTGCCACACCAGGGCTCCAGTATGGTGTGTGGTGTGTGGTGGTGGCGGTGGTGATGTGCAGTGGAGTCGGTTCCAACTCACAGTGACCCTGTATAGGATTTCCAAAGCTGTAAATCTGTACAGGAGCGGAAAGTCTCGTCTTTCTCCTGTGGAACCGCTGGTCGTTTTGAATTGCTTTCCGTGAGGTTAGCAGCCTGACTCATAATCACTATGCTACCAGAGCTCCTTAATATGGGGTGTAGTGGCTAGAAACTGCTGCTGATATATTCCAAATTAAAACACAAACACACACTTTAATTCATTAATTGTGTTTTAACATAATGCAACAGGCAAATATTCCCACTTTTAGAGGACCAGAATTCAATGCTTTCACAAACGATCTAAAGAGACAAACATGCTACCTACCTCCTTGCCCCATTTCCCTCAAATCTTACTGAAGCTAATCCTGCACTTTGCTGAGGTTTACTGAGCACTTATTATAGGTCAAGAACTCTGGTAAATGTTGTAAATACATTCTCATTCAATTTCGACTTCTTTGCTGTTGGTAAGTGCAGTCGAGTCCATTCTGACTCATCTGTGGGTGTGAACCACAGACCTTAAACAGCGGGCAGTCCAGTGCTAATCCTGGTGTCACACCAGGACGCCTTGCTTCTTTAGAAGGCTTCTTTTCAAAGCCCAAGTGAGATGATGTGACACACGTTCCAGAGTATGGTCATGTTACGTTACAGGAAGCTCTCACTGACACTGGGATCTGACGTATAAAGAAGATGGCCCTCTTCCAACACCTGCAGGTCCCGGCGCAGGGTACTAGCATGGTTGGAACTGTGTGGTTAATTCCTAGGGCTGGATTTTGAACTTTAATAGCAAAGACAACACTGGAAATTAAACTTACCGTACCTCAGCCACATCAACAAACCGGGGGCATCAGCTAGCTGGCTCCCTCCAATAACCTTGCCCACAGTGCCAGAATGCAAACGGTTCCTAGGTCACTAAGCTTAGCTGACTTCTGTTTCATAGCCAAGATCTCCTCAGTGAAGCAACAGTGTGTTGGTTTATATTCTAGACTGAGCACCTTACCCACCCTAACTGGTAACCGTCTATAGACGGACTATTTGGAGCAGCCTCAATTTTAGATACTGTTTCGCCGCTAAACTTTGCGCCCTTGCTGCCAATCAAAAGTTCAAGAAAGGAATGAACCACGTCATGCTGGGCTTAAGCAGGCCCACCACAATGGGAACGCTGTGGAGTCGGGCTCTGGAACTCACCTTTGATACAAGCAGTTTCACACAAGAGATGTGGCCCTCATAGACGGCAGAGAGAAGAGGGGTGATGTGATGCTTGTCCGGAGCCTGGAAACGACAGGGACAGATGAACCACCTCGTCCACAGACTTCATTCCTTCCTTCTTTTAGATCTCATTAGGGAACTCGTCAGTATTTCAAAATTAGCCTTTACCTAGTTTCCCCTCCACACAAACACCACCCACGTCCACCCATTTCTTGTCTAAAAGCTGGCAGAGCCTGCCATGCCAAGACGCTGGTCCTCCTTGGGAGCTGCGCAGCTCTAAGCTTGATGCCGTTCACATGGCTGAGCCTCCATGGGCCCCAACTGTGGAAACTGCCCCCGAGGTCCAGGAAAGGAAGTGGGAGAACACGCTCACAACTAGGCCAGGTGACAGGGCTCTGAAATGGGAAAAGCTCATCTCCCTTGCTGCCATGGTTACTTGAACATTTTCCCCAAACTCTAAAATGTGGAAAGGCTCCAGTCAGGAGACGATGACTCCTGACCACACGCCCACTGCCTTTTCCCAGCCCACCAGCTGACAATGGACATGGCTGTCTGATGGCCAAGTCCCAGGCTCTAGCAGGAGGATGCCGCCTACCTCCTACGGCCAGCACCGACTCTGCAAGCTTCAGAGCAGGGACAGCAACAACCCAGGGACTTTTCAATGCTGCCAGTGGAGCCCTCTGTCGACAGGAGGCCTGTGAGTCACTAGCTCTAGTCTCATGCAAACTGCAAAGCTCATTGTCTGACCCATTTTTATTCTTAAAATAGTCAGCTTATTTCGTTTAGTTTGAAAGTCTGCGCTATCTGCTTTCTGGTTACAGGAAATTTGGATGGTATTCTTTCTAAAGAGGAGGTCCTGTAAGGACTGATTCACAGACTGGTAGACAGCAAGTGCTGCACACACACACTAGGACGAGGCTCTGTACGTACATTGATGTCTGCTCCTTTCAGCAGCAGATACTCCAGGATCTCCAGCTGCCCACAGTCCGCCGCGTAATGCAAAGGCTTCCGTCCACCTTCCAGTGTCCGGTTGACGTCTTCTCCCTGAGAATGGACATGAACTGACAGTGATGACGGGTGGCAGACGCCAGTGAGATGCTGGCTGATTCTTACTTCCTTTAAGTAAAAACGTTGTGCAGTTACGTATTGTGCAGAGGGAAACAACCCTCTGAAGACCTGAAATCTGGTCACCTTCCTGTTAGGAGCCAAGTGCTTAAATACTGTGCCACCATGGCTGCCAATTTCTGAGGAGGTCACTCAGCTTCATGTGGAGATGTGGTCACATCAGACGTGTGTGTTCGAGCCCTGGGATTGTACCTAGTTCACAGACCATGTACCACTAAGCTAGCCATCACTGTCCCCAGGTCATCTCAGTGAAAGCTAATGAGAGGTCACTCTACCCATTCAACAAATATGTATGAGCCCTACTGTGAGCAGGGCAGTCAGACATGGCTTCTGATGCTCGGGGGCTTACCCTCTAGTGGGGGAGGCAAACACGAATCCCACGGGCAATCACATAGCTAAATATATAATCTCAAAATATGAAAAGTGCTATGGTCCCCTCCCCCTGTTCCCCTAGAGAAGTTTTCATTAGCCGAGGATTCATAGTCGAAGACTAACAACAGCTACAATGACCCTTTGCCAAGCAGCTACTGCATGTTTGCACGGCATTACCGCTTTCTCTCTAATTCCCAGTCAACACTGAAAGGAGACAGATCTCCATTGAATATACACAAGTCTAAAGAAAAAAGTGTTGAAGTAACATGCTAAAGTCAAGTACCCTACTTTACAGCCAGCCTCCCTCCTAACTTCCTAGTATCTGAAACACTGTTAATTCTCCAAGGCCATACTCCAACTTCAAGTTCTAACTAGCCTCACAACTCCCTCACACCTCACAACCCACAGGAATCAGCATGGATACAAGGAGTGCCCCTGAGATCTTAAGAGTAGCAATGACTTGTTTCCTTTATCACAATTTGAAATCACTGTATTCGGAGGCATCGCCGATGGACGCCAGGGCTCTAGATCGGACTCCGGGAGCACTGAGAACCTCTCCTAGCTGGGTGGGCGTCAGCATCAGAAACAAACCACGAACTTGACTGTTTCCCAGGTTCTGGGGTTGGGAAAACAGATAGATGCGCATCTCAACTGGCCCTTGGCCCTGCATGGCACCTCATTAGGTGTCCCCTGTGAGCTTGACTGCCCCCACTTCACACAGATATGACCTCTTCCTTTACGCAGACCAGTGCCTCCAGACAGAGCTGTCCCCTCAGGAACTTCTCTGGCCACACCGTCCTGCACCGGAGTACCCTCTGCCCCCCACCCCCCCTCTCCAGCCAATCCCTTGAGAAGGTTTGGCTATCATCCCTTCTTGTTTTCTCAGAACAAGTAACCCTTGCCCTTTTCTTGCCTATATTTCTATGGCTCCTCTCCATCAACAGATGCAACTCATGAATCTTCCACTAAAAATGTCACAATGGACTCTATTCCACAGAGGCTGGCGGAACCCCTGAAACTACTCACCAACTCAACCAACAAGATCCCCTTAAGTCTTCTTAAAACCAAACAACAGGTCAGTGTAACTAGTCAAAGGTGTCTGGCATGAGCATTACTGCTCTTCAAAGAGCTACCTGTATGGGACCAAAGTGACAAGAGCAACTCGGAAAGTTAGATGGGAACTTCGGGGACAGTGAGTGGACGTTAACAGAGGAGGACCAACTCAGAAAGGAGGGCCAGCAGAGTTGTACACCTAGAAGAATGTAATCAACATCACTGGATCCTACATGTAGTTGTTAGGTGTCATGGAATTGGTTCTGACCCTAGAGAGCCTACACACAACAGGACCAAACACTGCCTATCCTGTGCCCACTCACGATTGTCATGTTACAGCCCACTGCTGCAGCTACTCATCAATGCATCTCGTTGGGGTCTTGCTCTTTACGCTGATCCCCTACACTGCTACCTACACCAACAAGCATGATGCCTTACTTCAGGGACTGGTCCTTTCTGACAACATGTCCAAAGTGAAAGAGAGAACCAATGAGCAATCTGGGCAGCGCTTCTTCCAAAACAGACCTTTATTAGTTCTTCTGGAAGTTCAGGGTATAGTCAATATTCTTTGCCAACATCATAACTTAAATGAATTAATTATTCTCCAATCTTCCTTATCCACTATTCAGATTTCACATGTGTATGAGATAATAGAAAAAACTATGGCTTGATTCAGGCACACAGTAGTCCTCAAAATGAACTTTGTTCTTTGAACACTCTGAAGAGGTCTTTTGTAGCAGATGTGCCTAATGCAATCCTCCTTCAATCTCCTGACTGCTGCTTCCAGGAGCACTGACTGGATCCAAGTACACTGAAATCTCTGACAACCGCAGTCATTTCTCCATTTATCATGATGTTACGTATTGGTCCAGTTGTGAGGATTTTCCTGAGTTTGAACTACCAACCTTCCGGTTCAAACTGACCTTGCGCTCCAATGCATTATCCTACAGTGCCACATCAGGACTCCACACCACACCACTGTCGCGATTATGAAATGCTTTGATGATGATGCTAAGTGCCGTCGAGTTGGTTCTGACTCACAGAGACCCCGAATAGGGTTTCCAAGGAGCAGTTGGTGGGTTTGAACCACCTACCTTGCGGTCCAGTGCTTATCACAACTCCCCAGTTAGAGAGGTTCAATTCCTAGTGCTTCTCGGAACGAGAAGGGATTGAGATGATGGTGCTGGAATTCTAAATCAAATGGAACCCAAGAAAGGTCTTAAGACTATTCTACTTTGCCAACTTCTGATTAGTTTAAGGACTTACTTTACTGACAATTTACCTTTTATCAAAATGTAACTTTTCAGGTATTTTTATCTTGTATCTTAAATGTCCTTCGAGGTTAAAGGTCACTCATAAATATAGAGTTTTTAAAATCTCAGTAACAGTTTGCTGTGACTATGATGTTGTTGTTGTTAAGTGCCAATGAGTCACCATAGTGACCCTGTATAGACTTTCTGAGGAGCGGCTGGTGAGCTTGAACCGCCAACATTGTGGTTCAAACGGCTTTACAGTCTGGTCCATTAACCCAGTGCGCTACACCAGGACTCCTAATAGTTCTCATTTAATAGCCAGTGTCTCCGACTTCCATTCACCAAATGTAAATGACTCAGAAAATTTCAACTGCTCTTTTCTGTTTAGTAAAATTTTCGAGCCTTGATGTCCACTCACTCCCTCTTCCCAATGCTGGCCTCGATGCTCTCTCTCTGTTTGTCTCCTTCTCTGGCAGCACGCACACACACCCCTCCCTCTGCTCCTACCCACACCGTGCTTCCCTATTCTTGGCACTGACACCCCACTTCCACACTTGACTGATGGAAATTCCACTTACCCTCCCCCCTCCAGGTTTACTTTCTTCAAGAAGAATGAAGTCCTTGACAACTTTAATCTTTTTCCATTGATAAGAATGTTGTTTATTGGTCCAGTGGTGAGGTTTTCTGTTTTCTTGACATTGAGATGTAAACCATAACAAAGGCTGTGCTCTTTGATCTCCTTCAGTAAATGTTTTAAGGTTGTATCATCTGCATATCGCAGGCTGTTAATGAATCTTCCTCCAATCCTGATGCCACGTTTTTCTTCATGTAACCCAGCTTCATATAACAGTAGTGAGGTTGGCCCAGGATCAGGCAGTGTTTCGTCTGCTGTGCATAAGGTCGCTATGAGTCAGTACCAACTCAATGGCACCTAACGACAACAACAATTGATGTAGAATTCTTCCATTTTTAGTAGTTCCTGTTTGTGCCTCTTATTCTATTTACCTCATTCAATCAGGTATTGGAAGGACAATGGCTTATTTAGATGCTCTGCCTATGAAGCCCAAGGTAACTTGCATACAGCAGTCACATTTAATGAATTAGTGTAGCGACCCACACCATCTTTGTCACACTGTAGATAACCTTCTGCTAACCAAAACCAGTCATTTTGTATCTGCTTCACCAGGAAGCGGGTTATTTTGATAAGATTATCAGTCTCTAGAAGCCACACAAGCTCACAGTTAGGTGATTCGGAATGTTATTGAATCCAACCACCCACCGTGTCTGAATTCTTGCCCAACCTACAAGTGACCATGTCTCCTGAAAAGCAACTCCAGAGCTGGCTGATGTGTCCACCCTTCTCTGAATGCTGGAATAATGACTGTTGATGGCTTCTGCTCCCGCCAGATTTACAATCTTAGAAACACTATGTGTCTAAAGTGACCCCATGTTGTTGTTGTTAAGTGCTGTGGAAAACGTTCTGACTCAAAGAGACCTTGTATAGAGTTTCCAAGAGCGGCTGGTGAGCTTGAACCGCTAACTGTGCAGTCTGACCTGATCTTGTAGTCCAGTGCTTTCCCTACAGCGCCACATGAGGACTTCTAGAAGCAGCAAGTCAGCAATTCATATTTTTATGTGAGATGACTGTTCTCAGCAGCCACATCGCACTGCAACCCAACGACACCTTTTCTTTCTGACTAGCTGTCACCTCAAATTTTGGCCTCTGGTTTTCTGGACCGATTACACCTACTACCATCGCATCCCATCTTATCATTGCCATCTCTTCCAGCCCGTCACCTTCTTTTCAGATCCTCATTATCATCAAGGGGACTTGTTAGTCCTCACCCCCCACTAGCTGCAGCTGCACACCCAGGTCACTCCTCAGAACCACATCAAACAGGGAAAGGCTGAGAACGAGCCCCCCCACAATGAAGGAACTTCCTTCCTAAGCCTGTCACTCACTTGGGAGTTACCATTCAAAACCAAAGGTTACTGCATATTTGCTAAAACGCTGGTGATAAAATTAAAGTTCTAGAAGCTCTAACAATTTGCATACCTTCTGTTATAGATTGAATGGTAACCCCTGGAAAACATATGCTGACATCCTCCTAACCCCTGGTACTAGCAAATGTGAACTGAATTGAAAATAGGGATCTTTGCTTATGTGACTGATTAGTTAAGTTTATACAACAGGCTGGACTTGGGTGGGCTCGAAGCTACTGTGATTAGTGACCCTAGAAGGAGCGACGTGACCTAGACACCCAGGGAAGGCAGCCACGTGAAGAAAGGCACCAGGTACCACTTCAGCTGTTGAAGACGAGGACGGTCTTACAGAGAGATGGACAGACCTGCTGACCACAGCCCCAGAAGGGCTGCGTGAAAATGCATGTGTTGTTTTACACAACCCAGTTGTGTACTTAGTTCTAACAGCCCTAGGAAACAAATATACCTGTCAAGCCATGGAAGAGAGAGTCAAGAAAACAAGTGCCTACAATGACAACAGGTAAAATGAAAGCAAGTCTCTACAAAGTAAATTCAAGGTCTAAACCCCAGAAAATGTAAACTGATCTATTATGACAATAAGAATGAATGCATGTAGTTCCTAAATTCAAAGACAAAAAAGAATCCCAGATTTTGTCAACAAAACCCCCATAAAAACCCAACTATAAGCTACATTCGAGGGCACACCTATAAACAAAGCAATCAGAGAATATGTATACATGTTGTTGTGAAGTGCTGTCGAGTCGTTTCCGACTGATATATGTATGTACACACACACCCACACACACACACACACACACACGAAGGAAAACACCAAGAACAGTAAAATTAAAATGGGACAAAGTAGAATCCAAGACCAAAAAAAAGGGGGGGGAGGGGAAGATGGTCATTTTACATTAAAAAATACATACATACACAGACAGGGTGTTGTTGTTAAGTGCTGTCGAGTTGGTTCTGACTCACAGCGACCTTTTATAGGGTTTCCGAGGAGCTGCTGGTAGGTTTGAACTGCCGACCTTGCAGTCCAGTGCTTAACCTGCAGTGCTACAGTAGGATTCCATACATACATGAGGGAGCTTCAAAGAGTTCATGGAAACATTTCACAATCTTTGACTTCTACTTTTTAACAATATTGTTAAACCCCCTTGTGAATCTGTATATGAAGTCCAACCAGAAAAAGACCATTTTCTCTAAGCGGGAAGGGAAGAAGGGAGACTGACTGTTTCACACATTTGGAGTTTCGAGTTAGTGCAGATGTCTTGGAACTGGAAAGAGGTGTTGGTTATACACTGTGAAAGTACTAAATACCTCTGAGCTGCATACTTCACCATGGTTAATTCTATAGAATGCGAATTTCACTTCATTGACAACAAGGACAGAAATATCACTGTGGGAACCGGTCACAGTAAACCCAGTTGTTGGCAGGTAAGATACAGCAGGAGTAACTAATCATCAATGGGATTGTATTCATATTGTAATCAAACTCTGTACTTTATGGAAACTACACCCCCCTTTTTTTTTAAAAACAAAAAAAGGGGACTTATAATAAATATCAGCCAAATCTTACAATAGACCAAAGAAAGGCTCAATACGATAAAATTAACAATTAGTGCCAAAAGTTTTAGCACAAAAAAACGGAAATCTCCTAGAAACAACAAAACAATACAAAAATACAACAACACACACACAAAAAAACAACAAATTCTAAAGCCCTAAATCACTGAAGGAGCAAGGAAGACATCAATACCAAACTGTTATTGTTATGTGCCATCAAGTCAGTTCCGACCCATCATGAGGAGCAGCTGGTGAGCTTGAACTGCCAAACTTGCGGTTCAAACACTTTGCAGTCCAGTGCATTAACCCACAGTGCCACACCAGGACTCTTTTAAAACCAAAGGCAGGAATATTACAGAGCTTAATTGATGGGTAGACTCATAACTGGCTATGAAAAGCCAACTTAGCTTTTGTGAGATGCTTACTTTAATCAATTTGAAATTTCATGACTATTCAAGTCCCACCAGCCACTCCTCGGAAATCCTACATAGGGTCAGTTTCTCGGGACCTGACAACAATTCTGATAAGAGCCCATGGATGTAGCAAAAAAGGGTTAAGTGCTGGAAAACTGGCCAGAAGGTTAGCAGTTCAAAGCCATCCAGAGATATGCCTGGGCAGACAGGCCTGATGACCAGTTTCTGAAAAGTCCACCCCGCCCCTTTCCAGTAACCCCCCCTGGGAGCAGCTGTACTCTGCCACATGCAGCGCCATCATGAAGCAGAACAGACTGAACCAGCAACAAATAACCTCATAGAGGCTGAAGGCCAGGGTGATTGTTGGAAATGTTGAAAAGATCTGCATATAAACAACATCCTTTCCATTTTGCTTTCAAAGAAAACAATTTCTAACATCAATTTTGCTAGTTTTGTGGGGTGTTATAAACACATGGCACTTTTAGGATTAATTAGGAAAATCTCAAACTTTCTTATAAGCCAACTCAAACCCACTGTCACTGAGCTGATTCCAAATCATAGCGACCCTCTAAAGGGTTTCTGTAACTATAAATCTTCACAAGAGCAGCCCACTTGATCTTTTCTTTTGATGAGTTCCTGATGGGTTTGAACCACTGACAATGTGGTTAGCAGCCTAACACCTAACACACAGTATTACCAGGGCACCTTAGGGTGGTGGTGGTTGTGTGCTTTTGAGTTGGTTCTGGCTCATGGTTTGTGACCCTGTATACGGTTCCCAAGGCTTTAAATCTTTATGGGAACAGAAAGCCTCATTTTTCTCAAAAGGAGCAGCTAGTGGATTTGAACTGCTGACTATACAGTTAAATACCCAAAGCACAAGCCACAACAGTACCAAGACTAAGCTATCTTATGATGATGTTGTTAAGTATCATATCGTTGAGCTGGTTCTGACTCATAGCGACCCTGTATAGCATTTCCTAGGAATGGCTGGTGAGCTTGACTCGCTGACCTTGTGGTTCCGTGCCACACCAGGATTCCAAGGTACCTTATGTGGTTGCTAAGTGCCATCGAGTTGGTTCTGACTCATAGCGACCCTGTATAGCGTTTCCAAGGAGCGACTGGTGAGCTTGAACTGCTGACCTTGCAGTTCAAACCGACTTTACAGTCCAGTGGATTAGCCCACATTACCACACCAGGACTCCATTACAGCCATTTTTAAATCTTAGTATTTTGGGTCAAAGTCTAAGTGTCAACGTAGTTGCTTTATTGTCTTTGATGTTAAACATATAACTGGCAAAAGGCATTATGTAATAATTTCATTGCTTCTTTTCGACCAGTTTAAATTACGAAGATAACAATTTGGACATTCTATGACAAAGACAAAGTCTTACAAGGATTTAAATAATTATTTGTGACACCTGAAATAATAGAGGAATCCTTTGTTTCATGATTAATTCAGAGTGTCCCTCCTCCTCCTTTGTATTACACCCTAGCAGGCGGACAAGCAGCCAGTACCCGCACCAGACCCCATGGAACTGTCTGCCCCTTTTGCTGTCACTTGGCCAGTGCTAAGATGCAGGTGACCTGGCTCACGGGGACTTGGTCTCTGTGACACCCCAGCTCTGCTTAGACTTTGGACATGCTTTCCTGTCATTTGGATCACAAAGTTTGCCAGTGACTTCTACCTCGACCTGGTGCTTCTGAATCTCATCTGGACTTTCTCCTCTGGACGGAGTAGTAACCAACTGTGTATCTTTCTATATGATCTCCTCCCACCTGGGTTCAGATCCCTGACCAGACCTGGAAGCTTTAAAGACTTTTCATTCATTAATCATTTGGTTAGTCAGTGACAGAGCCTCAAACGAGCCAGGAGAGATGCAGCAGTGAACAGACGAAGTTCATCTGGACCAGGGCTGGTTGTCAGCAGCTCAGCAGGAGCTAGATTGTGGGTGTCACAGCTCTAAGGTTTTTCTTCTGTGACTGTAGATTTGTGCTGTCATGCAAAAAAAGCCTGAGAGTCCCTTCCTCCCCTACCCCCTCAAATTTTTTCAAAAACACTCATCTTCCAAAAATGAAATACAAAATGGTTCTATAATCTGGGAGTTCTAGGGATAAACCCTAGAGTTGGTGTGAAGTGCCATCGAGTCGGGTCCGACCCATAGCGACCCTGTACAGGGTTTCCGAGGCTGTAAATCTTTAGAGTGGTTACCTTGAAATTAATTGATTTTCTTTGTCTCATTTTCCTTATCTGAAAAACAGTTCTTTTTTTTTTTTTTTTTTTGGTAACCACATTTAAACAGAGCACTCAGCAAGCAACCTAGCATGCATTAAAGACAGCCACTCCGAGGTCAGCTTTATGGTCATGCTTATCTCCAAACATAGGGCCGAGGGGTGTGCTTTCTTTACCAGAGTCTGGGGGCATTAGTCACTCATCACATATACAGTCCACAGAGCCCTTCTTCCCCTGATGGGCTGCAGCTTAGTGCCCCATTAGTCCCAGCAGAGCCTCTGGGAATTCAAGGTGAAGAAGAAGAAGCAGGTTAGAAATGACTGAAGGAAAAAAGAATCTGTTTGAGGGGCTTTGGGTTAGGAAGTGACAGATCTCCAAACGTCACAAGCCAAGTATATATATATATACACAGGGTAGATCAGCAAGTACAGTTCTGGTCCTTCCCCAAGATTCCCCCCAGTTTAAACAAAAAAAATCTTTACCTACCCTACTCTCCTCTTAACTGGATTTAATGGGGAATACAAATATCTTTATAAATACATGGCTTCTTTTTAATAATTTGATTTCCTATTCTTAATAGCAGTATTTTAAAAATCTTTTATGTTGTTAAGTGTCATCGAGTTGGTTCCGACTCACTGCAACCCTGTATAGGGTTTTCAAGGAGTGAATGGTGGGTTTGAACTGCTGACTTTATAGTAAGCAGTTTAGTGCTTATCCTACAGTGCCACACCAGAACTCCTTTATTTGTACCTCAACATCGTGGTTTGGTGGGATAACTGACAGATTCAATACACCTTACATTACAGGCCTCTACTACACAGCATTAGGCTGATCTGAATAATAAACACTCAGCAGTCCTTACAGATTAGCTACATAAAATGGTCATCTAACTCCAGCTGAGAATTTTTTTTAGTTCTTTCTTCAGGTGAAAAGAATTCTCTTCTTTTTGGGCCATGTACACACGTTAATGCAGCGACTTCTAAGGCAGAAGTAGCACACAGTGTACTGTCACAAGAGACCAGTGTCCCCAAAATCTACTTAACAAGCCAGTTCTAAATTAGCATTTGTGTGACCACTGTGACACTCAGCATGTAAATTAATACCTGGCACCTGACTGATGAGAGCTCAATGCAACAAAACACATTTCCCAAACGCTATAGGGTGAGTCCATGTCCCAAGCCTTCAGTTACAGCTAAGTATCACCTTTCCCCACTTAGATTTCAGAATTCTGGAGGGCTGTGGGGGTTTGTTGTTTTTTAAAAATGGCGGGGCCTTTTGAGAAATCAGATGAAAGCTAGGATCCCTCCTTCCTACCACTCTCCCACCCCCCCACCCCAGGGGGAACCTTACCTTAGGCCATAACTTTGCAAAACAATCAGATGCTAGCCTTGCACTGCTGACTTTAGTGGATAAAACAGCACCAGAATTAGAACTCGTTAACAGAGTCATGGGTTCAAAGGGAAGCCTTGCAAGCCAGACAAACCAACAAGGTGGCAATACCTGACTGCCTTCTCTGCAATCGAAGCCAGAGATGACGCAGGTCCGAGAAGTATACAAACAGCATACTCTTAACTCTACATATGTTCTAAGATGCTAACTGTTTACATCAAATTCATTAAACTTGCAATATGATACATGAGAACTCATTTCAAAGTAGTGGACAACACTCATCTTCACAGCTAACGAGCATGTATTTAATGAGTTCCTAGTTCATAAATACAACGGATGACAAGAAATACTCATAAAATGCCTTCAGTGTGTTCTGAACCACAGTTTCTTACTGCCCATTAAGACAAGCATTATGACCACAGTGATCGCCTGCAATTAAACAGCTAGCTCAGTTACCTCAGAACTGCTCTGACCAAACTACCAGACACATTTCAATGGCAGTGATGGTTTACAGTCTTCTCACACACACACACACACACACACACACACACACACACACACACACGGTTCACTGTCCAAAACCAAAAATGGAGAACTACAATATACAACCAGGTCCTTTGTTTTATATCAGAATCTATGCAGTTGGTCTCTGGGATTCTTAACTGAAAACTATTCAAGGTTCTGGAAGTTCACATATTCAAACCCTAAGGTCCATTTTCATTAATTGACTTATCTTTATTACAAAACTAACAAAAGTCAAAACACCAAAATGTAAGATAGCAGCTATGTTAAGGGAAACAGCACGCTTACCTCCTCTTGAAGCATTATTAACTAATCAAAGTGTTAAAGAATACACTTTTCTTATTGATGTGAATCGCTATGAGAGCAGAGTCTCATCTTTCTCCCATGGAACAGCTGGTAGTTTCAAACTACAGCCCATTTTTGAATGCTAGTCTGTGATAGCGTAGTGGTTACAAATCAGGCTGCTAACTACAAGGTCAGCAGTTCGAAACTACCAGCTGTTCCACAGGAGAAAGATGAGGCTTTCTGCTTCTGTAAAGATTTACAGCCTCGGAAACCCTGTGCAGGGTCACTATGAGTCAGAACCAACTCTAGGGTACTTAACAAGTCTGTGATCGTTAAGAGCCTTCCTGACACACTCCTCAACCTGGACATTTCTGAGGGGCTTGAAAAAGTTCCTGGGAAAATCCCCTGAAATTTCCCCTTCATAGAGCCTTTAGGCACCACCAGTCTTCCCCCTACAAATGACGTCTTCATTTAAATTATAAAAGCTTTTTAACTTTACACAGTTGATTTGCTTATTAATTCAATTGTTTTATTTTTTGGTTTGGAAGGTTTAAAAGCAATTAGTAGCACTTAGACATTTTCTCATGGAAAATATCAAGATACTAAAAAGAAAAATTTACAGTTTGAATCACGAGTTGACCAGTGAGCCTCAGGCCTTCCTTTCATCAAGCTGGGGCTGGGGCTGTGAAGGGAAGAATTCTGAAATGCTTCTTTTTGGTGACGAATTACCTTTGGCAACTGAAAGACTTCACAGAAACCACTTTCACTGGATCATTTTAAGGATCTCTATTTTCTGTTTGCATATTTACAATGGACAATTCCTGTTTTCAGAATAATCTTAGGCCTTTTGCCTAAGGCTGTGGGTTAAGCATTGGGCTGCTGTAAAGACCTCTGGCACCAATCAACCCTTCTTCCCATAGAACTCTGCGCTGGCTTGATTCGCTATGTCATTGCAGTGGCCACCCAGAACCAGACAGCACACTTACAGTTTCTTAGCAGCCAGGACAGTCTCTCCTCGGCTGTGCACACAGACAGGCCTCTCTGTACCTGGCTGAGATGACAAGACTCCTTTAGGGCTGTTGACACAAGTCTGTCCACAAGACACAGCATTCCACCATAAGCCTCAGCCTGAAGTTACTCGGCTTCTAGCTCCCCCAAGTGAAGTGCACGGGGGAGGCAGCCCACCGCTCTGTCCTGTGCCCTAGGGGTGGGTCCTGCTGCTCGCCTCCCACTCCTCCGGCATCACAGCTCCCGGTCCCTGGGTCCAAAGGACACCACTCCCTCCCCTCCTGGCTTGTCTTCATTGAAAGCAGTGAAAATTCCTGTTCCAGTTTCTGATATAGCTCCTTTTATTACACACGTTAGCGTTCCAGGTTTTTAGTCATAGTTAACCCTGCTAACCACTCACAACTGAATCATACAATCCTGTCAGCAGCTTCTTCCACCTTCTCTTACCCAGATCCTGCTAAGCGCAAGGTTGGCGGTTCAAACCCACCAGTCATTTTTGGAAACCCTAAACAGGGTCTCTATGAGTCGGAACCAACTTGACGGCAATAACACCATAGCTAGAAGAGACACGTTCACTAATTCATTACATCACGGATGCTAACCACAAGGTCAGGGGTCCAAAGATAAGGCTGCCTGCTCCCAAAAGACTTACATTTCAGAGGTGAAATTAATTCAGTAGCAGTGGGTTTGGGGTTTTGCTTTTGCCTAAGGCTCGAATTTACTGTAGAGATTCTATGCTTTTTCTTTTAAAGCATTTCATTCAACCTTTCTCACCCCAGCCACAGGTGGCTTTCCATGCCTCGCTTTTTCCTTATAGCTCAATGACTTTTGATCAAAGGTTTTGGAATCATACTTTGGAAATGCTCATTTCCAAAATAAGTTTTAAACCTCACCTATTTGAGGTGTTAAATTATGGGTACAGTTTTACATTCTTTATACTTTTCTTTCATCAAAAAAAAAAAAACAAAACAAAACCAAAAACAATTTTTATTTTAAAGAAACAAATTTCCTGGGTAAGGGGTATGGGAAACGGAACATTTTGTTTTACTTTGTATTCATTCAATACAGCTGCACTTAAAAAAAAAAAGTTCCTGGAAAAATTCCATCTTTCCATGAACTCTCTGAAGCCCCCTTGTATATGATTTTTTTCCTTAAAAAAGCAATGAAAATCAGCCTTAGTTCATTAGCCTTCTAGTTATCTGTCCTAATGGAACAACGTTTAAAATCCTAAAGCAAAACAATACATATGGCCTGTGGACATTTCAATATAAAAAGATCTTCCTTTATTTCATATTGATGATAAAAATGTCCAACAGCCTAAGAGTGAGAAGAAAATGTTTCTACAGTAAACAGTCTAAGAGGAGGCTTCGAAAACACTGTCTTTCAATTCACTTTTTATGAACTTGTTGAGTCCCTGTGTATTGACTGAGGGCATCTCCACCTTTCACAAGCTGGTATCTGCTAACTGAAGGGCTCAGCAGCATGTGGGAGGAGCAAAGGCAAAGCAGATGAATACATTTTTGAGATAAGAAAGGAACTGGTCATTTTTTTAAGAAAACCACAAACGCAACGCAGGCTGAATCAGGACCTTGGTTAAACAGGCTATTTTATCAGAAAGAAAAAAGTGAAGCCAAAAAATCTTGAAATTTCTTAAGATTAGAGTCCATGGGTTTCTCAGGTTCAAGAGATGCTATCAGCTCCCAGGGTGCACAACTGTGGCTTTGCAAACCAAATGGAGACAGATGCAATTAGAGCAGGGGGTGGAGAGGGAAAGGAAACCACAGAGAAAGGGAAGTGAGGGCCTGAGGTATTGAGTTGCACAGCAAGTGAAACAGAAGGACGTAAACAAGAGAGTACAGGGGACCAAGAGGGCTGAAGGCACCAGGGACTCCAGTCAGCCAGCCTCTGGCAGTCACCTGGGGGCAGCGGGTCCTCCAACACCCAGCCACCCCAAGCTCATTCCAGGCCTTCTCAGGGGTGCGTTCCCAGCCTGCTGGATCCTTTCCGTTTAACAGTTACATACTCAGAAGTATGGTATGTGGGAACTACCTTGTATTATGGAGAAATAAGGTCAATGGTCTCCTCAAGTAGAGAAGAACAAGGCGAATTGGGTTCAAATCTCAGCTTCTTTCATCCTGGCCTGTCTCTTCCTACTCAATGCAATTCACAACAGAAACGACATCGTGGGCTGAAGAGCTGAGTACATGAAATGATAGCTCCAAATAAATACTGAACCACAAGGCACACAAATGCAAATTCTAAGAACCTATTTTTTTAAACTGTGGTATAATACAGAGTCCTGGAGTGGCACTAGGGGATAAAACACTGGTCTGCAAAGTTAGTATGAACCACAAGGTCGGAGGTTCAAACTTACCAGGTGCTCCTTGGAAACCCTACCCAAGGTCACTGAGTCTGAACAGACTCCATGGCACTTAACAACAACATAGATACGCTTTGAGCAAAAAGGAACTCTGAAGAGAATTGAAGATGATAGGTTTATTTCCAGATGGTTAAAACAAAGACTAACGTAAAGAAACCAATGGTAGCCACTTTTCTCTCTTCAGTCCCAATCACTAAAAACTCATCGTGTGTCAACCTCTTAAAAGTCCATATCTCATGTGCATGTGCTGATCCTAAATGCTGGAAGCTGAGAAACCAGACAGACTGATGTGGTGGGAAAAATGAGAGCTGTAGACTGACAGCTCGGAATTGACAGGCCGCTATACCACTGACTTTGTCAAATCACTTCACTTCTCCATGCTGTATTCCTTAACCTACAGATGGAACAATAGGATAATAACATTGAGCAGCGTTGTAGGATAAGACTGGACTGCCAACCACAAGATCAGTGGTTCAAACTCACTAGTCATGCCTTGAAAACCCTATATAGTGTTGGTGTGAGTCAGAACAAATTCAACAGTACCAACAACAACAACAACAACAACAACAACAACAACACGTTGAAACTTAAGGAGCCCTGGTGGTACTGTGAGTTAGGTGTTGGGCTGCTAACTGCAAGGTCAGCAGTTCGAACCCACCAACCTTTCCGAGGGAGTAAGGTCTGCTCCTGTAAAGAGTTCCCATCAGAGACCCTAAGGGACTCTGTTCTACAGGGACATTGAGCTGGAATCCACTCCATGACAGTGGGTTTTATTGAAACTCACTCTGGGAGAAAGTATTGTAAGAGAATTCATGCCGTTAAGGCATGAGATGCCAGGGCCCATCCACGGTGATCAACAATAGACCCCAAGATCCCAGGAACTCTACGGCAAATTCTCTCTTCTTAGTTTTTATAGTGGAGGCACCAAAATGAGAAAGAATATCTAGCAACCCCACCCCCCAAATAAGACTCAGGAGCCTCAAGAATGACAGACATGCAAATCACAGCACAGCACTCTGCTAAATACACACATTGCCATGGAAGTTCATCCAGAGAGGCTTTCTGGAAGAGGCGGCATGCAAACTTAGGGGCCTGCTGAAGGACAGAGGCCTGCAGACTTGGTCAAGGACGATGACACAGTATGTGGAAAGAGCTCCTAAGAAGCCCGGTGGGCCTGGAGCAGGGGGCCTGGGGCCAGGTGAGTTTACCAAGCCCGATGGGTCAGGTCAGCAGCAGCTGCTGTTAAGTACCCTGGAGTCGGTTCTGATCCAAGCAACCCTGCATAAACTGCTGACCCTGTGGATGGCAGTCCAGTGCTTATCCTACAGCACCAGCCCAGGAAACACTGTTGTTGTTGTTAAGTACCGTGGAGTCGGTTCCACCTCATAGTGACCCTGCACAGGGTTTCTGAGGCTATAAGTCTTTACAGGAGCAGAACACCTCATCTTTCTTTTGTGGAACCGCTGGTAGTTTTGAACTGCTGACCTTGAGGTTGGCAGCCCGACTTGTAACCACTACACTACCAGAGCTCCTTTAAAATAAGCAGAATCGCAAGAGTATTTTAAGGGCAACAAGAGAGGATGTGCCGCTGTGAATCAGAGCTGACTGAGTGGTAGTGGGTTTTGGGGTTTTTGTGGTTCACGCTCAGATACACAGACATTATGGGGAGATCCCTCAGCTAAGCAGTGTAAGTTGTCCAGCAAGGGGAAACCCTGTCCATGCAGGAACCAGCACCTATGGACTCTAAAGGCGCAGTGAGGGACACCGAGGCTAAGGAATGGCCCGGAGAGGGAGATAATCGTACTCGGCAATCTAGGCCAATTCCCTAGTTAAATTAAAGCACATGGTTGAGCCATGATGTCATCAGGCAAAATGAAGACAACAGGAAGAGCAAGGGTCTGAGAGGAAAATAACCACAAGGCCAAAGCCACTGCCAGCGAGTCGATTCGGACTCCCAGAGACCCTCTACAAGGCCGAGTAGACCTGCCCCATATCCACGACCACGTCTTTCTCCTGTGAAGTGGTTAGTGGGCTTCAATTGTCAACCTTTCGGTCAGCAGCCAAGTGCTTAAACACTGCGCCACCACTGATCCTTGAGGGGAAAATCATTTGAAATTTGTCTGAGCAAAGGTAGCCTGGAGCTCGGGGGAGGCCAGAGCCAACTCCAGTGGAGGAAATCCATAGAAAAGGCAGAATGGAAGGCAAGGTGAAAACAGTACCATTCAGCGAAGCATTGTTGCTGTGATGTGCCATCGAGTCAGCTGACTCACAGCACCCCTCTATAGGGTTCCCAAGGAGCACCTGGTGTGTCTGAACCCCCACCTTATAGTTCGCAGTTCAGTGCTTACTCTACAGCACCACACCAGGATAGGCTGGCTGCCTCCAGATGCTCAAGCCCTGCGAGGTGCCCAGCAGACAAGGAGGATGCAGCGACGAAAGGTAGTCTTTAGCTCATCAAGAGGTCAAGATGCAGTCCTGAAGGCTCGAACACCTGTCTCAGACACCCTATGGAGCACTGGAGAAGTTTCTTCATTTCCATTTAGAAACATAGCACCTGACAACTCTGAGTTGACTTTTCAGAGTTCTAGAACTCATCCCCATACAACGAATGCCTGGCCATACTTCACACAGCTGAAGCTGAGTGAAACTGCACAATGACACACTGTTCAAAGATTCATTTTAAAAAGGGAAGATACTAAAAAAAAACCAAAAACAACAACAACAAACGGGGTAAGGGGCGATACTGACTGAAATGCCTTATATACAGGTCCAGTCTTACCTACACGGAGACTTCAAAACGTTCCTGGAAAAAATGAAAGATAATGGAAAATTTCCACGAACTTTTTGAAGCTAGCCCTTCCAATTAACCAGGTGAGAGATCTTCAAGGTATTAAAATTCAAAGACTCTATCCCCTTACAAGGAAAATTGTTTCAAATGTGTCTCCGTGTATTTTCTGAGTACAGACCGATAGATGGGTCACACTACATGACACAGACAACAATCAGAGCTCAGGGATTGGTGAAGACCAGCTGGGCCACAGGACCACCGGAAGGACGGCCACTCAGGAAGCACCAATTGGTGGGTGCAGCAGGACGAGAAGAACTTAGTCAAAACTGGAGAGAATGGTTTCTCTGATTTTGTTTTTGGGTTACTTTTCATGCACAGAGTAAAAGCTATTTTCAGAGACTCAAAACTAAGAAAGAAAAAAGCTCAATGGCCTGATCAGAGGACCATTGTCAAACTTTTAGGATAAACCTGTTCTCAAGCCTTCCTTTGCTCAATTTAAAAACCATCTGAAGCTGACAGAAATGATTCCATCTTTTTAGGCACATATTGTTTATGTAGCGTAGTGATTATGAATCAGGCTGTGAACTGCAAGGTCAGCAGTTCGAAACTACCAGCTGTTCCGTGGGAGAAAGATGAGGCTTTCTGCTCCCGTATGGATTTACAACCTCGGGAACTCTGTACAGGGCCGCGATGAGTCGGTACCGACTCCTCGGCACATAACCACCACCACCATTGTTTATAAGGAGTTCTGATGTGGTGCCATGGGTCAATGTGCTGGACTGTAAAGTTGGTTTGAACTGTAAGGTTGGCAGTTCAAGCTCACCAGCCGCTCTTTGGAAGCCCTGTACAGGTTCACTATGGGTAGGAACCGACTCCATGGCACTGAACAACAACAACATTGTTTACAAATGATCTTATGTGAAGACTTTGTTCCTAATTTCTTGGCCTACACGTGCTTCTTGGGAGTGTCTTTCTGGAACAGTTAGTGCTATGTGCTTTCTTTTCACAAGGAAACTGGAGACAGTTAGAGAGCACACGCAGTAGGCTGGGAGTCTCAGTTCTGGAGACAATACTGCAGCTCTGCAGTTACCGCATTACCTCTGTAACTCGGGACTCTCCAAGTACTTCTATCTCTAAAAGGAAGCTGATAGGACTTCCCTCCCCAGACTGATGTAAGGGTGACAAAAAATAATTTATCAGGAAGACACTATGCAAATTGTGTTATTTTTGTAGCTGTAAGTTGTTAGTACTTACTTATCAACGCTGCATTTTAAGTAGAGCAAAACCCACCCACTTCCAGAGTACTGATGTGTCCCACCACCAGCAAGTGTGCCACCGACTGAAGTGGTCCCCATAATCTCACCCCTTAACCCTACACTGCACAAGTCAGGTTTCCCTAGCTGAGAAGGCAGGGGAACAGAAGGCAGTTTGTCCTGACTGTCCACTCTAACTCATGACCTGTCAGGTAACAGGCACACACGTACTCTGAGTTGTAATGGCATTAGACAGAGTGCCTTGCGCAATCCCATGAGCTTCCTGGATTGCTGGCCGTATGAATGAATGGCGACCTCTTTGGAAGAATGACCATCCAAACGACCTTCCAGGGTTCTTCCATAAAAGTGAACTTCACTTTCAGAAGATGTCTCTTTGGACCATCCCCCTACTAAAAATCACGTAATACAATCCATAATGACAAAAGGGTCCATCGGCAGGCCACCAAGGCGTGTTTAGGATGTGGATTCAGTTTGGAAGTCTGGGTTCAGGCTTTTAATGTATGCCGCGACTTACCCCCTCACATAGTAAGACATGTTGTCCGGAGGGACCAGTCCCTGGAGAAGGACATCACACTTAGTAAAGTGTAGGGTCAGCAAAAAATCGGAAGCCCCCCAACGAAATGGTGGCTGCCAACAACGGGCTCAAGCGTAACGAAGATTGTGAGGCTGTCCCTGGACCGGGCAGCTCTGTTCTGCACGGGGTCTATGTGAGTGGCACCTAACAACACCCCCCCCCCCCAACACCAAACCACATCCATCACCCTAAGGGTAGCTGGAGGCATTTCCGATGGGAGGAGGAAGATGGCTCAACTGAAGCCAACGCACCACTTTAGGAACTGCTCGGCGATCTCGCCCGCTCCCAGGTGCCACCTCCCCGGCCGAGCAAACGTGTCCCCGCGGTGGCGGGGAGAGGAAAAGGGCCACACCCAAGCTGCCACCCCACAATGAAGTGAGACCAAGTTTCAGAACTCTCTTACTCGGTCAGACGTGAAATTCACACCAGGCCCACAGTGAAAAGAATACGGCCCGTGGTCCTCGGGGCTGGGGGTGCAAGATGGAGAACTGCCTCATTCCAGCGGGCTGGGCGCGATGCTGGCGCACAGGAGGGCCAAACTTAGCCCATTGGGACTCGGGACGCCCCCGCGAGGGAACAGGGCCCAGCGCGCTGCTGGGGTCTCGGGCCCCGATTTCGGGGTCTATCGGCCGGGCCCACTCCGCGCCCCCGATCCCCCGTCCGCCCCCACTGCTCTCTCGGCCTCGCCCCCGCTCACCTTCGCCACGTAGTCTTTCACCTCATCCAGGTCTCCGTTCTTCAAGGCCCACATGAACTCCTTGTCGCACATCGCTGCAGCGGGCAGGCCGGCGGGCCGGGCAGAGACAAGCGGAGACCGCTGGCGAGAAGCAACAGGGCCGCGCGGAGCCGGACCGGGAGAGACGCGGAGGCGGGATCGCGGCCGGGCGGGCAGGCGAGGCACTTGGCCGCGGCGACCGTTGGGGCGGGAGAAAGAAAAGTTCTTTTGCAGCCGCCGGGCCCAGCAAAGCAGGTTCCGCCTGGCCGAGGAACAGCAGGAGCCCTTACACTTCCGGTTCACTCCCACTTAGGGCCCGCCCCTAACTTCCTCTTCCGCCCCTTGTGCACAGGCGCGGTGGCCGGGCGAGTTGGGAGGAATGGGGCAGTGGGAGAGGCTGGGATCCTGAGTGGGCGGGGTTCAAGGGAGGAAAGGCGGGAAGCAAGGGCAGAGCTTACACTTAGTGTTTTTTTTGGGTTAGGCCTTTGGGTCCCACCATAAATGGGGAAAACTTTTGATACAACCATGGAGGAAGGACATCGTGTTCACTCTTATCAGTGCAGGAATGCTTGATTTGAATTCTGCCTCCTTCCTCCTTCATTCCTACCCCTCCTACCTTCCTCCTCTCCTTCATTCTTCCCAGGGCCTTTCTTGTCAAGCTGGTTCTAGTCTCCTTAGGACTTAAGGTACAGACACCAGGTGGCTCATGACTTGCAACTCTAATGATCCAGACATGCACACACAGAGGAATCCAATAAAAACTCCTACTGGGACTGTTGTATCTACAAATGACCCACTAAACAAACCAAAAGAAACCCTGGTGGCACTGTGAGTTAGGCATTGGATTCCAAACCAACCAGCCACTCCTAGAGAGAAAGATGATGAGGTTGTTTGCTCCCCAAAAGATTTACAGTTTCAGAAACCCTTTATAAGGTGGCTATGTTGTTGTTGTTGTTGTTGTTAAGGAGCTCTGGTAGCGTAGTGGTTACGAATCGGGCTGCAAAACGAAAGGTCAGCAGTTTGAAACTACCAGCTGCTCCGTAGGAGAAAGAGGAGGCTTTCTGCTCCCGTAAAGATTTATAGCCTCGGAAACCCTGTTCAGGGTCGCTATGGGTCGAAACCAACTCGACGGCACTTGTTGTTGTTGTTAGGTGCCATCGATTGGGTACCGACTCATAGCGACCCTATGCACAACAGAACGAAACACTGCCTGGTCCTGGGCCAACCTCACAATTGTTGCCATGCTTGAGCCCATTGATGTAGCCACTTTGCCAATCCATCTCGCTGCGGGTCTTCCTCTTTTTCTCTGTCCCTTCCACCTTACCAAACATAATAGCCTTCTCCAGCTACTGGTCCCTCCTGACAATATGTCCTAAGGATGAGAGAAGTTTGGGCATCCTGGCCTCCAAGGAGCACTCTGGCTGCACTTCCTCTAACACAGATCTCTTTGTTGTTTTGGCAACCCATGGCACTTTCAGTATTCTCCACCAACACCATAGAAGAATAAAGTCCTTGACAATGGCAATCTTTTCTCTGTTGATAGGAATGTTGTTTATTGGTCCAGTAGTGAGGATTTTTGTTTTCTTTACATTGACATGCAATCCATAACAAAGGCTGTGGTCTTTGATCTTCATCAGTAAGTATTTTAAGTTTTCTTCACTTTCAGCAAGCAAGGTTGTATCATATGCATATCGCAGGTAGTTAATGAGTCTTCCTCCAATCCTGATGCCACATTTTCCTTCATAGAACCCAGCTTCTTGGATTATTTGCTCAGCATACAGGTTGACTACACCTTTTTTGGCTGAAGAGTCGGGATCAACTCAATGACAGTGGGAAAGCTCCTTTATTACCACTGTAATCTAGTGTATGGCTGAAGAACACACTCTGGAACCAGACTACTTGTTTTGAATACAGTCTTGTGCTTGCTGATTTTTTTCATCTGGAGAAAGTTACTAAATTTCTCTGCTTAGTTTTCCCACATGTGTAAAATCGGCATAGTAATGTATTCAGTGACTGTAAACACTTCCCTTGGTATCATTTAAAACAGAGAAATGTTTCCAATCAAAAGAAAACCCTCCAAACTTAACAGCTAACTAGATTGTTGTTGTTAAATGGAGTTAAGTAGATTGTTGTTTCGACTCATAGTGAGCCTGTACAGGGTTCCCGAGGTTGTAAATCTTTACGGGAGCAGAAAGCCTCGGCTTTCTCCCACGGAACAGCTGGTAGTTTCGAACTATCAACCTTGAAGTTCACAGCCCGATTCATAACCACTACGCTACCAGAGCTCCTTGTTAAGTGGATTAAATGTTGTTAAGTGGAGTCGGTTCTGACTCATAGGGGGTTTCCAAGTCTTTTAATCTTTGCGGGAGCAGAGCAGAGAGCCTCATCTAGATTGTTGTTGTGGTTGTTGGGTGCCGTTGAGGCTGTCCTGACTCGTAATGACCATGTGCACAGCAGAGTGAAGCACTGCCCAGTCGTCCACCATCAACACAATCCTTCTTATATTCGAGTCCACTGCGGCAACCGGTGAGAGTCTATCTCTGTGAGGGCTCTCCTCTTTTTTGCTGACCCTCTCCTTTACCAAGCCAGGGACTGTCTCCTCCTGATGGCCCGTCCAGAGTACGTGACATACAGTCTGGCTATACTTGCTTCAAAGGAGCACTCTGGCTGTACTGTTTCCAACACAGATTTATTTTTGTTTTTCTGGCAGTCTGTGATAGATTCAGGAGTTTTCACCAACGCCATAATTCAAAAGCATCAACTCTTCTTTGCCCTTCCTAACTCATTGTCCAGCTTTCACATGGATATGAGGTGATTAAAAATATCATGGCTTGGGTCAGGTGCCCCTGGGCCCTCAAAGTGACTTCTTTGTTTTTAACACTGTTCATTTTAATTACTGACAACTAGAAATACAAATTCACATACTCAAAGATGATACAGTTCCTGAAACAAGTCTCAAGGAGGAATTTTCTGTGCAAATTCTGGAGTCTCCATCTTTTTTCAAGAAGGCCAGGTGGCACAATGGGTTAAGTGTTGGACTGCTAACTGCAAGGTCAGTGGTTCAAACCAAATAGCCACTGTGCAGGAAACAGATAAGGCTCTCTGCTCCCATAAAGAGTTACAGTCTCAGAAACCCTATGGAGCGGGTCTACTCTGTCTTCTAGATGAGTCAGAATTGACTTGGCAATGGAAGGGCATGTCTTCTCTTGTTCACACCCCCATCCCACTGACAGCTCTTGATTTATAGTTCTCACCCAGACTTCTATGCGATTCACTCCTATATTTGACTTTTTATCTATTCAGATGTCTCAATCTTAACATATCCAAAGTAGGAGTTAGTCTTCTGCTAGCCCTGGAATCTAGACTGAGCTGTCCCCTCAGAGGTCACTGAACTTTATAAATGGTGCCACAGACCACTCTGTCAGTAACAACAGAACCCTGCAAGTCAAAAAACACTCTTTGTTTGCCCCAGTTTTCTCTTGTATCCAATCTATTGGTTGGTGGTGTAGTTCGCCTTGGGGTTGATTCTCAAAGTGTTACCAAGAAGAACTACTCCATGGGGGTTGCTTGCCTGGAGTCTTAATAAAAGCCGATCACCAGGTTTTTTCTTCTGTGGTTAGTCATTGAGTATAAACTGGAAGTCCTTCAAAATATATCTTAAATGTGTATACTTCTTGTCATCTTTATGACTGGCCCTTCCTACCCTAGTACAAACCACGCTTAGCTTTTGTCTGCTCCAAGTCATTACCCACATAGCCACAGTTACCTTTATAAAACACCGATCAGAACCAGAGCTTCAAATCAGTTTTTCCTGGCCCAGTCATGGCCAAAGAAGTGAAACCTGAATGGACCTGAGTTTGCAAAATGGGATTAACCAGAATGATAACTGGAATGAGGAAAAGGAGAGGGTGGCCACCTGTTAGAAACTTAATGTCTCTCTTAGAAAACAAGACAGTGTATGTGTGTGCTCAGCAATCCAATCAGAAACAGCGGTGTCCTGCTCAAAGATGGTGGCTGACCTGACAGCTTTGAATGTCTATCACTCTCCACAATTCTGGTTTAATCCAATCTCCTGAATTACGCTCCTGTTACAGGATTTCGACCATGATTTTTCCTATTCCGGTTGTCTTTATGCTTCACCCCCAATTTGAAAATTCTGGTTGTTTCTCATTTCACTTTGCTGGACATAATTGAATGGTTCAAAGCTGTTTGAAACCCTGTTCAAGACCTGTACTTCTTGTCTTAAAACCTTTCAGTGACTTCCTATTGCATTGAGGATAAAATCCTAATAACTTGCTGTGGCCTTCAGGGCTCTCTGTGACCTGACATCAACAGTCTCCCTTCTGATGACACTCCCTTCCTCTGGTCAGTTGCTTCTTGGGCTCCCAGAAATCTAGTCTTGTGTCATTTTCAGGAAAAACCAAGCTCATTCCCCATAGGACCTTTATGCTGATTTCCTCTGCCTGGAATGTTCTTCCTCTAATTCTGTTCCCTCTTCCCCCCCTTTGATGCCTCAATGCAAATACTAGCTCTTCAAAGAGGTTCTCAGCCTACCTACCCACTTTAAATAGCCCCCCTCACTACTCCTACCAGATAGCTTTGGGGTTTTTTCCCCCTTCACAGCATACATCACAGCTATTTTCATAATTTGTTTCTTTATCGCTTACAGTAGGTATCCATGCTGTTCAACAGTTACTTCCCTTTGTATGCCCTCTGGGTCCAAGAGAGTTTGGCTTGTCCTGGCTTCCTTGTGCCCGAGTACTGTCTTGTAACTAATTTGATCTGCTAGTTGTGAGTAAAGAGTCCTGATGTGGCACTGTGGGTTAATGTGCTGGACTGCAAATTCAGTTACAACCTCAAGGTTGGCGGTTCAAGCTCACCAGCTGCTTCTCAGAAACCCTATACAGGGCAGCTCTGAGTCAGAGTGGAAATTAACAATAAAACAAGTTGTGAGAGGGGTACCCTGGTGGCACAGTGACTAAAACACTTTACTTGCAAAAAGTCATCATTTTGAACCCATCAGTCTATCCAGTGGAGAAGATGGGATAATGTGTTTCTGTAAAGGGTTACAGCCTGGACACCCCTGTGAGAGCATTGCTACTCCATCCTATAGGGTTGGGAGGAGTCAGAATGGGCTCAGCACAGTGGCTTTGGGTTTTCTTTTTGTAACTGGGAGAGGAAGTAATATGGGTTACCTCCAGGCTTGCCAATTCAAGACCCTTCGGAGCTCTTTTTTTCCCTCTGGTGCAGCAACCATCAAGGAGCTCTGGTGGTACAATGGTTAAGTGTTTGGCTGCTAACCTAAAGGTCATTAGTTCAAACACACCAGTGGCTCTGTGGAGAAAAGACCTAGCAAATGGCTCGTGTAAAGGTGCCAGCCTGGGACACTCTGTGAGGCAGTTCCCTGTCTTATAGGGTTGCTGTTACTTGGAATCAACTTGATGGCACAAAACAATAACAACACAGTGACCAGAACATTCCAGAGCCTGACTCCTTCCTCAGGGATCCTCAGTGACTCAGTCCACATGCCATTCATGTTTTGATGGATATGTAGATTGAATCAGAATGAAACCTTTGCTTCTTCAATCCAATTCAATTTTGGTGCTTATGATTACAGCAAGATTGTCGATCTTGATTGACACAAAAATTATTGCCTGAAGGGGCTATTATGAGAACACACTGTAAATGCATGTCGTGGGCTTAGTGGTATGGTGGTGAGCAACAGCAGGAAGGGTATTGGAAGCCATAAGGACGGTGACTCACTTTCACAGGGGTGAACATTTGGTACAGCAGTCTCCCGAGATAGCATGGGAAAGCATGGAAGACAGATCATGTACCCAGCCAACATGTAGCCCTACTGGAAAAGGGTCTAGAACAGAAGGTTGGTGGTATGTGTTAGTAGCTTTTGATTGCATCTGATTAAACACTGAAGGGAAAGACAAGCCTGGAAGAGAACTGATCAGCTTGCAATCAGCAAGAAGGAGATTATAGAGTCCCGAAATGTGAAGACTTGCAGTGTTGGATATTGTTGTTGTTGTTGTTAAGTGCCGTCAAGTCGGTTCTGACCCATAGCGACCCTGTACAGGGTTTCCAAGGGTGTAAATCCTTACGGGAGTAGAAAGCCTCATCTTTCTCCTGCGGAGCGGCTGGTAGTTTCGAACTGCTGACCTTAAGGTTCGCAGCCCGATTCATAACCACTACGCTAGTTTTGGATATACAAGTGGCTATTGTCTTCTATGAGGACACATCCACTTTTGCTGTTGTTGTGAAGTGCTACCAAGTCAGTTCTGACTCATAGTGACCCTTTATAGGGTTTTCAGGAGCAGCCAATCTTGTAGTTAGCAGTTGGGTGCTTTTCATACAGCGCCATATGTGGAGTCCTCTAGACCAACAGTAAAGGGTGTTTAGAACTGAGCTTTGTGATAAGGATCAAATCAAGGATATAACTTGCTGTTACCGGTTACCATTGAATTGATTCCCTTGGTGACCCCATGTGTGTCAGAGTAGGACAGTGTTCCAAAGGGTTTTCAATGGCTGATTTTGGGAGAAGTAAGTCTCTAGTCTAGGTCTGTCTTCCAAGGTGTCTCTGGATGGACTTAAAACGCCCAATTTTTGGTTAGCAGTGGAGCTCATTGAACATTTATAACCACCAGGGTCTATACAAAAACAAAACAACCCAAGCAACGAAACAGGTTGCCATTGAGTTAATTCCTACCCATGGTGATCCTACAGGACAGAGCGGAACTGCCCCATGGCATTTCTGAGGCTGTAAATCTCTACACAGGCAGATGGATACGTCTTTCTCCCATAGAGCAGCTGTTGAGTTTGAACTGCTGACCTTCTAGTTAGCAGCTGAGGACTTTGCCACTGAGCTACCAGGGCTCCAAAGGGTTGTTATTTCCATGGTGCTTACTGTATGATAATCACTGAACTGCTAACTGAAAGGTTGGAAGTTCAAACCTACCAGCTGCTCCTCAGAAACCCTATATATAAGGTTGCTATGAGTGGGAACTGACTTGACAGCACTTAACAACAACAATAACAAAACCCTTTATAGATTACAACAGTGCCCAGTAAAGCCTTTCAGTTGGATGAAAGGGAGAAGCAGTCTCCCACCAAAATCTGCTGTACTCAAGTTACCAACAAAGAAAGAAATGAACGAGAAAGTCATCTCTCAGAGATTACAGTGGGTAAGACCACTGGTCCATGGAGCTGTCTTGAGTCATTAAGAAATTGACTCAGTGTGTAAGAGTTGTGCCAGAAGATTGACCAGCCAGGGCTGAAGAAAACGAAATGAGACTTAAAGTGACTCTTGGACCTCAACCCTCTGTGAACAGGAAGCAGCTTGAGAAAACTGTTCAGCCCTCAGGGAAGACTTACTCTCTAATGTTCATTTAAGATAAGAGCAAGAAGAATAATGGAAAAGAATCTCTTCCCCAGAAGATGAGGCTAAGGACCACAGCATACCACAATGAGGGATCAGAATTGGGACCCAATCAAGGAACCTTCCTACCAGAGGAGTGGTAGAGGAGAAGAAACAGCGGAACCAAGAGCCAGAGCACGAGCCAGAGCAGTGGGCTTCCCCGTCCACAGAGCGAGCAACCTGAGAGCCTTTGGGCAGGAGGTTTGCTTGCGGACTGCCGGTACTTCCAATTGCTTAATTCAGGGAGCTGTTTGCTGACCCGTGGAACTAGAGCTGAGCACCTTCAGGCTGATGCTTATGATCAAGTGGGCTGCCCTTTAGGCATTTCTCAGCAGAGCTAAAGAAGCTTTTTAAATATTATCTGAGCAGGGCAAAGGCTGAGGGGTCTTGTGGCTGAGAGACTGGACACAGCTGAACAGAGGCGATCATGAATGAAGGATGGTCTCCTGAGCATTTCTGATCCAGAATTGTAACTTGTCTGTTAACTTCTCTAATAGAGCCCATAGTCGTGACTGATATCTGTGAGTTCTGTGTGGCCATTGCAGTGAATGACTGAACCCAGCAGAGAAGTAGAGAATGCCGTAGGAAGGAAGGGTGGAAGGTGGAGACCTGTGTGATCTCAGACTCACAGGAATGCCCTAGGCTGATACTGAGTTTGATTCTTGTGGGGGACCTTTGCTCTGACTGCAGAGCAGGATTCCAGAATTGCCACAGGCTAATGTTTGCTGTCTCAATCCCATTCTTCCCCTTTTTGATGAGAATGCTTATTACAACATCCTGTTCCTACCCTACTATTAAATATTGAGTATGTGAAGGAGATGGTGGGACAGATGTTTTGTCTCTTCAGCTCATATGTGTCCACACCAGGAGAAGACACGCCTAGGACCCATGTAGTGATTGTCAGACATCATTCACGTGTGCAGACTCCCGTGAGGCCCTGGACTTTGAGTGGTGAGAGAGAATCCCTTAGGTTTTTCCCTGGAAGAACTTATACATGTATTTTGCATGTGGGAAGACGGGTAAATCTAAAGAACTTGGTTCTTCTGATGATCATGATGCTCCTTGCTCATATTTCCTCTCATGAGCACCTTCTGCCCCCCTAGTAGTTGGAGAAGGAGCCTTGGTGGTGCAGTGGTTAAGCACTCTACTGCGAACCAAAAGGATGCTGGTTAGAAATCACCAGCTGTTCCTCAGGAGAAAGATGTGCCAGTCTGATTTCAGAAAGCTTGACAACGTTGGAAACCCTGTGAGGCAGGTTGGCTCTGTCCTATATGGTCAGGTCACTGCTGTGTTGTATGAGTCAGAATTGATTGAATGTCAACGGGTTGTTTGTTTTTAGTGGTTGAGGGAAAAGAGGAAACGAGCTTTGGTGGCACAATGTTTAAGTGCTGGATGTTAACAGAAAGGTCAGCAGTTGGAACTCACCAGCTGCTCTTTGTAAGGAAACACCTGGCAATGTGCCCCAGTTAATGGTGGTGGGTGTGTGCCATCGAGTTGGTTGTGACTCAGTGACCTGCATAGGGTTCCCGAAGTTGTAAATCTTTATGGGAGCCAAAAGTCTCATCTTTCTCCTGAGGAGTGACTGGCAGATTTGAACTGCTGACCTTGCAGTTAGCAGCCAGCTCCTAATCCACTGTGCTTTTCCCGTAAAGAGGATTGGAAATCCTATAAAACAGTTTTACCCTGCCACATGGAATTACTATGAGTCAGAATTGACAACCCACAGCAACACTGGTGTGGGTGGGGCCCTGTGATGAGTTGTAAACAGAAGTGATAAGGATCACTCCCAGGTCTAAATGTTTAGTTGCCCTGTGAGTTTTCTTTTTTTCCAACAGCTTGGCCACCACAATCCTGGTATCCTAAGTGACTATGATAAATAGATTCCCTTGTTAACTTGTGGTAGACATGTAGCATCAATGCATAAGAAACTTCTGTTTTAAGTCTGTGAGATTTGTCATTGGTAAGTTCTGACCGCATGGCAACTCAGCCTGAACCACTGACATTGTATTTCAACCTGACTTTGCAGTTCAGTGCATTAACCCACAGCACCACACCAGGACTCCCTCTGAGATTTGGGGAGTTATATATTATGATGCTGTAAAATAAGCACTAGACTGTGAACCACAAGGTTGACTGTTCAAACCCACTAGCTCCTCCTTGGAAACCCTATACAGGGTCGCTGTGAGTTGGAATCAACTCAAGAGTACTTAAGAACAATGTTATTGCAGAATAACCTAGCCTGTTCTGAATAATACACCAGCTCATCTGCCTCTTAAATTGGAAAGCAGGCTTAATGAGGACAAAGATCTTGTCTAATTGCTTTAAATTTATATCAGATACCACTACATCCAGCTCATAGTAGGTGCTCAACAAACACTGGCTGAGTGACGGAATGGGTGAGTTTTCCAGAAGAAAGAATGCAACAATGGTTTGGAGTCCGACCTTCCCATCGAGCTTCAGGATGAGGATGGAGACTATGCCTTTGAGTTGGTTCTGACTCATAGTGACCAAGTATAGGGTTTCTGAGAAGCAGTTGGTGAGCATGAGCCACTGGCCTTGTGGTTCAAACCAACCTTGCATCCCTATACTTATCCTATAGCATCATACCAACACACCAGCTCATGATTAGAGGGCTTATTTAGGAAGGAACAGGTTACAATTCAGAATCAGGATGAACTTGGAAACAGCGGAAACAAGTTAGGAAGCAGTTCTTCAATTAGGACTGTTTCTTCTTGGCCATGTTTGTAGCCAGGCCTCTGCTGCTGGGCTCTACACAAGTAAATGTTACATCTCTTTAGCTCTGCCACTAAGTACCTGGAGGCACCCCATTCCTCCAGGAATTCTCCTGCCCGAGGCCCTCTGCTGTCCTGCTTCATGGGTTGGCATGTCCACTGTAGCTGGGGAGCCCACTGTGCTGTCTTGCATGGGTCTCTTTGTTTTGATGTCACTGGACTCTGTTGTGCTTGCTGTCTCACGTCATTTCCAGTGTTACAGATTGCTCTGTCTCCTGAGTCTAGGAGGTTCTCATCATAGGGACCCTTACTCCGAAGTTCCTAGCTCTTTTTTTTTTTTTTTTAAATGTTTTATTGTGAATTATATGATAGTTTACATGAGAGAACCTCAGTTCCATATTCATTCCATCGTATATCATTACATTGCCATGATTCCAATCCCCTCCATGCATCGTCTTCCGACCAAAGGGCATATCCTAGAAGCCTGTGCTCTACACATCCCCTCCCCTCTCAGTCTTCGGCCCACAGTTCCTCTCCCTGTCTGGATCCAAAGTCCCCAGCCACTTCATCCCTCCATGTCTTCATCTCTGTCTCCATCTCAGGCATCCCGGTTCTTTGGGTGGGGTCCCGTTCTCGGCTCTTATCCATTGGTGGTCCCAGAGACCTCCGCTCCTAGACTGGAGAAATAATCACTCTCTTCCTTGCTACAAAACATCTACCCTTGCATTTCCAACACTCACAATCCGTCTTGATAACCATTATTCACTAGAGTATCTCACGTAACCCATCTGTATTTCATTTCATCAGCTCCACCTAGACAAATTGGATAGTACTCACTGGTGATTCTGCCTTCCTCCATGTCCCCTAGCTCTAGGTTCCCTCTTGAAAGCTTGTAAGCCAGTTACTTCTTGCCTTTGTAGTCCCTCCCTCCCCATTTGGGTATCCAATGTCCAAGTTGCCCCTCTCTGTCTACTCTGTGTGTGGAGGGGGTGGGAATGTTTCTTGCTGTAAGGATTTGTTGCCTCTTTTGTGTCACTGCATTCGTATGCATAGGTCAAGTTCATCAGCTTGGATCAGCTCAATCTTCTTTCCCTCTACCCCCTCTTCTCTTTCTTCTCCTGGTTGAGCTCTGATCATCCAGTCATCCAATCCCGGTCACGTGGATGTCATCTGCAAGTGTGGGTGTTCTTGTGCACATGTCCTCTCTTCCCATCAGCCAGCAGCTTCATTCTCCACTTGAGTCCTCCATGGCCATGTCACTGACTCTGGGCCCAGGAGTCCTCGGGTCTCCTCGCACTGCTTGCCAACTAGGTCCCCAACCGGGTCCCCAGAAGCTCTCTGAATATTGTGGGGCTTAGTTCGCCGCTTCATTGCTGCCTTTACCCCATTTCTCCCCAATGGTGATGCGTGTGTTTACCAATCAGAGCGTGCATTTCCACCTTGTCTCAGTTTTGGGGTGGGGGTGGGGGCTACGTTGGTAGGACCCGACCGACTGCCCCAATGTCTCTTAGGGGAGCGACCTGTTTGTTCCTGTAGTAGCAGTCCATCTGTCTCCATTGTGTCATGTTTTTCCTGTAGGTCTTCCATTCGAGAT
>NW_006408559.1:9371659-9374036 GCF_000296735.1 Chrysochloris asiatica
TGTATGTACCACAATTTGTTTATCCATTCTTCAGTTGATGGGCACTTTGGCCATTTCCATCTTTTTGCTATTGTAAATAATGCTGCTATGAACACTGGTGTGCATATATCTTCTCGTATTGTGGCTCGTTTTTCTTGTGGGTAAACACCGAGTAGAGGAATTGCTGGATCATAAGGTATTTCTATTTTCAACCTTCTGAGGAAACGCCATATTGAGTTCCTAGCTCTTTTTGATGGTAATGGGTTCCTCCTCCAACCTCATGTATTGGCTCTCCTTAAGCTTTGTGGGATGGGTGAAACTGACCAATCCCCTGCAAGGGTTCCATGCATCTTATTTGCTTAATCCGACTCTCACAGGGCTAAAAGCACCTTATTTGCACTAACAAGCTGTATAATCCCCTTGGTGGGACACAGTGACCTTATTTGCATAGTACCACCCAATCATTCTGTGGGAGTAGCTAGAAGGGCCAGAAAAAATATGAATTCACAACACTCAACTAAGGAAGACTTGTAGGCAACTAACCAAGACTTTAAATGCTTGAGTAGTCACCTCAGCTTGCATGGTAATGGGCCAAGACAACAAATGCAAATTGATCTGTGATATAGTCTTCAGGAAAAAGGGATACCTTTAGAATACCTGTGATGGTTCTAACTGGGACCATGTTCTCATTTTCTGATTACAAAGTGATGTATAAAAATATGATTTTTCTTTAAATTAAGAGAACATTGTGTGTTTGTTGTTGTTAAGTGCCATTGAGTCGATTCCAACCCATAGTGATCCTGTATAGGGTTTCCAAGGAGCAGCTGGTGAGCTTGAACAACCGACCTTGCTGTTCAAACCACTTTGCAGTCTGACACTTTAGCCCATAATAATAGACGGTTCTTATTATGTACCCCTGAGTTGATTTTGACTATCGGCAACCCTCAGTGATAGAGTAGAACTGCCTAATTTGGTTTTCCAGGCTGTAATCTTGACAATTGCCAGGTTTTTCTCCTGTGGAGCCTGTGGGTAGGTTTGAACCACTAACCTTACAGTTAGCAGACCACTCCACAAGGGCTCCTTGTACATAGACCAAAAAGTGAAAACACTCTTTATTGTTGTCCCTGATCATCCTCTACCTATTGTCTCTACTTAACTCGCATGTGTAACTATCAAAGTCCAACTTCCATCAGCTGTAATTTTATAAAACATAGCCTATACAAGTCATCTGGCGCTGTGGGCTAATGCGTCATACTGCAAAGTCTTTTGAACTGCAAGGTCGGTGGTTCAAGCTCACCAGCTGCTCCTTGGAAACCATATACAGGGTCGCTATGGGTCAAAAACGACTTGATGACACTTAACATCAACAACATACAAGTAAGTCATCAACAAAAGATCTTAGAAATGTCTAGACTAATAAAGTCTAATAAATGTCAACTACAAACCATACGATTGGCAGTTCGGGTCCATCTGCTGCTCTGTGGGAAAAAGATGAGGCTTTCTGCTCCTGCAAAGATTTACAGCCTTGGAAACACTATACAGGGTCACTATGAGGTGGAAATGATTCGACGGCAATTAATAACAACAATTCTTTGTTGTGGGGCTTGCCCTGTGCATCCTAGATGTTTAGCAGTGTTATGGAATAATTATGTCTCCCCCTGCAATAAGTCAAGTCCCAACCATTGTATCTTTGGGCATGACCCTTTTGGGAAACTGAGTCACTGAGGATGTTATGAATTAGATTAACATGAGGTCAGAGTGGAGAATGGAGCCATGTCAGCACAACCCTTAAACACTTCCCTGCTAACTGGCAGGAGACTAGATGATTTACTATTGTCGTAAATGCAAAATATTGGATAATGTTGCAGACCATGTGTAGACTATACAGGCCGCAGGCTCTGAGGAAAAAATTCTGGCCACTGGCAGTCATAACAAATTGTTTTTCATCTTAGTGTTCAGTTATGTTTTTTATTAAATGCAGACATGAGCCCTTATTATCCACAGAGAAATATTAGAACCTCCTAAAGCTGAGACTAAAGGTTTCAAAGGTCAAACCTTTCTCCAAAGGATTAACTAAAAATATCTTAGGTACTTCCCGGGTCTTTGTTCTACAGACAGAAAAGCCATCTTCCCTAAATCTGTCCCAAGTGTTAGCTTTTCAGCCAAGTTCCTGAAAACCTGGCTCAGGAAGCCGAAACAGCGGGACTCTGCCCAAGCTTTTTGTCCTTACCTCTCACCTTCCCCCAACTGAGCTCAGGGGCTATAGATATGTTAATTGAGCCTGAGAAACCAAGTTGCGGGCCTGGGATTCGAACCAGCAAAGTACGATGTAAAGTTACCTGAGTGTCTGGAAAATTACTGATGTTAGCTGTATCCTGTTTTAGTCCCTCCCAGCTTG
>NW_006408559.1:9374216-9380714 GCF_000296735.1 Chrysochloris asiatica
TTCTGGGTGCCTCCTTGTCTCCCTCCTTCTGTCTGTCTGTGTATTCTTTTGCTATCTCTATCGCCGCTGGATCTCCCCTCCTCGTGAACCAAACACTTGTGAACAACACAAATATGTTGAGGTCAGTCCCCGGCAGGATAATGAAATTGTCAGTAAGTGAAGAGTAGGAATAGCTTCTTTCTAGGGATGAGGGACCAGAGTTCCGGGAAATAACTTATCCATGATAGTAGTGCTGAAGCTGGATTAAACCCATCTTTCTGACTTTCTACGCTGTAAAGTGGAGAGTCAGCAAAAAAGAGGAAGACCCTCAGCAAGATGGATTGGTACAGTAGCAGCAATAGTGGGCTCAAGGGTAACAACAGTTGTGAGGTTGACTCAGGACCAATGTTTCGTTCTGTTGTGCATAAGGTTACCATGAGTGGGAACCGACTGGACCTCACCCCGAAGCAGTAACAACAACCCTGTGTGATTTTCATAGCATGAAGGTGCCCCTGCACCAGAAAGCTACTAGATTTGGACCGCTACATTGATTTTAAGATTTTAGGATTTTCAAAAATAAATGTAACGGGAGTAGGTGTAGTAATTTGGTTTGATGTGTATGAGAATCATCAAAAAGGGAAACAAATGTCCTTACCAGCCCAGGTACTTTTCACTCTTTCCAGGTGGAAGCAGGTCCCTAACTCAGACCATCTCTTCCCTAGTGAAAGCCCTAATCTTGAAAGCAAAACCCTAAAGCATATGAACTTTGGAGTCATCCTAGAATCAGCCCTAGTGTGTTACTTCCTAGCTAAGTGACCTTGGACAAGTGACTTGGTTTCTTCAGAACTGGTTTCTCATCTACAGAATGAGGATTGACAAATCTATATGAAAAGATTTGCTATGGACGTGACATGAAATAATGCATATAACAACAAATGTACTTGGCTATAACCAAGAGATGGAAGGTTCGAGTCCACCTAGAGGCCCTTTGGGAGAATGGCTGAGCTATTTACTTTGGAAAACTCAGCCACTGAAAACCATATGAAGTACAATTCTACTCCAATACACATGAAGCTTCCAAGAGTCAGAGGTAACTCTAGGCAACTGGTTAGTACTGTTTTTAGCTATTAACTTAATGTCCCTTGTTTGGGAGCTAAAATACTTCCTTAGAAGGTAAATTGACTATGAATGCAATACATAATAATTAATATATTAAGACATTATCTTGGTACTTTGGGGTGCAGCATCATTTCTATTACCAAGGGCACATTTTCCTCCGACAGATTCTTTATCTCTCGTTCCAACACCTGTGTTCCAATCGCCAGATATCACCAATGCATCTTAACTACATGTTTGATCAATTTCAGACTGAAGAAGTTGGTAGAATTCTTCAATTTCACCATCACTGGATTTAGTGGTTGCTGCATGAATTTGAACAATGGTGACATTAATTAGTCTTCCTTGTGTGTGTGTGTGTGTCTGTGTGTGTGTTGGGGGGGGGCGCATGCAACCCTGTATAAGGTTCTCAAGGCTGTACATCTTTGTGGAAGCACAAAGTCTCATCGTTCTCCTGAGGAGAAGCTGGTGGACTCAAACCACTGACCTTGTGGTTCCCAGTCCAGTGCTTATCATATAGAACCACTGCACTCCTGAAAAAGTCTTGCAAAATTCTATCATGTTGTCTCCAGTGTCAGCCTCGGAAACAAGGCCATATGTTGCAACTACTGATCCCTCCCAACTTTCACATTCCAATCCCCAGTGATCGTCAATGCATCTTGATTCATGTTAATCAATTTCAGACTAAGGAATTTGCTTGTTGTGTGACTTAGAGTTGGTTCTGACTCTCTGTGACTCTATACATGGTTTCTGAGGCTGTGAATCTTTGAGGGAGCAGAAAGCCTCATTTTTTTTCTGCAGATCATCTGGTGGGTTTGAACTGCAGACACTGTGGTTAACAGTCCATGTGTAATCTTCTACACCACCAATTCCTCAATTTCTTCATCACTGGCTTTGGTGGTTGGTGCATCAATTTAAAGAATAGTTGTATTAACTATTTTTCCTTTTGTTGTTGTTGTTGTTAAGTGCTGTCAAGTCGGTTCTGACTCATAGTGACCCTGTATAGAATTTCAGAGGAGCGCCTGGTGAATCTGAACTGTTGACCTTGTGGTTCAAACCGACCTTGCAGTCCAGTGTTTCATCCCCATAGTACCCCACCCTTTCGGCATGTGGATATTATCCAATCACAGACAGCATTGTATTTCAAGAAAGATCTTGAATCGTTCTCTTTGATGACGCATGTGACACTATTCCTCTTCAATTTGTCATTCTCTTTGATGACGCATGTGACACTATTCCTCTTCAATTTGTCATTCTTGGCATAGCAAACCATGATTGTCTTTTTCATGATGGCCAATACCTGTCTATTTCAGCTCATTAATGGCTAGAATATTTCTCTTTATGTGTTCTACTTCATTTTTTGACAACTTCTAATGTTCCTAGATTCATATTTCATACATTCCATGTTCCGATTATCAATTGATGTTTAAAGTTGTTTCTTGTCGTTTTAAGTTGTGCCCCATCAGCACATGAAGGTTCTGAAAGCTTTGCTCCATTCATATCATTAAGGTCAGCTTTTCTCCTGTCGTATTTTGAGTACCTTTCAACCGGAGGAGCTCATCTTCTGGCACTTCATCTGACACTGTTCCGTTGCTATTCATAAGGTTTTCAGGGAAGAATCTCCCAGAAATGGGCTGTCCATTCTCTCTTCTTAGTCTATTTTTAGTTCAGAAGCTCCAGTGAAACCTGTCCACCATGCATGACCCTACTGGTATCTGAAACACTAGTGACATGGCTTCTAGCATCACAGCAAAGCACCAGCCACCACAGTATGACAAAGTGACCAATGTATGCGGCTGTGCCCATACATCAGCTTATTTTTTGCCTCTGTGATTGTTGTTAGGTGCTATTGAGTTGGAACCGACTCATAACAACCCTACGCACAACAGAACGAAACATTGCCTGATCCTGGCCCAACCTCACAATTGCCACGCTTGAGCCTATTGATGCTACCACTTGGCCAATCCATCTCGTTGGAGGTCTTCCTCTTTTTCTCTGACCCTCCACCTTATCAAACATAATATCCTTCTCCAGTGACTGCTCCCTCCTGACAATATGTCTGAAGTATGAGAGACGAAGTCTGGCCATCCTGGCCTCCAAGGAGCACTCTGGCTGCACTTCTTCTAACACAGATCTGTTGGTTCTTTTGGCAGCCCATGGCACTTTCAATATTCTCTTCCAACAATTCTTCTATGGTCTTCCTTATTCACCTCTGTGATTAGTCTCACTATAAGCCTGAAATTTTCCTTGACATATTGACAAGAGCTGGTGTTTCGCTAAAAAGATGCAGAAAGAAATCTGTGTAGGCTGTTGAGAGCTTGTGTAGAATTATGAGCAATATTGAATTTGGGTTTTCCAATCTGAGCGACAGTTGAGCTCCTTCAAATATTAAGAAGAGTTTCAGTAGAAACCCTAACCATGATTTGGCTTTCTCCCTGGCTTAGTAGCTAACACTAGCATGAGGGACTGGGTATTGTTTGGAAATTGTTGCCATGGCTATTCTTTATTAACTGATTTCTAGAAACACATCTTGTTGTTGTTGTTGTTAGGTGCCATAGAGTCAGCACTGACTCATAGTGACCCTATGCACAACAGAACCAAACACTGCCAGTCCTGCACCAACCCCACAATCGTTGGTGTGTTGGAGCCCATTGCTGCTACTACTTGTTGGGGGTTTTCCTCTTTTTCTCCAACCTTCCACGTTACCAAACATGATATCCTTGTCCAGGGACTGGTAACTTCCAACAATATGTCAGAAGTATAAGAGACAAAGTCTGCCATGCTAGCTTCAAAGGAGCATTCTGTCTGTATTTCCGACAAGGATTGGTTTTTTTCTTTTGGCAGTTGATGGCACTTTTAATATTCTCCTCCAACACCATAGCTCAATTGCATCAATTCTTCTAAGGTCTTCCTTATTCACTGTCCAATTTTCACTTGCATATGAGGTTATTGAAAATACCATGGCTTGGGTCAGTTGCACCTTAGTCCTCAAACTGACATGTTTTCTCTCGAGTACTTTAAAGAGGTCTTGTGCAGCAGATTTGCCTAATACAATACGTCGTTTGATTTCTTGACTGCTGCTTCTATGAGTGTTGATGGTTCAAGTCTTTGAAAACTTCGATCACTTCTCCATTTATATGGATATTGTTTATTGTTCCAGTGGTGAGGAGTTTTATTTTCTTTACATTGAGGTGCAACCCATACTGAAGGCTGTAGTGTTTGCTCTTCATCAGTATTTTCAATCCTCTTTGCTTTCAGCAAGCAAAGTTGTATCATCTGCCCATCGCAGGTTATTCATGAGTCTTCCTCCAATCTTGATGTCGTGTTTTTCTTCATATAATCCAGCTTCTTGGATTATGTGCTCAGCATACAGAATGAATAAGTATGGTGAAAGAATACAACCCAGGCACACACATTTCTTAATCTTAAAGCATTCAGTGTTCTCTTGCTCTGGTCGAACAACTGCTTCTTGGTCAGTGTACAGGTTCCTCATGAACATAATTAAGTGTTCCAGAATACTCATTCTCTGCAATGTTATTCATAGCTTGTCATGATCCACACAATCAAAAGCCTTTGCATAGTCAACAAAGCACAGGTAAACATCTTTCTGGTATTTTCTGCTTTCAATCAAGATCCATCTGGCGTCAGCAGTAATAGCCCTTGTTTTACATACTTACATCCTTGTCTGAATCAGCTTGAACTTCTGGCAGATCTCTGTCAGTGTATGTTTGCAGCCATTTTGAAATTCCTTTTAGAAAAATTTTACTTGCATGAGACATTAGTGATATTGTCTGATGATTTCTGTATTGAGTTGGGTCACCTCTCTTTGGAATGGGCACAAATATGAATCTCTTCTAGTCAGTTGGCCAAGTAGCTGTCTTCCAAATTTCTGTGCATAGATGAGTCAGTGCCTCCAGCGCTTCATCATGTTTGTTGAAAGATTTCAATTGTATTCCATCATTCTTTGCCAATTCCTTCAATGCACCTTGGACTTCCTTCAGTATCATTGGCTCTTGATCATATGCTACTTCTTGAAATGGTTGAACATCATTCAATATTTTCCCCATAGAATCCTTCAGTATTAAAAGGCGAGTCTTGAATTTTTTTCTTCAGTTCCCCCAGCTTGAGAAATGTTGAGTGTGTTCTTCCCTTTTGACTTTCTAACTCCAGGTGTTTGCAAATTTCATTATAATATTTGACTTTGACTTTTCTAGCTGCTCTTTGAAATTTTCTGCTCAGCTCTTGGATCTCCTCACTTCTTCCATTTGCTTTAGCATCTCTACACCAGAGAGCAAGTTTCAGACTCTCTTCTGACATCTATTTTGGTCTGTTCCTTCTTTCTTGTCTTCTTAATGACCTTTTTGCTTTCTTCCTGTATGATGTTCTTGATGTCATCCCACAACTCTTCTGGTCTTCAGTCTTTAGTATCTAAAGTATCAAATCTGTTCTTCAGATGACCTCTAAATTCATGTGGAATATGTTCAAGGCCATATTTTGACTCTTGTGATCTAGTTTTAATTTCTTCAGCTTCAGCCTGAACTTGTATATGAGCAATTTATGGCGTGTTTCACAATCTGTCCCTTGCCTTATTTTGGCTGATGATATGGAGCTTTTCCACCATATCTTTCCACAGATGTAGTCAGTTTGATTTCTGTGCATTCCATCTGGTGGCGTTCATTTGTATATTCGTCTTTTGCCCCCCTCCCCTTGCGTCTTCTTCTTCTTTTTTTTTTTTTAAGTTTTTATTGTGAATTGAGTGATAATTTACATGGGAGAACATCGGTTTTACATTCATAGTTTCATTGCAATGATTACAGTCTCCTCCATGCATCATCATTCAACAGTATTTACTTCTGTTCCCTCTGTTTTTTATTGGGGGGAGGGGCGGGGGATGTACACAAAAACACTCAGGAATATATAATCATTTAAACAACCAAAGGGCACATTTTGAAAGCCTGCCTACTGGCAACCAGCAGCACACAGCCTTTCTCTTTACATGAGTCTATAGTCCTCAGTTGCTCTCTCTCTCCATGTCCTCCTCTGCCTCCATCTCTGGTGTCACTGCTTCTCTGGATAAGGTCCCACATTCCGCTTGTGCTCCAAGCTGGTATGCTTATCTTTTTAGTGAGAATATTCCACCTCAGAAGGTTCTGGATGGGGCTCAAAATTCCACCTAAGGTCCTATGCACTACAAAGGCACCGCAGGAAGCCTATTTCACTGGACAAGTTCTAGACCCTTTTTAAGTATTCCCATCAGTTATATTTCTGAAGACGGAAATCCCACCTTTGAGCTGGACTTAAGGGCCATAGCGCAAGGAGATTCGTGTTTAACAGTGACCACACAACCACCACTCATCTGTCTGTCGTGCTGTGGTGGTTTGAATTGCTGTGATTCTGAGGGCT
>NW_006408559.1:9384959-9391030 GCF_000296735.1 Chrysochloris asiatica
CTGTGTACCATATGTATAGCTTCGTATTTTTGTATATTTCACTGTGTACCATATATATAACTTTGTATTTTTGTATATTTCACTGTGTACCATATATATAAAACTTCGTATTTTTGTATATTTCACTGTGTACCATATATATAACTTCCTGTTTTTGTATATTTCACTGTGTACCATATGTATAACTTCATATTTTTGTATATTTCACTGTGTACCATATGTATAACTTTGTATTTTTGTATATATCACTGTGTACCATATGTATAACTTTGTATTTTTGTATATTTCACTATGTACCATATGTATAATTTCATATTTTTGTATATATAACTTTGTATTTTTGTATATTTCACTGTGTACCATATATATAACTTTATATTTTTGTATATTTTACTGTGTACCACATGTATAACTTTGTATTTTTGCATATTTCACTGTGTACCATATGTATAACTTCATATTTTTGTATATTTCATTATGTACCATATGTATAACTTTGTATTTTGGTATATTTCACTGTGTAACATATATATATATGTATATATATAACTTTTTATGCACAACAAGCGTTTTTTTCAGCATCTGTCACGAACACAGTCAATGCTAAGAGACAGGGCTCAGAGATAAGAGTAAACTGTTGATTGGGTATTGTTATATGTGAGGACATAGGAGCGTGAATCTCCTAGATCTGCCTGACCAACTGGAGGGCAGCCTGGGATTTTTAAGGGAGAATAAAATCAAGATCAGGGAACTTGTGGTTAGGCATTGTTGTACTGTTTTTCTGTGTCATTAGTTAGGGCGATCGCGTCAGTTGTTAGAGTGGTCACATTCTGAGCACAGTGATTATTTCCACTGTTCCTGTTTGCTGATTTCACCTTTGCTCCCAGGAGGAGAGTTTCTCCCACTCGTTTGGAATATAAGTTCTGCTTTGGAGACTGAAAAGGAGTGATTAATTATGGAATGCAGCTAGGGAGGTAGTTAAATGTTAACTATAGTCACTGTTCTAAGATGGCTCTTCAGATTCTGTTTTCTAAAACATTGCCAATGCCCCAGTTTCTCAGTGCCCTGTTTCAACTTCATACGTGCCATCCCATTTTAAGATCTGGATGGGATTTAGATGAGGGTGTTAAGAAAATCCAAAAACCTATGTTGCTGTTTTTAGGTGTGGTGAATCTCCTCTGACTCATAGCGATCCTACGTACAACAAAACGTCACACTGCCCAGTCCTGCTCCAACCTCACAGTGGTTGCTGTGTGTGTCCATTGTTACAGCCACTGCGTCAATTCATCTCATTGGGGCTCTTCCTCTGTCTTGCTGAACCTCTACTTTACCAAGCATGATGTCCTTCTTCAGGAACTCGTCCTTCCTGACAACATGCTCCAAGTACATGAGTCTTGTCATCCTCCCTTCTAGTTGTTCTTCTTCCAACACAGTTTTGTTTCTTCTTTTGGCAGTCGAAGCTTTCAATACCATAATTCAAATGAATAAATTTTTTCTATGGCCTTCCTTATTCATTGTCCAGCTGTCATGGGCAATTGAAAATACCCTAGCTTGGGTCAGGCTCACCTTAGTCCTCAAAGTGACATCTTTGCTCTTTAACACTTTAAAGAGGTCTTGTACAGCAGATTTATCCCATGTAATGACATTATTTGATTTCTCGACTGTTGCTTCCATGAATGTTGGTAGTATAGATAAGCAAAATGAAATCTTTGACAACTTCAATTTTTCTCCATTTATCATGATAGTATTTATTGGTCTAGTTGTGAGAATTTTTGTTTTCTTTACATTGAGTTTTAACACATACTGAAGGTTATCATCTTTGGTCTTCATGAGCAAATGATTTGAGTCCTCTTCACTGTCAGCAAGCAAGATTGTGTCATCTGCATATCACAGGTTGTTAATGAGTGGTTCTTCAATCCTGATACAGTCCAGTTTCTTGGGTAATTTGCTCAACATGTAGACTGAATAAGTATGATGAAAGGACACAAGCCTGAAACACACTTTCCCCGAGTTTAAGCTACGCACGCAGTATCCCCTTTAGAAAATGGCTGCGACCCTCAGGATGTTTAGCTTGGGAAGAAGAACTGGGGCTTATGATAACTGTTCTTATTTACCTTCAGTGCAGTTCTTCATAGAGATCAGGAGACCAAAACTAGCCGCAATGAACAGTGATATTTGGGCTCATTATAAGACTCATAACAATGAAAAGTCAGGGATGGCATGGGCTCCTTTGTGGAGAGGCATGCAGTCAGTTCTCTGTCAGAACCTGAGGGATGTCCTATTGGGCATGCTACTGACATGACGTAAATTCTGTGAATGGAACAAATAGGTTGTAGTTGGCTAATAATTGAAAGGTTGACAGCTCAAAACCATCCAGAGGCACCACAAAAGAAAGGACTATTGACCTACTTCTGTAACGATTACATCCAAGAAAGCCCGGTAGAGCTCAGTTCGGCTCTGTAACACATGGGGTCAGCAGGTGTTGGAATCCATGGTCACAAGTTTTTTTTGTGTTTTGTTTTTTTTTTTTTTCCTGTTTTACTAAAATGACATTCCATTGGTGCAAAAGGTGTGATTGGTTGACTTTCCAGGTTCATTTTAACTAAGTTGTTGTTGTTGTGAGGTACAACTGAGTCCGACTCATAGGGTTTCCAAGGCTATAAATCTTTGCATGAGCAGAAAGCTGCATCTTTCTCCTGAGGAACAGTTAGTGGGCTTAAACTGCCAACCTTATGGTTCAGAGTCTAACAACCTACAGAGTCACTGTGCTCCCCTCCTTTTAACTATAAGATGTTTCAGTTTTTTGATCTTCAGGAACTGAGCTTGAACAACAACTGAGCACTTGTTGTGTGGTTTGGAGCAGTCCTGCACTCTTTTTGAGGTCTAAGTCCCTGACTGTAAAATGAGAGGAATGGACACTTGACCAACAATGTGCATCCCATGGTACTTGGGCTGTATCCAATCCGAGAGCCAATGCTAAGAAAGGTTAAAAACTGCCGCCATTTTTACCTCTCAAACACTACTCTAGATGCTACTATTTTGGTGCTTCATTTAACAGCGGCGATCTTTTCATGAGCATTTTTTGAAATTCATTTGTGTGGACAATTCAAATTGTGAGAATGTTCTTTTCCCCACATATGACTCAACTCAATGACTCCATTTTCATTTGAGAGAGGAGAACAAATATTTGCTCTGAAAATCTCTTGCTTTTTCTCAAATGAGTCCTTGTACAGACCATATGGCCACCACAGTGTGAGATGCTGTTCGATGTCGCTGAATCTTGGATATTGTTTCTCATTCTCTCATTTTCCTGAGAATGATAGCTTCTAAGACCTGATATTTGAAATTGTTGTCACTGGAGGCGTCTACCTATTGAGTGGTCATATCCTCCCAGATGACCACATGAATTGCATTTTAGGAGCATTTGACACATTGAGTCATCCATGAGTTGGAACCAACTTGACAGCAATGGGTTTTTGTTTTTCTAATCAAGGAGCAGAAGCAGTTGCAGGAGAAAATGTAACTCTCAGAGCATAAAAGAGAACAAAGTCAAATTTAATGGACACTCAAAACCTTTTCCAAAGTACTTACTTCTCCCGCCAATGTATTGTTGTTAAGTGCCATAGAGACGATTCCAATAGTGATTACGGATTGGGCTGTGAACTTTGAGGTCAGCAGTTCAAAACTGCCAGCTGTTCCATGGGAGAAAGATAAGACTTTCTGCTTCCGCAAAGATTTACAGCCTTGGAAACCTTGTACAGGATCGCTATAAGTTGGAACCGACTCCACGGTACTTAACAACAACAGTGACCCTGTTAGGGTTTCTAAGGAGCGGCTGATGGGCTTGAACCGCCGAGCTTTCTCTTAGCAGGCAGTGATGATTTCTACTGGAGATGACCACAAAATTAGACACCCGATTTTCAGTTCCATGAGAACAAGGGCTTTTCTCCTGTTTCCCTGGAAAGTAACAGAGTCTGATAAGTAGTAGGAATTCAATAATATTTGGGTGAAGGAATAAATGGGTGAGTGAACAATGGAGGCAATTATTTTTCACAACCAGTGGCACTGTAGAATAAGTACCGGACTGCTAACCACAAGATTGGCAGTTCAAATCTACCAGCAGCTCCATGGGAGAAAGAGGAGGCTGTCTGTTCAAGCAAAGATGTACAATCCTGGAAACCCTATACAGGTGACTCTGAGCCAAACCGACTCAATGGCACTTTTCAGCAACCACAACATTTAATTGCTTACGTTATTATAGTTTTGTAATATGTTTTAATACCTAGTAAAAGTGTGTTGTTGTTAATAAAAGTATATTCTTTAATTAATCTTGCATCAAAATTGTGTTGGCTGTTGTAATTCATTTACTATACCCCTCCACACCTATTTCTAAGGGTGAAACTAAGGGTGAGTTAACTAAGTTAATTATTTTTGTGTCATTTCCCATCTTTAGGGTAGGAAAATTACCCTGTAGTTAAACAAAAATTATGCAGTGATATAGTAATAAAGACTTCTTCATGTACTGCTCCATTATTAATCAAAAGGTTAGTGGTTTGAACCCACATGGAAGTGCTTCTGAAGCTCTGCTTCTCAAAGGTCACAGCCATGGAAACCCACGGAGTGCAGTTCTACTGTGCACTACAGGGGGCTCCATGACTTGGAACCAACTGGACAGTAACAGGCTGGCTGGTTGGTTGGTTGTTTTTTAACGTACAGATAATGGAGTCCTGGTGTGGTGCTGCGGGTTAATGCGCTGAACTGCAAAGTTGTTTACAGTTCAAGCTCACCAGCTGCTCTTGGAAAACTCTATACAGGGTCACAATGAATCAGAACCAACTAAATGGCATTTAACAACAATTAAGATAATGGGATTTCTGTGTGCTGCAATTTTTTTTTCAACCAGTTTGCCTTTTGACATTTTTTTTTTTTTTAACTACAACCACCATAAACTAGAAAGAGGCAAGGGACCGTCTTCCCCTAGAGATTTAAAGGGAGCACGGTCCTGCTGATTCCGTGATTAGCATCCAGAATTGTGACGGAATACATTTTTCTTAGTTTAAGCCATACAGTTTGTGGTAATCTGTTATGCTAACCCTAGGAAATGAAGACAGATTTTGGTACTGGGAAGTAGGATGTTGCTTTAACAAAAAACCCAAAACTCTTAAAGCAATTTTGGAATTAGGTCATGGGTCATGGTTTTGGAATTAGGCCATAGATTGCCTTGAAGAGATAGTTGGTAGAAATAAGGACACTAGAGGTAGTTTTGATGTGGGCTCAGAAGGTAGAAGGCAGATCTATAGAGAAATCCACTATCACACTTCATCATGAACAGAATGTTGGTGGAAACAGCAACATGAATGATGCTTCTGGTTTGTGCTCAGAGGAAGAGGAGGAACACATCATTGGAAACAAGAGGAGAGGCAATGCTCCGTGGGTACCTCAGTAAAGATGTCATTTCTCCATACATCACTGTTAGGTCCACCTGACTGACTGTGTGATGAATGTGACAAATAGTGAGCTTCGGAAAGTTCCAGGAAAATGGAATGAAAAGATAATGGAATTTTCTGATCAACTTTTGAAGCTCACTCGTACTAACCCTGTCTCTGGCTCAAACTGCCATGCCCCAGCTCTTACGGCGAGTTTCTTTTCTGTGAGGTACTAGAACTTTTCTGTCCCTGTGATACGTTACATCTTAGTTTCCTTTTTGCAGCTCTTTGGGCACACAGAAATAAAGTCTGAAGAATCCTCTGGATGTATCTCGATAGGTGTGCATCCTGAAGGAGGTGTGATGACAAGAGTCTGTTCCCAGGAGACTCTCAGCATGAAGACCATGAGTAGAGAGAGAAAGAAGCTGAGGTAGTTGGTGAGGGGACCGGGTATGATTCTCAGAATGCCACAACATTTTCAGTTGTGATGGAAGTCTTGAAAAATGTTTCCACAATTTCCCGAAATGTGAAATTTTGGAGTTAAGGACCACATTTTACCCTAAGTAAGGTTGCTTGACCCAAGCCATGATATTTTTAAATAACTTCATATATGCATGTGAATGTTGGACAGTGACTAAGGAAGAC
>NW_006408559.1:9391196-9395820 GCF_000296735.1 Chrysochloris asiatica
AGATAGATTGGCACAGTGGCAGCAGCAATGATTGTGAGGTTGGCCCAGGATCAGGCAGTGTTTCGTTCTGTTGTGCATAAAGTTCTGTTGAGCATAACGTCACTATGAGTCGGTACCGCCTCGATGGCACCTAACAACAACAACAAGGTTGCTTTTGTCCTTGGTCCTTAAGAAATAACCCTTTTGGGGCAGGGGTGGATTCCCTAATAAGCAAGGCAAGCTACTATAAATCGTACTGATTTACTACTTCATAGCGAACAGCTTCACATATTTTTTGTTGTTTTTACCACAGTGATGAAAACATATGAAACTATTCACTACAGATCAGTTGTTGCTATTGTTATTAAGCGCTCTCGAGTCAGTTCCAAGTCATAATGACTCTGTAGGGTTTTCAAGGAGCAGCTTGTGGGTTTGAACTGCCAGCTTTGTGGTTCACACTAACCTTTCTGTCCAGTGCTTCATCCTATAATGCCACACCAGAAGGGGCTGTGGGGTAGGGACAGACACACATGCCAGACAAACCAAATAGCAGGATCTTTGATGTGGTGGAAAAATGTGAAAATGTTCACTACCGATTAGTGAAAGCACAAGTAACTCCGTGCTTACCTTGGTCATTGGGTAGTCTAACACTGCCTTGGGGCAGTTGGGGTGCCTTTGGCTCCTGAGCACAGTGGAATATTTGTGCTGGGGAGTAGGGGCTGGCAGACTGGAAAAGACTCATCTGAGAAGAAATATCAGCTCACCCCAGGGGGCATGATTTAGCCTCTCCTATGGGACTGGCTGGTGAGTGGGGGTGGTGGTCATGTACCCTTTCTGAGACCCAGCAGTTCTGCATTGGGAACCTGCCCTGATCTTGCTTATGGAGGTCTTTCCTTATGACAATCCTGATTTGTATCTTTTTGCTAGACTAGAACTGATGGTTGTCAGAGTGTTATCTTTCATGAGTTCTGAGTCATTCTGGGGGAGTTAGTGTACCCAAGGTAGTGCCTGCCTAACCGTGAGCTCTGCTCTTGCTCTGGGGGAAGGGGAGGGTTTGGGAGGAGGCTGGTGTCACAGGCTGGACAAGTGGGAAAGCAGGGTAGAGCTGATCTCTGACTCTTTGGAATGAGCCATTTGCTGATTCCATAAAGCTATCATTGTAGACATTACATTTTGTTTAAAATCTTGTCCTCTTTCTCTTAAACTGCATTACCAAGACAATTCAAATGTAGCTCTTTGACACAGTTCCTTTTAACAGCTTCATGGGAAATGTTCTTAATAAGCACTAAAACCCAGAGTCCTATTTTGAAGCTCTCACCTCAGGTGCCTAAGCAGTTCTTATGAGCTTTATACTGGCTTCTTTAATTGAATTCAATACAAAATAAGGTATTAATTATACAAATCTTTTCTTAAAAGAGTGCAAAACAGATGCTTGAGTTAAACCACATGTAAACATTAGCATATTTTATAAATATTTAGATATTTTGATAGAGCAATAATCAGCATATCAAAAAGTTTTTGAGATATTAGGAGCGTGGAAGCTACAGACAGTTACAAACAAGATCTGTTCTTAGGCATGTTTTTCATTGAATCCATAGCTGAGTCAGAACAGGTGCATATGAGTCTGTCTCCAGCTTTAGTGCAAGAAAAGGCTCCAAGCCTTTTCATTGATTTAAAAGTTGCAAATGAAGAAAGTGAAGGTGACTATGATGAAGATTTGTTGTGACTAGGGGTTGGTTCAGTCATTTCAAAGTAAGGGCACATCTGCAGAACGTTAAAGGGCAGTAGGAGCTCTACTGTACTATATATTAATTTTACATTGTTTTTATTAAGTGCCATCAACTCAGTTCTGACTCAGCAACTCTGTATAGGGTTTGTGGGTTTGAACTGCCAACCTTGTAATTAGCAGTCCAGTGCTTATCCTACAGTGCCATTATAGTTGGTTGCTTGTTTTCTGTACATAAAACAATTCTTGTATTTGTTTCAAATTACAAACAATGGGATTAAACATTGTCCTATCCTGGAACTTTGGCTTAATTAGCTAATTTTCTGGAAGAATAAATAGGTGTTAGGAGGCAGGGTAGAAGACAGCTTGCCAAGACAGAATCAATAATGAAACTTGATATCTTTAGAACATTGATGTAAACCAGCTCATTCAAATACAGAATTAAAATTACATTTGGAACATCAGTAGCAAATGAATTGTTGAACAACTTAAAAGCTCAATGGTTTATGGGAATCCAAGTGAGAGAAGAGGAAATTTAACTAGACTGGAGAAATAATCATTATGACTCATTTCCGTGACCCTTGCTTGTCAAGAGCTCCCCAAAGGCTGAGGGAAAAGTGGAAATGGGCCAGGGATTATACACTTGATCCCCAAACTCAATTAAGGAGAGAGAACTAAAGGCTTCCAACAACTCCATTCCCCATTCCCGTACTGTTGGTTTGTCTCTGGTGTCCGACATAAAGCTAACTGTCCTACGTTCCTTCATGCTGTTGTTGTTGTTGTTGTGTGTCGTGAGTCTGTTCCAACTCATAGCGACCCTGTACAGGGTTTACGAGGCTGTAAATCTTATGGGAGCAGAAAGCTTCATCTTTCTCCCATGGAATAGTTTCAAACTGCTGACCTTGTGGTTCGCAGCCCGATTCATAACCACTGCTCCACCAGAGCTCCTAGTTGTTGTTAGATGCTTCATAGCGATCCCGTGCACAACAGAATGAAGCACTGCCTGGCCCTGTGCCAACCTCACAATTGTTGCCACACTTGAACCCATTGCTGCTGCCACTGTGCCAATCCATCTCATTGGGATCTTCTTCTTTTTTGCTGACCCTCCACTTTACCTAGCATGATGTCCTTCTCCAGGGACTGGCCCCTCCTGATAACATGTCTGAAGTAGGAGAGATGAAGTCTGGCCATCTTTGCTTCTAAGGAGCATTCTGGCTGTACTTCTTCAACATAGATTTGTTTGTTCTTCTGGTAGTCCATGGTGCCTGTAATACTCTCCTCTAATACCACAACTCAAATGCATTAATTCTTCCTCGGTCTTCCTTAGAAGAACCCAGTGTTGGTGTCATGCAATGAAACTGGTGCTGACTGGTTCCACATTGAAACTCAGGGAGTATTTCAGTCCCGCAGGAATGATGTAGTGTTGTCTTAAGTCTGTTCCTTTCCCATTGTCCAGATGATCTTTTAATGTTCATAAGGCCAGATTTTGCTCAAGAAGTTTGAGGTTGAGATGAGTTTTGTCCCACTGTATCTGGAACTTGGAATGTGCTCCCTTTCAGAGCAGTTGTGGAACAAAACTCAAAATCATAAAAAAGATGAGGCTTACTGGTTGACTACAGACTGGTGAAACTGACACTATGGGGCTTGATCACCCTTCAGTTCTGGAACTGAGCTCACCCCTGTAGCTCAATTTTCAGCCAAACAATAGATAGATCTGTAAAGAAAACAATAATACTAGTGAGGTACACACACCTTAGAAGAATCAACAATTTGAGATCCAAAGGACAGCATTTATCCAACAATAAAGTTCAGAAGGGTAAGGAAAGCAGGAGGAATGGAGTGGGAAATACAGGGAGGAAGTGGGATGAATGATATTACATTGTGGGGATCGCAATCAATGAGATAAAGCACCGTATAAGAATTGTTAAATGTAAAAATGATCATCTTCTCTGTAAATCTTCACATAATTCACAATAAAAGGTTTTAAACAGTAATGAAAAAGTTTGTATTAATCTGTGAGAACCAAGTGAACACAAGTGACTCATAGAATTCGTATCTGAAGAGGGAGAGAGTCAGCTCAAAGCATGTTTTCTAATATTGAGGGCTGAGGAACATCCTCCTCACACAAGACTTCTCAGGCCAAATGTTCAGAATACTACTCAGGAAATAGTCACTGTAGTTGAACAGATTTTTACTAAGAAGGAGCTCTGGTAGCGTAGTGGTTACGAATCAGGCTGCGAACCTTAAGGTCAGCGGTTCGAAACTACCAACCGCTCCGTGGGAGAAAGATGAGGCTTTCTACTCCCGTAAGGATTTACACCCTTGGAAACCCTGTACAGGGTCGCTATGGGTCGGAACCGACTCGAAGGCACTTAACAACAACAACATGCTCTCTTAGATAGTTCTTTCCATGGAAAAATAAAATGCTCTTTACCAAGTCTTATATTTACTGACCTGGGTTTGAGCAGAGCCCTAAAACTCACAAACAATGAGCCTAGACCAATGCCTTCCAATTACAAGTGTTGATTTTAATTATGTTGTTAAAATATTGATTGCATATGAATATACAACAAGACATAAGTACCTAATTCTTATAGATCTTATGTAACTAAAATTCAAATCAAATTTATAAACAAAATAGATCCCAACTATAAAAGCAACAAGATTCAGATCTATAGCAGTTATTCATTTCTTGTACATGATAAACAACATCACCTTTAGACATGTTAATAAAATGCGTAGGCAAGGTCATCCATCACCTGTCATACAAGAGAGGTTCCTTCATGCAGTCTTTTTTTTCTTTCTTAAATGTTTTATTGTGAATTATGTGATAGTTTACATGGGAGAACATTAATTTTACATTCATTCTATCATATATCGGCTCATTGCCATGGTTACAATCCCCTCCATGCATCATCA
>NW_006408559.1:9414427-9445613 GCF_000296735.1 Chrysochloris asiatica
CACCAAGGCCATATTTTCCAACTACTGATCTTTCCTCTTTGCTCCCAACCTTTGCATTCCAATTACCAGTAATGATCAATACATATTGATTGCATGTTTGATCAATTTCAGATTGAAGAAGTTGGTAGGATCCTTCTATTTCATCCTCACTGGCTTTAGTGGTTGGTGTGTAAATTTGAATAATAGTGGTATTAACTGGGCTTCCCTGTAGGTGAATGGATATTATCCTATCATAGACAGCATTGTACCTCATGACTGATCTGCATATGTTGTTTTTGACAATGAATGCAACACCATTCCTGTTCAATTTGATATTCCTGACATAGTAAACCATGTTGTCATCAGATTCTAAATGGTCAATACCAGTCCATTTCAGCTCACTAATGCCTAAGATATCGATGTTTGTTTGTTCCATTTCATTTTTGACAACTTCCAGTTTTCTCAGATTCATACTTCGTACATTCCATGTTCTGATTTTCAATGGATGTTTACAGCTGTTTCTCTTCATTTTGTGTTGTGCGCCATCAGCAAATGAAGGTCCTACAGGCTTTTCTCCTACAGGCTTTACTCCATTCCCATCATTAAGGTCAACTCTACTTTGAGAAGGCAGCTCTTCCCCAGTTGCATTTTGAGTGCCTTCCAACTTGAGGGGCTCATTTTCCAGCACTATATCTGACAATGTTTCTCTGCTATTTGTAAGGTTTTCAGTAATTAAATATTCAGAAGTTGTTCGTCACTCCTTCTTCCTAGTCTGTCTTTGTCTGGAAGCTCATCTGAAATCTGTCCACCATGCGTGACCCTGCTTGTATTCAAAATACCAGTAGCATAGCTTTCAGAATCACAGCAACTCACAAGCCACTACAGTACGACAAACTGACAGAAGAATGGTGGTCCTTGTGGTTACCCTCTTTAAAAGTCTTATATATACATGGGATATACATATATATATATATATATCCCACTCTTCCTCCCATACCCATTCAGCTTGTGTCTCCGTCTGTGTATCTACCCACAGAACACTGTTGTTCCAATGTCATATATATAACACTATTTATCTTTCTCTCTTTTAGCCCATGCATACCTTCCTGTGTCCTCATCATTCTTCTACCAACTTCCCCTTCTTGTATATTGCTCTTCCCATTACCTGAGTTCTGTGAGTCTACTCTCTAGCCAGTGACTTACTTTCCCTTCCCTTCCATCCCTGATAACCATTAAAGAATGTTCTTTTAGTATGAAAACCTTGAGCCATTGGTGATTCACTTCTCCCTTTTTCCCCATGTGAGCCACCTGAGTACCACTTCAGTTTCCTGCAGTATGTCATGCCATCATTCAGCCTTCCCTTAAGGAAAAGCATCATTAATGTGTTTGCATCCTGTTTTCCTCATTTATTTTTTCCCGAATAAGCAACATGCATTCCAAGGAAATGATGCAGTTTAATATCATAGAAAGGAGCCCTGGTAGTGCAATGATTAAGCAATCAAATGAACCAAAAGCTTGGCTATTCAAACTCACCCAGCCGCACTGCAGGAGGAAAGGCTTGGCAATCAGTTTCTGTAAAGATGGCAGCCTTAAAAACGCACTGGGACAGCTCAACTCGGTCACATGGAGTCACTGAGTTGAAAATAATTTGATGACACCCAAGAACAACAAGATCATGAATTAGTGATGGAGATTGTACAAGGGAGCTTCAAAACATCCATGGAAAAATGAAATGAAAAGAAAATGGAAAAGTTTAATGAACTGTTTGAAGCGCCCTCCTATAAGAGCCCAGGTCTTGGTCTCGTACTCCTACTCATCTATTTATTTATTTACTTACTTTTTACTGTAAGTTGAGTGAAGGTTTAAAGACAAGATCATCAGTTTTATATTTAACAAACAATGCACTTTCAATGATCGCCATCCCCTCCGTGGAAAACAGCCATCTGCTTCATCCCTGTGGTTCCTAGTTTCCTTCCACCCACCTTCCCATCCCTTCTCCCCATTGTCCTTAGGTACATGTTGCCATCTATTCGTATTATCTTAGCATCTTCTCTCTTCTTCCTTTTCGTTGCTATTATGGTAAGCAAAGCAACACTCAAGTATGGGATCATGGTGGCTGTGTAAGATAAGCCCTGGACTGCAAACCACAAGGTCGGTGGTTCAAGCTCTCCAGCCACTCTACCGGAGAAAGATGAGACTTTCTGCTCCTGTAAAACTTACAACCTCCAGAAACATTATACTGGGTCACTATGAGTCACAATTGACTCGATGGCACTCAACAACAGCAACAACTCAAGTATGGTTGGAATTGTACACAGGCCAGTGATTAGGGTAGCAATTTCAAGTTTTCTAGAAAATTAGTACAGAAAACATGAAGATAGTGATTTTAGGACTTTTTTTTTGGTTAAGTGCCATTGAATCAGTTCTGACTCATAGCTACACTGTACAGGGTTTCTGAGGTGTGACTGGTGAGTTTGAACTGCTGACCTGGTGGTTCAAACCGACCTTGCAGTCCAGTGCTTTATCCCATATCACCAGGATATACTCTATTGTTGGATATTTACCAGGGCTGCTGCCTCTGTGTTAGAAATGTCAATACCCTGGCTGTTGCCTTGGTCCCTGTTGGTTGTTATGAGATCACTGATAAGTTATCACAAATGCTTACAAACAAGCGTTCAAGAAATCCAATCTGTACTCATTTTAGAGAGAGTGAGGCTATCTTTATTCGAATTTGAAAAATTGGGCACTGACCCCGAGGACACAGGCAGATGCATCACAGGGCAACTTCACAAAACATTTTATCCTTCTATCTTGAGAAAGCCCCTTCCCAGGTTCCTCACTGACTGAGTACCATGGGGTTAACAGTCTTTTCCAGGATGCCACTGATGACATTGATGGTTGTAGTCTTATTTAAAGTTCCTAGCTGAACCAACAAGTTTCTTCCCCTTCCCCAAGAGCTTCTATTGTTTCACTACCAGCAACTTCCTGGACCCCCTTTTATTCCTGTGTCAAGTCTACAGAAATTTCCTAAACTCTCAAATAAGAGATTGAACTGTAAGAGATTGTTTAAAATTCACTTTTACATTCCTAATAATCCATGACTAATTGCCTCTGTGGTACAATCAAGTTGAGAATAACTGAGTAATTCCTGAAGCTGGACCATCTTGAGAATTGATTTCTCACATCAGGAAACCAGCCCTGAAGAAATTTTGAGAATTTCTTTTTTGCCCGGACTTGCTAAGATTTTAATTCCTTATAAACAAAAAAATAAAAAAAAAACTGGTTGAAAAGGGGTCACTATTGATCTTAAGATGTATGTCACAAGTTGAAGATCTCAAAAGAGAAATATAACCTAATAAAACAAAGTTGGGGAATTTGCAAGGTCTTCATATGCCTTGGCCTCTCCTGAAACAATACATCAATGTTGGAGAAGAGCTGATGAAATAGATGGGCTTCGCATATACAAAAATGTAGAGCTATTTTGTGCTTGTAATTGAGAATTGGCATTCCCTAGTAATTTTGTTAGTAATAGATGAGTCAGAAGAGAATAGCATTCTCTCCAAAAGCTGTATTATATACACAGGGCTGACACAGGGGGAAAAGGCTTGGTCAGGAAATAAATAAGCTATAGACCCAAAGGATTGATGTTTATGGTAATAATTATGCTCTGTTACTTTTGTAAAGCCCTCTGGCCTACCCATGCTTAAGAAAATTTATGACTCAATAGCCTTGGGAAAGGGATAAATTAGTTGAGACCTTGCCTTTCAGAATTTAGACTCAGCTGCTACACGATAACCAAGTGCTTAGAACCAAACATTCATCAGAGCAAACAGTAATGGCAATTGTAAGATAAATTGTTGGGTAATTGCACATATGTACTGTATTTAAGTCCTATTACATTTGTGAATTTGTTTGCAGAATATTTATAGTCATTCTTCAGTCCTGAATTAGTGGGAAGAGCATTTGGAGATAAGACCCTTATCACATACTGATCTCTCCAAGATTCAGGTTTTTTAATCTTCAAAATAGAAGTAGTAATAATATATACAGAGTCCTGGTGTGGCACTGTGGGCTAATGTGTCAGACTGCAAAGTCATTTGAACTGCAAGGTTGGTGGTTCAAGCTCACCAGCTGCTTTTTGGAAACCCTATATAGGGTCACTATGGGTCGGAATAGGAGCTCTGGTAGCGTAGTGGTTACGAATCGGGCTGCGAACCTTAAGGTCAGCAGTTCGAAACTACCAGCTGTTCCATGAGAGAAAGATGAGGCTTTCTGCTCCTGTAAAGATTTACAGCCTTGGAAACCCTATACAGGGTCGCTATGAGACTGAACGGTCTTCACGGCACATAACAACAACAATATCAACAATGGGTTCAAATGGACTCAACGGCACTTAACAATAACAACAACAATAATATGTACATTTGAAGGTTATAAACAAAACAAAACAAAAGTCATCTGCCATTGAGTTGACTACCACTCATAGGGAATGTGTGTTGGTAGTTGTTAGGTTGTGTTGACTTGGTTCTGACTTATAGTGGCTCCATGCACAACACTGCCCAGTTCTGCAACATCCTCACAATTATAACTGACTGTTGGTGCAACCACTGTGTTGTATCCATCTTATTCAGTGTCTTTCTGTTTCTTGCTGATCCTCTACTTTACCAACCAGGATGTCCTTCTCCAGTGACTGAACCCTCCTGATAATATCTCCAAAGTATGAGAACCAAGTTGGGAAATCTTGGCTTCTAAGGAGCATTCTGGTTGTGCTTCTTCCAAAATAGATTTGTTTGTTCTGCTGATAGTCCATGGTACTTTTAATATTCGTCTTCAACACCATAACTCAAATGCAACAATTCTTCCAAGGTCTTCTTTATTCAATGTCCATCTTTCACATGCATTTGAGGCTATTGAATATACCATGGCTTGCGTCAGATGCAACTAAGTCCTCAAACTGACATCTTTGATCTTTAAAGAGGTCTTGTGCAGCAGATTTGCCTAATGCAATATGTTATTTGATTTCTTGATTTCCGCTTCCATAAGTGTTGATAGTGGATCCAAGTAAAATGAATTATTTGACAACTTCAATCTTTTCTCCGTTTAACATGGTGTTACTTATTGGTCCAGTGGTAAGGATTTTTGTTTTCTTTACATTGTGGTGCAAATTATACTGAAAACTATGGTCTTTAATCTTCATTAGTAATTATTTTAAGTCTTCTTCATTTTCAGCAAGCAAGGTTGTATCATCTGCATATCTCAGTCTTTCCTGAATTCTGATGCCACGTTCTTCATATAATCCAGCTTCTTAGGTTATTTGCTCAGTATACAAATTGAATACATATGGTGAAAGAATACTACCCTGGCACACACCTTTCCTAATTTTAAACCATTCAATGTCTCCTTGTATTGTTGGAATGACCGCCTCTTGGTCTATGTACAGGTTCCTCATGAGCATAATTAAGTGTTCCAGAACACGCATTCTCCTTCCACAATGTTGTCCATAGCTTTTCTTGATCCACACAGTTGAAAACCTTTGTGTAGTCATGAAAGCACAGGCAAACATCTTCCTGGTATCCTCTGGTTTCAGCCAAGATCCATCTGATGTCAGCAATAATGTCCCTCATTCCATGTCCTTATCTGAATCTGGCTTGAACCTCTGGTAGTTCCCTGTTAATGTACTGTTGCGGCCATTTTTGAATGATCTTTAGCAAGATTTTACTTGCATGTGATATTAATGACATTGTCTGATGATATCCATATTCTGTTGGGTCAGCTTTCTTTGGAATGTGTGCAAATATGGATCTTTTCCAATCAGATGGCCAGATAAATTTCTTGGTATAGATGAGTGTCTCTAGAGCTATATCAGTTTATTGAAAGATTTAAATTTATATTCCATTTGTTCTTTGCCAATGCCTTCAATGCACCTTGGACTTCTTTCTTCATCATTGCCTCTTAATTATATGGTACCTTTTGAAATGTTTGAACATCAGCCATTTCTTTTTGGTACAGTGATTTTGTACACTCCATCTGTCTTCTTTTTATGCTTTCTGTATCAGTCAAGATTTTGTCCATAGAATCCTTCAATATTTCAAGTCGACGCATAAATTTTTCCTTCAGTTCTTTCAGCTTGAGGAATGCTGAGCATGTTCTTCCATGTTGGTATTATAACTCTAGGTCTTTTCACATGTCATTGTAATATTTGACTTTGTTTCTTGAGCTCCCCTTTGAGAATTTCTGCTCAGCTCTTTTACCTCCTCATTTCTCCCATTTACTTTAGTGTCTCTATGCTGAAAAGGAAGTTTCAGAGTCTTTTCTGTCATCCATTTTGGATTTTATTTCTTTTTTGTCTTCTTTCTGCATGATGCTCTTGATGTCATCCCCCAACTCTTTTGATCTTTAATGTCTGATGCATCAAATCTGTTCTTGAGATGATATCTAAATTTAGCTGGGATATGTTCAAGGTCATGTTTTGACTCTCCTGGACTTGTTTTAATTTTCTTCAGCTTCAGCCTGAACTTCCATATGAGCAATTGATGGTGTGTTCCACAGTCTGCCCCCGGTCTTGCATTAGTTGATGATATGGAACTTTTCTACCATCTCTTCTCACAGATATAGTCAATTTGATTTCTGTGTATTATATTCGATGAGATACATGTGCATAGTCATGTTTTATGCTGTTTAAAAGGTATTTGCAATGAAGAAGTCATTGGTCTTGCAAAGTTTTATCATATGATCTCCAGCATCGTTTCTATCACCAAGGTCATATTTTCCAACTACTGACGCTTCTTCGTTGTTTCCAATCGTTGCACTCCAATCACCAGTAATTATCAATACATCTTAATTGCATGTTTGGTTAATTTCAGACAGAAGAAGTTGGTAGATTTTTTCAGTTTCACCATCACTGGCTTCAGTGATTGGTGAATAGATTTGAATAATAGTGGAATGCTTTGTAGATATATGGATATTATATGATCACAAACAGCAATATGCTTCAAGACAGAACTTGAAATGTTTTTGATGGTGAATGTGATGCCATTTATCTTCAATTTGCCATTCACAATGTGGTAAACCATTAGATTGTCAGATTAAAAATGGCCAATACCAGTCCACTTTAGTACAGTAATGTCTAAGATATTGATGTTTTTGTGTTCCATTTCATTTTTGACAACTTCCATTTCCTAGATTCATACTTTGTACATTCTGTGTTCCAATTATTATTGGATGTTTACAGCTGTTTCTTTTCATTTTGAGTTGTGCTCTTTTGTAAATAAAAGTTCCAACACCTTTACTATATTTGTGTCATCAGGGTCAACTCTACTTTGAGGAGGCAACTCTTCCCCATTTGTATTTGGGGTGCCTTTCAACCTTAGGGGATCATCTTCTGGCACTATCTGATAATATTCTGGTTTTAGTTGTCATGTTTAAATATTCTGGTGTTACCTGACAGTGTTCCACTGCTATTCATAAGGTTTTCAGAGGCTAAGCTTCTTCTTCCTTGTCTCTTAGTCTGGAAGCTCAGCAAAAACATTGCACCATGGGTGACCCTGCCGGTATTTCAAATATTGGTGACATAACTTCCAGAGTCACAGCGACATGCAAGCCACCACACTAACACCACACTGACACCACACCAACACCACACCGACACCACACTGACACACTGACACCAAATTGACAGATGAGTGGGTGTTTGAAGATGTTTGAAGATTAGGGTTCCAGCTTGTTTCATTTGTTTTCCCATGTCTTTGTTGTAGAGGGTCTATGCAGTGTGTGATATGCCATCTTGCCAGAAGTCCTCTCTGTCCATCTTCTTTAGATGGTTTCTGTATTATTAGTCAGTATTTTGTCCATATTGTTGTTATGTGCCATGGAGTCGGTTCCAACTCATAGAAACCCTATACAGGGCTTCTGAGGCTGTAAATCTTTACGGGAGTAGAACGCCTCATCTTTCTTCCATGGAACAGCTGGTAGTTTCGAACTGCTGACCTTGAAGTTTGCAGCCTGATTTGTAACCACTACGCTACCAGAGCTCCTTATTTTGTCCATAGAATCCTCTAATATTTCTTGTCAAGACTTGAATTTCTTCTTCAGTTCTTTCCATTTGATAAATGCTAAGTTTGATCTCTCTTTTTGATTTTCTAACTTCAGGTCTTTGCATATTTCATTATAATACTTTGCCCTCTTGAGCAGCACTTTGAACTTTTAAGTATAGCTCCTTTTCTTCATTAGAGCTTCCATTTGTTTTAACTACTGTATGTACAAGTTTCTGAGTCTGTTCTGAGATCCACTTTGATGTTATCTTTCATTCCTGATTTTTAAATGACCTTGTGCTTTCTTCATGTATGATGTTCTTTGTGCTATCCCACAACTCTTCTGATTTTCATCATTAATGTCTAATGCCAAAAGAAAGATAAGGCTTTCTGCTTCCGTACAGATTTACAGCCTCGGGAACCCTATACAGGGTAGTTAGGAGTCAGAACCGACTCCACGGCACACAACAGCAGAAGTAGTGTCTAATGTATCAAATCTATTCTTGAGATGGTCTCTAAGTTCAGGTGGCATATACTTAAGGTAATATTTTGGGTCTTGTGGACTTGTTTTAATATTTCTCAGCTTCAACCTGAACTTGCATATGAGCGATTGATGGTCGTTCCACAGTTAGCCCTTGACTTTGTTGTGGCTGATTGTATTGAACTGCTCTGTGGTCTTTTCTCACAGATGTAGTCAATTTGATTCCTGTGTATTCCATCTGATGAAGCCCACATGTACAGTCTCTGTTATGTTTGTTGCAAAGAGATATTGGCAATGAAGAAATCATTGGTCTTGCAAAATTCCACCATGCGGTCTCCAGCATAATTTCTATTACCAAGCCCATATGTTCTAACTACTGATCCTTTTCTTTGTTGCCAACTTTCTTACTCCATTTGTGAGTAATTATCAATGTATGTTGATTGCGTATTTGATAAATTTTAGACTGAAGAAGTTGATAGAATTTTTAAATGTCTTCATTATTGGATTTGGTGGTTGGTGTATAAATTTGAATACTAGCTGTATTAACTAGTCTTCCTTGTAGGCATAGAGATACTATCCTACCACAAATAGCATTATACTTATAGATAAATGTTGTTTTTACAATTAATACGATGCCATTCCTCTTTGATTTGTCATTCCTGGCATAGTAAACCATAGATAGGATTGTGTGATTCACAATGGTCAATATCTGTCTGTTTCTGTTCACCAATGTCAAGGTTATTGATATTTATGCATTCCATTTCATTTTTGTCAATTTCTAATTTTCCTGTGTTCATACTTTGTACATTTCACTTTCCAATTGTCAATGGATATGTGAAGCTGCTTCGTCTCATTTTGGGTTCTGCCCAATTACCAAATGAAGGTCTCAAAGGGTTTATTCTATCCACACCATTAAGGTCAACTTTACTTTGAGGAAGCAGCTCTTTCCCAGTCATATTTTGAGTGCCTCCCAACTTGAGGAGCTTATCTTCTGGCACTATATCAGACAATGTTGCCCTGTGACCCATAATGTTGCTAGTGGCCAATCCCTCAGAAGCAGACTGCCTATTCCTTCTTCTTAGCCTGGAAGCTCCACTGAACCCTGCCCGCCAGGGGTGACCCTGCTGGTATTTGAAATACCAGTGACATAGTTTCTAACATCACAACAACATACAAGTTACCAGATGAGACAAGTGACAGACAAGTGGTGGAGCCACCCTATAGGGAGAATTAGATGAGGTAATGTATGTGAAAGGAGTCTCTGAGCAACACAAATGGTTAAGCTTGTGGCTACTTACTGAAAGATTGGAGATTCCAACCCAACTAGAATTACCTCAGAAGAAAGTCCTGGTGATCTGCTTCTAAAGGTCAAAGCCATGAAAACCCTACGGAGCAAAGTTCTACTCTGCAATACATGGGTTGCTCTGGGTTGGACTTGACTTGATTACAACTAGAAAAAAAAAATACATGTGAAATGTGTTTGGTGATGGTGATGATGGTTGTGTGCTATGGAGTAAGTCAGTTTTGATTCCTAGTGAACCGGTCTAGGGTTTCCAAGGCTGTAAATCTTTACGGGCTCCTTGTAAAATGTGCTTGGTGGCCTAAAAAACACTGAACTGGTATTGTTGCTGTTGTTGTTAGGTGTCATGGGGTTGGTTCCAACTCATAAGGACAGCAGAAGGAACCACTTCCTGGTCCTGCATCATCCTCTCAAATTATCTAACCATAAAGTTAATTCACTTGCAAACTCGACAATACAACACAAAGGAAATCAAGACAGTTGGTCACCAACAGTCAATAAGGAAGTGAGTGATTAACAGCCGGGGGGATTGTGGGTGGAGGAAGAGGCCAGGATCCAGTGAGCAGATGGAAGCTGCATTGGGTGGTCTGGTCACCCAGAGCCAGGTAGACAGGCTGAGTCAGCAGGGAATGAACCACCTTCCTGCCAGCTGGTTTGGAGGAGTGCTGGCACTTTGGACAAGGACACGGGGAGCTGTGGGGGCTTCTCCTCACCTGGTTGGCAAGTTTGTAACTGCATGGTGGAAGGGAGGTGCCTGTAGTGCATCAGAGGTCAGGACATGCTGCCCGCAGTGGACCCACAGAAGGAGGTACCCTCTGCCTGGAGAGTTGACCCATGCAGGGATATGGGCACATCTCCCTTCAGCATTGTCAAGCACCCTTTCCTGCACCACACCCCGAATGTCCATGAATTTTCAGTAAACTGCTGGGTTGCTCTGCACAAAGTTTCCTTTTTGTCCAGATTACGTCTAAGTCAAATCACTTCCACCTCATGCTAACCTTCATGGGTTACACAGTAGAACTGTGTTCCTTGGGGTTTTCTTGGCTGTCTGTCTACATAAACAGACCACTAGGCCTTCCTTCCACCTTTAGAACTAGTCAATGGATACAACCCATTTGTACCACCATGGGACTTCTCTCAAATTGTCTTTGTTGTTGTTATTAGTAAGCGTCGTTGAGTGGCTTCTGACTCATAGCAACCCTGTATAGAGTTTCCAAGGAGTGGTTGGTGGGTTCAAGCTCACTAACCACTCCTTGGAAACCTTACACAGGGTTGCTATGAGTCGGAACTGACTCAACAGGACTTAACAATGACAACAGCAATGTCAGTCCCCTATGTGTCAGAGTAGAACAAAGCTGCACAGAGAGATGTCAGGGGCTGAGTTTTGGGAAGTAGATACCTAGGTCTTTCTTCCAAGGAAACTTTGGGTGGACTTGAACCTCCAACCCTTCAGTTAGCAGACAAATGCATGAACCATTTGCAACACCCAGGGAGTCCCTGACAGAGTAGGTTCTCATGAAACATACAGTAGATATTATAGGAAAGTATGAAAAGACAGGGGCATGGTGTGAGAAAGAAAAAACATTGACTGTCCTTTTAGCATTACTTTACTTATAGTAACTCGTGACCCCCCCCAATCACCCTGTGAGATAGCTGGGCTGTCCCACGGGTAGACAAGGACAACGGAGAGCTTAGACACCTTGTTTGTGTTTGTACATATACAGGGTTGGCATCTGTTCCAGATGTGACCAATAATGCCACAATCTTCCCTCTGCAGAGGTTCTCCTTGAACAATGGGGCAATGACATGGGTGTGGGCAGGATTAGTTTAGGCTGCAGATTCAGGCAGACCTAAAGGCGATGAAGAGGAGCTCGGAAGCCACCAGGGACTCTGAGGAAGAGCAGAGCTAAATCTTCAATTTGTTATTGAATACTCATGCTTGTTTCAAGTGATAACAATGTTCTCACAGTCAGGCCTCAACAAACGAATGCAGAAAGAACAGAATGAAAGAAAAGGATGAATCAACTCAAGGGCAGCCAACTTTAATATGAAAGCCACACAGATGAGCATGCCTCACAGTTGGAAGTAGAAATAAGGTCAATGGGAGGAAGACTTACAGACAGGAAATTAGAGCCAGCTCTGGGCCTGGAAGAACAGGAAGGAAATGAAAAACAAGACAAACACATTTAACATCCACCCATAACGGCTTTTTTGTCTCCTGTTTTGTTTCTTGAGACAAAACCTGTTAGGTTTCTTTTTCCGGTCATTAAATAATCTATCAAAGAAACCTACCCCCAGCATTTGGAAAGTCCATGAACTTTCAGGGAGGGTCCCTAACATCAAGAAAGTCAAACCCACCTGCCAGCCTTCTGGTGCCTGGATGAGTTACACATACTCGGCCATCAGTGTTCCGTGTTGCAATTACGGTGATGAATGTGAGTTTTATGTACTGTTACTCAATGATAAAGAAGACAGTAGAATTGATGCATCTGAGTTATGGTGTTGGAGGAGAATACTAAAATTAACCAAAGAACAAACAAATCTGTCTTGTAAGAAGTCCAAACAGAGTGCTTCTTAGAAGTCAGGATGGTGAGACATTATTTTCTCATACTTTGGACATATTGTCAGGAGGGACCAGTCTCTGGAGAAGGACATCATGCTTGGTCAAGTGGAGGGTCAGAGAAAAAGAGGAAGACCTCCAAAGAGATGGGTTGACACAGTGGCAGCTGCAATGGGCTCAAGCGTAGCAATGATTGTGAGGTTGGTGCAGGACTGGGCAGTGTTTTGTTCTGTTACGCATAAATAAGGTCGTCATGAGTTGGTACCAACTCAATGACATCCAACAATAACAACAACAACACCCAATAGTTTAGAAGTTGTTTTCTGGCAAAAGGACAACTCTGTCAATGATGTTTCCTGGCCACGGTGGTGTCAGGTGCACAGGGATGCCATCTTCTCTCTGCCCTTCATTGAGGCTACAATAAAGCTTTCTTTGCTAAATCCTGGCCTGTTAAGGTTAAGAAATATCACTGCTTCCTGGCAACTAGAAGGCACTAGGTTCAGACGATAGTAGTGTTCCTAAGAGTAACTGTGGTGCTTGGGGGTATCTTCTAACACACACCACCTTCGGTTTTATTCCAAGAGACAGAATTCTACACTGGTGGGATGGTGGCTTAATGTGACAGGCCACCTTTGCTCTGTCCCCTCTCCTATGAAAGTGATGGTGATGCTGCTGCTATTCTGTAGCCTCTTCGGAAGCCCCCAACAGTCTGACCACCTGGATTAGAGGGATGGGGTCATTTGGAGAGTTGGTGACAGTGGTTGAAACACTCAGTTGCTAACTCACAGGTTGACAGTCTGAACCCACCACTTTCCTCAGCAGAAAGATGTTAACCCTATAGGGCAGTTCTCCTTTGTCCTATTGGGTCACTATGTCACTATGACCTGAAGACAAGGGGTAGGGTCATTTGAGATTCAAAGGAGAGAGCAATTTTCTCAAAACATCCAAACTGAAATTGTTTCCCACTCATCATTGTTATTAGTTTGGCAATGTTCCCATGAATTTAAAGATGAGAACATCAAGGTTTATCCAAGTTGGTACCTTAATATGAAATAGACACTAACAGCAATAATAACCTTATCCATGTTTATTGGAAAAAAAACAGCAAAAGCTCAGCTAATAGAACAATGGCAAATTGGATTAATTTATCTTATTAATTAATCTTATCTTTATTACTCTTCCTGGCTATCACACAATTAATTAGGAGGCACTGATAGGAATTCCACACACGGAGTTTGGAATCAGATAGACTGGCTCAATTTCTGGCTCTATTACTTACTAAGGAGTCCTGGTGTGGCACTGTGGGTTAATGGGCTGGACTGCAAGGTCGGTTTGAACCTTAAGGTCAATGGTTCCTCTGAAATCCTATATAGGGTCGCTATGAGTTGGAACCAACTTGACAGCACTTATCTACAACAACAGCAACATTACTTACTAGCTCAGTGGTCTTGGAGGAAATGACTTAACCCTGCAACCTCATTTGTAAAATGAGCAAAACAACCACAGTTTACTCGATTGTTTTGAGGATGAAGTGAACTGAACCAAGTGTAAGGTGTCCATTAGCTGTATTGGGGTGATCTGTGTGGGAGTTATACCAGCAAAATTTCCAATACCAGCAACGTCACCATGGTGGACAAGTTCCAGAAGAGCTTCCAGACTAAGGCAGAGTAGGAAGAAAGACCTGGTGATGTACTTCTCCAAACTGACCAACGAAAACCTTATGGGTCACAACAGAACATTGTTGTACTTGCTTGCTTTGGGCATGCTCTTGGCAGGGATTACTGGTTGGAGGAGGACATCATGTTTGATAGAGTATAGGGACAGCAAAGATAAGATGACTGATGGATAGACACAACAGCTGTGTCGATGCATGCACATATGTTGACAGTCATGACGATGTTGCAGGACTGGCAATGTTTGCATGTAAGTTGGAGTTGACGGGACAGCAGTTACCTATCTAGTTCTTTAAAGAAGCTGGTAACAAAATCAGATCTCAATAAAAGAATTACATATTTGCTTGACTGCAGTTTCCATATTTTGACAGTTCTGAAATCAAAATTTGTTTGACAACTTTTCAAAAGAGACTTTCTAGTTTCCAAGTGAAGAACGTGACGAGTAGCCAAACTGCCCTGCTTGCCTATGTGTGTGCCAATTCTGCCAGGCACAAGGTATTTATTTACTTCAGTTAAGTTAGTAGCATTGGTCACACCACACGTGCATAAAATTTAACTTAAATTTAGAAGTCTAATTGTAAAACATCCAGAAAAATATACAATTTAAAAATATAACTATAATGGTTACACCATTAGATTCTATTATGGTGCTGTAGGATAACCACAAGGTCTGCAGTTCAAACCCACCAGAAGATCCTATACCATGTCGCTATGACTTGGAGCTGACTCGGCGGCATATAACAGCAACATCCCCACCGATGGATGCAGAAAAAGCATTTAATACAATTCAACACAGTTTGTTGATGAAAGCCCTAAAAAAGATCGGAATAAAAGAGATATTCGCCAAATGATTCAGGGCATATATGAAAAGCCAACAGCCAACAAACACTCATACTTGATGGAGAAAGACTAAAAGCTTTCCCTTTGAAATGGGAAGCAAGACAAGGGTGCCCACTGTCATCACTTTTAATCAACTTTGCATTAGATGCCCTGGCCAGAGCAATAAGACAAGAAAAAGAAATAAAAGCTATCCAGATGGAAAACAAGAAATAACATTATTTCTATTTGTGGATGATATAATCATATATATAGAAAATCCCAAAGAGTCCACAGGAAAACTTCTAGAGCAAGTAGAGGAATTTAGCAAAGTTGCCATATACAAGAGATGAACAAACCAGAATCAATTGGAATCCGTATATCAACAATGAGGATAGGAGGCAGATATGGAGTGTGGTTAATTGTTTCCATGAACAATTGCCTCATTTGCTATAAGACCAGAAGACCTGGATGGTGCCCAGCTACCTTTCCATAGAAGAATATGTATCAGAACAGGGACAGTGCACAATAGAATTAAAAATTTTCATGGACTCTAAGTTTCAAATTCACCAGCTGCTCCTTGGAAACGCTAAGGGTCTCTATGGGTCTCATAGGGTATCTATGAGTCACAACCAACTTAATGGCACATAACAACACAACAACAACAAACTTCCCGAAGCCACTGAGGAGAAATAAACCTTTGAAACTATTGCCTTGGCTTAATCTTTAAACCTTAAACCAAAAATAGTCCCTGAAGTTATCTTAAAACCAGACAGTTGTTTAGTTAACTGGAAAAAACATATACCTTGAGCATTATGCTCTTTTAAGCACTACTTGTTGTTGTTGTTGTTGTTGTCAGGTGCCATCGAGTCAGAACCGACTCATAGTGACCCCATGCACAGCATAACGAAACAATGTCCGATCCTGGGCCAACCTTACTACTGCTGCCACACTTGATGCCATCAATGATGTCACGTGGCTGACAACCATGTAAGATTAGACAGGTACCTTTGAGGGGCAGTGAGTTTGTTCATGAGGGAAGAACACCTCAAAAAAGGAGTATGACAATGGTTGCAAAACTCCAAGAATATAATCAGTGTGAATAAACTTTCCATGTAGAAACTATTGAATTAGTGTATGTTTTGCTGTATACATTTTCAGCAACAGAATAAATAAAATTTAGAAGCCACCCCATCCCCCCCAGAAAAGGAGGTTGGATCATAGTGCATCATTGACGCACACAAAAATTCATGTGGATGCAGAAGACAACACAATTGCAGACATTAGAGAACTCTCAGCTGTTTCTTAAAGCTTATTAAAAGAGTGTAGTATGGAAAATTTTGTTATAATCAAGCTCAGAACATCATGTGGACATCAAATAAAAATTTCCGGTGACTTTCAAGAGAAGTAGTTTAAACTCCAGTGATATGTAATTCAGTTAAGAAAAGCAAAGCTCTTAAGTATAACTAAAGAAGAAATGTAAACAGAATCCCTGTGTTCTCTCATGTGTTTTTAAATGAATTACACTCTGAAAGCTGCCGAATCTGTCAAGACAATGGGCCTGGGGACTAACTATCAGAACATCCCGGGATTCAAAAGTGAGTCAGAATTATTGTCATACTCCTTGGAAGAGGCTAAGAGTCCAGTTGTAATGGTCACATGGATACAGGAGAAGAAATTGATATAAAATGATATTAATGCAAATTTTTGGTTCTTCAAAGATGCATTTAATATGGTATCTCCTTTTTCTGGGCAAGTTGTCAGCAAACGGATGCTGTTTCCAGTGGAGTACATCTTAGAGTCAAGGAAATATAATATAGTGAAGATGACTGGATTTTTCCTGATAGAGTTAGCAATATCATATTGGAATGCCTCCCCAGCTCACCATACCTGCCTGGGCAGTCATTTTACACAATGTCTCATCATCCCTCTGGTCTCAGTTGATCAGACCAGGGATAGACCTCTGTTTCGAGTGGGGCCAGAGTCCCTTCCCCAGGAATCTGGACAGAGAAAAAGCGTTTCTTCTCTTTGAGAGCATGGGACAGTGACAGTCTTCCATGTATACAGAACAACAGATGGGGCTTGCTGGCCATGGAAGGAAGAATGGCACACAACCACAGAGAGAAACAAACTGCAAAGAGAAAGCCTGTTGCTTGGTGGCTTTCTGCTCGTCAGTTCTTCCTGAGACTGTGTCCTGATCCTTGGGTCTGTTGAGTTACTCACTGTTTCACTGTTACTGTTGACTTTTTCCCCTTCCCTTCTCCCCTTTCCCTGCCACCAAATTCCCATATTCCAGGAATGGGACCTTGTTTGGAAATTAGTTATGCAATCACTTATGTTAAGAGGACGTCATAGTAGAGTAGGGTGGGTTCTAATCCAATATGAGTGTTGTCTTTATAAAATAGGAGAAGAAATAGACACAGTGGCCATGTGACCATGGTCGTGCAGTGGTTCTGCACTTAGCAAGTGGTTTGAGGCCTCCAGGTGCTCTGTGGGAGAAAGATTTGGCAATCTGCTGTCATGAAGGTGGCAGCTTTGGATACCTGGTGGGGCAGTTCCACTCTCTCCTATAGGCTTGCTATGTTCTCAACCTTAGCTTCTCTTTGTCTCATTCTATGTACTGTCTTCAATGGCTAATGTCAACTCCTCTGTGTTAATCTGAACATATGCCTCTCCCTTGTTCCCATGGTGGCAATGAACATAATGTGCAACTATCTAGACTATTTTATTTATTTGAGCCTTTGTCACCTTTTCTCTTCTGCTTTGTAAATTTCCTGGTACCAGGGAAAGCATCTATCTTGTCTGCTGCTGTATCTCTAGCACATTCCACAGTGCCTGGATTCCCTGGCTTTAGGTATGATAAAGACATTTAGAGAATTTAGTTTATAGGAAAGAAGCACATCAGCAATCTTTTCTTCCTGTAAGTGAGATATTCTCTGATGATTTGAGCGGCATGATAAGCAGTGATGAAACTTTACTTAAGGAAAGAGTTGCATCATTTTTAAATAGTAAAGCTAGCAGGGGACTTTCTAGAAATACAGGTGTCTTAGAAATCTCTGAAATCTGCTTTGGTTGAAAACAGAGCTATGGAATTGTCCCCTTTGAAATAATATTCTGGAATTGCTACAACATGTCCCTTATATTATCGTCAGAGTACTGATGCCATGTTCCATTAAAAAAAAAAAAAAAAATCATTGTTTTCCTTGAGATTTCCTGTAAAACTAACAAAACTGTGCTCTCTGATTTTTGCAATTGCTAACTTTGTGTTTATGTTTCTCCCAGCGAATATGGGCAGGAGGCAGAAGCTCATTAATTGCTGTGACATTTGCTTGTAATATATTTCAAGCCCAGGTGTTGGAGAAAGCTTGTGTCAGGTTTTAGTCATTGGCCCTTGTTTGTTTCATGAGGCATATTGCTATTTTATGCCTCTGATTAGATGGCATTCTTCCTGTTTCTCAGATCTGTTTTTATCACTAAATCTTTGGTTCTATGAGGTATGAGATTTTCCCTAGATGCAAAGCTCTTCCCGTATGTCTTAATTCATAGAAGAAATTTCTCTGCAGTGGCTTTTTAGGGGGAAAAAAGCAATACTTGTGCTAAGATTATTTAATAGCAGGGATCCTTAATCTTATTTTGAGCTGCTGATTCCTTTGAACATATGATGAAAGATGTGTAATCATTTCAGTGAAAATTGTACTCATATCCACACATACTCATTGGAGGCACCTTCAAGGATGAATGGACTGGCTGAAGCCCATTCCTGAACCCTAAGTGAAGAACAACTGTTTTCCAATGCCCTCATTCAGACCCTGGGGCATCTCCTTATCCCTGCCTAATGATTTGCAAAACCAGGCATTTCTGATGGAGAGGATGTTTTTAGAACCATAACATGATAGTTCATTTCTGTCTTAGGCTGGGTTCTCTGAAGTATTACTAGTGAAGTGTGTATATGTGTATGTTTATATATGTTGTTAAGTGTCACGGAATCAATTCTGACTCATAGTGACCCTGTATAGGGTTTCTGAGAAGCACCTGGTGGGTTTGCACCAATATTTCAAGGAAATGGTTCATGCAGTTTTGTTGTTATGTGCCGTGGAGTTGGTTCCGACTCATAGCGACCCTATATAGGGTTCCCAAGGGTAAATCTTTACGGAAGCAGAAAGCCTCATCTTTCTTCTGTGTAACAGCTGGCAGTTTTGAACTGCTGACCCTGAAGTTAGCAGCTCGATTCCTAACAACTATGCTACCAGAGCTCCTTTCATGCAGTTTTGGAGACTGACAATTCAAAAAAATTCATGGTCAGACGTTAAACTGAAGGCTAATCTTGACTCACAAGTTTTTTTTTTTTTTTTGTTAAGTGGCATCCAGTTGGTTCTGATGAATAGTGACACTGCATAGGGTTTCTGAGGAGCGATGGATGAATTTGAACTTTTGACCTTGTGGTTCAAACTTATCTTGCAGTCCAGTGCTTATCCTACAGTGGGTGGACACATACAATCTTGGTAGGTCAGATGACAGGCTGCTGGTTCAGATCTCAAGAACTAGAGGTCAGATGATGATGAGTCAGATGCAGGATTCAGAGAGTGGGAGTTTGACCAGAGCACCCATTTATACTGGATGCAGGTCATACCCACAAGGAAACTGGATTTCGATGGATTGGCTTTTAACTGGCTGGCTTTCAACTAATGGGTTTATATCAGATGATAAAATGAAAAGTGGTTATATTACTGAATAACAATCAGTCCAATGTCTATCAAACCACTGAGAATTAGCCTAGCCAAGTCGACACACACTATTAATCATCACAGATTCCCTCCCAAAGTAAGAGTTAAGTGTCTTCACTCATTTCTCTGCCTTGAGATTAAGCCTCTAGTCTTGACAGTTACATTATATAACCTATCATTACTGGGAGCCTCCTGGGTGGTGTAACTGGTTAATGCATTTGCCTGTTAACCGAATGGTTGGAGCATCAAATCCATCAGTGGTGTCTGGAAAGAAAGAGCTGGCAATCTACTTCTGAAAACTCAGTCACTGAAAACCATACGGTGCATAGTTCTACTGTGACACACATGGGGTCACCATGACTTGGAGCTGCCTCAATGATGACTGGACTAGAGCATTATTAGAATGCTCTCTGAGTGCCACTGCAAAGTACCTCAAAGAATTTCATTCTCATAGTACTTTGTTGTTGTTGTTGTTGTTAGGTGACATCGACTCGGTACCGACCCATAGCAACCTTATGAACAGCAGAACGAAACACTGCCCGATCCTGGGCCAACCTCACCATTGTTGCCACGCTTGTGTCTATCGATGCTACCACTTGGCCAATCCATCTCATTGGAGGTCTTCCTCTTTCTCTCTTACCCTCCACCATACCAAACATGATATCCTTCTCCAGCAGCTGGACCCTCCTGATAATATGTCCGAAGTATGAGAGATGAAGTTTGGTCATCTTGGCCTCTAAGGAGCACTCTGGCTGCACTTCTTCAAAAATGGATCTATTGGTTCTTTTGGCAGCCCATGGCACTTTTAATATTCTCCTCTGAGATAGGTAAAATTATCCTTTTTCTTTCTTTTGAGACTGGTGGAACTGAGCCCCGTAGTCAGAAGAGAATAATTAGGCTCAGTGGTAGAGAAACACTTCTGCTTTGGGCAGGTCATGCTCCCAGCAATTCATTCAGCAAATATTTACTAAGAGTGTACTGCAGACATTTGTATGTCTCTGGGTATTTAGAAGAGTCCTGGTGTGGTGCTGTGGGCTAATGCGCTGGACTGCAAAGTTGGTTTGAGCTGCAAGGTCGGCAGTTCAATCTCACCAGCCACTCCTTGGAAACCCATACAAGGTTGCTATGGGTTGGAACTGACTCAATAACACTTAGCAACAACAAAAACATATATCTGACATAGTTCACATTTTCCAAGAGCTTATGGGGCCGTTAAGAAGCTATGACACATTGAAGTAATGTATCACTCGGTCTCTGAGCTCCTTGCTCTAGATGAAGCCCAAACCAGTAAGAACAATTTTTGTACCCAAGCACCTATGAACTATTTTACATAGAGCATCTGTGGATTGGAACCAACTCGACAGCACCCAACAACAACAACAACAATACATCTACTTCTAAAAACCAGCCAGCCAAGATGCTGTGGACCCTAACAGAATGTTGTCTAGTACACTGTTGGAAGATGAGTCCCTCAGGTTGAAAGGCACTCAAAATGCACAATGGTTGCAACAGTGAAGTTGAACACCAGACCAACAATCATTAAAATGGCCACGATGGTCCAGGAATAGGCAGTGTTTTCTTCTGCTGTCCATAGATCACCGTGAGTCAGAGCTGACCTGATGGCAACTAACAACAACAAACCAAACCCACTGCCATCAAGGTGGGTTTGAACCACTGACCTTGTAGTTAGCAGCCCAATACTTAACCCACAGTACCAAATAGCACTAAATACTAACCAAGGAGCTCCCGATGCCCTTGACCACTAGGGTTTTGCTGCCTAATATGGGCTCATCAAAGTAGATATTGGACAATCTTCCTATGTGTGTGGTCCTCCCTACCCAGAGTACTAATATCTTTTTATAGAAAGAATCCAGCTCCTAGGAAGAGATAGTGTCAGGAGGAGAATCTCTAATTAGTTATTTTTATTTATATGACTACATTCTATGTTGTATTTTTTCCACTTGGTACATGATAGTTTGGAAAATGTTGATTTGCTTACTAGCTGTTAAAATTACTTTATCTATATACATCCTTTCTTCTATTATAATGTGGTAGTGGTATGCTGCAGAGTCGCTTCTCTTCTGTTATAAAATCGAGGCATGATACACACACACACACAAAACTGCTTTTATTTGCTCTTTACTATAATTTCTAGTAATTTTTTTTCCCATCAGCAATGCTTACATAATTATACACTGACACCTCTAGGAATGAATCACAATTCATCTTGCAGATTTGCTTGTAGGAAAAGTGTTTTACAAAGCAAACTTTCAGGTTTAAATGATCTCTGCCAAGTCCCACAACCAGGAGGTGTGGCTTAGAGGTCAAAATGTGGAATTATTGCCCAGTGAAGGAGGCTTCCTGCGGAGCCTCTGCAATACATAAGACTATAGGTGGGAACCTGAACCATATCCAGATCTCCAGAGATGGGAAATTCCCACTTGAAAGGACAAGCAGACCAACCTGGAGTGGCTAGAAGAACAGAAGATACTTCTTGAAAGAAAGACCTACAGGAAAAATATAAAACAACATAGGCAGACCGAATGTTACTACAAGAACAAGCAACTTGCTTGCCCAGGAAACATCAAGGCAAGTGGTCGGGTCCCCCAGTGCAAACCCCCTTCCAAGACTAAGACTCAATGGGAATACACACTATGATTGGTGACCACGCTCGACACCGAAAAGGGGAAGTGAGAGAAAAACAGCAATGAAGTGGTGAGCTAAGCCCTACAACGTTCAATAAACTTCTGTGAACCCGGGTGAAGACCTGGTTGGCCAGCAGTGTGGCAAGACCTGGGGACTCTTGGCCCAGAGTCAGTGACATAGCCACAGAGGACTAGAGTGGAGAGTGAAGCATCCAGCTGATAAGAAGAGAGGGCATATGCATAAGAACACCCACACTTGCAGATAATACTCACTTATCCTGGCTTCAGTGACTGGATGATCAGAGCTCAACCAGAAGTAAAAAGAAGAGGAAAAAAAAAAAGTATTCTCATACAATTTGATTAACTTAACCTACACCTATGGAAGCAGTAGCTCAAAAGAGGGAACAAGTCCTTACAGTAAGAATCATTCCCAACCCCTCCATACACAGAGTAGACAGGGATGGGCAACTTGGACATTGGCTACCCAAAATGGGAGGCAGAGGGCTACAAAGGCAAGAAATGACTGGCTTACAAGCTTTCAAGAGGGAACCTAGATCCAGAGGGCCTGGAAGAAGGTAGAATCTCCAGTGAGTAGTATTCAATCTGACTAGGCGGGGCTGATGCAATGAAATGCAGACACGTTTCTTGTGATACAATTGTGAATAATTGTTATCAGGACTGATTGTGAGGGTCAGAAGTGTAAAGGTAGACATTTCATAGCAAGGAGGGAAGTGATTAACTTTTCAGTTTAGGAGCGGAGGTCCCTAGGACCATCAAGGGAGAAGAGCAGAGAGCGGGACCCTACCCAGAGAAGCAGTGATGCCTGAAATGGAGCCAGAGATGATGACATGGAGTGATGGAGCAGCTGGAGACTTTAGATCCAGAGAGGGAGAGGACTGTGTGCTGAAGACCTAGGGGTTACGGGGGAAGGATTGCATGGAGGGGATTGTAACCATGGCAATGAGATAATATACGATAGAATGAATGTAAAACTAATGTTCTCCCATTTAAACTATCACATAATTCACAATAAAATATTTAAGAAAAAAAAAAGTCGAATTATTTAAACCATTAGACAAGAAGGATTAGGAAATGCTGGGCAAGCGAGCAAGTCATTTATTCATAACCCAGTTGAAAGAGAACACTTCCACGTGTGGGTGGATTCATGAATACTTGCAGCATGCAAGTGCTCTCTTCCCCTCCACTTTGTGGAGATGGTAATACAGCTCCTAGGGTCTGCTGAGATTCTAGATGGGGAGGTTTTCAAAGAGAGCAAGCCACTTCAATTTACCATTGTCCCCATCTGTGCTGCCCTCTTTTATTCCCATCGGTACTTTGGTGTAGTGGTCTGAAGATCATAGCAAGTATTTTGGTGGCACAGAGGGGCTCTGGAGTCATGTTGAGGACTGTTCCCTTCTTCCATTCTTTGTTTTTTCATATACCTCTCTTTGTTTTCCTCATTTCTCTTGGTGGGGGTCACTGTGTATCTTTGTTCTGGTCTCTCTGGCTCCATGTATCTGTGTTTGTTTCTCTTCATTTTCTCTTATCTGCCCTCACATATTTAGTATGCATTATCATATACCTGATGTGGTGCTTTAGGATATGTACTGGACTGCTAACTACAAGTTGGCAGTTGAAACCAGCCAGTTGCTCCTCAAAACCCTATACAGGGTCACTATGAGTCAAATTGATTGGATAGCACTTAATGACAACAACAACATCATATGCCTGGTGGCATTGTAGGATAAATGCTGGACTGCTAACCACAATCTGACAGTTCAAATCCACCACCTGCTCCTTGGAAGTCCTATACAAGGCTGGTAGGAGCAGGAACCAACTTGACAACACTTGACAAGATCAACAACAAATCATATACTTAAGGAGACTGGTAGATCAGTGTTTAAAGTGCTTGTCTGCTGACAGGTTTGAACCCTCCAGCACATCATTGGGGGAAAGGTGTGTCAGTCTGCTCTGTGAGGAGGCAGCTTTGGAAATCCTGTGGAGCAGTTGTACTTTGTCCTGTAGGCACACTCTAAGTTGGGATCAACTTGATGGCAATTGAGTTTTGAAAAAAGAATGTTTTATTTTATTGCCCTGTATGAGGAGTCCTGGTTATGCAGTGGTCAGGCACTGTGCTGTTAGCCACAAAGTCAGCTGTTTGAACCCCACTGCCACTCCATGAGTGAAAGATGTGGCAGTCTGAGTCTGTGAAGATTACAGCTTCGGAAACCCCATGAGGCAGGTCTACTTAGTCCTGTTGGGCTGCTATAGGTAGGAATTGACTTGCCAACAATGGCTTTGGTTTCAGATATTGTGCCAGTAGGCACTGGGTTAGGGACTGGGCATGGAGAAGGAGAAGGAGAAGGTGAAGAAGAAGACAGTTTATGCTTTCCAAGTAGGAAAATATGTTAATGTGGTAAAAGGTGAGAGAAGGGAACTGACATGGAAAAGTTAACCATAGCAAGTATGCAACAGAGACAGACACAGGATGCTGTACTATTGTTGTTGTTAAGTGCCCTCGAGTCAGTTCTGACTAATAGCGACCCTGTATTGGGTTTCTCAGGAATGAACCACTGACTTTGCAGTTCAAACGAACCTTGCAGCCCAGTGCTTTATCCCACAGCGCCACACCAGACTCTGGATGCTATACTAGCACACTGTATTCTTTCTAAGATGGATTTGTTCATTCTTTTGGCAGTTCACCAATGAATCAGTCTTAGAAGAAACCAGAATGCTGATTAATTGCTTACTTTGGATATGTCATCAGAAAAGACTACTCTTGAAAGATACTGTGTTTGGAAAGGTACAAGGAAAACCCTCAATGAGATGCACTGAGATTTCACTGCAGTAATGGACTCGCATGGAGTCCTGGTGTGGCGCTGTGGGCTAATGCGTCAGACTGCAAGTCATTTGAACTGCAAGGTCGAGGTTCAAGCTCACCAGCTGCTCCTAAGAAACCCTATATAGGGTTGCTATGGGTTAAAATGGACTCGACGGCACTTAACAACAATGGACTCGCATACTGACCATCATGAAATCATGAAAACGGTGCAGGACTGAGTCATATTTCATTCTGTTGTCCACTTTGGTTCCCCTGAGCTCAAGCTGACTTGATGGCAACAAACAACAGCAGCATAGTAGCACAAAGAAATATTTTACTGTCTGAAAAGAGCAGAGAAGCGTTCCTGTAGGAGGTAACATTCATCAGCAAAATTTACAAGGCTAAGCCAGCCAGCATTTTCTAGGAGGAAAATGGAGGGGTCAGGAGAAGACTATTCCAGAGTATAAGATGAATGTGCACAAGTCTAGGTGTGAGAAAGCATTAAAGATTATGGAAATGGTTACCAGGGCACCTGCATATAACCCACTGGAAACCAGAAATGGAGGGTGAGTTGGCAGAGCAATGATGTGGACAATCCAATAGCCATCCTCTCCTCTGCCTCCACACAAGTCATGTGTAATGGTGCATGCTTCTATTTGCTTTTGTTCTTTCCCCAATAATCACTCTGGGATATATGTAATATACACACATTAGAAAGCTCTTCTGCCCCTTAGGCTGAATCAAAGGGGTAGGCTGAGAAAGATCTTCTAATTCTTTGACCAGAAGAGTTGGTCAACTGAAATCAGCTCACCGGTCAACTGAAAGTAGAAGCTGAATGGTGGGGATTTTAAAACAGTGTAGGGCAGTACATTCCTTCACATTTCTTACCGTGAAGCCCTGAACCAATTAAGAGATCAAGAGTAAGCAGACAGAATTCCAAATATTCCCTTCTTTAGTAATAAAGGCTAGTTCACAGAATGTGGCAGAGGTGTGTGGCAATACTGACTTTCCCTTAGTCCAAAATTAGGGAGCTTCTCCTACCCAGGTACAATCAAGACTAGGAAAACTTGGATCCTCCTACCGCCTCTATGGAATGAAGGAGCTCACCAGAGTTTTCCATAGGCAGATTCCTAGTAAGGACTGAGAGAATGAAGGTGAAGTACCATGCTCTGTTCTTTTCCCCAATTTTCTGCTCTGATAAATAATTCCTCCCAACAAAGGAGTCCTGGTGTGGTGTTGTAGGAGATGCACTGGACAGCTTACCACAAGGTTGGTAGTTCAAACCCACTTACCATTCCTTGGAAATCAATTCCATGTCACTTAACAACAATATAGGATAAAAAAAGTCAGTGGAAAGAGGTCATCAGTGTTACAGTGGTCATGTCCCATGGGAACCTGAAGCAAAGTAAACAAAAGTTCCTGCCAGCAATTCAAAGTCTAATATTTATCACCCCTTCTTCCACCATGGGAGGCTGACACTTGGGTGAGAAATAGACTAGAATGTTATCTTGTGACCATTTTTATTTAGATCCCTAGCAGGAACTGATATGGCAGGCAGAGATATTTGGTAAGTACAATCTTTTTAGCTGCTATCTTCCTTAAAGATGTAATAGGTTGACCATCCAGGGACTCTCTAGATCTGTAACTCTAGGTATTATGCTCTGTTCATTAGTGGATTGAGAGATACGTGCATTATGGTTCAAAGATGTATAAGAGACCTTGGTCTACAGAAGAAATTTAGACGTTAGCTCAATATCGGGGATATGCTGCAGTGTTTTAAAGCAGTGGACTATAAATTTCAAAGGAATGTTATTGCTGAAACTTCAAGGGTCTGTGTGGTACATACTGTTCTGGCAACATTTAACTGCATTCTGTTAAACTAACAACTCGCCTCAGCAGCGTCCAAGGACGTTTTGTTTTCCCTCTGATGTAAATTCTTTTGGGGGTGCTGTGTTTTTTCAAGATGAAGACTGCTGCTCTACTCAGGCTTAGAGATGTCTGCCTCTTAGTGTCCTTGGTTTTTTTTTTTTTTTTAAAACAGTTGAAACAAGATTTACAATCTAATTAGTAAGGAGCTATAATCTGTCAAGAATATTGTGCCTTTAAGAGCTGCAAAGGGATGCCTGCAGGGGACTGGATTGTAGCTTCTCCTGATCCTGTGAGCCCATTCTGTCCCAAAGTTACCTTTCTGTCTGGTTCTGTGCCTTGTCCTCTTGTGTCCCTGCTGATGCTCTGCCCAGTTCAGCAGACAACTACTCTCAGGCAGTACCAACCCAGTAGGAACTTAGAGGTTTAGTTGGGCCACTGTTAATACCAGCAAAGAAGTTGGTTGGCTTCTAATGGTACGTGCCATATAGGATATAATTTGATATGTTTTTTGGCTTTAAATTGTAGTTGGAAATGTGGTCCACAGACCTAACTTTCAGATTTGCTCTGTGGACCACATGCATCTGTGTAGGGATAGTTTCCCAGGGGCTCCAAACTTTATGAAGCTCCAATGGTGAGTTCTGGGAAGACAAACTACCTTGATGGGGTATGAATCACGAGACTCCGGAATTGCTAGAACTGTTTGTTATTGTGTTACCTTCATTTCTGCTATTTTTTTCAATTGATTTGGATTTATTTTTTAAATAGTCTCACGTAATTTTATTCTTCTCAAATCTTCTTTAACCTCCTAATAAGCCCTTATCCATTTTCAGTGCTTTTAATACTCTGATTCATCATTTTATCATCATCTTTTTATGTAGCTATGCATTTACTCATGCCTCATTTCAGACTACTTTCTTGTTCATTTTTAAAACGATTTTGTCTCTTTATTTTGATCATTTCACGGCTATGGCTTGTTGTAAATGATGAGTCTGAATTTGTGTGTGAACCCTTGGCTTTTGTGCTTTAAGATAAGAAAATTGCTTTTGAGTTGACAGATTTGTTGTCCAAGTTTCCACAGCTTGCTTTCTCATCATCTCAGCTCCCTATTTAGACTTTCTTCATAGGAAATACGTTCCAGGCAAGAGTTGTTTGGAACCTGCACTCTGTTCTCTGAGCGTTTCCCTGAGGGAAGTTTTATGAGAAAGTCATTCGGACTGGATTGCAAGGTGGTGTGGCCAGAAGGCCAGTGATTTAAAACTCCTGAAACCGTCCTATTTATTTATTTATTTATTTATTTTAAAAGCTGTGTGCCTCTGTAAGACAGGCTATAGTATTAAAAAAAATCACTGTCTTCTCTTGTTGTTGTTGTTGTTATGTGCTGTGGAGTCGATTCCAACTCATAGTGACCCTGTACAGGGTTTCCAAGGCTGTAAATCTTTACGGAAGCAGAAAGCCTTATCTTTCTCCCGCAGAACATCTGGTAGTTTCGAACTGCTGACCTTGAGGTTTGCAGCCTGATTCATAACCACTACGCTACTGAGAAATATTGATGTTCTTTTTTGCTGCACATTTGGAAGAAGATTTAGAACTAGGTTTATTGAGCAACCCTTGTGGTTGGGTGAGTTTGTAGCATTGTCTTACTTAGAATAAGGTCTCTGGGTGGCCCATAAAGATAGCGTAGTGGTTATGAGTTGGGCTACTAACCTCAAGGTCAGCAGTTCGAAGCTATTAGTAGTTCTTCAGGAGAAAGATGAGACTTTCTGCTCCTGTAAAGATCTACAGCCTTGGAAACCCTATGCAGGGTTACTATGAGTCAAAACTGACTTCATGGCATACCACCACCACCACCACGGTGGTAAAGAGCTTGGCTGCTATCCAAAAGGCTGGTGGTTTGAAATTACCCGGGGGGTCTTGGTAAGCTGTTCCCATATTAAGTTTAGGAAACACTATGGGGGCATTTTACTCTGTCGCATGGGGTCACTGAGTCAAAATCAACTCATTGATACCAAACAACGGTGTTGTTGTTGGTAGTGCATTGAATCGGCTCCAACTCATAGAGACTCTATGTACACCAGAATGAAACATAGTCCAGTCCTGTGTCATCCTCATGATTATTGTCATGCTTGAACCTGTAGCGGTTGCAACTGTGAAAATCCATCTCACTTGGGGGGGGAGGCGGGAGAGGAGGGTCTTCCTCTTTTTGCTGATCCTCCACTTTATGAAGCATGATGTCCTTCTCCAGGGACTGCTCCCTCTTGATAATATGTCCAAAATATGAAAGATGAGATCTCCTCACCCTGGCTTCTAAGAAGCATTCTGGCTGTACTTCTTTCAACACAGATTTGTTTGTTCTGGAAATCCTTGATACTTTCAATATTCTCCAATACCATAACTCAAATGCATCAATTCTTCTACAGTTTTCGTATTCATTGTTCAAATTTCACAGGCATGTGAGGCTATTGAAAATGACATGCGTCAGGCACACTTTAGTCCTCAAAGTAACATCTTTGCTCTTGAACACTTTAACGAGGCCTTGTACAGCAGATTTGCCCAATGCAATACCTCATTTGATTTCTTGACTGCTGCTTCCATAAATATTGATGGTTGATCTGGAGAAAATGAAGTCTTTGACAACTTCAGAGTTTTCTCCATATATCATGATGTTATTTGTTGGTTCAGTTGTGAGGATTTTTGTTTTCTTTCCAGTGAGGTACAAGCCATACAACGGTTGTACTCTGTGATCTTCATCAGTAAGTATTTTAAATCCTTTTCACTTCTAGCAAGGAAAGTTTTATCATCTGCATATCCCAGGTTGTTTATCAATCTTCCTCCAATCTTGATCTAACCTAAAGGTTGATGGTTTGAACCCATCCAGCTGAACCACATAAGAAAGACCTGGTGATCTGCTTCCATAGAAAACAGCCAAGGACACCCTATGAAGCAGTTCTACTCTGTAATTGATTCAAAATCAACTCAATGTAAATGTTTTTGTTTTTTAACTTAGAGTGGTAGGGGTTGCTCAAAGACATGAAGAAGACCTGTTCTCATGATACCCAAAATATTGACAGCAATTCTCTCACTTGCAAGGATGCTGGTCATAGCAGAGTACAGGACCCGGCTGTAAAGCAAAAGAAAATCAAGCAACAAGTAGATTTTAGACAGTAGAAGAGTTCCAATGAGTCTCTGTAGGAGAGTTCGTCATCGACCTACAACCCTGGTGGGGAGGTCCTGTGTAGTAGGGTGACGGTTTAACCTCAGCCTCAGATGAGCATCTGTCTGCTCTTGTACCAGTTCAAATCTACCAGTCACTCTGTGGGAGAAAGATGTGACTTACAGCCTCAGGAACCCTCTACAGGGTCGCTATGACTCAGTAAACCACCACCACCACAGCCAGTATCTCTAAGAAGCCCTGGTGGCACTGTGGGTTAGGCAGTAGGTTGCTAACCCCAAGGCTGGCAGTTCATTTGTCACTCAGAAGGAGAAAAATGAGATCCTCTGCTAGTCTAGGAAACCATTCTGCTCTGTCCTGCAGGGTCAATATGGGTTGGCATTAACTTGATAGAAGTTGGGTGAGTGGGATTCAGCATCTCTACTTGTTTCTTCAGGTAACAACAACAACAACAAAAAGCCAAATCAGTTGTTATGGAATTGATTCCAATACATGGCAACCAACCCCACGTGTCTGAGTAGATCTCAAAATGTTCCACAGGATTTTCATCGGCTGCTTTATCACACGTAGATCATAAACACTTTCTTCCAAGGTGCCTCTGGGCAGACTTGATCCTCCAACTTTCCTAGTAGCTTTTTAGTTAGTAGCTGAGTGCTTAACTATTCGTACCATCCAGAGACTTCTGCAGGTAACCCATCTGATGTCATCGAGTCGGTTCCAACTCATAGTGACCATAGAGAACACAGCAGATCTACCTCAAGATTCCCAAGGCTGTAAATCTTTACAGAAGCAGGCTGTCTCATCTTTGAGTGGTTGCAGAATTTGAAATTTGACCTTGTGGTTAGCACTCCAGTGCTTATCTGACAGTACCAACCAGGGCTCCTTTCTGTAGGTAAACATGATTCAATGTCCCAGTAGACAATGGCTTGCCTTAACCTTAGTTTCTGCTGTGGGGTTGACCTCATGTCTTGGCTCCAGGGGTGGGCGTGTCACCCAGGGCTGGCCAATCATTGCACACAATTCTCTGGCTACAGCAATGTCTTCAAGAATGGGCAGCTGACCAAAACCAGATCTATTTGAGTCCTTCTGAGAGTTTTGCTAGAACTACCATGGTTGTTA
>NW_006408559.1:9446828-9447958 GCF_000296735.1 Chrysochloris asiatica
GTGAGTTCTCATAATGGCTCCAAGCAAAATGAAGTCTTTGGCAACTTCAATGTTTTCTCCATTAATCATGATGTTATGATAGGTCCAGCTGTGAAAAGTTTTGTTTTCTTTACATTGAGGTGCAATCCATACTGAAGGCTGTAATCTTTTTAATCTTCATCAGTATTTTAAGTCTTCTTTGTTTTTAGGGAGCAAGGTTGTATCATCTGCATATCACAGGTTGTTGATAGTTGTTTTAAAGTTATAAAAACGAATACATTTCCTTTTCTGCTTAAGCCTGATGGAGGTTCTGTCACTTGCAACTGAAATTGTTCTGATTAGTACACAACATGCTAAAAACAGTCCCAGCTGCTGCCCAGAGGCAGACGCTTTCAGCAATTTTGATGCTTTCTTTGATATTTATCTCTCCATATTAAAATAACATGGCTTTATTGCTATTTCCCAGTTTATTGGCTCTAGTTGGTAGCGATTCATTTCCTGTTCTGATCTGCCCTCTTTCCTAGGTATCTCTCACTCTTTACCCCAATTCCCTCTTGAGTTGTACTCATAGTACAATGCTTAGATAAATCAGTAGTCAGTATTTACCTTGTTCTAACTTAATAAACACTGTTTACAGTTGAGCCACAGACTGTTCTAGGATTACATCATTTCTCTTTGCATTTATTTTTGTTTCTCTCAAAATTGATGATCTCAAAATGCTTTTGCATTTCTTAGTTTTTGATGTAACAACTGCTGTAGACAAGGGAACTTTAAAAAGTTTGTGGAAAACTGAAATTAAAAGATAATGAAATTTCTCCCACAAACTCCTTGAAGCCTTCTTGGATATTTTTCTTTTTCTTTTTTTTTTTTTGGGGGGGGGGCAAATATTAATGGTTTATTTGAAGGTGTCATAGGAAATCTTATTTTTTTTTGTTAGAGTTCCAAGTTTATTAGTGATTATCAGATGTGGAAGGGAGATGGAAAAAGGAAGAGATTTGAAGGTAGCAGTCAGTTTCTGTTAATTAGAGCAGAATAACTTGGAAAAGGATAGTGGTGATGGTTACAAATGTTGTGAACGTAATCAACATCACTGAATTGTATGTGCAAAATTGTTGCACAGGCAAATGCTTTGTTATAAGAATTTTTTTTTT
>NW_006408559.1:9452803-9492194 GCF_000296735.1 Chrysochloris asiatica
TTTTTCCTCTTCTTTCTTCTTCTGATTGAGCTCTGATCATCCAGTCATTGAAGCCAGGTCAAATGGGTATTATCTGTAAGTGTGGGTGTTCTTGTGCATATGCCCTCTCTTTTTATCAGCTGAACGCTTCACTCTCCACATTGTAGGGTTTAACTCGCTGCGTCATTGCTGTTTTTCCCTCCCCTGATGACTTTTATAGAAAAACCTGCTTTGGGGATTCTATGTCTTCCTTTCTCAATCTAAAAGAACCCCTCCAATGTATTATAGCATATGCTACTGTTGTTGTTAAGTGTTGTTGAGTCAGTGCCAACTCATAGCAACCCAATATAGGGTTTCCAAGGAGTGGCTGGTGAGTCTGAATTGCAGATCTTGTGTTTCAAACCAACCTTGAGGTTGTGTGCTTATCCTACAGCACCACACCAGGACTGTATTTTCCTTTAAAAGGCTCCTTTATAGTTGGAACCAACATGATGGCAACTGAATGAGCCAGACTGTTTGGCTTCCACAGAGTTTGTTTGCCTTTGTTTAGATGATCACTCTCTTGCTGACCCAACATCAACAACCTACAAATACACCCTTTGTGTTTGTGAGGAGAATTATAGGTCAAAAATTATTTTTCCTTTAGAATTTTAAAAGCATTGGTCAATTGTTTCCTGGTATTCAGTATTGCTTTTGGGAAGTCAGATGTTATTCTGATCAAAGCAAGCAATTGGGACCTACTTGTTACAGCTAATATTTCCTAACTCCACAATTTGTATTTGGATTTTTTTTTTTTTAATGATGAGTGTTTGGTAGACCTTTTCAGACTGGAGATGTGCAATGTTAATTTTGCAGGTCTACTTTAAATATATTTTAATTTTGTAATTTGATATTGTAGTTTCCAATAATTCATAACTCTCTTGTCTTTTCTTAGACTCTAATAGTTAGATGAAGAGCCTCTAATTTTCTTTTTTTCCATATTTTAGAACTTAACTTGTTGGTTCTACTTTTTGTGATCTTGTCTTCCATTTCTTTTATTAAAATATTTTATCCTAGTTTTACATTTAATTTCTAAGAGTTACTACGTGTTCTTTGAATTTTAAAAATTAATTAAAAAGTTTTAATTAACAGATGATTTTTTGTTGTTGTTTTTGTTAATATTTTTGTCTCCATTGCTTCTGAGGTCCATTTTTGAGGGACTATTGATTTAGAACAAAAACAGAACAATGCCTTCACATTGAGGAAAGAATGAAATATGAAGTGGGCTGGGGCATCTGGAAATCCTACTGAAGGAAGTATGGTTGAAAGGACTGTGAATCTTTCACTTGGAGTAGAATCCAGAGTAATGACAACATCTTTAATACTCAAAGAGCCAAATACTCAAAAAGCAATTAGTCTAACTCTGTTGACCGGTATGATTGGGCAACTCTAGTACAAATTTGTAGAAATTTCTAGGAAGCATTAACTAGAATTTTCTAGAAATGGAATAGGTAACCAGGCTCAAAAGAGAGATTCTAATTGTTACTAGTGTTTAAGCAGAGATTCAAAACTTGCTTACATTCTGCATGAAAAAGGGTAGCTTATCTGACTTTATTATAAGTATTAAAAGTACTATCAACTGCCAAAAGAACAAACCAATTTGTGTTGGGAGAAGTACAGCCAGAATGTTCCCTGGAAGTCAGGATGGCCAGACTTTGTATCTCATACTTTGGACATATTATCAGGAGGGACCAATACCTGGAGAAGGACATCATGCTTGGTAAAGTGGAGGGTCAGTGAAAAAGAGGAAGACCTCCAATGAGATGGATTGGCACAGTGGCAGCAGTAATGGGTTCAAATGTAGCAATGATTGTGAGGTTGACTCAGGACCACACAGTGTTCATTCTGTTGTACGAAGTATTGCTATGAGTCAGTACAGACTTGATGGCACATAATATAACAACAACAACAACAATATGACTTCACAGATCTTTTCTAATTTTAAAGACTTGAGATTCTGTATGAATCACAAATCAACCCTTAGATCAAGAAAAACATTAGAACTTTTGATATGAAACAAACCAACAAGATTTGAAATGATGACAACCCCATTTTTGCGGAAATGCACAGGAAGGAGATTTCACTAAAGTTCTACCCCATCTCAACCCATTCCCAGGACATGGAGAGGTTCCCTTCATGCAGGGCAGAAGGCTTGGCAGAACTGTGACCAGAGGAATGAGGAGCCTAGCTTGAGAATAACAATCAACAAACCTTTAGTATGGCATTCAAAACACCTGAGGAAGGAGGACCAAGTGGTTGATCAACTTTGATGAAACCCAACATGTCACTAATCCTCATATATCATCTCCTCTGAGTGGCCGCTGGACTTTCTCGAATTACATGCAGAATCTTTAGAAAATATGAAAAGAGAGACTTTTACCAAATCATTCAACCATATGCTGTTATTAAGTACCATCAAATCGGTTCCAACTCATAGTGATCCTGTATAGGGTTTCCAAGAAGCAGCTGGTGGGTTTGAACTGCCGACCTTGTAATTGAAAGCCACCATGTCATGGAATGATAGTGCCACACCAGGAGTCCATTCAACCCATATGTAAGTATATATGTTGAATGTCAATTTTATGACCAGCATGGAGCTAGGTACAATGGAGAATCATAAAAGACATTTAAGATGTAGTACCTAGACTTAAGTTATTTGAAGTCTGAAGACAGATAGAAGTAGTTGTTAGCTCCCCTTAAATCATATAACTGGAGGGGAGACTAACCTTTTGTTGTTATTGTGTTTTTCAATAATTAGCCCAAATGATTTGCAAACACATGTATGATTCCTGTAAGTAGGAACGCAGGAGTGTGCAGCAATACACAGAAGTAAAAACAGAGACATGTGGAAATAGTATCTGGACTCACCTTTCCATGACATGATGGCTCCTTCCTTCTTACAGTCGGGACCCCCAGGCTTCAAAAGATTCCCAATTATTGCTGCAAATGAGTGGCAACTCAACGACTCAGACTGTTTGACTTCCACTGAGTTTGTTTGCTTTTGTTGAAAAGATCACTCTTTTGCTGACCCAATAACAAGAGAGAGAAAGCAGATGGGTAGTAGGGATACTTTGCTGAGCTCTTCTATAGGAACCCAACCCTAAAGGACATTCTCTTGCACTGGACCTCAAGCTTTGCTCTTTACAAGATGCTGAAAGATGAGGGGAGCCTTCTGTCTTTGGTTTCCTGCATATGATGCTCTTGGACTTGTTGGTTTTCACCTCACACCCTTAACCTGGTGGATTATGTCTCTTCCCTTTCTTCTCTGGGTTACAGTGCGAAAATCTCTAAGTGAGGTAAATGGTTTGTGTTGAGCTGGTAATCACAAGGTTGGTGGTTCGAACCCACCCAGAAGTTCCGTGGAAGGAAAGACTTGGCCATGTGAGCCGTGGTACTCTGGAGCACGTGGCGTGGCCGTGAGTCGGAATTGACTTGATGGCCCAAGACAATGACAACAACAATTTGGGGTTAGGGATAGGATGTCATCTAAGGATTTTTCCATATTAAAATATGTATGCCCTCTGATCCAGTAATTCACATGTTGTTTTGGATACTCTAAACAGTATGATAACATTAGTAATCTCCACCACCAAATCAAAGTGATGTAAAATATCTCATTAGCAGACTGAATGAGATCTGTGAACTACTAGAATCTCCCAATTTCCTGCCATTCCCCTTCTTATTTAAAACATTAAAGGATACCTTTGGTCAAATTTTCCTTATAGTAAGAAATGAAGTTTAATTTAGTTAGAGTAGCATTTTCAGCTACAGATTCCACATAAAATGTCTTTCAAAAACCATAACATGCTATCCATGTTAATGTGAACATTTTTTTTCTTCCTATTAAAAAAAAAAATTATTTGAAACTACCTGGGAACAGCATGTGTTTATTTATCGATTCACTGGCTACTGAGGAGATTCTATTCTGATGATTTTCCATAACCAGCAGCAATGCAAAGATTAGCTTTTACATTTTAGAAGGTGAAGCCAACCGAAGTTGTTTTTTTCCTCCTCTGTCTCTATATTTGGATTAACAGAGCTTTAATTCTTGTGAGGATGATGGATACACATGCGGTTAAGAAGCATTCTTTTAGAGGGAAGTCAAGTTTGTGGTAGGAATAATAAAGACCAAAGGCTGAAAGGCCAGAATGAATGCATTTCATTTGGCCAAAATAAATTTACTCTACATAATGCAAACAAAACAAAGCATCTTCTAGAAAGGCAAAGAATTAAGACACAATTGAGAATACATTTTACATAGATCCTCTGCAGTACTTTAGGGAAAGTTGAAGATTACAGAGACCTCTGTGGTAGTGGTGATTGGTGGTGTGATGTGGAATTGATTCCAGCTCATAGCAACATAGGGTTTCCAGAACTCTTGTGTGGTGCTGTAGGATTAGCATTGGCCTTTGAACCAAAAGGTTAGCAGTTCAAACTCACCAGCTGCTCCTTGGAAACCCTATACAGGGTCTGTATGAGTTGGAACCAACTTGACAGCACCTAACAACAGAGTTTCCAATGCTGTACATCTTTAGAGTCTCTATAAAATGTTAATAGTTAAGTTAAGTTATAGGCCGGGAAGGCAGGAAACATTTCTTGAATGCCTAATGTGTGACACACCCTGTATATTGCTATTTTACTGATTTTCCTGGCTAGTTCGATTTTGATGACAACTCTGTGAATTTTGTGTTACTTTCTTCTCTTCATAGATAAGAAAGCTGACGCTCAGAGATTATATTCATGTGAACATAAAAATTGGCCTACCATTCTTGTGAGTAACCTAGAGTAGTCTAGAGGAGTCCCTGAGTGGTACAAATGTTAAAGCTAGGCTAGTAGCTGAAAGATTGGTGGTTTGAACTCACCCATAAGCACCATAGCTCACCCATAGACAATGGAGTACTAGTGTGGCACTGTAAGATAAATACTCAACCACAAGGTCAGTTTGAACTGCAAAGTTGGCAGTTCAAACTTACCAGCTGCTTCTTGGAAACAGGGTCACTATGAGTCAGAACTGACTAGACGGCACTGAATAACAACAACAACAGGGGCACCGAGGAAGTCAGACTTCACAATGTGCTTCTGAAAGGTCACAGCCTTGAAAAAACACTAGGGAACCCAACTCTTCTCTCCACACATGGGGACTTGGTGAGTCAGAATTGGTTTGATGGCAGCCAACAACAGTTTGTGTAGCTATAGAAGGATAGAAGTTCCTTAGTAAGCATGTTATTTGTTTAGCTATGAAATAAAGGTAAAGATTCAATTTAGAAGGGGTAAAATTTGCTCATGTCTGTGTCCTTTTTGCTGAATCTATGTAGTAGATGATGCTGCTGGAGGTCACAGGATTTGTAGAAGCAATAGGAATTCAATCTTTGGCATCAGTGAAGTTTTTGAAGAGCAGAATTGAGGCCTTGATAACAGGTTAAGCTAAAAGAAACGCAATCAAAACATTTCCCTTGGAAACTGATCAAATGACATTAGATTTAAGGTTCTCCAAGTTGGGACGAGGTTGTGGAGAACTGAGAAAGTAGGTAGGACTCAGAGATGGGAGAGACACCTTGATGTGTTAGAAAGAGCTCTAGAGCCTTTGTTTAAACACCTGAATTGAATTCTGGCCCCAGTAGTTACTGAGCTGTGTCATCTTGGGAAACATTCTCTTCCCTCTCTTTCCTTGTATATAAGGTAGTTGTAGTCATAGTCACCATCTTGCTACCACTATAGGATTGTTGTGAGAAGCAAATGTAAGCTATGTGCATATGTGGTTGTGGAGCAACAGTGTCACCATGAGCCCAAGTCACATTCATCTCAGAATATCTCCAGGGCAGGAGCACTTATCTCTGACAGATTTATGTAGCTGCATGGCTGAACAGCACCCTGGGAAAGACGCCATTTTCAGCACAGAGAAAGTTGAAGTATACATCTTTGGTTCAACAGGAATGGATTATCAGGGAAGGTTGTACTCTGAGTAAGATATTGCTTCTGTCTTCCCTGAGGAGGGGTGATTAGAGGATCATTGTAGTTGTTGTTAGGTGTTGTGGAGTTGGCGCCAACTCATAGCGGCCCTATGCACAACAGAATGAAACACTGCCCGGGTCTGCATCGTCTTCTCAATTGTTGTTACACTTGAGTCCATTGCTGCTGTCACTGTGCCGATCCATCTTGTTGGATGACTTCCTCTTTTTCGCTGATCGTTCGCTTTACCCAACATGATGTCCTCTCCAGAGACTGGTCCCTTCTGATAACAAGTCCGAAGAATGACAGACAAAGTCTCACCATCCTGGCTTCTAATAACTATTCTGGCTGTACCTCTTCCAAGACAGATCTGTTTCTGCTTTTGGCAGTTCATGCTGCCTTTAATATTTTTCTCCAGCACTGTAAATCAAATGTATCAATTCTTTTATGGTCTACCTTATTCATTCTGGCACTGTAGGATAAAACACTGGACTGCACGGTTGGTTTGAACCACAATGTTGGCGGTTCTAACTCACCTGCCACTCCTGGGAACCCTATACTGGGTCTCTATGAACTGGAACTGTCTTGATAGCACTTAACAACAACAACAACTTTCACATGCATATGAGGCTATTGAAAATACTATGACTTGTGTTAGGTACACCTTAGTTCTCAAATTGATATCTTTGCTCTTGAACACTTTAAAGAGGTCTTGTGCAGCAGTTTCCTAATGTAATACTTCATTGGATTTTTTGACTGCTGCTTCCATGAATGTTGATAGTGGATCCAAGCAAAATGAAGTTTTTTACAACTTCCATCTTTTCTCCATTTATCATGATGTTATTTATTGGTCCAGTAGTGAGGATTTTTGTTTTTTTTACATTGAGATGAAATTTATACTTTAGCGTCTAGTCTTTGATCTTCATCAGTAAGTATTTTAAGTCTTCTTTGCTTACAGCAATCAAGGTTGTATCATCTGCATATTGCAGGTTGTTAACGAGTCCAGTCTTGATGCTAGGTTCTTCTTCTTATAACCTAGCATCTTGGAGTATTACTCAGAATACAGACTGAATAAGTATGGTGAAAGAATACAATCCTGGCACATACCTTTCCTGATTTTAAGCCATTCGGTGTCCCCTTGTTTTGTTTGAATGATTGCCTCTTGGACTGTGTACAGTTTCCTCTTGAGCACAATTAAATGCTCTGGAGTACTCATTTTTTGCAATGCTATGCATGGTCTATACAGCCAAAAGCCTTTGCATAGTCAATAAAATTCAATTAAACATCCTTCTGGTATTCTCTGCTTTCAGCTAAGATCCATCTGATGTCAGCACTGATATACCTAGTTCCACATCATCTTCTGAATCCATTGAATTTCTGGTGGTTCTTTGTCGATGTATCATTGTAACAATTTTAAAATTATCTTCAGCAAAATTTTAGTTGCATGTGTAATTCATGGTATTTTCCAATGATTTCCACATTCTGTTGGGTCACCTCTCTTTGGAATGGGCACAAATATGGATCTCTTCCAATCAGTTGGCCAGGTAACACTTTGCGACTTTTTTGGCAGAGATGATTGAATGAATGCCTCCAGTGCTGCCTCAGTTTGTTGAAAGATTTCAGTGTGCATTCTGTCAATTCCTGGAGACTGGAATTGACTGGTTTCATGCCAATGCCTTTAGAACAGGCCGGATGTCTTCCTTCAGTATCTTAGGCTCCCTCTTTAAATTCTTGAGCATCGACTGCTTCTACTTGGTCCAGTGACTCTGTATTCCTTCGTCTTCTTTTGATGTTTTTTGCATCATTCAATATTTTACCCATGGAATCCTTCAGTATTGCAACCTGAGGGCTTGAAAGTTTTCTCAGCTTGAGAAATGCTGGATGTGTTATTCTCTTTTGGTTTTGTAACTCCAGGTCTTTCCACATTTCTTTATAATATTTGAATGTTTTGTCTTCTTGTACTGCTCTTTGAAATTTTCTGTTCAGCTCTTTTACTTCATCATTTCTCTGTTCACTTTGAATGTAGCTTCTTTGTGTTCAAGAGCAAGTTTCAGAGTCTCTTCTGACATCCATTTTGGTCTTTTTTTTTCTGTCTTTATAGCGACTGTTTGCTTTCTTCATGTATGTTGTTCTTGATGCAATCCCATAAGTCCTCTGGTCTTAAGTCATTAGTGTCTAATACATCAAATATATTCTTGAGATGGTTTCTAAATTCAGATGGGATGTAGTCCAAGTCATATTTTGGCTCTTTTGGACTTGTCTTAATTTTCTTCAGCTTCAACCTGAATTTGCACTGGTGTAATTGATGAGCTATTCCACAATCATCCCCTGGCCTTGTTTGGGGTGATGATATGGAGCTTCTCCATGGTCTGTGTCTGTAGATGTAGTTTGATTCTTGTGTATTTTGTCTGGTGATGTCCATGTGCATAGTCACAGCTCTGATTATTGAAGAAAGATATTTGTAATAAATAAGTCATTGGTCTTGCAAAATTCTATCATGCGATCTCTAGTTTCTATGGCCAAGGCCATGTTTTCTAACCATGGATCCTTTCTCTTTGTTTCCAACCACCAGTAATTGGCATTCCAACACCAGTAATTATTAATGCATCTTGATTGCATGGATTTGATTATATCTGTAACCTGTGGCTGTTGTGCACAGAGGTCTTTGCCTGTTGTTGCTGTTAAGTCCTGTCAATCTGATTCCAACCCATAGCGACACTATATAGGGTTTCTAAGGAGCCACTGGTGTTGTTGAACCACCAACCTTGCAGTTCAAACTGACTTTGCAGTCTAGCGCATTAACCCACAGCACCACATCAGGACTCCACAGAGATCTTTAGAGGGCATGAGTCTGAGCAAGATGGTTACCCAAATGGAAAGGGATGAAGGATTGGACATTGGTGATCACATGAGGATGGAATGCTGTTGCTGTCAGGTGCCATTAAGCTGGTCCTTACTCATAACAACCTTATGTATAACAAAAATGAAACCCTCCCCCGTCCTGTGCCTGCTTTATAAATGTTGCTGTCTTTTAGCCCATTGTTGCACTGTGTCGATTCATCTTGTTGAAGGTCTTCCTCTGTTTCACTTCACCAAGCATGATGTCCTTTTCTAGGGACTGGTCCCTCCTAATATCGTATCCAAAGTACATGAGATGAAGTCTTGCCATCCTTGCTTCTTTGAGCATTATGGTTGTACTTTTTCTAAGACGTATTTGTTTATTCTTTAGATAGTCCATGGTACTTTCAATATTCTTCATCAATATCATAATTTAAAGGCACCAATTATTTCTCAGTTTTCCTTATTCATTGACAAGCTTTTGCATGAACATGAGGCAGTTGAAAATACCATGTCTTGGGTTAGGCACACCTTAGTCCTCAATTTGACATCTCTCTCTTTGATAAAGACATTCACTGCAGCAGGTTTGTGCAATGCAATGTATCCTTTGATTTCTTGACTGCTGCCTCCATAGACATTGATTGTGGACTCAGGTAAGATGAAATCCTTAACAACTTCAATCTGGTCTCCATTTATTATGATCTTGCTGGTTGGCCAGTGGTTAGGATTTTACATTGAGTGTAATCTATATTGAAAGCTTAAATCTTGAATTTTCATCAGTAATAGTCCCAAGTCCTCTGTTTTTCAGCAAGCAAGGTTGTATCACCTGCATATCACAGGTTGTTAACGACTCTTCTTCCAATCCCGATGCCATAGTTCTATCTTCGAATATTCAAACTGTCCGATTATTTGCTAAATATGCATATTGAATAAGTATGAAGAAAGGATTCATCCCAACGCAAAACTTTCCTGATTTTAAACCACATAGGAATCCTGGTGTAGAGCTGTAGGATAAGCACTCGACCGTAAGGTCAGCTTGAACCGCAAGGTGGGCAGTTCAAACTAACCAACTGAATCTTGGAAACCCTATATAGGGCCACCATGAGTTAGAACCAACTCAATGGTACTTCACAACAACAACAGTATTCCCTGTTATACATTTGGATGTAGCATTGATTGGGTTTGCTAATAAGACTCTATGTGGGGGATTTAGGGAAGAAACGAATTAAGGATGACTCCTTGAGCCAAGATAAACATAACCCCCAACTTCATGAGACTGGGAGACACAACTTCATTAAATAACTTCATAAATAGAATGGAAAAGTATAATTACAATGATATTTCAAAGGAGAGATTTTTAGGTCTGTGACAGGGCTGATGGAAAAGACATGATTGGGTAAAGTAGATAAAGAAAAATGAATTGGATAAGATCTAAATCTGAAGTGATACAGGGGAGAGCCATTCTATTTTTTAAAGACTGGAACCCTCTGCCTTGGTTGAGAAAGCCAGTTAGCAAATAAAAGGGTTAAACACAGGCCCAGAGCATTCTGAGTGTCACAGCCCCCCTCCCTTATTCCCAAGCTCCATAAACAGATACATTCTTCTTCTTCTTCTTTTTTTTTTTAAAAAAAAGAATGTGTAAGAGTGAAAGGGTGAAACTGAGTGAGAATTTCCGGAAGAACTAGATTGCCCAGGTTCTGGATGATGGAGGCGACTGAAGACTGTTCTCTTCACCCACTACAAGGTTTATTGAAAAGAATAATATGCTTTTCTTTCCCTGAGTCTTACAGCAATGATGCTTTGTTTTCTCTTCTTATCATCATCTGTATTTCTTCACTGACATTTGAGAAAGCTTTCAAATGGTTAATCACTTAGGATTTAACCTCTGAGAATCCTGGGTGTGCTATTTGGTTCCTCCACTTGGTTGGTGTGTGTATATGTGTGTGTGTGTGGCCTTGAGTAACTTGCCTAAGCCTCCATCTTCTCACCTGTCAAACAGCAGTATTAAGGTAACCAACTGTTACCCCACAGAGCTGTGGTGAGCAGGACTGAGTTAATGAATGTAAAGCTCTTAGCTTGGTGTCTGCCACATTGTAAGTGACCAGGCTGGGCTGCTGCCACAAATAACCGCAAACTGAGTGGGTTTTAAATAAATATCACTTATTTTCTTTGTTGTTGTTTAAAATATATACAGCAAAACACACCAATTCAACAGTTTCTACATGTAAAATTCAGTGACATGGATTATATTCTTAGAGTTTTACAACCTCCTTTTCTGAGTTGTTCCTTCCTCATTAATATAAACTCATGGTTCCTATCTAATCTTTTGAGTTTCTGTTGTCACTTTGATACCATAAAAATAGATCTTAAAAGAGCATAATGCTCAAGGCAAACATTTTTTACTAAATTAAGCTATTCTGTTTTTTAAAAAATGTTTTATTGTGAATTATGTGATAGCTTACATAGGAGAACATTAGCTTTATAGTCATCCTATCATATATCATTTCATTGCCATGGTTACAATCCCCTCCATGCATCATCAACCAATCAAAGGGTACACTACAAGCTTGTACCCCTGGTCATCAGCACACAGCTCCTCTCCCTCTCTGGGTCTAGAGTTCCCAGCTGCTCCATCTCTCCATGTTGTCTTCTCTGCCTCCATCTCTGGCATCACTGCTTCTCTGGGTAGGGTCCCGCACAATGCTCTTCTCCCTTCATGGTTCCAGGGACCTCCGCTCCTGGACTGCAAAGTCAATCACTCCCCTCCTTTTGCTACAAAATGTCCACCTTTGCATTTCCAACCCTCACAGTCTAGTCCTGATAACAATTATTCACCATTGTATCACAAGGGTATTATTTGGTTTTAAGAAGACTTTAAGAGGTGACATTTTTATTTTAAGGTATAATGATGATCTCAGGGCAATAGTTTCATGGGTTCATCTAACTTTCATGGCCTTAGGATTTGAAATTCTGTCCTGCATCACCCCCCTTTTGATCAGAATCAGTCTATGGAGTCTTTGATCAATATTGTCAGTAATGGTAGCCATTCAGTTCTTGTAATCTCATGGCACAGGAGGCAGTTGTTCAGCTATTCCACATCCTCCAGCTATTCCTCACTCTCCTTTGTCCTCTGTTGTTCCAGGCACAGAGTTGGTGCCTTGAACAGTCATTCATGGGCTTTAAAACCTCTGGGTACTACATATCAAGCTGGGAGGTGGGACAGAAGCATGCTATTAGGCTAGTTAACAGATATGTCTCATGAACCCATGACCCTAAACCTCCAAACCAAAGAACCAAATCCCATGAGCAACTACTCTTTTTTTTTTTTGGTAATACTTGGAGAGTAAGTAAAAAATATTGCTATTAGGATTCCTGTTAATACATGCAGGTCTTAGATCCCTTCCCAAAGAAAGGTGCAATCAAAACAGTGGCTTCCAAAGCAATCTGCTGGTACTGATAAATTCAAGGTAGAGAGAGAGGTCAGCTCAGAAGGCTATGGCAACTACTTCAGGATTCCAAAGGTGTGATCTTAACAGATTTTCTTGTGGACACAGGATGATCACAGGGCTTATTATGAGGAAGTTTTAAGGAAATTCAAAACTGCATCAGTGAGAAAAAGACCAGGAAAATTGCACCGAGAAATTCTTTTTCATCATGATAATATACCTGCTCATTCTTCAATGGTAGTAAGAGTTCTCCTATAAAAATCTCATTGGAAACCCTACCCCATCTACCCAACAGCCCTAATCTTGCCCCTTTAGACTTCTTTGGGTTCTTAAAACTCAAAGAGCATTGAAAATGAGTACAATTTGAATCTCTCTAGGATGCCCAGACACTGTTATGACATGGTATAGATGGAAGAGTATTCAATTCTTCAGGAAAGGGTTAGAGATAGAAACACTGCTGACGTGTGGAGAACTAGACGGAGGAGAAGACAAGAAGCAATAGCTTCCCATTTTGATATTTCAAATAAAGGTGTCTATGATTTTATAAAGGAGCTCTTGTAGCGTAGTAGTTACGAGTCGGGCTGCTAACCTCAAGGTCAGCAGTTCAAAACTACCAGTGAGTCTGTGGGAGAAAGATGAGGTTTTCTGCTCCTGTAAAGATTTACAGCCTTGGAAATCCTATGCAGGGTCACTATGAGTTGGAACCGACTCCACGGCATACCACCACCACCATGATTTTATAGGAATACTTTCTGACACACCCTAACACAACTTTTACCAGTTCAGCTCATTACAGGTGTGGATGGCTTTAAACACCATAACATTCTTACGTTACAATTGTCACTTCTACGGAGCAATCTGGTGGTACTTCATCCAAATTAGATTTGTTTGTTCTTCTGGCCATCAATTGCACTTTTAACACTCTTCACCAACATCATAATTCAAATGCATTGATTCTTCTCTAGTCTTCCTTATTCACTGTACAGCTTTTGCATGCATAAAATTGTGCATGGTGGCACAGTGATTAAGCACTCAACTGCTACCCAAAGATTGGCAATTTGAACCCACCAGCTACTCTGTGGGAGAAAAGTACGGCAGTGTGCTTCTATAAAGATTTACAGCCTTGGCAATCCTACAGGGTGTTCTTCTCTGTTCTAAAGGGTCACTAGGAGATGGAATCAACTCAACATCAATTTCTTGTTGTTCTTGTTGGTCATGGGGGGAAGATCCTTAGGTGATACCAAGGGTTGCACTTCACTGCTACAAGCTGACAGTTCAAATCCACTCCGTGGTCTGTCTGAAGAAAGGCAGAATACAGTCATTGAAAACCCTATGGAGCAATTCTAATGTGACCCACATGGGGTTGCCGTGAGTTAGAATTGACTTGACAGCTACTGTCCATGGAAATATGAGGGGAGAGGGAAAAAAAAAAATAAAGGGCTAAAGAAAACATTGTTTCCAATGACCCTGTTACTATGAGTAAAGGGACCAGAAGACTCAGAATTGGCAGTGACCAAGTAAGCATGGTCATTTACATCACATTTGCAAGCTTGGTGTTCTGCAGTGATATTTGGTAAATTTTCAATAGGACAGTAACTCAGCATTCAGACAGCGTGAGTCAGTTCTCTTTCAAACTCTAATACTTTAATACTCACTGAGCCTCCGTCAGATCTTCTGAATGTCATGTGTGGTGTAAGCATTCACTTAGGACAAGAAAGGGTGTTTCATTCCTCTCAGGAAGTGCCCAGATGAAAAGAAATTCTATAATAACCAAAAGAAGTCTAAAGTGCTAATCCTTCCCTTGTCTTAAAAGAGAGAGAGGGGTAAAAACTCAGCCGAAGTCTGCTCTGTTCACTGAACCCCCCCGAGGTTGGTGCCCAGGGGCTAGCGCAGGCTGTGGGTGTAATTAATGGAACTGGGGATGAGTTCCTGATGTCAGAACGGACCCCTAGAAGCTGCAGAAAAGTGCTATCAGATTCTATTCACAGGGGCCTGAAAGGAGCCATGGTATGGAGGGGAAGGAAAATTACTGGTCTATATGGGCAGTCTAGGGAATTCCCTGAGGGCAACTGTGGTATTTGAGCACATCTGGTTAAGACAGACTTGGCCCCCTGAGCCTGTTCTAGGAGGTCTTGGGTATCATAAACAGTAAAGATGCTCGACTGCTGCGTCCATGCAGAACTGTGCTCCATAGGGGTCTCACTGGTTGGTTTTTCAAAAGAGCAGCAGGTCTATCTTCTGAGCAGACTCTGGACGGACTAGACCCTCCAGCCTTCCAATTAGCAGTTAAGCACATTTACCATTTGCACAACCAGGGACCCCTTTCAGCTTCAAGTAGCTGCTGGCTTGTAGATGCGTCTTCTTCGTCCATCATCACTTGCCATCTTCTCTCGGCATTATGTTTGTGTCTGTCCTCTTTTCCTAACTCCCAAGGGATTAGTTTTAGGGCCCATACAACTCTGGTGTGCTCCATTAACATGACACAAGAGAACCCCTACTTCCAAACATGGTTATATTTATAGGCGCAGGATGAGAACTTTCACATATTTAATATTATCTTTGCTAAGTGCCATCGAGTCAACTCATAGCGATCCTGTCTAGGTTTCCGAGGAACAGCTCGAGGGTTTGAACTACTGACCTTGTGGTTATCCTACAGCATCACACCAGATTCCATGTACTTATATGGGGGAGAGAATTGAACTTATAACAAGAGGTGTCACACCATAGGGGCCAGAAGTTTCCACGGGCCTGAATTGCTGTCCTCTTTCCACACACTGGATCAATATTAACTAAAGCAAACCCATTACCATAGAGTTAATTCCAATTCAGCGTGACCTATAGGACAGAGTAGAGCTGTTCATAGGGGTGTCATCTTATAGGAAATAGACTGCCACATCGTTCTCCCATAGAGCAGTTAGTGGGTTTGAACCACTGACCTTTCAGTCAGCAGCTGAATGCTTAAGCATGGTACCCCAGGACTGGTATATTTAGACTGCTCTGCCTTAGTCCTTGCCTTGCCCTTACTCCTGAGGGTCTGACTGCATTCCTTATCTAGGGTAGGAGTCTTGTTCCAGTAGACTGTGTTTGTGTATGGGGTGGCACCCAGGATTGAGGGTGGTTGGGGTGAGGATTGTCCTGGAGAGTTACCTTCTCGAGGCTAGGATCTCCCCCTAATTCTCTTAACCTCATTATACAGGGTCTTACCAGAAGATCAGAGCATGCTATTATTGTTGTTAGGTGCCTCTGAGTCCATTTCCGGGCCTTCGCCACTCTCCCAATAGTTGTTATGTTTGAGCCCATTGTTGCTGCCATTGTGTCAATCCATCGGGTTGTGGGTTTTCTTCTGTTTTGCTGACCCTCCATTTTACCAAGCATGATGTTCCTCACCAGGGACTGGTCCCTCTTGTTACCATGTTCAAAGCACGAAAGTCAAAGTCGTGCTCTAGAGCCTCTCCATAAGAAACAATGCTTCTAACCTCACCCATCTCTCCCCAACGTCTCTGGGCTTGGCTGAACTGACCGACATTTGTTCAGCAGCCAAAGATGCAGCTTGAAATTTATTCCCTGAGTCCACGACACTTTCCCGGCTTAGGTTACTTATTATTTTTTTCTTATTTTATTAGAAAAGTGTTTGTAAAGCAGAGTTTCAGAAAAGTTGTTTTTAATAAAGGTGTGTGCAAAGGTAATTTGTACCAAAATGAAGATGAGTAATTTTAGCCCGTAATCAACTAAGAAAAATGGATACTTTCCAGAGGAAGCAATGATTTTTACTATCTTTTTCATGTTGTCTTCAACTTGCAATTCATTGGTCTTCTGGGGAAGGAGGTAGTTTATCCTGGTTTGTGGGGTGTATCGTAACTATGTCTCTTGAAGAATGTGTTTGTGTGGATACCTGTATTTCAGTGATTAATCTAACTATACCAACGAAGGTAAAATAAGTGGGAACACATCTGAAAAGATGAACAGCCTCAGAATATATATACACATCTATTTCTTTTTAACTTTTTCTGTTTAGACTTTTCCAAGTTTGACAATCTCGAACTTTGATCAAAGACAAAAACTACACTTTTTGATCAAAGACAAAAACTGCATTTTGCCTTCTCCTTAGTAAGGGAAATTGAAGGAAGTGAAATTATATTACATCCCATGAGAATCAATCTGATCTTCAATGATAGAGCAAGTTACCAAGCATTGGAAGATCCTGGTGTGGTGCTGTAGGATAAGCACTGGACTGCGAACTACAAGGTGGCCGTTCAAACCCACCAGATTTTCTATGAGTCAGATTCAACTTGATTTCACCTAACAGCAACAACCACTACTAATTTTGATGGTAGACACACATCTTATGAAAGTCCTTCAGGTATGTAAAAGGCATATTGTCTGTGATAGGTTGCAAAAATGGCCACACATCCTTTCATCTCTTTTATCTGCACCCTTGCAGTATGGCTTTGTAGCTCTTGCCATCAAGAACTAGGGACTTTCTCCTTATATCTGGGGTAGACTGTAAGGCTAACTTTGGCCCAAGGAATGGAAGCAAACACACGTGTGCATCACCCCTTGCTTGCAAAACACATGTGCATCACTCCTTGCCCTCTTGTTGCTCTCAGAAACTTGAGATGCCAATGTAGTCTGAGATCACCTTCTAAGTGATGGCTTAATCATTCTGGCCAACCCAGCCAACAGTCAGCGGACCCTCCCAAAGCATAGGTACCCAGCTAACAGAAGTTATGCTTTTGGGAGTGAGCCAAGCTCACTAAGGACCCTAAGGATTGTGAGCTAAATAAATGGTGGCTGTTTTAAGCCACTGAATTAGGAGTAAATGGTGGTTGTATTAAGCCACTAAATTGGGAGTGGCTTGTTATACAGCAGATCTAAGCGACTCAGTTCTGTAAAAGTCTGAAATCTGCAAGGAGATCCACACAGGAGGGGAGGGCCTCACCTTGCTAGGGATATGCTGTATGCCAGACATACAGACATGAAGCTCGGGGCTTCATTTAAATCTACAAAAGACTGTTTAACCATTCCCATTTACAAACAGGGAAACTGAGACAGAGAGAGATGATTAACTCGCCTAACTTTGTAAGTGGTAGAGCCAGGATTCCAAACCAGGTCTGTTTAGTCCCAATGAGTTTGGATTTACCAAGAAGCAAGTCTTGAATCAAGGATTCCTGGAGAAGTAATTAAGTTGAAATGTAAAGGAGGGGTAAGAAAATGACATATGAAAGCAGATACGGAGTATTATCTAGCAAGAAACTAGTGTGAGCAACTGGCCCTTACCACACTGGGGAACTTTGAGAGTCGGTGTAGAATATGCTCAGCTATCCCTTCCTCCCAAGGGTTGAGGGAGTTGGAGTATTTATACCACAACTGATCATTGGTTGAAGGCAACTGGTGGTGGTTGTGTGTGTGTGGTGTACAGTGATGGTGTATGTGTGGTGCGTATGGTGTGTATGTGTATGAGTATATAGTGTGTGACTCTGTGGTGGTTGTGGTGGTGTGTGTGTGAGTGTTGTGTGTATGTGGGTAGTGTATGTGTGTGGTGGCATTTGGTGTCAGTGTGTGGTAATGGTGTGTATGTGTGTGTGTGGTGATGGTGGTATGAGATGTTGGTGTTGGTGTGTGGTAGTGTGTATGGTGATGGTGGTGGGTGGTGTGTAATAATGGTGTGTGTGGTGATAGTGGTGTGTGGTATGTGGTAATGGTGTGTAGGTATGCATGTGCTGGTGGGAGTATGAGGTGTTGGTGTAATGGTGTGTGTGTGTGTGTGTGTGTGTGTGTGTGTGCTGATGGTGGTGTGTGAAGGCATTAACTTTCCAGCATTGCATGGTCAGGGAGGGACTCTGAGTCTGGTGGTCATAAAAATCACTCCAGCAATGAGATAAATGGTGGCAGCTGGAATTCTGGGAGTGTACAGAAAGGGTATGTCTGAAGGAATATGGTCTCCTCACTGACAGGTTTATTACAGTCTCCCAAGTTCATGTTCTCTTGTTTTTGTTCATTTGTTCCCATTGCTTCATTTCCTTAAAATTCCTCTTCTGCTACATAGGGTTTCATGTGTTAAAAAGAACTCAACAACGGGACTCATTTCTGTCAGGTCTTGGGAAAAGCTCATTTGCTGCTTTACTGTTTCTAACACACGTGGGACTGGGAAGCTGAAGATATTTGGGACAGTTTGAGCCTCCTCCAATCCCAGACAGTCCTCTTTATGAGTCATTTTCTGTCCACAAACTCATTCTTTTGGTTTTAGCTTTAAAATACTTATTCAGAGACATCTCCCAGCTCTCAGTTTGGACACAGATACCCCTGCGTTATTTCCCCTTAAACCTCATACTTCTTTTTAATATTCCCTGTTCATGGTAATCGTGTCTACCCTGCTAGCCCGTGAGCTTCAGGAAGGTAGGCAGGCATGCGGCTGTGGATTTAATTTTAATGGCTATCATAGTGCCCAGCCATTGAAGACATCCAGCAAGTGTGGATTAGACACATGAACAAGTTGTTTGGTTAAGTAGTAGTAGGGAATGACAGACAGACACACAGACAGAAGAAAGGAGGGCGGCATTGGGAAACAGAGATTAAAACAGTAAAGATAAAATTGCCATCCAAACCATCTGGTGGTTTAAAGACCAGTAAATTGTTTTGTGGCCGAAGTAGGGTTCTTTGTGCTCTGAATGAGTTGACAGAAAGCTAGCCAGGTTTATTGTCATTTATTAATTAGTGTAAAATTAATTAATGGCTAACAACCAACAAAAGAAAAAAGTGTCCTTCCTACTGTTCTCTGCCCTTTATCCCTCTGCCAAGATGCACTTAAATGTCCTCCGTATGGAGAGTCTGTTCACCAATCCACTGTTCCATCCTTTCATTTCATAACATATCCACATAAAGGGCTGACTGAACCCAACAGACATAGTATCTGTACTTAGGAATATATGCAATGTCATTTCCATATATAAGTGGGAATGCTTGCAGGAAATCCATTTTTTATTGTGTAACACCTGATTTAAGAGTTTAAGTACTTACTATCTTATGTTCTTTATTCACTAAAGCATCTGCATTGGGAGGCCACCTTCTTAATTTCATTCCATTTAGTGACGCCATAGAAATCAGAAGACTTAGTGATAGATATTGAGTTAACATGTTTGTACTTCAGAGATGCTTTTATGAACTCTAGATTGAAATTCAGCCTACACCTAAAACCATGGATAAACATTTCAACTTCTGGGACAGTTGAGGAGGGAAGATATTTTGTCAGATTATCACATTTTTCCCTGGTCCTTCTTGCTCTTGAGGGGTCGAAAGAATTCGTCCCACTGCGTTGCCGCTTCTCAGTCACACACGGACAATAAGCACTCACTTAGAAGCTCTTTATTGCAAAGCGAAAGTACACTTCAGAGAGAAAAGCGGGTCTGTCTCTGTGAGTGGACAAGACCCTTTGGGGATGGGGTACACTGGCTTATAAAGGTGTGGGGTCTCTTCCTCTGAGAGTGGGCTAATATGTATTGATTAGGAACAGTGGTATGTTGAATATTCATCATTTTTAGTTAAAGTAGCTCAGGCTTCTTGGAAATGGGGTGCCTTGTACAGTTGTCAGCTCCAGGTGTTATCTTCATGGCTTATCTGCTTAGTTGACCATGGCTAAGACTCTTGTTCCTTCTAAAGGGGAGAGTTAAAGTGAAGGAGTCTTCACTGTACCTGAACCCTTCTCTCAGGCCTTCACTCATCTTTTTCAGCCTTCAACTACTGCCAGACCCACTCGAATGAATGGCTGGTAGAGTGGAAGCTTCTATTTTCTCTAGACTATCTCTCTGAATGTCTCTACGCATGTGCAAGAAATAAGTCTTCATCTGTTTGCCGCCTTCCAACATAATAACATGTCAGGACATAGCAGACAAATTGGCGATGAATCTGTATCCAAAGGCAAGAAAGAGTCTGTAGAGAGAGCTTCCAGCCAAACCTGTTCTATAGGCAGCAGACAGTTATCTTTGTAGTGTGAGGTCCATGAACCCTCCTTACTCCCAGATCCTCACTCCTCTCTCTCATGCCAGCCACACCTCAAATCCCAATTGTTACAGACTGGTTCCCCTGGATTACAAAACAAGAGGTCTCTGGGAGTTTCCTTTGAAAATGAAATCCCTGTGGGTGGGAGGTGAGGAAGAGTGGGGAAGAGACATTTCAGCACCAATGACAGCATCCGCAGCCAGAAACTATTCCCTAGCAGTGGAAGGCAGCGGGCAATGCAGAGTGCATGGTGACCACAGAAAGGACACAGGGGAGTTGGAAAGGTCCCACTTGGAGAGGAAGAATGTGGTGTCCTGCCACCCATGGGACCTGCATTGTGGTTGCTGAGTCAAATGATTCATAATGACCCCATGAGTATTAGAGTAGAGCTGTGGCCCATGAGGTTGAAAGAAGGAGCTGTGGTTGAATTATCTAGAGCTTCTAATGAACACTCACAAGGACGGGCTGACCTGGTCTTTGCCAAGCCAAGAGAAAGAGAAGGAAACTGAGGAGTGGTTTCTCTTAGTCCACAACGTGGCCTAGGGCTATTCCTGGCCATAATGATATAAATAAAATAAACTGTGATGTCTACAATGTTCCAAGCACGTTAATGGTGTTGTTTTTGTTAAGTGTCTTCCAGTTGGTTCTTATTCATAGTGACCCGGTGTAGGGTTTCCAAGGAGCTGCTGGTAAGTGTGAGCTGCTAACTTTGTGGTTAGTTGTCCAATGCTTATTCTATAGTGCCACACCAGGACTCCACTTTAATGGTAGATGCTTTTATAATTTTTAATAACAATGGTAACCAACTTTAAACTTGTGTGGGCCACTGTTCTAAATGCTCCCCTTAGATCAAGTCCAGCACTCGTAAGTCAGTGTGTTGCTGTGATTCTGGAAGCTATGCCTCAGGTATTTTAAATACCAGGAGGGTCATCCATGGTGGGAAGGCTTCAGATGAGCTTCCAGACGAAGATAGACTAGGAAGAAGGAGAGACTGACTAGTCCGCATGATAACCCTAGATGGTTTGTACCGTCAGAGGTGAAGTTACACAAGGGAATCCCTGCTTGGCTGTTAACTGAAAGGTTGGAGGTTGGAGCCCACCCAGAGGTACCTCAGAAGAGCATGAAGAGGATTCCTAATCTGTGTCTACCTCTTGGTCCAAGAGGAGACCTGTTCAAGTGCCAGTTACCATCTAGCCGATGCAGACATTTGGTGTTTCCATGTGTGTCAGAGCAGAACTGTGCTCCAGAGGATTTTCAAGGTTGATTTTTCAGAAGTACATCACCAGACCTTTCTTTCAAGGTGCTTCTGGGTGCATTCAATCTTCCAACCTTTCAGTCGGTAGCTGAACATATTAACTGCACACCAAGGGACACTCACTCAGGAAGTTGTTTTAAGTGCCATTGAGTCACTTGGAACTGACTGCCACTATATATGGAAACTCTATAAAGTTACATAGTGACCCTGTATAGACTTTTCCAGAAGCAGCAGGTGGGTTTGAACCACTGACCTTATGTTAACAGTCCAGTGCTTATCCTATAGTGCTGGGCCAGGAATCCACTCAAGAAAATAAGATTTAAAAAAACTTAAAAATCAATCTCGCTGCTGCCAAGCCAAATCCCACTCATACTAACCCTATGGGATAGAATAGAGAAGTCCATCGAGTTTCAACTTTATGGAAATAGACGGTCATCTTTCTCCTGAGGAATTACTGTAGGTTCAAAACACTGACTTTCCAGTTGTCAGCTGCTGAATGCTTAACCACTGTACCACAAGGGCTCTTTCAAAAAGTGACAGATACTGGTTAATCTTTCCCCTTCCAGGGACTTACATTGCTTCCATGGGACAAATGTGGAGAAGAGTAACCAACAAGAAAATCTGCACCACAAATGTCTCATTTTTTTCCCCAGGGATGAATTGGCATTGTTGTTTAAACCTGATGGTTTGCACTGTCAAATAACTATGCACAACACATATGTATTTTTTAAATCCTGCTTTTGTTTTTCCCCATAACTTACTGCATCTGAGAGCTCCAGGAGCTGTTTTAAAAGAGGATTAAGTTATTGCATCAAGAAGCCTCCATTTCTAATCAACAAAGCCCATTGTAGCTGTGGAATTAAAATGAAATATCATTCATTACATGTTTCACCAAGAAGTTTAGGAGAATATGGAATTTAAAGAAAATTAAAAAAATAGCAGAAGCATCCTTGGTGGATGAGAACTCCCAGGGAGACTGCCTTCCGATTTTCTGAGGTTGGAAGCCATTGTTGATTTTCCGGAAACGCTGGAGCTACGGCAGAGGGCAGAAGGACATGCCCCAATCAGCTCTTCGTCCTTTTCAGGAGTATGTTGTTAATTATGTGTTACTGAGCGAAATTAAGGAGCTCTGGTAGCATAGTGGGCTACCCTAAGGTTAGCAGTTCAAGTCTATCAGCTGCTTCTCAGGAGAAAGATGAAGCTTTCTTCTCCTTTAAACATTTACAGCCTCAGAAACCCTATACAGGGTCATTGTGAATCAAAACCGACTCCACGTCACACCACCACTAAAGGAAACTGAACCAGGAGGTACCTTAACTGCAGGTGGAGCAAGGTGTGAGATGAAGAAACATTATGCTGTGCTTATATTTTAGTTCTGTGATAGGATTAAAAAATTAAAGGCTAACTGGAAAGGAATTAACAGAGTGGCAATTAGTCTTCTCAACCTGTTTGGAGAAGATGGGTAGTGCAGCGCACCCTTTTACAAGGGGGGCTCTGACAAGAGAACAGCCAGATGTGGTGCTGAGGCCCCTTGGTTTGAGTTCCAGAGCGACCATCTACCAGCCAGTATTTGTGCCTCAGGTGAATGGGGATACCAAGGGTATGGAAGTCCTAGGGCTGTGGGACTTGTGGGTGGAAAAGGCTGTATAATGGGTACAAGGAGCCTGGATAGCAAACCTGAGTGAGGGGGGACTCAGGGGACACTGGTGGGTGAGGAACTGTTGAGGTGGGACAGGCAGGGCACAGACTCTGCCGACAATCGTCACTGCTTACCCATCATTTCCAGTGTTTGTATCCATAGGGTGAGTGGTTTTGACACTTGGAATGGGATCAGAGAGAGTCACTGAGAGAGTCATAGGACTAGATGGGACTCGATTTAAAAAACCCCAAACAGTCCAAAACAGTTGCTGTTGAGTTGACTCCAACTCTTGGAAACTCCACACTCATCAGAGTAGAACTATGTTTCAGTGACTGATTTATCAGAAATAGGTCACCAGGCCTTTCTTCTAAGGAGCTTCTGGGGGGACTTGAACCTTCAACCTTTTGACTATCAGGTAGTGGCGTTAATTGCTTGTACCAGCCAAAGACTCTCAGGTAGCACAGAAGAGAACATTTAACGTAACCCCTGTCATTTTCACAAGCAACAAGACGAAGGACTAGATTCATGGAGTGACATGAGCCAAGTGAATAAACGAAGTGGCAAGCCCAGCTGTACTCAAAGTAGGTGGCAGAACGGACATCCATTGTGTGACTTCGTGTTTCAGGTGCTGTCTTCTTGCTAGCTCAGTTCACCATGGCAAACACTCCCCCCACCCCCACTTTTATGAATGAGTAAACTGAAGCTCAAAATGCTAAGACATCTTCCCAATCCCAAACAGCAGATCACCAGTCAGTTTGACTGAAAATCTCACATTTCCTCTTCTGTCTCCCATACCCACCCATACGAGACTGAGTAGGGTTACGTTATGTCTCCCACACCCACCCATACATGATCAAGTAGGGTTACGTCACATCTCCTATACCCACCCACATAAGACCAAGTAGGGTTGTGTGCTGTCTTCCACATCCACCCACACAAGGCCGAATAGGTTTATGTCCCATCTCCTACGTTCACCCACGCAAGACTGATTAGTAACATCATATCTCCCACACCCACCCACACAAGACCTCACATTTCCCATACTTACCTATACAAGACTGAGTAGGGTTACGTCACGTCTTCCACAACTGCCCACATAAGGAGTAGGGTTACATCGCATTTCTTTATGTCCCTGTACCAGTGAGCTTCTTACCCGGAGGTGTGGTTAAATAGACTTAGACTAAGAAATGACAGAGCTCTGTTCCTTTCAGACTTAAAACTTGATGGATGGAGATCAACTTTCCTGAAAGTTTCATGGGTGACTTGCAAGTTCATTAACAACACTCTTCAAGACCACCACGCTTAGCTTATAGAAGAAAAATGTGAGATATAAAATATATGCATCACATTTTAATCATGTCAGGAACCTCCTTCTTGGCTGCTCAGTGAGGGAGTTAAAAATCTGCATTTAAATTGTGATTCTAAAATATAAATCCCAAGGACCCAAGAGGCCCTTCCCTGGAGGAGCAGTGAGCAGAGAGCCAGAACTTTTTATCTTTGATTCTGCTCGTTCTCCGTGAGTTCAGGGATGAGCTGGAAGGAGGTACAGCTTTAGCAAATAATAAGAAAATGCTTAGGGATTTGGTATAGGACTTCATTTAATGCTAAGATTTTTCCAGTCCTTCATAAGGGCTGGATCTACATGATCTGACATGAATTAGTGCGGGGAATTGCTAATAGGCAATTTATTCAACAGCTGTCGCAAGAATCATTGCTTCTGTCAACATCACACACACTTGTTTTGTGGAGATGCTGGAGAAGGAGTGGGGTCCCCTAAGTGATGTGTTTGGATTTCTCAGCAGAGAAGTTTTACTCTGCCTATAGGAGGTTTGTTATTGGTGATGTATGATAAGCACTGGACTGCTTGTATATCTATCTATCTATCTATCTATCTATCTATCTATCTATCTATCTATCTATCATCTATCTGTCTATCATCTATCTATGCATATATATACATATATACACATCAATCTATCTAGCCATATTTGTATATGCATATATGTATATTGTTAATTGCTGTCATATTGGTTCCAATTCATAACAACCTTGTTTACGGTTTCTGAAATCAGCTGGTGGGTTTAAACTGCCGACCTTGTGATTACCAGTCCAATGTTTATAACATCACACCAGGTATCTCTCTTTGCATATGAGAGGATTTCAAAAAGTTCATGGAGAAGTGATCTTTTAAGTTAATTTTTCCATGAACATTTTGAAGCCCCCGCATATAGATAGATCCCTGGTGGTGGAAACAAACACTTGAAAACTAACCTCAAGGTTGATGGTTCAAATCCACCCAATGATATTACTATGGACCAGTTCTACTCTGTAGTACATTGGGATTGGGATTGCTGTGGGTTGGAATTGACTTGATGGTGATGGATTTGGGGTTTGGTAGCCTAAGCAAGCGGATTCATCAAGCTGACCATCACAAAGTCCTCATGAACTCTTGCCCAAAGTGTCTTATCCAGTCTAAAGTTTTACTAATGGAGGCCAGCCTACACATCATGATCCCATTGGTTTTCTTAAAGTCAGTTTGGAAGGTGTGCCATTTGTTTCTGCAGATATGTTCATTGACTTCACGTTACTCAAAGAGTCAAAGCACAAAGTCTCTGTTGAGTCCTCATGTGTATCCCACTGATCTTTCTATCCTGGACTCCTTCTTTAGGTGACCAGTACTCATCCAGATTAGACCACTGCTTTCAAAGAGCTCTAGTATTCTCTGTCCTTGCTTGGACAGGTTCTGTTCTTCTTCCCTTTGTCTCTTCTTTCTCACCTTCCATCAACTAACTTGTCCAGCATCTTGAACAATGCTTATAAAAAAGTTGCCACATGACCACAATTATGAATGAAGTGGACTCTTTGGAATTCTATTTCATCATTTGAGTTGTTATTAGGATCAAAAGACATATAGGGGAATGATTTTTAGCTATAACAAAAATATGAGTTTTGTTTTGTTTTTGACAATGAGGGATGGGAGGAAAAAAAGAATGAGAAGGTGAGGTTGGACGTTGGTGTTTGGCAGGAATGGAGCCAGCAAAGATCAGTAGAAGGCAGAGCTGCTAATGAACAGTTACTGATTTTAGGCATGTTGCCTTTCCCTTTCTACCATCATTTTCAAATTTCAAAAAGAATCACTGGAAAAGGTTGACCGAACTTCTGAGGCCACACAGGTTTTCTTGGAGAGGGACTGACCAGATGAGATCTTCTGGTCTTCTCACTTTTTGGTTAATTGCTGTCACCATGTGGAGCCTGCTCTTGATTGCCACCACTGTTCCTCAAACTCCATGGGGCCAACCTTGTGTCTCTCTTGTTCCTTTTCCAACTTCGTGGAGTTTCTAATCACAGAAACTTCTCTCTTGCACTTTTCCAGAAGACTAAAGATTTTGCTTTGCAAATAAGTACAAGGATTTTGTCTCAGGGCACATTTGCCTCTTTGAATCCAGGCTCACAGCTGTCATGGTTGTCATGACAGCTGCTTGGAGAGGGGCAGCTGTGTGCCGTGTCCTTAGGTCTCCATGGCCTTCCCTTCCCTGCTAGTGGATCGTCCCCTGCTGGAGTGAAGAAGTCATTTGGACCTGACCTAGTTTTTCATCTTGATCGATTCCCTGCTGCAGCCTTGTCTCACTATAATTACGGCAGGCCAAAGCAAAAATCTTAATGATTTACACCAAAATCAGATGCTGGAAAATTGCTTTCAGTGATGCTGTTGAGGATAATTTCTTAGGGACTATGTTTGAGGTAAACATTACTTAAATATAGCAGAGAAGTGCCATCTGAATCTGGAAAAGTTGAGAAAGTCATGGGTGGAAAAGTTGACTGAACAACTCTAGGAAATAGGGTTTGATTTACTTATTTTGGGGTGTGTGTGTGTTGTACATACACAAATATGTTCATAAATGCTGCACATAACATTAAACCCAATATTATAGAGTATTAAGCAGTATGGTGGTGGTGATGTGCTGTGGAGTCGGTTTTGATTCATAGCGACCCTGTAGAAGGTTTCTGAGGCTGTAAATCATATTTGGGAGCAGAAAGCCTCATCTTTCTCTTATGGAACAGCTGGTAGTTTTGAACTACTGACTTTGAGGTTAGCAGCCCGACTCATAACCACTATGCTACCATAGTTCCTTCTTAAACAATATAGAAGCTTTTTTTGTTTTTGTTTTTTTCTCATGTTAAACAAGACATGAGGTCAAGACTGGTGTGTAGCTCCATGAAGCCCTTAGGGGCTGAAGCTTCTTCTGGATTTCTGTTCCTTGGCCCATCGGCTTATGTTTGTATCAATATCCCCTTTGTTGTTATTGTTAAGTGCTGTTGAATCAGTTCTGACTCAGCAACATTATACAAGATTACCAAGGAAAGGCTGCTGGGTTTGAACCACTGACCTTGTGATTAGCAGTCCAGTGTTTATGCTGAAACACCACACCAGAATCCCAAGCAACATTATGATACCACCTTTAGAGCTTTTAAAATAGTACACACATAGGCTGCCTCCAAGGGTTCTGAGTCAGTGGACTCGCCTCAAGGTCTGGAAATTTATATTTTGAGAATGCCTGATAAAGGATTCCAATAAACTGCCATACTAGAGACTTGCTGGTCTTGGACTTTATTGTGTGATTCTGACATACCACTTTGGATGGCAAGGAGGTGGATAAGTCAAAGGTTGTCTGACTCTGACAAGTGGGCCAGTGATTGGAGTTTGTCTCTACTGAATTCTAACTGGCCTGCAGAGCTGTGCTGCATTTGATCTCCAAGCATTTAAAGATTTGGTTTCTATCATTTCTTATATGAGAAACATTGTGGCAGTTTGGGATGCATACTCAGCGATGGAGTCTGGAGTCTGGGGTTCTGACTCTTGCACTTAACAATCCTGTAGCTTTAAGCAAGTTATTTAGCTTTTTCTGAGACTATTGGTTTGTTTTTTAAATGGTCGTAGAGTAGCTTTCCCATCTCATAAAGTTGTTGTGAGGATAACTCATTAAAGTGACGTGTAGATAATCTACTTTGCTTATGTCAAGAATTGTCTACGAAATCCCTTTCCATCAATTTATCGACAATCTTTTGTTGATAGAATAGTGAAAGCCATTTGTGGTTTTATCTTTTAGCAGCACAGCAGTGGTTGGGGTCCCAGGACTACAGAGGTCAGACCATAGAGCCCATCAGCTTGCCACCAGGGCCATGTTAACTCTGTGCAACAACAAATCAGAGGATGAAGGCAGGCACATAATTGCTGATGGTTCCCAGGTGGTAATAACTCCCTCTTCTCTGACAAAGGCCAAAGATTATATTAGGTATATATATATATGTGTGTGTGTGTGTGTGTTGTCCTGGTGTAGCGCTGTGGGTTAATGCGCTGGACTGCAAAGTCATTTGAATCTCAAGGTGAGTGGTTCAAGCTCACCAGTCACTCCTTGGAAACCCTATACAGGGTCACTATGGGTCAGAATAGAATCAATGGCATTCAACAACAATATATGTGTCTATATATCTCTATATAATCTCCATTTGGGCTGTTTCCTATATAACTAAGGATCACTATGATGCAAGCTGAATCAAGCAGCTTCCTTGAGCCTAAGCGAGTTGTAGAGCATTCAGAGCATTGAGCTGAGCATCTATATGGAATTCCATGTGTTTGGAAGATACAAGGAATCAATGTTGAAGGTCATTGCTTGACAAGACAAGGACAAACCTGGCCAGAATCTTTTTTGTGTATGTGTTTTAATGCAAATTATTGGTAAGCACACTATTTCCAGTGGCTGGAAAAGCGAAAATCTATTTATGTGTCTTTTTTGTTGAGAGCTACCATTCATTTGTCAGAAATCTGTGTTGGAAAAAGTACAGCCAGAATGCGCCTTAGAGTTGAGGATGGCAACATTTTGTCTCAGGTACTTTGGACATGCTAGAGGAAGAGCCAGTCCTTGGAGAAGGATATCAAGTGTGGTAGAAGGTCAGCAAAAAAGATGAAGACCCCAACGAGATGGAGCAACACAGTGGCTGCGACAGTGGGCTTAATCACTGGAACTACTGTGAGGATGGAGTCCTGGTGTGGCGCTGTGGGTTAATGCACTGGATTGCAAAGTCAGTTTGAACCACAAGGTTGGTGGTTCAAGCTCACCAGTCTGCTTCTCAGAAACCCTATACAGGGTCACTATGGGTCGGGACTGACTTGATGGCACTTAACAACAACAACAATATTATGAGGATGGTGCAGAACTAGGTAGTGTTTCATTCAATTGTACATAGGGTCACTGAGTCGGAACGGACTCAATAGCACTTAACAACAACAACAGCTAGCTGAGAGAGAAATTTTTGTTTGTCATTTACAATAATTTCTGGAAAAGATCATATTGAGCAAAATATGCTTGTTTTTTGATTCTAGTCTTACTAAGTTCCAGGTCTAGTCACCTTCGGAAGCTGTACAATAACTAGAACCAGGGTTGGAAAGGAACTAGGAGCAGATATTTGGTAGCTGTGTCCCACTCCTTGCTGCAAGGAGAGAATATTGGACAAGTTTTAATGCAATTAAAGCAAACAGAAATGAAACCAAATACAATCAACTCTTGATCCTTGAGTTTGGTTGGTGGGAATTGCTCCTTGTTCTTCATACAAATGCTGCTAGGGAATAGCTTCCAAATTAAACTTTAGGAAAGGGAAGCAGGTGATTTGGGTACCTTCCATGAGGAATCAGCCCCACGACAAGTTTGGGAAAATTTTATCTCATGGTCTTCAGAATCCATTGTTATCACGATACTTTCTGGGTGTCCATCTCTGCTTTATCTTCCCCAGTTCTCATCTTGAACTTAAACCTCGTCTTCCAGAATCATCCTCATCAAACCCCATTTCTCTTGTGCAATATTTTGGTCACATTTTGAAATAGAAGTAAAACAGTCTGATGAAATTAACCTGTACTTTGGTTTGCCATAAATTTGATGTCATTTTATATTTGACCTAATAAGGTGTTCCAAATCTTCCCTCTCCAGTCTATTAAAAATAACTCAAATGTGAGCTGAGACCAGATGCCAAAACATGCCTGAAATCCTTAGCTACCTCTGACTTTTATAAAATGTGTGGCTTCTAAATATCAGTTTTCATTACTTCAGGAACTCACTCTCCTTTTCTCTGCTGTTGGTTTATTATATAAATTGATTTGAATTTATCACCATTGTTTTGACTTTACAGGCAAGGTTCAATTTATTGTTGCTTGATGCAAAATACCCTTCACTGTCTAATGAGATGGAATCTATCTAATTCTCTCAATTAATTATTTTCCTCAAAATTTAATTAGAATCTGAAAGAGATCAATTTCATAAAACCAAAAGCTAGTTGGTTTCAAAATCTTACTTTGGTTTTGCTCCAGAAAGCAAAGTCCCAGGATATTAATTTAGATCACTGGTTTAAAATCCTGCAATCTTCAATTAAGACTCAGTGCCTTAATTTATGGGAAGGGTTCAGTATCGTGACCCGGTACAGAGTTTTGTGTAAAAAGTGATAACTTTTCTGCTCAGGTAGAAGGTAGAACCCAAGAGACGCTAAGTTCTCAAAGTAATTGTTGTTTGCTGTCTATCCTGATAGTTTCTTAAACACCTTGAATTTCAGTTAATTTTAGGTCTGGAAGAACTTGCTGATTGTTAATTTAGGGAAAGTCAACCTTACCGACTTTTGTCTCCTTAAATTTGCATACTTAGATTCTGTGCTGATAAATCAGACCCAACAGTTGTGCTTTGTTATTAATTTAACTTTCCAGCAAAATTTAAAATTAATGTACCAGAGCCATTTCTTCTGGAGTTTGTTTAAAAAGAGTCAGGTTCATAGAGCAAGAAGAGCTTGTTTTCTTCCCCTGCATTGTCTCCCCAAGGAAACTATCTAATTCACTGAGTATTTTAATAGTTATTGGCTGATGAGTGCAAAGGGGGGAATGGTGTACTTGAGTATTGCCCACACATCTGCTTCTGGGGTTTGCATTAAAAGCATCTTTTATTTACAAAGGCAGTTTATTAATGAGTTCACTTCATCATGTCTTAGGACTATGGCAGAACTGAAGGTCTAGGTTAACAAACTTTAGTAAGTATTTCTGAACATGATATGTGTGGATACTTGTGTTTTGGGACCTTTAGGAGACCTTTTAGTAATACAGTGAGGAGGTTTTCTATCTTTCATTAAAGGCTGAAGATATAGGAACTGGCCTAAATAAATGTTTTCTTTTCTTTAGTCTGTGAAAACCCAGCTGTTCTGACCCCAGGGTTAAGTGACAAAGAAGAGATGAGCGAAAAGTCCTTCTGTTTGTGTAAAGCTAATATAACTTGCCCACTGGTAATGGAGCATACTCTTGGGAATGCTATTCCCAAGGATAGATTGGGTTAGGACTGAACTCTTTCTCCTGGTCTGATGATGAATAGCCCAAAACTAATGAAAGAGGTAGCTATAATCGGAGCGCAGCTTCTGCTTACAGAACAGAGAGAAGGCTTGCTTTCCTTGACTTTGTTAGCACCATGGTAGAAAATGAAGTTGAGTGTCTATCAGCAAGGCCATTTATATAAAACACAAAACACAGCTCCAAAATATGTAGTAAAAAGCAAAGATGTCACTTTGAAGACTGAGGTGTATTTGACGTAAGTCATGGTATTTTTAATCACCTCATGTGCATGTAAAAGCCAGACAATAAATGAGGAAGACCCAAGAAGAAGTGATGCAGTTGAGTGATGGTGTTGGTGAAGAACATTGAATTGTTCTTGACTGTTGGAAGAGCAAACAAATCTTTGTTTGTGCAGCCAGAATGCTCCTTAGAAGCATTTTGTACTTTGGACGTGTTACCAGGAGGGACCAGCCCCTGGAGAAGGACAGATGCTTAACAAAGTAGAGGGTCAATGAAAAAGAGGAAGACCTTTAACAAGATGGATTGGCACAGTGACTGCGGAGTGGGCTCAAACACAGCAACGATTTTGAGCATAGTGCAGGACCGGGCCATCCTTCATTCAATTGTCCATAGAATCACTATGAGTTGGAATTGACCCAAAGGCACCTAATAACAACAACAACATGTAGTATGGTACCATTTAATCATCTATTTTATGGTCTGTTTCAGCTTTTGCCCTGGTACCTTTAAATACAATTTTTTAAAAAAAGTTTTTTATTGTGAATTGGTTGAATGTTTACATGGGAGAACATCAGCTTTACATTTATCCTACCATATTTCAATTCATTGCAATGATTATAATCCCTCCCATGCATCATCATTCAACAGCATTTGCTTCCATTCCCTCTGTTTTTTTCTTTGGATGTACACTGAAGCACTCAAGAATATATAACCACTCAAACGACCAAAGGGCACACCCTGCAAGCCCGTCCCCCGGCTATCATCACACAGCCTCTCTCCCTCCCTGAGTCTAGAGTCCCCAGCCACTCCATTTCTTCATATCATTGTCTCTGCCTCCACCTCTGGCATCGCTGCTTCTCTGGATGGGGTCCCGCACTCCACTCTTCTCCCTTGATGGTCCCAGGGTCCTCTGCTCCTGGACTGAAAAATCAACCACCCCCCTCCTTTTGTTACAAAATGTCTACCTTTACATTTGCAACATTCACAATCAGTCCTGATAGCAATTATTCACTATTGAACCACGGAGTCCTATCCCCATCTCCTTTCACCAGCCTAAATATAATTTTTGAATCTAGCTGCCTAGTGTTGCCAGGGCAACCTAGACAAAGACATTCCCATGAACCTCAGGCACTGCATGTCCATCAAACTTGTCTGGAGTTAGTGTGGAACAGCTGCAATGCTTTACAATAGTGCAGCTTCCTTCCTGGCCTGAGCAGAAACTTGGAACTGGAAGAAAGGGAGAAAGAGAGCCTGCTTAAGAAAGGCCAGATTGACTCCCCGTAGAGTAAACTCTGGGCAAAAGGCGAGAACTCGATCTTCAAAGGGGTGCAGTGCTCATACTGGCCATGAGTGCCTTTAGGGTGGTGACTGATTCCATGAAGCGACTAAAACTATATGACCATGGTGGAACATCTTTTCAGATGTCAACTGATTGAATAATTTGAATGACAATGTCTCTTTAAAATGATGAAATAGAAGGCATGATTTGCACCAATGTTCAAGGGTAAGATCTCAAAGACATTTCATGCTGTCATGCACCATAGAGTTCCAGGAGACTGTGGTTCCTCTCTGTTCTTAGAGGTGGTGGATGGGAAGGTTCAGGAAGCTCTAAGACAAGCAAGAAGATCAGACTCAGCATTGCACCTCTACTCTCATATTCTGGACATAGGGAGTGACAAGCTGCTGGGGCTTTCTAGATATTTGCTTCTAAGTGATGATCTGGAATGTGGTACGTTAACTAGTCTGTCTCCTGCATTGGACATCAGCATGTGAACACCGTCTTCCCAATTTGTCGGAATCATTCTCTCCTGACAGACTCCTTCCCCCTTCTCTTTGGCATCTATCTTAGGGTGTCGCTCAGTGCCCTCTCTCTGCTGCATCCTCCCACCTCATGTCACCCTGGACTTGCACTCCAGGGCTGTCGACCTCTGTATGCCCATCAAGACTCTGCTGACATACCATCCTCTCCCTGGAGCCTTCCCAGTTTCCTTCTGTGAATGCCCATAACTTTTTTCTTTCTTTTCTTTTTAAAAAATTCATTAACTCCTAATGCTGCTGAGTTTCCAAGGCAGTGAGCCCTAAGGGAAGATTAGTGTGCATGAAGTGTACTAGGGAGTGTTTGTTGGGATTAATGACTGATGAAGGGACAGAGGTCAGGAGGAAGAGTTACTGCAATGCAGACTCCACGAAGCCTTAACTGACCCCAAGAGGAGCTTGAGAGCTAGAATGACCCCTCTGGGTGGAGAGTGAAAGCTTGGGTCTTCATCCCTCTCCATAGACCAATTCTTGCTTTCTTATTCCATCTTGTTTTGACTTTCATACTTGTGCTTTTAGTAAATTGTGTTTTCATATTGTCCTTTGTTCATCTTGAATAATAATAATAATAATGACAATGACAATGGTAACTCATGAATTAATACATTCAGTAAATCTGTATCAAGCACCTTCTACATGCTAGATGCTTTTCCAAGCTCTGAGGATATAGATAAACAAGGTAGACAAAAACCTCTGCCTTCTTTGGACTGCTGTTTAGGTGGATAAATAAGTCTTTGTTTACTTGGAGCTACAGTGGAAAAATGAGAGGAAAAGGAAGAGGAAGTGGAAGGTGTGGCTAACTATCTCCAAGAATAACTGTCTCCTTTACCATGAAACCAGAAGAATTGGATGGTGCCTAGCTTCCATTATAGTGGAATACTGATCAAAAAGGGGGAGATGCAGAGCAAATTCTTATAGATTTCAGACTTTCTGGAGCTATGGAGCTGGACGAACTCTTGAAATGATTGCCTTTAAACTTTAAGGCTTTTTATCTAGCAGTCCCACTGCTAGGTGTGTGTCCTAGAGAAATAAGAACTGGGAGACAAATAGATGCAAACCCATGTTCATTGTAGCATTATTTGAAATAGCAAAGAAAGAGAAACAACTTAAGTGTCCACCAACAAATGGATGGATATGCAAACTATGGTATATAGATGCAATGGAATACCATGCAACATTAAAGAATAACAACTAATCTTCAAAACACCTCATTACATGGGTGAACCTGGAGGACATCATGCTGAGTGAGGTAAGTCAATTACAGAAGGACAAATATTATATCATATGAGGGGGAAAATAAAGCAAGGAAGAAGCATGGGGAGAGTTTGTGATTTTAGATATTCTGGTCAGGCACGGAATCTTTGTTGATGTCTTGTGTGACATTCTTAGGAGACAAGTCATCTAATTGACTCTTGTGAGGATATTGGTTCTACTGCGCACTGCATTCTTTGATGAAGAGAACTTTCCCTCTAGAGACAGAATTAACTTGTAACTGGCTTCTTTTTATTTCCTGAGCACCAAGCATCCTGTAGCAGATCATGTAGCAGATTATCTCATTGTTTAGGCTACAAGGTTGTTGCAGACCATGTAAACCTGGTCAGAAGTTCGAGGCCTACAGGGCCCAAGTGTTGCAGGCCACAGGCTCTGAGGAACAGATTCTAGCTATCTGGCAGGCATGGTAAATTGTTTTTCATCTTAGTGTCCAGTTATGTTTTATTAATTGCAGACATGAAGCCCTTGATGTCCACAGATAAATGTAATATTTTCCTAAAAGTCAAGACTGTAAAATTCCAAACAGGCAAAGTTCTTCCCTCAGAGAATGCATTCAAAGTAAATTGGGTGGCTCCCTGGTCTCTGTTCCAAGGACAATAGGAATGCCCTCCCTAAAGTGTTTCCAGGAGCAGCCCATTCACCCAGGCGCCTCTTTTCCTGAAGAACCTGGGCTGGGCAGCTGACACAATGGGAATCCTCCCAATCCTCCTTTTCCTCCCTCCATTTGAGGCTAGGTGCTAAAAGGTATGTTAATTAAGATTGAGAAACCAAATTGCGGTGGTGAAATTCTAACCTGCAAAGTATGATGTAAAGTTGCCTGAATGTCTGGAAAAGTAAGATTGACAGCTGTACCTTGTCTTAGTCTCTCCTAGCTTTGTGTATAGTTCCTCCCCTAAATAAAAGGAAGGCGCAGAACGAATCCAGGGGCATTACAACTGGCAAGGAGTGCTTTACAGCATGCAGGGGGCTCAGTCTAGCATTGCAACCATACTGTCTGCTTAGCCAAGATGTTTACTATGCAGGATATTACAGCCTTTCTGGCTGATATGTTTGCAACGCAGGATCTGCCTGATGCCAGTCCAGCATTCACTCTGGTTTCGGGGTGCCTCTTTCTCTCCCTCTTTCTGTCTTTCTGTGTATTCTTGCTATATCTTTACCGCCGCCAGGTATATCCTCCTTGTGAACCAAACACCTATGTCAAGGCCAGTCCCGGGCACAAGGTAACCTAAAACTCTCATATGAACTTGACATCCTAACCTTACTCTTGGCTTCCATCTGACTTTTACTACCTGTTTTTTGCCTTTGCCCTAAATTGACTCACCTACTTATTTAGAATGTTATTTTATGTTGTTATATTGCATTTATTTTTTATGCATCTTTAAATAAAATTTTTGTGAACAAGAGAAAGCATGAATAAAATAAATATCCATATCTTTCATGCACAATATGAACATATTAATATTTCATAAATAAAAAAAACTATTACATGAAAGTGAGGACTATCTTTCTGGTTTTACTGTACATTCAACTTCAATTTCTTATTGAAGAAATGTTTTTATTCTTCACTTGCCTTTGCTAATATGTTATCATTGTTATTTGCCATTCAGTCAGATCCAGCTCATGGTGACTCAATGTGTGTAGAGGAAAATTGCTTCATGTGGTTTTCAGGACTGAGACCTTTTGGAGGCAAGTGCTCAAAAACATTTATAGAAGGACGGTTTTAGTAGCGACTATAATTTAAATGAGAAAGCTATCCATGAATATCTTAAGATTTCTTTCACCTAAAGATCGAACAAATACAATTTTTCTGAAGTTTAGTTTTTAAAATAATGATATATGACTAGAATGACTATAAGTCAGTGGAGAAAATCTGGAATATGATTAACAGGTAATATGACTCTTCAAAAATATCTTGTTAAAGCTTTCAATTAGGGAAATTTAATACTTTTGGGCTTATAAAATGCTTTAAAAATGTTTGCTCCCTCTCCAGGCAATTTAGTCACACAAACAAGTATTTAGAGTCTCAAAGAAATCACAGACATGCTGAAGCTTAGGCATAAACCAATCCCAGGTTATGAATGCTTATTGTATCTCTTTTTCTCTTTTGAAGTAATACCACATATTTTACATTTTGAAATAGCAAAGCGTATCCAAAAAGAGAAAAAAATTATTCTTATGTTTCATCACATGGGGGACATATTCATTGTGATTCATTTACAAAAATTTGGGGAGCTTGCATTATTGGTTATTATAGAATAGGCACTGGACCACAAGGTCAGTTTGAATCACAACACTGGAGGCTCAAACTCACCAGCTGCTCCTTGGAAATCCTACACAGGGTCACTATGAGCCAGAACTGACATGATGGCACTTCTGGCTCACAGTGACTCTGTAAGATAAGAACTGGGTTTGGAACCACAAGGTTAGAGGTACAATCCCTCCAGTCATTAAGAGGGAGAAAGATAAGGCTTTCTGTAACCCCAAAGCTTTGTTGTTGTTAGGTGCAGTTGAGTCAGTTCCGACTCATAGTGAGTCTTTACACAACAGAAGGAAACACTGCCCAGTCCTGTGCCATCTTCATAATTGTTACATTTGAGTCCATTGCTGCTGCCATTGTGTCTATCCATTTTATTGGGTTCTTCTTTTTCACAGACCCTCCACTTTACCAGTCATAATGCCTTTCTCCAGGAATTGGTCTCTTCTGATAATATGTCTGATGTATTAGAAAAGAAGTCTTATTATCCTGGCTTCTAAGGAGCATTCTGGTTGTACTTCTTCCAAAACAGATTTGTTTATTCTTCTGGTAGCCGTGGTACTTTCAGTATCTTTCTCCAATATCATAACTCAAATTCATCAATTCTTCCGTGATATTCCTTATTCATTGTTCAACTTTCACATGTACATGAGGTGATTGAAAATACCATGGCTTTGGCCAGACACACCTTACTTCTCAAACTGATATTTTTGCTCTTGAATACTCTAAAGAGATTTTGTGCAGGAGATTTGCCTCATGCAATACATCGTTTAATTTCTTGACTGCTACTTCCATGAGTGTGGAATGCAGATCCAAGCAAAATGAAGCTTTTGAACAACTTCAGTCTTCTCTTCATTTATCTTGATGTTATTTATTAGTCCTATTGTAAGAATTTTTGTTTTCTTTACATTGAGGTTCAAACCATACTGAAGGCTGGTCTTTGATCTTCATCAGTAAGTATTTTAAGTACTCTTCATTTTCAACAAGCAAAGTTGTGTCATCTGCATATCACGGGCTGTTAATGAGTCTTCCTCCAAACCTGATGCCAAATTCTTCTCCATATAATCCAGTTTCTTGGATTATTTGCTTAGAATACAGATTGAATAACCTCTCTTGACTTTAAACCATTCAGTATCTCTCTTTTTTTGTTTGAATGACTGCTTCTTGATCTATGTACAGGTTCCTTGTGAGCTTAAGTGTTTGGGAATACCCATTCTTTGAAATGTTATCCAGAGCTTGTCATGATCCACCTGGTTGAAAGCCTTTTCATAGTTAATAAAGCACAAGTAAACATCTTTCTGGTACTCTCTGCTTTCAGCCAAGATCCATCTGATGTTAGCAAAGATATCCCTAGTTCCATGCCCTCTTCTGATTCTTACTTGAGTTTCTGGAAGTTCCCTATAGATGTAGTGTTGCAGTTGTTATTGAATTATCTTCAGAAAAGTTTCAGTTGCATGTGAGATTAATGCTATTGTTAGATGACTTACATATTCCATTGCAGTGGGCACTGCAGTACCTTGAATTTACTTGATATGGCTTTTCTGTCCAATGTCTTCTTAATTTCCACCAAGTGTTTGGGTTACAGGACTCTACAGATGGGATTGGGTAGCTTTTCCATCCAGTTAGGTTTAAAAACCAAAAGGGAAGAATACGCTCAGCATTTCTCAAGTTGGGGGAATGTAAGAAAAAATTCAAGCCTCAACTTTCATTATTGAAGGATTCTCTGGAAAATTATTGAATGATGCAGAAAGCATCAAAAGAAGATGGAAGGAATACACAGAGTCACTGTACCAAAAGGAAATGGTTGAAGGAATTGGCAAAGAACAAGGCTCCAGGAATTGATGGAATAAAAATGGAAATCTTTCAAGAAATTGGGGTGGCACAGGAGGCACTCACTCATCTATGCCAAGAAATTCATAGGACAACTATCTGGCCAACTGATTGGAAGAGATCTGTATTTGTGCCCATTCCAAAGAGAGGTGACCCAACAGAATGTGGAAATCACTGGACAATATCTTTGATATCCCATGTGAGTAAAGTTTAACTAAAGGTAATACAGAAATGGCTACAATCATACATTGACAGAGAACTTCCAGAGGTTCAGGCCGGATTCAGAAGAGGATGCGGAATGAGTGATATCATTGGTGATGTCCGATGGATCTTGGCTGAAAGCAGAGAATATCAGGAAGATGTGTACCTGTGCTTTATTGACTATGCAAAGGCTTTCAATTGTATGGATCATGACAAGCTATGGACAACATTGTGAAGTATGAGTACTCCTGAACACTTAATTAACACTTAATAAGCTCATGAG